>NC_056663.1:100914474-101517202 GCF_018350195.1 Panthera tigris | reverse complement strand
TTAATATAATGCAAAGTAAAATTATATATGGAAGGATGAATCTGATACCCCCAAATCATCAACTGATGATAACTTGCATGGTTTCTATGTAGTAACTGATCATTTTATTTAAAATAGCCTATCCCTTCTTAACTGCTTTGCCACAACTGACCATATTTTTCTACATAGAATCTAATTTTTTCATATGTATATATTTTTGACATAGCTGAGCTCATAATGGCTCAGAATTAACTAAATATGCTTATTTTTGCCACAGAGAGTGTTTCTTTTATCAACTTTTATTTTTAAATAATAGGCATACCTCATTTTATTGCATGTTGCTTTATTGCACCTTGCAAATATTGCATTTTTTACAAATTGAGGTTTGTGGCAACTCTGCATCAGGCCAGTCTGTCAGGGCTGTTTTTCCAGCAGCATTTGCTCACTTCATGTCTCTGTGTCACATTTTGGTAATTTTCACAATATTTGCAACTTTTTCATTATTGTATTTGTTATGGTGACTTGTGACCACTGATCTGTGATGTTACTTTTGTAATTGTTTCGGGGTGCCACACACTGCCCATATAAGATGGCAAACTTAATTGATAAATGTTGTGTGTATTCACCAACCAGCTGTTTTCCTGTCACTCCCCCTCTTCCTGGGCCTCCCTGTTCTCTAAAACACAAAGGTATTGAAATTAGGCCAATTAATAACCCTGCAGTGGCCTCTGAGTGTTAAGTGAAAGGAAGAGCTGTATGTCTGCCACTTTAAATCAGAAGTTAGAAATGATTCAGCTTAGTGAGGAAGGCATGTAGAAACCCAAGGTAGACTGAAAGCTAGGCCTCCTGCACCAGTTAGCCAAGTTGTGATGCAAAGGAAAAATTCTTCAAGGAAATTAGAAGTGCTGTTCCAATGAACACACTGATGATAAGAAAAAAAAAAAACAGCTTATTATTATTTTTAATGTTTATTTATTTTTTGAGACAGAGACAGAATGCGAGTGGGTTGGGGCAGAGGGAGAGGGAGGCACAGAATCTGAAGCAGGCTCCAGGCTCTGAGCTGTCAGCACAGAGCCTGACACGGGATGCGGGGCTCGAACTCACAAGCTGTGAGATCATGACCTGAGCCAAAGTCGGATGCTCAACCGACTGAGCCACCCAGGTACCCCCACAACAGCTTATTTTTGATACAGAGAACGTTTCAGTGGTTTGGATAGGAGATTAAATCAGCCACAATATCTCCTTAAGCCAAAACCTAATCCAGAGCAAGGCCCTCACGCTCTTCAATTCTGTGAAGTCTGAGAGAGAGGAGGAAGTTGCAGAAGAAAAGTTTGAAGCTAACAGAGGTTGGTTCATGAGGTTTAAGAAAAGAAGCCATCTCCATAACATAAAAGTGCAAGGTGAAGCAGCAGGTGCTGATGTAGAAGCTATAGCAAGTTATGCGGAAGATCTAGCTAAGATAAGTAATGAAGATGGCTACGCTAAAGAACAGATTTTCAAAGTAGATCAAACAGACTTCTATTGAAAGAAGATGACATCTAGGACTTTCATAACTGGAGAGGAGAAGTCAATGCCTGGCGTCAAAACTTAAAAGGACAGGCTGATATTCTACTTAAGGGCCATTTACAACTGGTAACTTTAAGTTGAAGCCAATGCTCATTTACCATTTTGAAAATTCTAGGGCCCTTAAGAATTATGCTAAATCTACTTTGCCTGTGCTCTATCAGTGGCACAACAAAGTCCGGATGACAGTGCATCTGGTTACAACATGGTTTACTGAATATTTTAAGCTCACTATTGAGACCTACTGCTAAGAAAAAGAGGGTTCTTTCAAAATGTGGGGGCTCATTGACAATGCACCTGGTCACCCAAGAGCTCTAATGGAGATGTACAGTGAATTTCATATTTCCATGCCTATTAACACAATATTCAAATTTGCAGCCCTTGGATCAAAGAGTCCTTTTGACTTTCAAGTCATATTATTTAAGAAATACATGTTGTAAGACTATAATAGCTGCCATAGGTAGTGATTCCTCTGGTGGATCTGGGCAAATTGAAAACCTTTTGAAAAGGATTCACTGTTCTAGATACCATGAAGAATATTCATGATTGATAGGAAGAGGTTGAAATATCAACATGAAGAGGAGTTTGGAAGAGTTGCTTCCAACTCATTGATGACTTGAGGGGTTTAAGATTTCACTGGAGGAAATAACTGCAGATGTAATGGAAATAGCAAGAGAACTGGAATTAAAAATGGAGCCTGAAGATGGGACTGAATTGCTGCAATCTCATGATCAAACTTTAATGGATGAGTTGCTTCTTAGGGATGAGCAAAGAGTGGATTCTTGAGAAGGAATCTATTTCTGGTGAAGATGCTGTGAAGAGTTTTGAAGTGACAACAAGGATTTAGATTATTACATAAACTGAGTTGATAAAGAAGCAGCAGGGTTTGAGAGGATTGACTCCAAACTTGTAAGAAGTTCTTCTGTGGGTAAAATGCTGTTAGACAGAATGGCATGCTACAGAGAAATTATTTGTAAAAGAAAGAGTCAGTCAGTGCAGCAATTTATAGTTTCGTATTTTAAGAAATTGCCATAGCCACCCCAACCTTCATCAGCCACCATCCTGATCAGTTATTAGCCATCAACTTGGAGGCCAGGCTCTGCACCAGCAAAAAGATTATGACTTGCTGAAAGCTCAGATGATGGTTAGCAGTTTTTAGTAAAAGTATTTTTTAATTAAGATATCTTTGTGTATAGTTTGTTTTTAGACATAATGCTGTTGCACCCTTAATAGACTATAGTTTGGTAGACACAATTTTTATGTGCACTGAGAATCAAAAAAAATTTTATCTGACTTGAGCTATATTGTCATAATTGCTTTATAGTGGCAGACTAGAACTGAACCTGAAATATCTCTGAGGTATGCCTATAATTATAGATTCATAAGGAGTTGCAAAGATAGTACAGAGAGGTCCTATGTACCCTTCACCCAATTTCTCCCATGTAGATCTTTTACATAATAAGTGTAATATTAAAACCAGGATTGATATTGGTACAATGTGTGTGCATAGTTCTTGCCACTTTATCACATGTGTAGTTTCATGTAACTGCCATTGAAATTAAGATACAGAACTATTCTGTCATCACAAAGATCTCACTTGCGTAACACTAGTATTTTAACTTACTATAGAAACCTTAAAAATCACTCTCAGAACACTTGGGTAGCTCAGTCAGGTAAGCATTGGACTCTTGATTTCCGCTGGGGTCATGATCTCATGGTTCATGAGATCAAGCCCCACATAGAGCTCTGCACTGATAGTGTAGAGCCTGCTTGGGATTCGCTCTCTCTCCCTCTCTTTCTGCCCCTACCCCCTGCTCATGCTGTCTGACTGCCTGTCTGTCACTCTCTCTCAAAATAAATAGATAAACCTAAAAAAATAACTCCTACCCTCCTGTCTTAGTAGGTCATTAGAATTGGTTGTTTTTTATTCTGGGAGGTGAGTATGTGGAGAAGAAGCCCCTCTTTTTTAATCTATTGAGGAAATTAATAAAAATAAAAGGGAAATAAGTCTTCTTATGTCTGAGTTCTGGGAATCTTAGGTGAGTATCTCTGTTTTCTTAGGCGTACTTGCTAACACCTCAACTTTTATTTTTTTATTTTTTAAAGTTTACTTGTTTTGAGAGAGAGAGAGAGAGAGAGAGAGAGAGCATGAGCACGGGAGGGGAGAGAGAGAGAGAATCCTAAGTAGGCTCCATGCTGTCAACGTGGAGCCCGATGCAGGGCTGAATCCCACAAACCATGAGGTCATGACTGGAGCCGAAATTAGGAGTCGGGCACTTAATGGACTGAGGCACCCAGGTGCCCTCAACTTTTATTTTAATTACTGCATTCTCAAAAGACTTTACTATATATAAAAAGAACATTTTATCGAGTTCATGAGAGTTCACATTAATCCTAATTATAATTGTAATTATTAGTTATTGGCAAACGTACAGAGACTGGAGTATAATGTATGATTTATTTGGTGATTAGAAAAGAAGTCCGTCGATCGGAGATATCAAGGTGCTAGTAGATGTACTGGTGGTATTTTGTTTCCTACATGGTTAGCACTTTATAATTTACCCTGAAAGCAAGGGTACTTTCTATGTATTCTCTTAGAATTTACTTATCTACCTAACTTGCTTACATTTTATATATCTGGCATGACTATTCCTAAGAATTCTTTTGTGGTACAGGTGAGTTACCCAGGATTTAGCTGCTTATTCTCAATAGCATTAGTCTTGTTTTTTGGTTGTTTTTTTTTTTTTTTTTTTTTTTTTTTTTTTTTTTTTTGAGAGAGAGAGAGAGAGAGGGAGAGAGGGAGAGCAAGAATCCCACAAGGTGCAGATAGAGAGGGAGAGAGAGAGTGCAGAGCCCGGAGTGTGGCTTGAGCTCACCCAAAGCTGGGCTCGAGTTCATCTGAAGTGGGACTCAAGCTCACACAATGCAGGGCTTGAACTCACTAACCATGAGATTATGACTGGAACCAAAGTCAGATGCTTAACCAACTGAGGCACCCAGGCATCCCCTGATAGCATTAGTCTCAAGGCAGGGCCTCAAGGTTAAGGATCTGAGATGATGGATAGATTATTGTGTCCGACTTATGGAACCATCCCTTTTAACTTATGAGCATTTTATGATGTATATTAGTTTCCTAGGGCTGCCACAGCAAAGTACCTCACAGTGGGTGGCTTAAAACATGAGATATTTGTTCTCTTATAGTTTTGGGGCTTAGAATTGTGAAATCAAGGTACTGGCAGGGCCATGTTTTCTCTGAAGGATGTGGGAAAAGATCTCCTTGTCTCTGCTAAGCTTTTGGTGGTTGCTAGCAATCCTTGGCATTCCTTGCCTTGTAGACTCATTGCTCAACTCTGTGTCTTTGTCTTCTCATAGCATTGTCTCCATGTGTGTGTCTGTGTCCCAATTTTCCTCTTACAAGGATATCAGTCATTGGTTTAAGGCCCACCCTAATTTGATGTAACCTTATTTTGATTACATCTGCTAAAACCCTGTTTTCAAATACAGAAAGGTCATAATCACAGGAGCCTCAACTTAGGACTTACATGTGTCTTTTTAGGGGACACAATTCAACTCACAATATGATGCAACACACATAAAATCTAGAATATACTCTTTGTTGGTGTACTAGGTAGGCTCTATCTATCTTTAGGACAAGCCAAGATCCGTATGTATTCTTGAGCTCAAAAAATATTGATCAGAAGTATCTTACGCTGAGAATTATCAAATGTTAGTGCCAGAAGTGATCTTTATTGACCATCTTCTCTAACTTCCTCAGATAAAATAGAAGGGAACTGATGCCTGAGAAACATAGGTGATTTTATATACTGTCACACAGCTTGGATGAAAATAAAACTAAAAATATTTTGAAAGAGCTGCTAGAGCTATTATAGTCATAATTTGAAATTTTCTTTTAAGAATTCCTTATGAATTTGATTTAGCTCATATCCTCTTTGTTTTTTTAAGAATACATTTCCTAAAATGTGTTGAAATAAGGAACACTATGCCTTGTGCTGATGGCCTGCATACACCTACCAAAAAGATTACTGTTGTAAAATTAGCTTGGGAATTATCTGTGAGCTGTCTTAATATATATTAGTATACTGAATTCTCTGAAAAGACTTGCTGTGATATATAGTCACTTAGTGGTATCTACCTTTTGTGGTCACTGTTAGGTGCAGTGGGATAAGTGGTAAACAAGACAGAAATGGTCTTTACCCTAATAAACCTGGTGAAGAAGAGAAATATTGAGGAAATTAATATAATAAATAGTGGTCTTGAGACAAGAACATGATAAGATTGGCCTTCTTAGATTTCTGTGGTGGTTTTTGTAGAATATGTAGGAGACAGATGTAAAAGTGAATGCTGGGAGGCTTTGCAAAACCCTAGCAAGAGGTCATATTATTTGGACCATGTTGATAGCAGTGAAGATGGAAGAAAATCAATGCATTTCTGAGAGACTGGGAGTATAGTTTATAGAAATTGGTGACTGATGGGTAGGGCATGGCCGAACGTGTTTTGATTCTCTATTACTAATAATATTTTGTGAGCTAGTGTTCTATGGAATACCCTATTTTAGGACATATCTTTTAGCTTTCTGAATAAATCCCAGAACTTTTCTCTTTGAAATATTTGCTGCTTTTTAGTAGTAAGTATGTAATTTCCATAAGGTAAATCTATCCTTTTTATATTTATATATAGTTCTCAAAATCTATATGAAAGATAGCTTTCTTCCCTAGTTCTTCATTTCTTGATCTTATTTATTGGTCTGTTCTTTTCTGTTTTTTTTTTTTCTTTTTTTTTTTTTTTTAATGTTTATTTATTTTTGAGACAGAGAGAGACAGAGCATGAAAGGGGGAGGGTCATAGAGAGAGGGAGACACAGGATCTGAAGCAGGCTCCAGGCTCTGAGCTGTCAGCACAGAGCCCGACGCGGGGCTCGAACCCACGGACCGTGAGATCATGACCTGAGCCGAAGTCGGACGCCCAACCGACCAAGCCATCCAGGCACCCCTGTTTTTTACTTTTTAATATTTTTACAATTTATTTTTATTTACTTTTTGTAGAGAGAGAGTACAAGTGGGAGAGGAGCAGAGGGAGAGGGAGAATCTCAAGTAGGCTCCACACCTGGTGCGGAGCCCAACATAGGGCTTGATACCACGATGCTGGGATTATGACCTGAGCCAAAATCAAGAGTTGCATGCTCAACTGACTGAGCCACCCAGGCGCCTCTCTTTTTAATACGTATTTTAATCTTATTATTCCAGCCTTCCCACCAAAGACTGGTCTGTTATATGCCCCGTCCGTCAGAGTACTAGTTCCTTTTTATTCATTGAGGCAGTTATCAGAGAGGTCTCATTCTTTTTAGGACTTTGCTATCTTGCTTTGCTGTTGGACAGTATGGATACTGTCACTAAAGGAGCTTAAACGAGACTCCTTATGGATCCTTAAGTCATATTTTCCGGATAGCATGATTTTACTTAGACTCTGGAGAAAAAAAAAAAAAACAACTAGAAATTACAATGCTGATTTTCTTGTACTTCTTACGGTCTTACTATTGTTTTCAGCAGCGACCCTCTGTGGATGAAGTACTCCGGGAAGGTCATATCAATTTGTCGGGTCTCCAGCTGAGAGCACATGCTATGTTCTCAGCAGAAGGTCTTCCTTTGGGAAGTGATTCTTTAGAATACGCATGGTTAATTGATGTGCAGGCTGGAAGCCTTACAGCTAAGGTCACAGCACCACAGGTATGATGCTCTGACTACTTTTCTTCCTTTGCTCACCCACTTCACCAAGAGTAAGTTGTATACCTGTTTAAACGTTCATTGCATTTTCACTATTGGCATTCTGATGGCCAGACAACTCATTGCCTTTTGGATTGGAGTCATTCTTGCCATTCAGAATTGTCTTAGCAATGGATGAGTCAGAGACAAGTTTTACTTTTTGAGTCACATAATATTGACGGGTGTAATGTTTTATAGTTCTTCATAATGCTTTCAAGATCGAGACTTTGGGAAAATCTCAGTATGAGGACTGTTCTGGAAATTTTATGTATTCTTAAAATTACATTAGTTTGCTCACTGTTAAAATTTTCTTTTCCCAGTATATGGAATACTTTTTTAAGAATTTTTCTTTCTTGTTTATTTCTTAAGTAGGATTTGAAAATATTATTTATGGTGTTAAGGATTAGGTAGCTTGGTTTTTTTACTTGTCATATCTCAAAGCAAGATAACGTCATTTGTATCTGCTATTAATGACGTGGATATTGATTTTAAAAAAATAAAAACAAATTTACTAGTTAGTAAACCGATCTAGAGTGTAGGTTGTGATCCTTCTGGATAAAATCCCCCTCCTCTTCATTGTTCGCCTTATTCTTTATGACTCAGAGGTCATAAGGATTATTTAGTTCTAGAAATGGACCACTGAAATTTAGCCAAATAACCATGTTACTGTAACATTTCACCTGTTGAGCCACATATTTTTTTAAATGATTTTTTTAAATGTGTATTTATTTTGAGAGAGAGAGCACACACAGGGGACGGGCAGAGAGAGAGTGAGGGAGAGGGAGAATCCCAAGCAGGCTCCGTGTTTCCAGCACAGAGCCCAATGAGGGGCTTGAACTCATGAAACGTGAGATCATGACTTGAGCCAAAATCAAAAGTCATATGCTTAGCCAACCGAGCCACCCAGGCGCCCATGAGCCACATATTTATAATATGCATACTTTTTGTGGCATTTCAAAAGTTTGGAATGTGGTCTTGAATGTGTTAAATGTACATACTCAATTTTAATAAAAGTTACAGAATGTGTATGAATCATTTAGAGGTAGGTAGTAGCAACAAGAAGGTGGATGAAGACTCTAGGTGCCTTGTATATTTGTAACCAGTTTTTGTAAGACAGCACAAATTAAGATTCTAGAAATAAGAAAATGGAATTGAAAAGGGATATTTTATATAAAAGTGGATAAAGAAAATATATAACAGAATATATAAAAGCGGATGAAAAGAAATATTCAGTCCTGACTGCCATGACGACTGTCTTCCTTTATTATTGTCTGCTATCTCTTTTCTCTAATGTACAAGTAAAACTGAAACATGTAAAAAATAGCTTGTTCTTTAACAAACATGGAATAAAACCATGCTTATCCTGCTAAACTGGGCACAATTCCTTTAATCTAACAATTGTTAAAATCTCATATGTTTATAAGTTGTTCTTATTACAACACAAAACATTTCTCTTCTGCATTAGAATTTTGGCATCACTATTTCAGTGAGTGTTTCATGAATCCATAGGTGCTTTTAATGTTTATTCCATCCTTTGTATATTTTAAAAGTAAAATTCATGTTTTCCAATAGTAGAAATTTGTACTTTTTTTTATGGAATAATATCTGTCTATCCATGTTTCAGTGTGTTTATTATTAACACCTTTAAATCAATTATAAAATGAAGGTAGTTTTGTAAACTGAAGATTTGATGAAGAATTGATATATTCTTCAGTTTCTATTTACATAAACAAAAGTGCCTTAATCTTCAAAATACCTGATTTTACGAAATTGTAGCTCCCTATGATAGTTAGATTCAAATTTCAGATCAAAGCTTTATTATTAGATAGAAATTTTAGGTGTTTTTCTGTGCAGAGGATACTAGTTAGTCATTTAAGAAGGAAGATATAACCTCGAAGAAAAGTACATACTTTGTGAGTTGTTCAAGTTGAATTTTTCATTCTCGCGCATTCTGTCATTCACAAATGAAAAGTCACATAAACTTACAAATGATGTCAAGGTAGAAAAATCATGATTCTGGCTAATAAATAGATTATGTAGCAGCAAGTATAAAATAGCATTTAGGTTCTTTCAAGCTGGATTATTCTTGATAAGCTTTAGAACTGTGAACATTTGTTTAGATTGCTAACACTGCTGTCAACCTGTCACTGCTTATTTTGTAGCTGGCTTGTCTCTTGGAGTGGGGACAGACATTTGTTTTTCATGTGGTATGTCGGGAGTATGAGCTGGAAAGACCCAAATCAGTAATAATATGTCAGCATGGAATTGACCGTCGGTTCTGTGAATCCAAGGTATGTTAACAAATATGTTAGCAGTATTGTAAACATTTATGGATTTTTTTAAATGAAAGATTGATGTATCAGCTTTAAATCAAATGCACATGGCCATAAAGTAAACATCATAGTTCAGTTTTCTCAATTAATGAAATTATTTTTCAGATTTGTAGCCAGTTGTTATTTAGTTGTAAGCATCTAACATATGAGGTAATTATTAAAACAAATTCACAAATAAATGGTGATATAAAAATTATATCTAACCTCTTAAATTTTTACGATAAACTCTTGTTTTCTTGCATTATTACACTCTTTCAGTTATGGCCATATATTTATGTAGAAGATTAAGAAACTGAAGCAAGAGGAAGGTTAAATTCCTTACATGACCTTGTTTATATGACTGTTAATATACCTGTTATACCTGTTCCTCTATAAGGTGGCTAGCAATGCTGGCATTTGCCAAGAAAACATGGCAGTTTCAAAAAAAAAAAAAATTTACCCTAATCTTATAACAGAGCTAACTATCGTTAACAGTTTAGTTTTTGTTTCTAGTTTCTTCTGTGTATTTTTTTCCTTTTTTTTCTTTTGTTATACACACTGTTTGCCATTACATTAGTGTGAATTGAAAACAATTCATCCTGCTTTTATTCATCCTCCAAAAAATCTATAACCTATGCTTACTCCCAACAATAAAGGAAACCATTGTAACTGGCGATAAAATTATTTTTTTCTTGCTGTAAAACACATTGCCAGGATTCAGGGAATCCTCAGTTATGTGTCAACAAATCAGTACCTTATGGATAATTCACACATCTTGCAGGCTTCTCCTCCTCCCCTTTTTTTTTTTTTGTTTGTTTTTTTAAAGACTCAGAGCTTTTATGCTGCATTAAAATCTTTAAGAATCAACTTTAATGAGGCATAATTTACATACAATAAATTAACCCTTTTTAAGTTGTACAGTTGGAGTTTTGATACATATTTTATCTATAAGGGTATAACCATTACCATCAGTGAAGACCTAGAACATTTGTATCACCTTAGAAAATTACTTTGGGTCCCTTTGCCATCAGCTATTCATTATTCCATGCAACCATTGGTGTGCTTTCTGTCATTTCAGATCAGGTATTTTTAGGTCTGTTTTGTGTGGAGGGAACATACACACCTTTTATTGCATTTCATGAATACTATGGGGTTTTTTGTTTTGTTTTGTTTTTACACATTGAAGGTTTGTGACAATCCTGGGTCAGGCACATCTATCAATGCCATTTTTCCAGCAGCATTTGCTTACTTTGTGTCTCTGTTTCACATTTTTTTTTCTTTTTAATGTTACAAATTTTATTTTGCAGTGTATTTTTTTTTAATTTTTAAATTTATATCCAAGTTAGTTAGCATATAGTGCAATAATGATTTCAGGAGTAGAATCCAGTGATTTATTCCCTATGTATAACATCCAGTGCTTCTCCCAACAAGTATCTTCCTTAAATTTTTTTTTTTTTAATGTTTATTTATTTTTGAGACAGAGAGAGACAGAGCATGTATGGGGGAGGGTCAGAGAGAGGGAGACACAGAATCTGAAATGGGCTCCAGGCTCTGAGCTGTCAGCACAGAGCCCGACGCGGGGCTCGAACTCACGGACCGTGAGACCATGACCTGAGCCGTAGTCGGCCGCTTAACCGACGGAGCGACCCAGGTGCCCCACAAGTATCTTCCTTAATGCCCCTTACCCATTTAGCCAATCACCCCACCCACAACCCCTCCAGCAACCTTCAGTTCTCTGTATTTAAGTCTCTTATGTTTTGTCCTTGTCCCTGTCCCTGATTTTATGTTATTTTTGCTTTCCTTCCCTTATGTTCATCTGTTCTGTATCTTAAATTCCACATATGAGTGAAATCCTGTGATACTTGTCTTTCTCTGACTTAACTTATTTCACTTAGCATAATACCCTCTAGTTCCATCCATGTTGTTGCAAATGGCAAGATTTCATTCTTTTTGATTGCCAAGTAATACTCCAGTGTGTGTATGTGTGTGTGTGTATATATATATATATATATATATATATATATATATATACCACATCTTCTTTATTCATTCATCTGTCAATGGACATTTGGGCTCTTTCCATACTTTGGCTATTGTTGATAGTGCTGCTATAAGCATTGCATGTGCCCCTTTGAAACAGCACACCTGTATCCCTTGGATAAATACCTAGTACTGCAGTTGCTGGGTCATAGAACATAGAACATAGTTCTGTGTTTAATTCTTTGAGGAACCTCCATACTGTTTTCCAGAGTAGCTGCACCAGTTTGCATTCCCACCAGCAGTACAAAAGAGATCCTCTCTCTGCATCCTCGCCAACATCTGTTGTTGCCTACGTTGTTAATGTTAGCCATTCTGACAGGTGTAAGGTGGTATCTCATTGTGGTTTTGCTTTGTATTTCCCTGATGATGAGTGATGTTGAACATTTTTTCATGTGTCGGTTGGCCATCTGGATGTCTTCTTTGGAGAAGTGTTTATTCATGTCTTTTGCCCATTTCTTCACTGGGTTGTTTTTTGGGTGTTGAGTTTGATAAGTTCTTTATAGATTTTGGATACTAACCCTTTATCTGATATGTCGTTTGCAAATGTCTTCTCCCATTCTGTCGGTTGCCTTTTAGTTTTTCTGATTGTTTCCTTCGCTGTGCAGAAGCTTTTTATCTTGTTGAGGTCCCAGTAGTTCATTTTTGCTTTTTTTTCCCTTGGCTCCAGAGACATATTAAGAAGTTGCTTCAGCCAAGGTCAGAGAGGTTTTTGCCTGCTTTCTCCTCTAGTATTTTGATGGCTTCCTGTCTTACATTTAGGTCTTTCATCCATTTTGAGTTTATTTTTGTGTATGGTGTAAGAAAGTGGTCCAGGTTCATTTTTCTGCATGTCACTGTCCAATTTTCCAAACACCATTTGCTGGAGAGATTGTCTTTATTCCATTGGATATTCTTTCCTGCATTGTCAAAGATTAGTTGGCCAAACGTTTGTGGGTCCACTTCTGGGTTCTCTGTTCTGTTCCATTGATCTGAGTGTCTATTCTTGTGACAGTACCATACTGTCTTGATGATTACAGCTTTGCAGTGCATCTTGAAATCCAGGATTGTGATGCCTCCAGCTTTGGTTATCTTTTTCAGGATTGCTTTGGCTATTCGGGGTCTTTTCTGGTTCCGTACCAATTTTAGGATTATTTGTCCTAGCTCTGTGAAGAATGCTGGTGTTATTTTGGTAGGTATTGCATTGAATGTGTAGATTGCTTTGGGTAGTATTGACATTTCCACAATATTTGTTCTTCCAATCCATGAGCACGGAATATTTTTCCATTTTGTTTTTTGTGTCTTCTTCAATTTCTTTCATAAGCTTTCTATAGTTTTCAGTGTTATAGGCTTCTTACCTCTTTTGTTAGGTTTATTCCTAGGTATTTTATGGTTTTTGGTGCAATTGTAAATGGGATCGATTCTTTGATTTCTCTCCTGTTGCTTCATTATTGGTGTATAGAAATGCAACCAATTTCTGTGCATTGTTTTATATCCTGTGACTTTGCTGAATTCACGGATCAGTTCTAGCAGCTTTTTGGTGGAACCTTTTGGGTTTCCCATATAGAGTATCATGTCCTCTATGAAGAGTGAAAGTTTGACTTCCTCTTTGCCTATTTGGATGTCTTTTAATTTCTTCCTTTGTGTTGTCTGATTGCTGAAGCTAGGACTTCCAATACTATGTTGAATTACAGTAGTGAGAGTGGACATCTCTGTGATGTTCCTGACCTTAGGGGGAAAGCTCTCAGTGTTTCCCCATTGAGGATCATATTAGTGTTGGGTCTTTCATATATGGCTTTTATGATTTTGAGGTATGACCTTTTTATCCATACTTTCTTGAGGGTTTTTATCAAGAAAGGATGCTGTATTTTGTCAAATGCTTTCTCTGCATCTATTGAGAGGATCATGTGGTTCTCGTCCTTCTTTTATTGATGTGATGTATCACACTGATTGTTTGTGGATATTGAACCAGCCCTGCTTCCCAGGTATAAATCCCGCTTGATTGTGGTGAATAATTCCTTCAGTAGATTGTTGGATCTGGTTGCTAGTATTTTGTGGATAATTTTTGCATTCATGTTCATCAGGGAAATTGGTTTGTAGTTCTTTTTAGCGGGGTCTTCGGTTTTGGAATGAATGTAATGCCGACCTCATAGAATGAGTTTGGAAGTTTTCCTTCCATTTCTATTTTTTGAAACAGCTTCAAAAGAATAGGAGTTAATGCTTCTTTAAAGATTTGGTAGAATTCCCCAGGAAAGCCATGCAGCCCTGGGCTCTTGTTTTTTTGGGGGGAGATTTTTGATTACTAATCCAGTGTTTTTACTGGTTATGGGTCTGTTCAAATATTCCATTTCTTCCTGTTTCAGTTTTGGTAGTTTATATGTTTCTAGAAATTAGTCCATTTCTTCCAGATTACTCAGTTTATTGGCATATGATTGCTCATAGTATTCTCTTATTATTGTTTGTATTTCTGCAGTGTTGGTTGTGATCTCTCCTCCTCCTTTCTGATCAAACTGGCTAGGGGCTTATTAGTATTGTTAATTGTTTTAAAGAACCAGCTCGTGGTTTCATTTATTTGTTCTACTGTTTTTTTTTTTTTTTTTATTTCAATAGCTTTGATTTTTGCTCTAATCTTTATTATTTCCCATCTTCTGCTGGTTATGGGTTTTATTTGCTGTTCTTTTTCCAGCTCTTTAAGGTGTAAGGTTCAGTTGTGTATCTGAGACCTTTCTTCCTTCTCTAAGAAGGCCTGGATTGCTATATACTTCCCTCTTATGACTGCCTTTGCTGCTTCCCAGAGGTTTTGTGCTCTAGTATTATTATTTTCTTTGGCTTCTATGTACTTTTTAATTTCCTCTTTAACTTCTTGGTTAACACATTCATTCTTTAGTAGGATGTTCTTTAGTCTCCAATTATTTGTTGTCTTTCCAGATTTTTTCTTATGGTTCATTTCGAGTTTCATCACGGTGTGGTCTGAAAATATGCATGGAATGCTCTTGATCTTTTTGTACTTGTTGAGGGCTGATTTGTGTCCCAGTATGTGATCTATTCTGGAGAATGTTCCATGTGCACTCAAGAAGAATGTGTATTCCATCTGTGTCACATTTGGGTAATTCTTGCAATATTTCAGACTTTGTCATTACTATATTTGTTACAGTGATCTATCAGTAATTATGACTTGCTGAAAGCTCAGATGATGATTAGCATTTTTTAGCAATAAAGTCATGTACGTATTTCCTATTCATATGCTGTGGCACATTTAGACTATAGTAAATAGTGTAAATGTAATTTTTATGTGCACTAGGAAACCAAAAAAACTATTTTTTATCTTTAATAATATTTTTAAATTTTATTTTAATTCCACTATAAAAACATGTAGTATTATATTAATTTCAGGTGTACAGTGTAGTGATTCAGCAATTCCATATTTTACTCAGTACTTATCAAGAGTACCCCTAATCCCCTTTGCCTATTTAGCGCCCCCTCCCCCCCACTGCTTCTCTAGTAACCATCTGTTTATTCTCTATAGTTGAGTCTTTTTTTGTTTTCTCTTTTTCCTTTTATTCATTTGTTTCTTAAATTCCACATATAGGTGAAATCATATGGTATTTGTCTTTCTCTAACTGGCTTATTTTGCTTAGCATTTTACTCTATAGATCCATCCATGTTGTTGCAAATGGCAAGATTTCATTCTATTTTTATGCTAATATTCCATTGTATACACACACACACACACGTGTGTGTGTGTGTGTGTGTGTGTGTGTGTGTGTGTGTGTGTATACACACTACATCTTTATCCATTCATCTGTTAGTAGATACTCGGGCTGCTTCCATAATTTGGCTATTATAAATAATGGTGCAATAAACATAGTGGTGCATATATCCTTTCGAATTAGCGTTTTCATAATCTTTGAGTAAATACCCAGTAGTGCAATTACTGAATCATAGGATAGCTCTATTTTTCATTTTTTCAGCAACCTCTATACTGTCTTCCATAGTGGCTGCACCAGTTTGCATTCCTGCCAACAGTGTTTTTTCTCCACATCCTGGCCAATACTTGCTGTTTCTTGTGTTTTTGATTTTAGCCACAAAAAATTTATTTGACTTGCTTTATTGCGATATTTGCTTTATTGCGGTGGTCTGGATCCCAACCCGCAATATCTCTAAGGTATGCCTTATTATTATAGAAAACTGATTATAAGACAAGACACCTGTGTTCTAGTCCTAGCACTGCCTCTAATGAGCAATTGCATGTTATTGAGCCAATAATTTACTCAGTGCTGCCATTTCCCGCAAGGAGTTCATTGAAGTAGGTGATATGTATGTTTTCTTCCAACCTAACCGTGACCAAATCTGTTTTAGGAGTAAAGCAATGTTGGGGCGCCTGGGTGGCTCAGTCGGTTAAGCGTCCGACTTCGGCTCAGGTCATGATGTCACGGTCCGTGAGTTCGAGCCCCGAGTCAGGCTCTGTGCTGACAGCTCAGAGCCTGGAGCATGCTTCAGATTCTGTGTCTCCCTCTCTCTCTGACCCTCCCCCGTTCATGCTCTGTCTCTCTCTGTCTCAAAAATAAATAAACATTAAAAAAAAAATTAAAAATAAAAAAGGAGTAAAGCAATGTTAAATTTCTGTGGATTATTCTAGACGTCATAATAAAATTTACAGTTGACATATTTCTAAAAAGAAGATTGTGTGTGTGTGTGTGTATAATATAGAGTACTCATAAGAAAATCTTACAATTTTAAACTGCTGTACAGTTCTTATAATCCGGTGACACTTATTACTTACCAGTTTACTTTGACTATGTGAGTTTCAATAATAAGTTATATATGTATTCTGTCAATTTAGACCAGCTACTTGCCCATTTGAATGGAAATGGTACATGCTTACTTATGATTAGTTTCTAATTGGCAAGACTTTTAATCACTGATGATTTCATTTATCATTATAAAAAATGAAATTTAATTGACTACTTTTTAAAAATACACATGTAGCCAGAATTTTATTTGATAAGTATCTAAATGGTGAAAAATTAATACTCATTTCATTTCCATTTTAGTTGAGCTGTATTCCTGGGCCTTGTCCAACTTCAGATGATTTGAAATATACTATGACTCGTTTAGCAGTAGATGGAGCAGATATTTATATTGTGGAGCATGGCTGTGCTACAAATCTAAAGGTACACATTTGTCTATTTCTTGGCTAGTGTAGTTCTTTTTCCTCTTTACCAAACCATACCTCCATTTCTTGAAATAGAACACACATTTATAATTTGCCATCTCACAAAACACTATAGAATCCCAAGAGATAGCTCTTGGTGTTTTGCCTGTCCGTGTTCTCTTCTGGTGTGTTTCTTAAGGCATACTTTCTTTCACTACTATTTCACTCTAACTGAATTATCATGACCTTGCTTTATGGCAGAGATGTAAACGTGTAGCTTGCTTTTATGGCAGGGATTAAATTGGCAGTGTTTTTAAAAGATTTGATTTTAAGTGCCTTTAGGTATTATATATTTATATCCTGCCTGGCTCTTGCAAACATCTATTTGCCACCTCTGCTTTATGGGTTACTGCTTAAAATTAAGCCTTATTAAGAGTCTGTAATTTTTATTACTTCCTACCCTTATAACTTTTCTTTCCTCCTTCTCTCTTTTGTTTTCCTTTGGACTTATGTTCTTTTCCTTTTATCCTCTTTTTTGTTTTTAATTGAATGTCTATTTTCATTCTGTTGCATTTATCTTTTCTGTTTCCCTTCTTTTTCTTCTTCTGTCTTTCATGCAGTTTGAAATAATTGCCTATTCTATAGTTTATTCTAAGCTGATTAAGAATATGGAGACCACAGTTTTATTTCATTCTCTTCATTCAATTTAGATGGGTGCAATTCGAGTTGCGAACTGTAATCTCCACAATCAGTCGGTTGGGGAAGGAATAAGTGCTGCAATTCAGGATTTTCAAGTGAGACAGTACATTGAACAGTTAAATAATTCCAGAGTTGGACTTCAGCCTGCAGTGCTACGGAGGGCCTATTGGCTTGAAGCTGGGTCAGCCAATTTAGGACTCATTACTGTTGATATTGCATTAGCTGCAGATCATCATTCTAAACATGAGGCCCAAAGACATTTCTTAGAAACTCATGATGCCAGAACTAAGAGGTAAGTTAAATTTAAGGATGGTAATAGTCCCAAGCTCAGATGAAAATTAGCCTATAATTATAGAGCAAATTCTACTGTTAGGAATGGAATAAGAATATTTTATATAAAGACAAAATATGATTGTGCTGGGTACACCTCAGTGGATATATAAGAATTTGATACTTAAGTAAATACATTATATATCTCATCTGTGGTAATTGTGTGGTTGCTGGAAATAACATTGTTTTTTAATGTATTTCTAAGCTCATACTATGTGTATTAGCAGTGAAATGAGTTTAAACTATTGGTTCCCAAATAACATTTTATAGAGCACTATCCTCCTTTCTTTCCCATGGCAGCCATCCACTTCCAATTCATCATTTCTAGGAAACATCATTGCTATCACTGTGTACTCTACAAAATTCCTTTTATGGGCCCTCATGACTGCAGGGGAGACTAAAAAAAAATATGGCACCTAATTCCTAAGGAATGGTTGTTAAGAAATAATTTTATCTGCCATTCAAAAAGTTGCCAGAGCCTCTTACTGACTCATGTCCATTTAAAATACCAGGACATGGGAATGCAAGCTGGTGCAGCCACTCTGGAAAACAGTATGGAGGTTCCTCAAAAAATTAAAAACAGAACTACCCTACAACCCAGCAATTGCACTACTAAGTATTTATCCAAGGGATACAGGTGTGCTGTTTTGAAGGGACACATGCACCCCTGTGTTTATAGCAGTACTATCAACAATAGCCAAAGTATGGAAAGAGCCCAAATGTCCATCGATGGATGAATGGATAAAGATGATGTGGTGTGTGTGTGTGTGTATATATATATATATATATACACACACACACACAATGGAGTATTACTTGGCAATCAAAAAGAGTGAAATCTTGCCATTTGCAACTAGGTGGATGGAACTGGAGAGTATTATGCTAAGTGAAATTAGAGAAAGACAAAAATCATACGACTTCACTACTATGAGGACTTTAAGATACAAAACAGATGAACATAAGGGAAGGGAAACAAAAATAATATAAAAACAGGGAGGGGGACAAAACAGAAGAGACTCACAAATGTGGAGAACAAACTGAGGGTTACTGGAGGGGTTGTGGGAGGGGAGATGGGCTAAATGGGTAAGGGGCACTAAGGAATCTACTCCTGAAATCATTGTTGCACTATATGCTAACTAATTTGGATATAAATTTAAAAAAATTAAAAAAAAAATTAAAATAAATAAATAAATAAAAAAAATACCAGGTTAACTTTTTCCATCCCTATCTCTGCCATTATAAAGTTAATATGAGCTTATTTTATTTTATTTATTTTTATTTTATTAAAAAATTTTTAAAAATGTTTATTTTTGAGAGAGAGAGAGAGAGAGCAAGCAGGGGAGGAACAAAGAGAGAGAGAGACACAGGATCCAAGCAGGCTTGGTGCTGTCAGCACAGAGCCCGATGTGGGGCTGCAGTCCATGAACTGTGTGATTGTGACCTGAGCTGAAGTCAGACGCTTAACTAACTGAGCCACCCAGGCACCCCGAGCTTGTTTTTAAAATAGAGGAAACTATTCCGAAATAGAGGGAAATAATTTCCATAACCTTATCACACTGAATTTATCATATTTCTTACCCGTATTTTTAGTGTATCTTTCTTACACTTGAGATCATCTTGTATTTATATTTTAAAATTCAGCATGTTGTATTAAACTTACACCCTAACCATCTGCCCAAATAATAGAAAATTTTATAAAGTTCCTTTCAAATAAATGATAATACACAATTAGAAAGATAAATTGTACTTTATTTAACCATTGCCCTTGTTATATTAAATATGTAGATAGTGTTTCTAAATTTATCATTTTAAATAATAGAGGAACGTTTTGCACATAAAATCTTTTCTCACATGGTCTTTAAATTCCTTTTATTTTTTTAACTATCTTTTTAATGTTTGTTTATTTTAGAGAGAGACAGCCTGAGTGCACAGGGGATGGGCAGAGAGAAAGGGAGACAGAATCCCGGCTCTGGGCTGACAGCTGCGCTAAGACGATGTGGGGCTCGATCTCACAAACTGTGAGATCATGACCTGAACCCAGATCAAGAGCCACCCAGGCACCCCTAAATTCCCTTTAAATAGTTTCTTTAGAAAGAGATGTGACGGTGCCTTTTGATATGCCTTCCCAAATTACTTCCCAGAAAGATTATTTCAGTTTATATTCCCAGTGGCTTTTAGGAGTATCTCTGTCTCACTGCATCTTTGCTGCCCTTTAAGTGTTTTATGAGAATTAAAACGTGGTATCTCTTTGTTTTATTTTGCATTTCTTTATTTCTGAGATTTACACTTTTTTTCATGTATTTATTGGCTGTTTTTATTTCCTCATTTGTAAATTGCACGTTATTATTCTATGTATATTTATTTATTGGCATATTGTATTTCTTAAAAATTTTTAAGAGCTCTTTATATAGATTACCATCCTTTTAATAGTTCCTGTTGCTAATATTTTGCAAATTGTTTCATTTTTAATTTTTTTAATCTTACAGATTTTAATTTTTGTATATTAAAATGTCAGTTTTCCCCTTTGTAATTCTTTTACTAATTTGAGAAAGTATTTCTTTTGCTAGTAATCCCTTGGCACCTGTATTTTCTTATTTTTTTCCTATCTTTTTTTAACTCTATCTGGATTTTTCTGCAAATATCTTCTCAAATACAGAAAAATTCATACCTAATACACATTTATTTTTCCATTTCATCACAAATGTTTAGGTATTTTTATCTATTAATTTTCCCGAAGAACTATTTTTTTTAGTTAAAAAATTTTTTGAGGTTTTTATTGAGGTTACATTTATCTTTTAAGTTACTTTAAGATCCTGACATTTTATAAAAGTGAGTATGGAAGCTCATGTGTGGAGAATATTGTTTTAAAAACTTTGATTTCTTTGATAATTATTTCTCAGGAAGCCAGTTAATGTGAACAAAGCACTTGCGTCTAATTAGCTGAGATGGTAGAACAAGGTGCTGATGAAGCTAAGGAGGTGGCATCATGTGATTCAGGTTCCAGGTGTTCAAGTAAATCCAACCATTTAGATTGGTTTCAGTGCTCTGATTGGTTAATAATTGTGAAGAGTCTGGGATTTTATCCTACTTGCAAGCTAACAAGTTAGCCTACCACAGTTTCATGGCTGCTGGCAGAAAACACAAGACCTCTGGCCAGAGACAAAGGACTTTATTACTTACAGCAAAAGCACTAGCCAGAGTCCTATGTGCTTGCATTGGTTCTCTGTGCCCTCAAAGTAGGGTTTCCAGATGAAATACAGGAAGCCCAGTTAAATTTGAATTTCAGGGGCGCCTGGGTGGCTCAGTTGGTTAAGCGTCCGACTTCAGCTCAGGTCATGATCTTGCGGTCTGTGAGTTTGAGCCCTGCGTCGGGCTCTGTGCTGACAGCTCAGAGCCTGGAGCCTGTTTCAGATTCTGTGTCTCCCTCTCTCTCTGACCCTCCCCCGTTCATGCTCTGTCTCTCTCTGTCCCAAAAATAAATAAAAACGTTAAAAAAATTTTTTTTTAAAAATTGAATTTCAGATAAATGATAAACAACAAATAACTTCTCAGTGTGTCATATTGCCCCATACATTGCATAAGAAAAACTTATTTACGTTTATTTATTTTGAGAGAGAGAGCACACGCGCGTGCGTGTGTGTGAGTGGGGGAGGGGCAGAGAGAGAGGGAGAGAGAGAATCCCAAGCAGGCTCTGTGCCTGATGCGGGCTCGATCTCACAACCGTGGGATCATGTACTGAGCTGAAATCAAGAGTGTAGCGCTTAACTGACTGGCTCACCCAGGCGGCCCTTTACCCCTTTTGTAGTAAGTGGAAGCAAGCCTGCTCTATTTCAGGATGAGACATTACCTCATCTTTTAAGGTTGTTTACTGCTAGTACATCCCTGAGAAGTGGCCCGGTCAGAGCTTCACTTTCTTGGCAAGAACAGGTAGGCATGTTTAGGCATATTGGTGATTGCCTCTCCTAGCATGTAGGTATCAGAGGTAACTCACTGATCTTCAGCTTTGGCTGGCTGCCTTTGTGTATATTTGATTCCCAGGAGTTTTGGGGCCTAGATATATTATTTTTTCATATAATTGGAGAAGTTGCTGGACACAAAGGTCATTAGTTTCTTTAGGTCAGTGTTTTTGAAAAGTATACTTCCCAAACCACCACCACCAGTGTGTACTTGGAACTTGTTAGAAATTTATATAATAAGACCTTACCAGACTTCATTCAGAAACTCTGGGGGTGGTGCCCTGCTCCCCATATTGTGATAAGTCCTCTAGGTGATTCAAATGCAAGCTAAAGTTTAAGAACTAGTGCACTGAACTATAATAAAGGTAAGGAAAGGGAGCTTACATTTGTTATGCAACTTCTGTATTGCAGGTTTTATATCAGGAGCTTTACATATGTTATATCATTTAATCTTCAAAACAGTCTTATTAGGTATATCAGACCATAATTTTACATTTGAGGAAACTGAGGCTCAGAAATTAACATGTCCAAAATCCTAGAGTTATTAAGTGGCACCACTGGAATTAGAACCCATGTCTAGATGACAGCAAATCCATGCATTTTGCTAAGCTTTTTGCTACACAAATGAGGTAAAAACTGTGTGGAATATGTAAGATCTTTTATTTTGATAGTGCTTAAAATAGTTTGTTTAGTGACTGAATCTTAATACTTTATAATGGAGAAGTGATTTGCATTTGATAACATTTAATTGCAGTAATACCTCAAATTTTCACTAATCCTAAGGCTTTCTCATGTATTTTTCCTTCTGTCTTCTCTAGACTGATGTTCCACTTCTAACTTGATATATTTCATCTCATCTTTCACATCTCAAATATTACTTTTTGAAAGTTTCCTTCTTTTTCCTTATCACAATACCCTGTTTTTTTTTTTTATTACTTCATAGCACTCAGTATAATTTATGATTAGAGATTTTTGTTTATGGCTTGTCTGTGTCTCTGTACTCTAAACTTCACATGGATAAGACTGTCACTTTCACCTAGCACAATACTAGGCACATATAGATATGTTCAAGAAATATAAATGAGTGAATGTAAAATGAAAATGATAGTACCTATTCTGTCTTCCCTTGAGGGCCCTGAGGAGACAGTGAGATAATGCGTGTAAATATGTTTAGCAAAACAGACTTAATATGAGATGGTTTTATCATTTAAAGTTTGAAAAAGAGGAATAAAGATATATCTCCTATATTTGTATTATATTTTTTTAAGAAAGAGGATAGTTAATATACTGACAGGCTTATGTATGGACCACTCACAGAGCCTGAAGACTTTTACATACATTTTCTCCCATTGCCTTAATTCTTAATACTTCATTTGAAGTCCTTATTACAAAATTATTAGTTTTTTTCTCTGAAAGATAGAATGCATCATTTTGGCCTTATACATCATTTTGGCCTTATTGAGAAATAATTTCCTACTTGTCCCACGTTTATAGTATTTTGGTGTATTTACCATGTGAAATAGGCTGTGAAGTGCTAACGGTGATAAATTATTAAGTATAATCTATACCCATGGTTTTGTCCATTTTTTACATTAATGTTTAAAATTTTTAGTCCTTTTGAGAATATTTAAATATTCTCAAATAAAATTTAAATAAAAATATTTAAAACTGCTATTTTAAAATTGGATTTAAATGTCTGATCTTTAACATTTGCTTTTTCTAACATATATATATATGTGTGTGTGTGTGTATATATATATATATATATATATACACTTAGCATATATATATATATATATGTTTGTAGCTTGTAGCATATGCTACATCTCTCTTCCTGTTCCTGCTTACTTTCATCTCACCATGGTGATATTGGGTTTTTGTTTTAAATGTTTATTTGTTTATTTAGAGAGAAAGCAGAAGGGGGAGGGACAGAGAGAGAAGAGAGAATATGAAGCAGGTATTGGGACTCAATCTCAAGAACTGTGAGATCATGACCTAGCTGAAATCAAGTCAGATGCTTAACTGTGCTACCCAGGTGCCTCCCAGACTGTTTTTTTTTAAGAAAGACAAAATGGTTAAAAAGACATTCCACAATAAAAATAAACTTTTATGTTTGTGTTTACCTTGTCTTTTACAAATATTAACAATTAACTTATTTTTAATTATTTGCCAAAAAGTTTTTTATTTCTTAATGAGTTTTTGTTATGTTGTTGTTTTTGTTTGTTTCTGTTTTGGGTTCTGTTTAGGTTGTGGTTTTTGTGGCCAGATGATACCCTGAAGAATAAGAGGTGTAAGAACAAATGTGGTTGTCTTGGTGGCTGCAGATTCTTTGGTGGCACAGTAACTGGCCTAGATTTCTTCAAACTTGAAGAGTTGACACCTTCCAGTAGTTCTGCGTTTTCAAGCACGAGTGCAGAGTCTGATATGTATTATGGACAGTCTCTGTTACAGCCTGGAGAATGGATTATTACTAAAGAAATTCCCAAAATTGTAGATGGTAATGTGTTGTCACTTGTGCTAATCTTTTATTATCTTTATCTTTACATCATTCTGAGAGAGCTGTGTTACTTTGTTCAACTCAATTTTTTGAGCAGTCTTACAGGTAGAATTCATTATAATCTGCCTTTGTTTTGCAGATGATTTAACTAAAGCCAGTTAAGACTAATGAGTTTTTTATAGTTATACAAGGCAAAAGTAGGCCTACTCTTTGGATCTCCCATTGTTGGTATTGGTGATCTTCCTAGCCAACTGTATTCTGAGTATTACATATCATTTCCTAGAAGTCAGCTTCCAGAGGTGCACTTACAAATAGCTGTGTTCCAAGGTAACAGTTGTTTTATCAAGGTTACTTTTATAGGAAAACTTGTCAAGAGTAGTATTTATACTGTTGGGCTTCATGTTACCAACTACTTTTGCAATATACTCTTATCACTAAAAATTGAACGTATCAAGAAGAGAAATGTGACCTTTCCTTAGATCCAGTAGCATAACTTTGTAAATATACAAGTTTGGTATGAGCAGTAAATGGTGGTTTTAAGTATATTAGACTTAGATTTATCTAGTATCTTTTCTCTAAAGACTTCACAAATGGATTTTCCTTTGGATTTTTTTTAATTGTGTGTTCCTACAATTAAGTGCAGTGTTTACTGCTTAAGTTGCCATGCTGTCAAGAAGTGAAATTTAGAGAAGTCTTCGTATTTTACTAATATTAGCCTTTTCCTCTAGATCTATTCAGAAGCATTGACAGCACTGCCTTTTGTCTGTAGACAAAAAGGGAGGGAAGAAAGTGTATTGATTTCCCATGTATAAGGAGCTCTTAGAGGAAAGAGCTGAGCTACATATGTCAAACTCTCGTTTTAATGATATTTCACTAAATATTAATACATAAGTATGTACATCTTATTTAAAGTTGACTTCTGTAGTTTTGGCTAGAATAACAGTACATTATTATTATTTTTTTTAAATGTGTATTTATTTTTGAGAGAGAGACACACAGAGCACAAGCTAGGAGGGGCGGAGAGAGAGGGAGACATAGAATCCGGAGCAGGACCCAGGCTCTGAGCTGTCGGCACAGAGCCTGACGTGGGGCTCAAACTCACAAACCGTGAGATCAAGACCTGAGCTGAAGTCAGACGCTTAGCCCACTGAGCCACATAGGCGCCCCAATAACAGTACATTATTGTATAAAATCTGCAAACATTAAAACTTCTTGACATTTAAAAGATAGGAAAGATGCTAAATAAAATATATCATTTTTCTTATAATATTACTTTCTTACATTTGAATAATGTTTGTTTTTAAAAGTTTTCACAGGCATTTTCTTATTTAATCTTCAAGCTTCCATGTGAGCTCTATATTTTCCTTGTTTACAGTAAGGAAAGTGAGGCTCATCACTGAGACTGAGTTGCATGAAATCATATAGCTAAGTAGATGGCTAAGCAGAAACTAGAATCAGGGCCATCAAAGCCACTTCAGTGTTATTTCTGCTGTACTACAGCTGGCACTAATTTCAACACTGCTTGATTTTCTAATCTGGATGAAAATTTAACCATCACAAATGGAAGGCAGAAAATCTACAGGGAATTTACACATAGTGGAAAAGAGGGAAGAGAACAAATTCTCCAACTGAACAAAGCAAAGCTCATTATAACTCTTATAATGTATAATAATAAGGATTTTCTGTATCTCCTGTTGATTCAGGAGTGACTTATAATTCACAAATTGCTATAAATTTGCTATAGATTTAACCACTATGTAAGTATGTGACTTTCTGATTGTTGTAGTTTCCAGGAGCCAAGTATAGATGTGCAGTGTTAGGATAGAATCAAGGAGGGCACATGGTAGAACTCAGGATTTCCTTGGAAGGTCAGTGAACACTAGTTTCCTACCACTTACAAGTGAATGAAACTCTGTTTTGACTTTTACTGCTTTGATTTTTCCATTTGTGGTAAGAGAAGCAAATAATATTACTTACATTGTAAATTCTTAAGTCTTCTTACCCCTTAAATTCCATCTAGGACTGCATTCTTCTTGGAGAGAAGTTTTATCCTACTAGCAGATTCCTCTTTCTTGGATAACACAGGGATGGTTGGAGGAGAATAGAAACTGGGCCAGACTTATTTTTTGGATCTAAGCAGCTGTGGAACTCTCTTTTCATTCTCCTTCTCCTCCATTTACATAACACATCACAGGGCTCTTTTAAAAGGCTGAGGAAATGTTCCACATTAAAGAATACATGACAACTGAATGCAGTAATATATGATCTTAGATTGAAGGGGCAGAGGTGCTTTAAAGGACATTATTGGGTCAATTGAAAAAAATGGGAAGCACATCGCAGATTAGATAACAGTATTGTATAAATACTAAATTTATCAAATTGACAATTATACAGTGGTTATTTATTATTCTTAGGAAATAAACATTTAACTATTTAGGGTAAAAGGCCACAATGTCTGCAAATGACTTTCAGTTCAAAAAGCACTATGTATATATTATACATAATAGAGAAAATGGGGCAAAATGTTTAAAATAGGTAATTCCAAGTAAAAAATTTATGGTGGCTTTGTGTTATTCTTTAAAGTTTTCTCTAAGTTTGAAAATTTTCAAATAAAGGTTAAAAAAAAGAGGAAGAAAAATTTCAATGACTATGGACTCTGGATCCATACCTAATGTAGATATCTTTCTATAGTGTTTAGCATATTGTTATGTGAAACTGAATACTTTTGCTGTAAAAAATGATTATGTTTATAAAAATAAGAAATTGGATTAAGTGTTCACATTTTTCACAAATTGCTTTTGAAATTATGTTCATATAACCTACTTTTTTGTTTGTTCAGGTAATGTGAATGGCATGAAGAGGAAAGAATGGGAAAACAAATCAGTGGGAATAGAAGTAGAAAGAAAAACTCAGCACCTTAGTCTTCAAGTACCGTTACGATCTCATAGCTCATCTTCTTCCTCAGAAGAAAATAGTAGTTCTAGTGCTGCACAGCCTTTATTGGCTGGAGAAAAAGAAAGTCCCTCTTCTGTTGCTGATGACCATTTGGTTCAAAAAGAATTCTTGCATAGTGCGAAAAGAGATGATGGCCAAGTAAGGTCAGTCAGTATTCAATTAGATTTAGAAACCTGATCCTAGTAAGATAGTTAATACCAAAAATTTTGGCAAGAAAATCTTTTTTCCTCTCAACTCATACTATAGAAAATTTTCTCTTCCTGAACATATTTTTAAATGTTAGTTTGCTGTTGTCTGGTTACAAAATTAATACATATTCACTGCAGAAATAGGAAAATACAGAAAAGTATAATGAAAATAAATATTTCTTGTCATCTCACAGATATGAACATTTCAGATTTTCCTCCATTCTCCTTGGCTATTCCTTCTTATTCCCTATTTCCATGTCCTCCATTTTTCACCCTTTATCTCTTCTTTCTCTTCCTCTTACAACCTGCCATTGGTTGGATGTTATCCCTCAGGACTCTGTTCTGTACCTTTATCTCTACTCACTCTGTACTGTTTCCCTAGATGGTCTCAATAATGGTTTGGCTTTAATTAAGATCTTTTAAATCTGAAACTCCAGCCAAAACTTTTGTTTCTATAGGCCCAGCTACTTTTTTTATATATATTTTTACTTGGATGTTTCATGGAGACCTCAGACTCAACCTATAAAAAATGAACTAGTACCTCTCATGCTCAACTTGCTCTGCCTCAGTAAATGGCACTAGCATCAGTTGCTGAAGTTGGTGATATTGGGGTTATCTGTAACTTCTTCCTTTCCTTCAATGCCTCTCATTTAATCAAAGGCCTTGGTATATTTTGTTGGACAGACTTTTAAAGGATGTAAAAAAAAAGTTATAAATGCATTAGTGTCCACAAAATATGGATTGAAGATTATACTTTGTATTTTGCTGTAAGCTGCCTCAATTTTTTCAGAACCACATGGGGTATGAATACATATTGTGCTGTTGTGCTACTTTGTATATTTTATTGTAAAATTTTAGATTTTCCTTTATTCATAAAAGAAATGATTAAAATTACTAAAAGAGTTTTCTAAGTGCTTCTCTTTGTACTTATATGATGTATAGTAAATGGTAATAGCTTTGCTTTCTGCTTTAGTATTCCTACAGAGATATCAGGAAATAGCCCCGTGTCTCCTAATACTCAGGAAAAGTCAGTAGGTCAGTCTCCTCTGAGATCTCCCTTGAAACGACAAGCCTCTGTATGTTCCACTCGACTTGGAAGTACCAAGAGCCTTACTGCTGCTTTTTATGGGGACAAGCAGCCGGTTACAGTTGGAGTCCAGTTTAGTAGTGATGTCTCCCGAAGTGATGAGAACGTGCTAGACTCACCAAAGCAGAGAAGGAGTTTTGGTTCATTTCCATACACACCATCAGCAGACTCCAATTCATTTCATCAGTATCGATCAATGGATTCCAGTATGTCAATGGCTGATAGTGAAGCCTACTTTTCTGCAGCTGAAGAATTTGAGCCCATTAGCAGTGATGAAGGCCCGGGAACTTATCCAGGTAGAAAAAAGAAGAAAAAGCAAACACAGCAGATTGACTACAGTAGGGGTTCCATATATCACAGTGTGGAAGGGCCACTTACTGGCCATGGAGAAAGCATTCAGGATCCCCGAACTCTGCCATTCAAAACTCATCCTTCCCAGGCTTCATTTGTTTCTGCGTTAGGTGGAGAAGATGATGTTATAGAACATCCGTATGTTGTAGAAGTTGAGAAAACAGTAGAGAGTGAACAGATTACTTCTCAACAACCTGTGATGAACTGTTATCAGACTTACCTTACTCAGTTTCAGGTAATTAATTGGTCAGTGAAGCACCCTACTAACAAAAGAACCTCAAAATCCTCATTGCATCGTCCCCTCGATCTGGACACTCCAACCAGTGAAGAAAGTTCATCATCATTTGAACAGCTTTCTGTTCCAACTTTTAAGGTATAAACCAAGCCATTAGTTTCCACTGATACATTTAGTTAGATAAATCAGTTTTTAAGATGTTTCCAAAATTATTCTCTCAGTCATTTTAACTACCTCTCGGAAAGGTAGAATTTCTGAAATCATGGCTTCATGTGTAACAATAAATCTTAAGGGTTATCGATGAGTATTATAAGTTTAAGCATATCAAGTTAAGGAACAGTTTCAGACTTGATTGTTACAGTGTTAATTAATATATGGTCTCTATACACATTATGCTCTAAGATTAAGATCAAGTCTCTGTGATTCAAATTTTCACGTCTTGAAAATAAAATTTTGTAATTGTTTTTAATAGCTGGTGTTCTTTCTCCTCAATCTGTAACTGCTTCTAAAAAAAAAAAAAAAACTCTAGTTGCTTCTATGCAAATCCAATTCCATGTGCTTGACATTTGAGACCTTCTAATTTAGCAGGAATTGGTTATTGTCCATTTCTGTAATGTATTCTGTAAATAGCTTTTTAAAGGAACACTAAAAATGCATCAAAATAAGTTTAGTGATAACAGCCAATATGAAAACTACTTTTATAAAATTACACATTTATAAGAGATTTTTTAAAAATGATTTTAAAGACCAAAATTAAGCATGTAAAATCTTATGAAACGATTAACAGTGTTTAGGAATTTTATGTGGTGTTTACTTACATAAACATACACACTTATTTAAAGTGTCTAAATGTTAATTTATTCATTCTTAATTCAGATATTATATACCACTGTGTGCCAGGCATTTGATGTACAGTGATGAGGAAAACAGACATAGGACTTAAAGTTTAGGTGTGGGACCCAGACAGTTAATAGAAAAACAGATAGGTATATGATTACAAATTGAGAAGAGTCTTATGAAGATAATCAAAAAGAGAATAATGGGGGATGGGGCTATCTATATTGTATTCACATTAAAGATCTACTGGAGGAGGTAATATTTGCACTGAAACTTAAAGTATGAGAAGAAATTGATGATGGGAAGACCTAGCACAGGCATGAGCCTTGCTAAAATTCTAACGTGGGAAAGAAGTCAGTGCACACTGAACAGTTAGTTAGCAGGGAGATTGCTCATTTTGAGGCTAGAGACCCAAACAAAAGACAGATCATTAAGGACTTAAAAACCACAGTTTCAGTAGTTAAAATTTCATTAGGAAACTTGTGAGAACTTTAAGGAAATGTGATCTTACGTACTTTAGCTACTAAGTAGAATTGAATTGACATTAAGCAGGAGAACAAGTGGGGTAATCACTTAGGAAGTTGTTGCAGCAATTGGTGCAAGAGGTGACAGGGCTGGACTTAAGTAATGCTGGAAATGTGATAAATGGAGTTGGAATACATGTATGCATTTGAGCAATATTTGTTGAAGGAAGAAGAAGCATTAGTGACCATTACAAAGTTTTGGTTTTAAGGTTGTGCCATTTCTTGCCCAAGATGAATGACCCATGTTAAGATTTCAAAATGTTTTCTTTATTCCATGTGAAAATATGTTGGTATATGAATTTTCCAGTATAAAAAACATATGGTACTTCCATACAGAATAGTAACTGAGAGGTTAGAATTACTTTAGTAATTGCATAAATCTTTCTAGTTTGGTTAGGCAATCAACTCTCTGGAGTAAATAAGTCAAGGAAGTAATTCATATCTTTAGATAATTTCAAAATAGAATATAGGCAATAAGAAAGTCATTTTTCTCTATTAAATCTGAATAACTGGCTAGCATTTAAAAGAGTTCAGTTTGTTTTGAATAACCAAGTGCATTATTAATTTTAATTGTTATATGTTATCTACAATCTAGTTTTTCATATAACTTAATGTTTCTCTGGGATTCTTTCTCACTTAAAAGTTGATTGTGTTAGGAGAAGGTTCTAAAATTAGTTTAAGAAAAGCTCAGAAAAGGAACTTCGGAGTAAAGACATTTGAAGCACTTATTTTTAAGCTTTAGTTATGTAGTCTTTTACTATCATTATTGAATCCTCACAGCCCTGCCCTCTCATTTGTCTGAATAATCAGAAAATGAAAGTGCCAATTCCATATTTTATGACTTTCTCAATTTGTTAAATATTTTTATTGTACATATGAAAAGCATATTAACAAGGTAATCTGGATATTGACAAATACCAGTTGATAGCATAAAATTAGAGAACAATTAATATTAAAATTCTAGACTATAATGTTTTATATTATTTTAGGTTATCAAACAGGGGCTCACCGCTAATTCTTTACTAGACAGAGGAATGCAACTTTCAGGAACAACTTCGAAGTAAGTAGAAATTACATACTTTTGAAGTTTGAAGTATGTAATTTAATGATATGTGGAGTTTATTCTGAGGAATAACCATTCTTTACTTACTTGACTGTAAACTTTATCTTTTATTTATTTATTTTAAAATTTTCCTTCATAATTTAATTCTTTGACCCATTGGCTTGTTCAGAAATGCAGTGCTTGATTTCCACATATTTGAGAATTTTAAAGATAGCATTTTGCTTTTAATTTCTAATTTCCTTTGTAGTCACATAATATATTCCTTATTATTTTGGTCTTTATATTTGTTGAGACTTGTTTTGTACCCTAGCTAGTATTCCGTGTTGGTGAGTGTTCCACAAGCAGTGGAAAAGAAAGTGTTTTCTGCAGTTGTTGGATGGAATCATATTGTGCACATGGCAGAGTTGGTGGATGGTGTTGTCTGATCTTCTCTAAGCTTACTGGTTTGTTGTTCACCATTTCTATCAGTTGCTGGGAAAGTAGTATAATCTTAACTAAAGTTGTCAATTTATCTATTTCTTCCTTCAATTCTGTCAGTTTTTTAAATGTATTTTTTTGATGTTTCTGATTTTATTTTTATTTTTTTATTTACTTTTATTTTTTTAATATTAAATTTATTGTCAAATTGGTTTCCATACAACACCCAGTGCTCATCCCAACAGGTGCCCTCCTCAATACCCATCACCCACTCTCCCCTCCCTTTCACCCCCCATCAACCCTCAGTTTATTCTCAGTTTTTAAGAGTCTTTTATGGTTTGGCTCTCTCCCTCTCTAACTTTTTTGAAACTCTTAGTAGATTTTACACATTGTTCTGTCTGCTCACATTGTTTTATCATTACAGAATATCCTCTTTGGCTCATGTAGTAATTCTTTTTTTTAAGTCCACTTTGATATTAATCCAGCCACCTCAGCTTTCTTATGCTTCTGTGATACAAATATATTCATGGAGTATCTTTTTCCATTATTCTTATTATTTTTACCTTCCACATGTCTATAGTATTTATACTTCAGTTGCATTTCTTGTAAGTAATAAATAATTGGCCTTGCATCTTATTTTATCATTTGTTTTTCCAGCTGATTTATTCATTCTTACAAATAATATTTCATTGGCTATCATGTGTCAGGAATTGTCCAAAGCCTTGGGAAAATGAAAGAAAAAGAAGATTAATTCTAGAACTTTTTTTAAAAAATTTTATTTGTGAATTAATTACCACAAATAATTCAACTCTGTTGTCTGTCATGGCTTTGCCAACATTTATAAGCAGCCTGTAGCATTTCTGTTAGACATACTATGTTAGACCTACCATAACTTGGCATATCAAAATTGGGAACTAACAAGAATTCAGTATTGTAGTTTTCATATTTTGGGAAAGCCCCATCAAATAACTATACCAACATTTTTTTTTCTTACTTGATGTATTAACCATCTTTGATCAGTTTTCATTTTTGTACCTCACCTGTCCTGTCTCTGAAAAGCATTTGGGACATAAAATATCTAGTTCAATTCCATGAAATTTTTAGTTGAAATAAACGTACATTTGAGTGGTCATTCATCTTAAGGAAACTTTAAGTTCTATTCTTTCTCATGATCTTTTAAATCTGTATTTTGCTTGTTAAATTGTATAGTACACCATATACTCCTCTGGAAAAGAAAACTGTTGATAACACAGATGATGAAACATTAACAGAAGAGTGGACCCTGGATCAACCAGTCTCTCAGACCAGGACCACAGCCATAGTTGAAGTAAAAGGGACTGTTGATATTGTTCTGACTCCCCTGGTGGCTGAAGCTTTGGACAGGTATTACTTTTGTTTACAAATATAACTATTTCATAAAATTATAAGTGTATGTGATATGATTAGTGTATGTGTTAATAAAGAAGATTGTTGATGATGGCTATTTTGATTGAACAAAGATGAAAGTATGTTTAAAAAGGTTTATCATTTGTTACTTTTTCAGCATAAATAATTATATTGCAATATTGTAATAATTATATTGCATTATATTTTCTCTTTTTTACTTTGGGATGATGAGCATAAAATGTAACACCCAGGAACTAATTAGTATGTTTGATATTCTTACTAGTATCTACTTAATGAAAGGAAAAAGGGGAAATAATAGATTTCTGTGTCCTGCAAGGAGCTTATAGCCCAGCAAAGGAGACAAAACTAACACGAATAAAATCTATAGTGGAACATAATGGGCCTATTTAGATAAACTAGACTGTAGTATTAAGTGATATTTAAGTTTTTCATTTACTGTTTTTTTTTTTTTTCCCTCAGATATATTGAAGCGATGGTTCATTGTGCTAGTACCCGCCATCCAGCTGCAATTGTAGATGATCTCCATGCCAAAGTCCTCAGGGAAGCTGTCCAAAATAGCAAGACTACCTTCTCAGAAAATGTAAGAAAGTTTTTATTCAGTGAGTGTAGCCAATTGAATACTCTTCATGTGTACATGATATTTAAACTTGAAAAAAAAAACCATGTATTAAAATTTTATTAGCCCTTTAAATTGGAATACATAGACTTTTTTTTTACATGTTCATTTATTTATTTTGAGAGAGAGAGCATGAGGGAGGGGCCCAGACAGAGAGGGAGAGAGAAAATCTCAAGCAGGTTCTGTACTTTCAGTTCAGAGCCTGCCACGGGGCTCAGTCTCATGAACTGTGAGATCATGACCCGAGCTGCAATCAAGAGTTGGAAGCTCAACCGACTGAGCCACCCAGGCACTCCAAATCCATAGACATTTCTGAATAGTCTTTGTATGTTATTGGCTCCTTAAGAGATACCATATATAACTGTACTGTGAATAAATAGCAATTAAATATTTATTAAAGTGTTTAGCTTTATTTTTTCTTTTATATCAGAAGTAACTTAATTCTAAGCCTTTCCTAAAGAACTTTGGTCCTAAGTGAATGAGCAATCAATTGTCAGGCTGGTACGTTGATTTTCTAAGAAGGCAAAGCTGCATAGTATCTTGACTTTTCTCTGTGATTAGATAACTTGTGTCTTAATATTTTTGAGATTATTTTTATTTTTTTTTAGAGAGCGAGAAAGCGTGCATGCATGGGCACACATGCACAAGTGGGGGAGGGGCAGAGGGAAAGAGAATCTTTTTTTAAAAAGTACTTTAAAGTTTATTTATTAAAAAAATTTTATTATTTTTATTTATTTATTATTTTATTCATTCATTTATTTATTTATTTATTATTTTTGAGACAGAGAGAGACAGAGCATGAACAGGGGAGGGTCAGAGAGAGGGAGACACAGAATCTGAAACAGGCTCCAGGCTCTGAGCTGTCAGCACAGAGCCCGACGCGGGGCTCGAACTCACGGACTGTGAGATCATGACCTGAGCCGAAGTCGGCCGCTTAACTGACTGAGCCACCCAGGCGCCCGTAAATTTTATTTACTTTAAGAGAGAGCATGAGCAGGAGAAGGAAAGAGAGGGAGAGAGAGAATCCCAAGTAGTTTCTGCACTGTCGGTGCAGAGCCCAATACGGGCCTTGATTTCACAAGCCTATGAAATCATGACCTGAGCTGAAATCAAGAGTCAGTCGCTTAATGGATTGAGCCACCAGGTGCCCCAAGATTATTTTTGTTCACTTCAGTGAATTAAGTCATCATCTCCTGGTGTGTGATATTCTACTTATGTTGTAGTTCTAGCCACTGAGCCAGTTTCTTAGCAGTCATATCATGGTGATTCTCCATTTGACTTTCAAATTTATCTGGGTCGTATTTGTGCTAGAGACTAGAGGCAAGATAAAGTGAGGTTGGTTATTTTTAATGATCCAGTTATTCAAAACATATTGGCATTTCATGTGACAGGTAGTTAGGGTATGAATGTACATCAAAAGAAATTTGAAAATATCCTCAGCCAGTAAGGAGCCAATTATCAAAAACCAAATCTGTTCTTAAATTAATACATTTTACTGATTCTAAAATAATACCTATTGCCATTTTTTTTTGTGTTTCTCTGTAGGGTGTTTTCACTTTATTTTATATCACTTCTCTTCAGGCCTGAAGCTGCTAGTAGTGTTGCTAGCTTTTCTAAGGTTTGGACTTTAAGAGTGTGGGTGCTAAAGTGGATGGCAGCTGGCATATAGATGGGCATAAAGGAGCACATTGGATAAACAAGTTTCAATTGTGGATGATGTGGAAATTATGAAAGTTCTCTGAAATAATAATTCTACTTTAATCTCTAGCTATCTTCCAAACAAGATGTTAGAGGAACAAAAACTGAACATACTACCATTGGAACTACTAACCAAGGACAAGCACAGACAAATCTTATAATGAAGCAAGATAATGTAACAATTAAAGGTCTTCAGGCTAATGTTAGCATACCAAAGGTAACAATTTAAAAAATTTTCCAGAAAGAGGAAAACATTTTGGTGGGTTTTATCCTTTGTATTTAACTAAGCTGAATGGTGGTAGAATAGATTATATCAAAAATATATATATTTTATTTTTTGATGATCTAATGGAAAAATTAATATAGTTTACTTAATTGGAATATGGGGTAATACTTATAAAATATTCCACATCCATCCAATAAGAATTGAATTATGATTATGAGAGTCTATCAGACACATACATACATGATTCTTAACAGTAGTTTTTCAGTTTCTTGTATATTTTTTGTTTAAGTGGTAATTTTTAAGTTTTTAACTCTGAAATTTATGACATTTTGTGTTAGGTAAACTTATGTTTGTTACAAGCCTCCGTGGAAGAATCTCCAAGTACAGCTCCTAATAAAAGCGTGACTCATGTTTCTCTAGTAGCATTGTGTTTTGACAGAATTGCTACACAAGTTCGTATGAACAGGTAAAATTTATTAATTTGAGCTATAATTTTCTTGTTGGATGTAAAAGCAAGAAACAATCATCATTTTAATATATTTCTGAAAACTGGTGCCAGTACTCAAAATTTGTATTGGAATTTCAAATAACACTTTATAGATATGCAAAGTAGGTTTTTAAAAGTTCATACTGGTTTTACACATACTATTTTTCAGTAAACACTGAAAAATTTGTTATGAATATTGGTTTAATTAAAACAGTGGAATTAAAAACAATTTATTAAATGTTTTTACTGAACTATATTGTTTACATGTTAACTGTCATACTTCTTTTTTTTTTCTTTTTCCATAAAGAGGTGTGGTTGAAGAGACTTCAAACAATGCAGAACCTGGTAGAACATCAAATTTTGATAGGTATGTCCATGCCACTAAGATGCAGCCTCAGTCATCTGGATCTCTCAGATCAAATGCTGGAGCAGAAAAAGGCAAAGAAATTGCAGCCAAGTTAAACATTCATCGAGTTCATGGGCAACTTAGGGGTCTTGATACAACAGGTAGGATTCTACAACAGATATTTTTCTTTGACATGTATAAATGTAAGAAGAGTTTGCAAAAGGAAACATGATTTTTAAAAATATTGCTACAATTTGAGTATTTTATAAGAGAAAGGTATTTCTGCATATATTGAACACATGGTATTTAATTGTTTAGTTACTCGTGTTCTATGACTGTGGAAGGTAAACTGTGGTAGGAAAGTAAGTGGTATGGCCCAAATTAGGAACTGCTTCTGTCTCCTCTCTTTTTTCTTCATAGTATCTGCTGGCTCATTATAAAACAAAGAGTATGATCTTTATCATCTTTCTTACTTTTTAATCATTCTGTTGGCCCAACTTCATTAAAAAGAATTAATTGCAAGGGGCACCTTCGTGGCTGAGTTGGTTAAGCGTCCCATTCTTGATTTCGGCTCAGGTCATGATCTCACGGTTTGTGAGTTTAAGCCCGTCAGGCTCTTTGCTGACAGTGCAGAGCCTGTTGGGATTCTCTGTCTCCCTCTCTCTCTGCCCCTCCCCTTCTCACTTCTCTCTGTCTGTCTCTCAAAAGTAAATAAGTAAATGTAAAAGATTATTATCTTATATATAAAAAAGAATTAATTGCAATATCAAAAGCTGTTAGTCAAATCTATAAAATATAGTAGCAATAAGAACAATAGCTGTGTCTCTTAAAGTCCCTCTTGAGGTGAAAAACTAGAGATGTTACATATCCTTTTAATATTTTTGATGTAATTTAGTGCATAGCTCGTTTTAAAGGCTTCAGTGATCTCAGATTGTCAGAGATTCAATCTAGAAAAAATGGAATTTGTCACTCTTACTTGAGATGATTGCTATGTTAAAATCTACATATAGGACAGGTGACCAATCCTGAATGAACAAATGATTATCTTGAGTTTGCTCATTGTATTCTGTGAGCTCTGAAGTTTCCATGATTCTTGTCTATATCCTGGGTCTGTGTAACTGCTGTGGCTTTCTCAAAGCTTATTTCACCATCCTTGTGTTTGAGGGCAAAGCATTTTGAGGATTCCAAATAAAGAGACTTTTCATGGTTGCCTGAGATCTATTGTCCTAGAGCTGGTACAAAATACAGTGGCTTAAATATAAAAAGGCTTAGTTTGCACTGGTAACCAGTTTGCACTTGGGTGTTGTAGAGACTGTAAGAAGTAATTAAATAGAATTTTAAAAGGCACACTATGTAGAAAAAAGTCATTAAAGACAAAACATAGTGTAAAAAAGCGTATGTAAAAAACATAATGTTAAAAAAAATGTAATTGTCTTTATATGTGCATAAGATATCTGTGAAAGGATTCTCAATAATCTAATGACATTTGTTACCTAAAGGGAGGGGAGGTGGATGTCCAAGTGTGCTATTGGAGCTTTTCATGGCATACCCTTTCACACATTTTGGATCTTTGATTTATGCAAGTAATTACCTAATCCAAAAATGTCAGTAAAATTTAAATTAAATCTCACCTTATATCATACATCAGAATAAGTTCATGGAATTAAAGGCAAATATGAAAAAATAAATAATGGAAAAACATAGAAAAATGTAAGTGAACATTTAGTCTCTGACAAGGGAAGACTTTCTAATCATAAGTGCAAAATACAGTGTTTTCGTATGATGGGATGTTATGTAACAATTAAAATAGTATCTTTGAAGAATTTTTAATGCCCTCAGGAACTTATCATGGTTTACTGTTACTTGAAATGTGGGAACCAAAGCTGGTTTGTTTGTAAAATAATCTCTAAAATGCTAGAAAGAAATTTAATTCAAATGTAAACAAGTTTATCTCTGAGTGCTAAATTTACGTGTTTTTTTTTAAACCTTTTTTTTTTTTTCCCTTTTCTCTCTTAGCTGTAATCACAGAAAGAAATGAAAAAAGTAAACTAAAAGCCTTTGCCAGGCATGCAGGATGTTAGTTTCCATATTGCATATTGTAAGCAGTGGAATTATTATGGCAATGTCTGTTATGAATTGTAATTATATAAAATGTGTTACCATAAAGTAATCTTTTAGTAAAAGCTGTAATTTTCCTATTTTCTAATGTTTTTCCTAAAGCTGGGTAATTAATTAAAATAATTTTTTTTCTAACATGATGATGTAAAAATAGTTTACCATGAAACTGAATTATTCAGGAGCTATTTAACTTTAGATTTTTAGAGTGCCTATAATCTTTCAGAAATGAATTCATTCTGCCTCTGAGCAATTATTTGTTAACTGTGGAATCCCTTTTCCTCCCTTTTACTTCAGTGAGATTCTGGCACTTTTTAAGTAGTAAGATATTAGGCATTAATTTAGAAGTTGGTTGGTTCATTTATTTTTCTTTTTGACAGAGTATTAAGATATCTTTTTAAGATATGCCAAATGTTTCTTTTTTTTTTTTTTTTTTAAATACAAACCTCTCTGTCTTTAAAAATGGTCGTCTTGTTCTCTTTTGATAGTAGATATTGGTACCTGTGCCATCACTGCTATTCCTTTTGAGAAATCCAAAGTTTTATTTACTCTTGAAGAGTTGGATGAGTTTACTTTTGTGGATGAAACTGATCAGCAAGCTGTTCCAGATGTGACTCGCATAGGTCCCAGCCAAGAAAAATGGGGTTGGATAATGTTTGAATGTGGACTTGAAAATTTAACCATAAAAGGTAAGCATTCTTAAAAAATTCTGCTTAAATGAGGGACAAATTGGCCCCATGTTGCTGAAATGTTTTGAATGATTGTGATTTTTAATAACCTGAATCAGCATATTTAAGCAGAAAGTGTGGCATGTGGGACTATTAACCAGGGTGGGTGCTCCATCCCAATTGCATAAGTGGAACTTTCCCTTCGTTGTGTGATTCAAAACTAACAGAGCATGTAGACATACAAAGCATCAGTGGTTGAACAGAAAAATCTGTGGTTCAGAAGAAAGTTTTGAATAAAATATAAAGCCACCCAGCTTTTGAAAGTTTGTGTCTTTGTAAACTGGATTTTTGATTAGTAGAGATTTGCAGGATGAAAATACAGTAAATCCTTTATTCAGTGAGACACACTGACTTACAGTTACATTTGTTTTCTTTTATATTACTGAATAATATACAAAAAAAGGGAAGGCTGAGTTGTATATAAGACTTTAGGTTTAGTCATGTATGATAGTAATTTTATATGCCCACAATTCTTTATCTGATAATCTATTCTTATGTGACTTTTATGGATAAGGAGAAGTTTTGATGAGAAAGAATATCTTCATGAATTTTTATTTTTTGTTTCTATCTTTATGGATACTGTAGAGTACAGCATTTATACACCTACCATTTTTAATAAATATATTCTTTCATTTTTAAAGGAGGAAGACAATCTGGTGCTGTTTTATATAATACGTTTGGAATTATGGGTAAAGCTAGTGTCACAGAAAGAGGTGGAGTGCTGACATCCAATAATTCTTCTGATTCTCCAACTGGCAGTGGCTATAATACTGATGTTTCTGATGATAATCTTCCTTGTGATCGAATAAGTCCTTCTTCAGACTTAAATGGAAATTCTGTTTCAGATGAACAAGTTGGTGAATTTTTAATAGTAATAGCGCTTTGAAAAATAACAGAAAACTGCACACCCAATTCAGAGTTAATTTCTGGAGTATATTTGCTTCTCTTTCCATATTTTAGATTTTGCTTAAATAGTAATCAAAGTATTTTGGTGATTATATACTACTACTAGAGTGTAAGTTCTGAAATGTAGGTACCATACCATAGATCTATTTGTATCTGCTGTAGTGCTTTGCTTTATACCTTGCTCATATTAGGCACTTAATATTTGTTGAATTATTAAATTAATAGAATATCAGAAAAGTAGTCATTGTTTTTATGTTGTTTCAAGGATTTTATATGCAATTCATTTATTGTTTTTATAATGGTAGAATGTCATGATGAATAATAGCAATAATGAAAATATTCAAAATTCTAGATTATAGAAGAGTTGTACCAGTGATTGGTGCAAGTTATTTCATCTCCGAAGTTTCTTCATCTGTATAGTGTTATAATGATATTGACCTTCTAATTTTTTAAGATTAAAGGAGATAATACATATGAAAGGTTTAACTCAGTGTCTGGCACATAGTAAGAACTTGATAGATGTTGTTTTTAAACACATATATACATATACTTCTAATCATTTGAAAATTAGACCAGTTGAAGAGGAAAGAAACCACCTTTTAAGAAATGTCATGGATATCCAGTATCCATTGGCATAATGAGCTCTGAACCCCAGGTTTCTAGGAATTTAGTTTTGAAACATTTATTTTGATTTGAGGCATAGTTCAAGAGTTTAATCAGTTTTCTTGTGAGGTCTTTGGAAGTATTTGAATGGTGGTTGGGAATTAGCACTTTAATTAAGGAAATTAAAAAATCCAATAGGTTCTCACTGGACAAAAGAACTGGGAAAAACCAGCTGTGCTCTCTTTGTCCTTCTATCCTGCTAATATACTTGACAGAAACTCAGGTGTCTTCCTTGATCTCTCTGATCCTACTCTCCTTGCTGAGTATCTCTAAATTTTGTAACATTGCTTACTTTGGCTTCTCTGACTTTTGCTGGTCCATGTCCTTATTCAGTTCTTTGTCCTTAAATGTGGGTGTTCACCCCACGTTCTCTTTTTGGCTACTTTGCTTTTTTTGCTATTTGTCCACTCCCTGATTTATTTCATTTCCTAGTCCTGCTCCATAATTTGATGACACTACTCTTGCCCATCGGTTATGCTTCACCTGAGCTCCCAAATTACATGCATTGGCCTTTAGCTGTCATCAGTTACACATACCATAGGTGCCCAAAATTCGGTCAACCTAAATCTAAGTGTATTACTGCTTTGCTTCACATATTATTATAATTAGTTGCTTATTACCTACAAGCTCCCTTCCCTTTTTAAAATTTGAGTTCTTGGAGACTTTCTTCTCACAGCCTTGTCTGAAACCCACAGGTCAGGTGTATTTGAGAATTCAGACTTTTTTTCCTTTAAGAGAAAGGTAATAACTGTGTGTGGTTTATATGTTACACAAACGCCTAGTAGAATCTGAGATAGCACTGTGTCTTGAAGTATTTAAATACTTATGTAGCACAACACTAATAAAAATGCCAAATGGGATAAATAGCCCATCACCAGTTCAGATCAAATTTTGTTGCCACATTTACACAGAAATATTTAGATTTTTCAGAACATTGTAATTTTAGAATTGCAGATAAGGAATGTCGACTTATATTTAGTGCCTGCTAACTTTAAAATTACTGTTGCCTATGGTTCAAGTTGTTTTTTTAGCACTTAGGATTCAAACTATTTTGTGGATACTCTAGATTCCTTAATCATCCCACAAGAAAATGTCAGTCTTTTCTTCATCTTGATCACAAGTGAATCAGAGAGCTATAAGTAGACATTACAGGCTGTAGACTTTTTTGTTTCCTTAATATTATTCTTACCTCCTTGCATTCTAAAGAGTGGTGATTATACATTTAAAAAATACTCCTCTATTTCTTAATACTGATTCAGACTGCTAGCATATAAGATAACTCAGAATTTTTGATTGTAGAGTGTTATTTATTTGAACAAGGACTACACTATTTTTATGGCACTTTATTTGGAAGTTTAAAGTATTTTGTTAAACTGGAATGGAAAATAGGTTGTGGTGGGAAGCAGAAGACCTTAATTCTATCACTCATTCTCCTACTTAATATTGTATGACCTTTTGGCAAATCACCAAACCTCTTTCTCTCACTTTCTTCACGTGGAAAAAATAACAGTTAAACATCTCTAAACAAATGTGATTGAATGAAGTGATCATGAGAAACCCTTCAGTTCTAAGATCTCTTGATTTATGGTTTGTTACAGTGCAGTGGCTTCTCAGACTATGATCCTTGGAGCTTCAAGGGTCTCTAGATATTTCTCAGAATCAGGCTGAGCAGGGTTTATGTTAACTGTTTTATATAAAGGTGTTATCTGTAGAACTTGCTTTGTTGGGAAGATTTTGTGCTTAAAACATTAACCTTTGCACTAGTGATTTTAAGGAGCTAAGTTTTTGGTTTTTGAATTTATGTAGGATGAAGGAGTTGAATCTGATGATTTGAAAAAAGATCTACCTCTGATGCCTCCACCTCCAGATTCATGTAGCATGAAGTTGACCATCAAGGAAATATGGTTTAGTTTTGCAGCTCCCACCAATGTGAGATCTCCTACACATTCATTTTCTAGGTAAAAAGTTTTTAAAATGTAGTACTATTCCTTGATGTTACTTTATTTTAAATAACATAAAATTCTGTCTCATGTTTTTTAAATTATTTTTCTGATATATCTAGCATTAGGGTTGCCACTTTCTTACCATATTTCCTACTTTCATGCTTTCTATAGACCTTATTCTTCTCTTGTTTGACTCTTTTTCTTTTCTAGGTCTTTAGTTTTATATGTCACCTCACCAGGCACTTCTTACTTTCACCTCTAATAGATTTTAATATTTTTCTTTTTTTCCTATTATCTGTTCTTGGCATTTCTACTTATATGTCCATAATGTATCTGGTAACCAAAAGGAAAAGAAATTTTGCCTAAGTAAAATAGCCACTAAGTATAGTAAGTATGGGTTATTGTTTGAAATACAAATCTTGACACTTGTTTTTGTATTTTCTTTTTTTTTAATATTCAAAGGCAGCTGAACCTTTTAAGCACTGCAACTCCAGCTGTTGGTGCATGGCTTGTTCCCATTGATCAACTCAAATCATCCTTAAACAAATTAGAAACTGAGGGCACTTTGAGAATTTGTGCTGTTATGGGATGCATAATGACAGAAGCATTAGAGGTATGTCTTTCAACAATACAAGGTATCATACAGAATTTATTATTGAACATGATCCCTTATTGTTCATCATTGTTGGAAAACATCAGACCTGCAAGTTCTTGATTACTAGATATCTTCTATTTGCACTGTCTTTGATTTTTATAACTCTAAATCTGTTGTTTTTGCTTTGTTTCAGAATAAAAGTGTACATTTTCCACTGAGAAGTAAATACAACAGACTTACAAAAGTTGCACGTTTTCTCCAAGAAAATCCTTCATGTTTGCTGTGTAATATACTACATCACTACCTGCACCAGGCAAATTACTCCATCATTGATGATGCTACAATGGTGAGTTATGGAAACCATATGTGAAACCATAGGTTAGTTTTAAAGAAGCCTCTATTCTTTAGAGGAGCCATTCATTGATCCATGGGGTTTGAGATATGGATGAGAAGTCTAGAGGAGAAATACAATTAGAAATACCAGCTTATAGACAACAGTGGGCTCAGATGAATGATTTGGGAGTTGCCAACATGAAAGTGTTAGAAGCTGTAGATGAAAACTTCTAGATGGATGAAACTTCTAGGGATGATGGCGTCTAGGGATGATGGCGTGTTGAGGGAGAAACTGGTCCAGAATGGATCCCTGAAGAATACCAAAATTAAAGTGGGGTGGCGAGAGGGTGGATAGAGCTACACAGAATGCTGAGGAGAGAAAGTAACAGGTAGGAGAATCAGGAATAAATGCCTTAGAAACCAAAGGTTTAAAGAATTTCAAGCAAAAAGTAATCACCAGCATCAGATTTCACAGAAATGTTTAATAAAATAGGGGCTAATTAATGGTTAAGGGGAGAATGTATAATAATACAAAATAAATACAATATATGTCTGCCTCTAGAAAAGCACTACAGAAGATAACATGTCATCATTAGAGGTTTAGAACTTGAGGATCTCTCTTCTCTCCAAGCTTTAGGTCAATAGAAAACGCATGAGAAGTTTAGCCAAATTAGGGATCATTGTATCAGTATTTATTAATGATAACCTCCAATGAGAGAATCTCTAGTAAATGATGGATTTGAAAAAGGTACTTAGACCTGAGACTAGTATAGTGCTTTCTACTCCTACCCTGGAAATTGAAGGCTGGAGGTACACAGTGCAAGGCTAGCTTGCCCATCTACTCATAGGCAGAGACACTGGAACTGAAATGCCACCAGGCATTTCTTATGTATGGATGCTTTGCCAAGATATGCTTTATATGTAAGAGGAAGAAGCACAAGATGGCTCTCCTTACTTGAGTCTAAGAATTAAAGGACAGGCTAAGAGATCTGATGTTCCTCAGAAAGCAAGTGAGGTGATTTCTGCTGTCTAATAAATGTCTGTCTTCAATCAGAGCATTTCTCCCAACACAAGGAATTACAAGAAAGGGGATGGAGAGGAGTTGGATGTTTTCCTCTTAGGAAATTAGGAATTAGCCAAATTTTCTTTCTTAAAATCATCACCATGTGGAATAAAGTATATTCTAAATTATGTAATTGTTACTGATAATACCTTTAACTTTGAAAGCAGTTACAAATTCAACTGTGTTCAGCATTTAACCATAGTAATTTATTTATTTTTAATGTTAAAATAGTGGTGGTTACCTAATCTTTGAAGGGAATAATTTCATTCTATTTGTTTAATGAATATTCCAGGTAGCTCAGAATACATTTGATTTCCTCAATTGAGTAAAAAAGGTACAGTGGACTGAATGCTTCTTAAGGAGAATCCCAATTTTGTGCCTCATGTTTAGCTTCTTATTCACCTGGTAATGTGTTATGACAGAAAGATACAATGTTGTATTTAGAGAATGAGTTCTATAGTCAGTTTGAAATGATCTCTTTTGTAACCTTGAACAGATTATAACACATAAATTCTAGCTTCTTCATCTCTAAATGGGAGTTATGGGGTTTAAATGAATAAATGTATGCAAAGCACTTAAATAGTAACTTACTATTAAATCATTATTGTTACAGAGTGATGGACTTCCTGCTTTGGTAACTTTAAAGAAAGGTTTAGTTGCACTGGCAAGGCAGTGGATGAAGTTTATTGTGGTGACACCAGCCTTTAAAGGAGTTAGCTTACATCGACCAGCTCAGCCCCTCAAACCTCAATCAGCTGTGGATCACGAACATGAAGATGGACTTGGGCTGGACAATGGAGGTGGTCTTCAAAGTGACACCAGTGCTGATGGAGCAGAATTTGAATTTGATGCAGGTAATCTGTAAATATTTTAGTTAGATATTACACCTTGGTAACATAGTATATGTGATAATTTTAATCATTTGTGTGCCAAAATTTGAAATTGTCATGGCTTAATTACATAAGTATGATTTGTATTAGTCCAAATAAATGATGATAATATTGGAATTTTTATACTGACTTTTGAGTTTTATATTTAATTTCATAAAATACGATAGACTTCTCCTAATCTATCCAGTACAATAACAGACATTTTTCCATAGCTAGAATGTTTTGCGTGAAGCACATTAAGTTTCTTTTAAAATTCACATTTGTATTTGTTCATTGTCTTGTCTATGACATAGTCTTTTAAAGAAGCCTTTGAATTTTACCTGGTGCCTGGTTGATTATGTATTTATGTAATGTTTAGAGTCATGCTTTCAGCCTGTAATTTTATCATCATAATGGCTGTGCCAGAACACAGACAGTAGATATGCTTTTCAAAATTATATGTGCACACTTTAATGCTTTTTCAGAGGTTTTCTTTTGTTATCATGACATGTCATTTTCAATTATACTGAATTATCATATAATATTTTGAAAAAAATATTACAAGTACCATGGAAAAGGACAGTAGCCTTAAAATTAGAGCTTTCAGAACATTGATATATCAAAAATCTCCCAACAAACAAAAGTCCAGGGCCAGATGGCTTCTCAAATTCTACCAGACATTTAAACAAGATTTGATATCTAGTCTTCTCAAACTATTCCAGAAAATATGAATGGAGGAAAACTTCCAAACTCATTCTGCCAGGCCAAGCATTACCTTGATCCAAAACCAGACAAGGATCCCACTAAAAAGGAGAATTACAGGTCAATATCCCTGATGAACCCAGATGCAAAAATTCTCAACAAGATACTAGCAAATCAAATCCAGAAGTACCTTAAAGGAATTATTTACCATTATCAAGTGGGATTTAATCCTGGGCTGCAGGGGTGGTTCAATATTTGCAAATCAATCAATGTGATACACCACATTAATAAAAGAAAGGGTAAGAACCATGACCCTTTCAATGGATTCAGAAAAAGCATTTGACAAAATATAGCATCTGTTCCTGATAAAAACCCTCAATAAAGTAGGTATAGATGGAACATACCTCAACATCATAAAGGGCATATACAAAGACCCACAGCTAATACCATCCTTAATGAGGAAAACTGAGAGCTTTTCCTCTAAGGTCAGGAACAAAACAGAGGTGTCCACTCTCACCATTACTATTTAACATAGTACTGGAAATCTTAGCCTCAGCAATCAGACAACCAAAGGAAATAAAAAGCGTCCAAATCAGCCATGAAGAAGTCAAACTTTCACTATTTGCAGATGACATGGTATGCTATGTAAAAAATCTGAAAGACTCCACCAAAAAAATTGCTAGAACACATGAATTCAGCAAAGTTCAGGACACAAAATTTGTGTACAGAAATCGGTTGCATTTCTATACACCAATAATAACACAGCAGAAAAAGAAATCAAGGGATCAATCTCCAAAGTTGCTCCGGAAACCGTAAGATACCTATGAATAAACCTAACTAAAGAGTCAAGAGATCTGTACTCTGAGAACTGTAGAACACATATGAAGGAAATTGAAGAGGACACAAAGAAATGGAAAAGCATCCCATGCTCATGAATTGGAAGAATAAGTATTGTTAAAATGGCAATACTACCCAAAGCAATCTGTGTATTTAATGCAATCCCTATCAAAATACCACCGGCATCTAGAATAAAATAATAGAATAAATAATCCTAAAATTTGTATGGAAACACAAAAGACCCTGAACAGCCAAAGCAATCCTGAAAAAGAAAAGGAGAGCTGGAAGCATCACGATTCCAGACTTAAAGCTATATTAAAAAGCTATAATCATCAAGACAGTATGGTACTGGCACAAAAGCAGACACTTAGATCAATGGGACAGAATAGAAAACCAAGAAAGGGACCCACAACTATATGGCCAACTAATCTTCAACAAAGCAGGAAAGACTATCCAATGGGGAAAAGACAGTCTCTTTAACAAACGGTGTTGGGAAACCTGGACAGCAACATGCAGAAGAATGAACCTGGACCACTTTCTTACACCATACACAAAAATAAATTCAAAATGCATGAAAGACCTAAAGGTGAGACAGGAAACCATCAAAATCCTAGAGAAGAGAACAGGCAGCAATCTTTTTGACATTGGCTGGAGCAACTTCTTACTAGAGATGTCACTAGAGACAAGGGAAACAAAAGCAAAAATGAACTATTGGGATCTCAGCAAAATGAAAAGCTTTTACACAACAAAGGAAACAATCACCAAAATAAAAAGGTAGCTTATAGAATGGGAGAAGACATTTGCAAATGACATATCTGATAAAAGGTTAGTATCCAAAATCTATACAGAACTGATCAAACTTCACACTGAAAAAACAGATAATAGACATTTTTTCAAAGAAGACATCCAGATGGCTAACAGACACATGAAAAGATGCTCAACATCACTCATCATCAGGGAAATAACAAATCAAAACCATGATGACATACCACTTCTCACCTGTTAGAATGGCTAAAATTAACAACAGAAGAAACAACAGATGTTGGTGAGGATGTGGAGAAAGGGAAACCCTATTGCACTATTGGTGGGAATGCAAACTGGTGCAACCACTGTGGAAGACAGTGTGGAGGTTCCTCAAAAAGTTAAAAATAGAACTACCCTACAACCCAAGCAATAGCACTACAGATTCGAAGGGGTACATGTACCCTGATGTTTATAGCAGCATTATCAACAATAGCCAAACTATTGGAAGAGTCCAAATGTCCATCAGCTGATGAATGGATAAAGATGTGGTATATATATACAATGGAATTTTACTCAACCATCATGAAGAATGAAATCTTGCCATTTACAACAACATGTATGGAAGCAGAGTTTATTATGCTAAGCAAAATAAGCCAGTCAGAGAAAGACAAATACCATATGATTTCACTCATATGTGGAATTTAAGAAACAAAGCAGATGAACATAGAGGAAGAAAAAATAAAGAGGGAAGTAAACCCTAAGAGACTCTTAACTATAGTGAACAAACTGAGGGTGAATGGAGTGAAATGGGTGGGGAGAATGGGCTAAATGGGTGATGGGCATTAAGGAGGGTACTTTTTACGATGAGCACTGGATGTTATATGTAAGTGATGAATCACTAAATTACGCTCCTGAAACCAATAGTACACTGTATGTTAACTAACTAAAATTTAAATAAAAATTTGGAAAAAAATCTTTACCCAGGTTTTTTGTTGTTGTTTTTAAAAAAACTTTATACTTAAAAGTGAATATGCTATGAATAATAGGCTGGATTTCAAGTCTACCTGAAAATTGGAAGAATACTATAATAAACATCTCTTCTAATTAGTTATCTTCAAATGCCTAGGTTAATCTGAAAATTATGTATTTGCAGCTTAGTTGAATTGTTTTTTTATCTCTATACCATTTGGGTGGCCTGTGGAGGCACTGAATAGAAGTTATTTGTTCCTTTTTTAAGATGAATGAGAAGATTGGGGTTGGGAGAGTAAAAGAAAAATGTGAATTAATATTATAGTTTATTCCACAATTAATTTCAAGGAAATTTAATTTATTCAAGGCGTATGTAAAGTTGAGTGTAGTTACACCACTAGGTGTTGATGTTTCAAGAAAATGTCTAATAACCTATAGCCTACATATTCTTTTGCACTATTTCAGCCACAGTCAGTGAGCACACAATGCTGCTAGAAGGAACAGCCAACCGGCCTCCACCTGGTAGTTCTGGACCTGTAACTGGAGCTGAAATAATGAGGAAACTTTCTAAGACTCATACTCATAGTGACTCTGCATTAAAAATAAAGGTACATTATTATTACTATTTTTAGTTAGAGTAGTCTTCCAGAGAAGATCTAAATTTTTGATATCTCAAATTCAAATACTAGGTATTTAAATTTAAATCTTCAAATAGTGTTTCTATATTCAGTAATTAATAATTCAATAATAATAAATATCCTTATGGTGAAATTAACATGATTAGTAATTTAATATACAGTTAGGGTTAGGCTATTTTATGAATTTATTTACACTGTTGAGCTGGACCACCTTGGGAGCCAGACAGCCTTGGTTTCAATTCTGCCTCTGCCACTCAGTTGCTTTGTGACTGAACAAGTTACCTGTACTGTGTGTCTGTTTCGTTATCTGTCTGATGGAGATTACAGTAATAACTTTTTCCAGAAAGTCAATGTAAGAAATAGCTGTAATATATGGAAAATGCTTAGAATAATACCTGGCACATAGTAAGAATGTAAGTTATTTGTTGTTGTCATGGGCTATGTATTTTTTGTTAGTTTCCTTTTCTGAGCAACGAAAACGACAGTTAATATATTAACTTTCTTTGAAAATCTAGGTATAGACTTATATTAATACCCAGAATCCATAAGGTAAAAGGTGATAATTTTGCTTATATTAAAATATAAAGTTTCTACACAGAAAAAAATAATGTATCATAAACAAAATAGACATATGACAAAGGACTAATTTCCTCATATATATAAAGATCTTTTTCTAATCATTAGGAAAAATGAGCAAAACCAAATGGAAAAATGGTATATGGGCAGTTCACATAGAAATGTATATACATATGTGAATATGTACCCTCTTACAATTAAAGAAATGTAAATTAAAATGAGATTTCCATTTCCACCTGTCAGATTGAAAACAGTAAAACATTTGAATAGTGTATATTGTTGGTGAAGATGAGAAAACAGACACTCTCCTACACTACTGGTGGGAGTGTAAACTGGCACAACCTCTTGGAAGAATAATATGACAATTTGTATCAAAACTTAAAATGTGATCTTCTCTTACCCAGTATGTTCATGTCCAGGAATTCATTCTAAAGAAATGGATGTTCTAATAATTCAAAGACACACATCCAATAATGTTTTTACAACACTGTTTATGATAGGAAAATAATAGAAGAAACATAAATGACTAATCATTAGAGGACTAATAAACTAGTGTGCCCTGATACAGATGTATACTATGAAGACTTAAAAAATTGTGTTTAAAAGATAAAGGAGATCTCTAAGTGGATATGGAATGGTCACCAGAGTGCTGGATTAAAGTAAACACAAAATATGGGATAATGTGTATCTGTGTGTTAAAAAAAAAGGATAAATATGTGTATGTGCTTGTATAGTCATAAATTATTTAAAGAAGGATAAGAAATAGTACCTTTTGGGGAAGGGATATAGTAGACTGGAGTGAGGGGATACTTTTTATTGAATAATCTTTTTGTGCTTTTAAAGTCTTCATTCTGTGTACATATTGCTCTTTTAATTAAACAATTCAATGATTGGTATACATTTGTTAAGTTTGGAATATTAGGCTTACTCTATTTCTACAGCATAGTTAGAAGGAGGATACTTTTAAACTCTCAACTCCTTAGTCAGTTTCAGGGTTTTTTTTGGTTGATGATTTTTCCTTTCTCCACAAACAGTCCTTTGTTTATGGATCATAAAAATCCTCCAGAGAATTGAATTGCAGTGCTTTGTTTCAGATCTCTTCTTTTATAGGCTTTTCTTGTACTATTTTATACTGACCTGAAATTCTAATCTTAGATGTGACAGAGCAAATAGAGATGGGCAGTTCTGTAACTTTTTATTTTCCTCAGAGAATTTCTGAAAATTGTTTTTGACATACTAGAACTCTACAGAGAATCTCTCACAGATTTTCATTATCAGGGTACCAAGAAAAGTACTACAGTATTAAGAATTTCAGTATAGAAATCTTGCCACAAGACACACTCTTCAGATTTCAAAGGGAGTTAATAATTCCTTGTTAAAATAATAAAGGCTGTTCTTTGCATTGTACTATAACGTTTTAAAACATTTTTACATACACTTGAGATTCACCGTAGTCCTAGTAAGCACAATCTGTGTTGGTATAACGTGAATAGTAACTAGCAGTAATAGCAACAGTAGTAGTAGTTGCAGTTATTAGCAGTTATTGTTATATACATAAGAAAGAAAGAGCCCTGTGTTGTTCCTTTTGCAGGGCATTCACCCATATCATTCTTTGAGCTATACCAGTGGAGACACTGCCACAGATTCTCCAGTACATGTTGGACGTGCTGGGATGCCAGTTAAGGAGAGTCCAAGGAAGGAGAGCCTACTCAGCTATCTGACTGGAAGCTTCCCAAGCCTGCACAACCTCCTGGAAGGGACCCCTCAAAGAAGTAGTGCAGCTGTAAAAAGCAGCTCCCTAACAAGAACAGGTACATCCTTAGTTTAGACAATTATAAGTTTACTTCTATGCGAGAATTAAAAACAAACAGGACTTAAGTTTATTTTGATTTATACTTTGGTTGCATAACTAATCTATCTATGTATGACACATAGAAATCTTTGAAAAAATATTTTGGGAAACTCTTCTCTTTGTAACTTTTGGTGTCTTCATGCCTTTAATTTGTATTTCTAAATTGCAGCATTTGACATTACTGTCAACCTAGTCATGGTATGTCAAAACCAGCTAGCGGTGCATTTCTTCTTGTTATATTAAAAATAAGTCATTTATTAATGCCTTAATATCTAAATACCAACATCATGCAGTAAGTTTGAAAACATCTGCAAAAGACAATTTAACCTGACTTTTAAAAATTAATTACATAAATCATATTTTATGCTTCCTTAGTATGTAAGTAATACATAAATAATAAACAATAAAACTATTTTCAGGAAATACAATGGCCACTGATATGTTATCCGAACATCCCTTGCTATCTGAGCCGTCTTCTGTGAGTTTCTATAATTGGATGTCAAATGCTGTTGGTAATCGTGGAAGTGTGGTACAGGAATCTCCTGTTACAAAGTCTGCACATAACAGCCTTCCAACAGGTATTGAGCTACGTGTTATTTTGCTTAACTGTCTAAGGTGCATACATAAATTTTAGCAAAATCCTGTTTTTCAAGGAATAGTCAAAAAATCTGAAATGTTTAATAGTGTTTAGTTGAAATTTTCCCATTTATGAAATGTTTTTGTTAATATCAAGTTGAGAGAATCGTAAGCAGTCACTTGGTGTTCTTGTGGAGACAAATATGTCAAATGTGAGATTGTATATAATTTAAAGAGTTTAAAATGTCCAGTTAATGTGGCTTGTTTAATTTTCTAAATACCAAAAGGCAGTAAATGAAAACATGCAAAGTATATGGCATAATGTACCTACAATACAGAAAAATATTTTTAGTTTATTCACGTTCCTCAGAGAAATAATAACTAGCATTCTTTTGCTCTTTTTAGTAATTAAGTATTTAATTAAAATATTTAATTAAAATCTAAACGAGTACTAAGAGGAATTAAAATAACATTCTTGCCCTTGAGGAGGAAACGAGGGCAATTTATTTTATTTTATTTTATTTTATTTTATTTTATTTTATTTTATTTTATTGTATTTTATTTTATTTTATTTTTATTTTATTTTTATTTATTTATTTTTAAATTTTATTCTGAGAGAGACTGACAGAGAGAGAGAGAGAGAGAAAGAGAGAGAGCGTGTGTGCATGTGCATGAGTTGGGGAGGGGGGGCAGGAAGAGAGGCAGAGAGAGAGAATCCCAAGCAGGCTCCATGCTGTCAATACAGAGACCGATGGAGGGCTTGAACTCAGAACCATGAGATCATGACCTGAACCAAGATCAAAAGTCAGATGCTTAAGTGAGCCACCCAGAAACCCTGGCAGTTTGTTAATTTTAAAAGAGTGTGTGTAAATAGTAAGAAGACTGGCAGGGAATTCACAAAGAAATATTGGTGGCTATCTCCAGAAACAGAAGAGGTGCCACCCTTCATTTTCTACTTTTTTTCTTTTTTGGGGGTGTTTTCCCAAATTTATTAGATGCATGTATTATTTTCTTGTAAAAATTTTTTTTTAAAGGCTGTGAAATAGGCTTTGGTCCTAGTTACAGAGGGCAGCTGAAGTTAATCCATGTAACAGCAATTTGCATTGCTAACAAATTCTGTTCATATAGAAAATAGGAAATTATGAAATGTGGTTGAAACATGACTTTAGTTTTTGGTTTTTTGTTTTGTTTGTTTTGTTTTTGCTGGTGTGTGGCGTGCTTTTGAACCTGGAACCGATTCTAATTATGACTACATTCCAGTTCTTAGCATTGGCTCTTGGTTGAAGAAGAGAGAAGGATGATGCTTCCACCAGCTCTCAGTACTTTTCTAAAACTAGTCTCACTACTGTGCAGTTGAAATTTTAAGAAAACCAGAAAAGAACATTTCCTCTTTATCATGCGTGGGTCTTTTGCCTGGGGAGCTAAAGGGTAAAGGGAGTACATAGGAAAAGAAATAGTGTCATTTTATTTTTCTTTTGCCTCAGGAAAGCATAGTTGGGAAGAAATTTATATGTGGGACTCTGTGACACCCATTGCTTTTATCCTACTGCTATCTATGACTGCGCCTCAGTGCAAAGCTGAGGGAGTATCAAATGCTTTTCAAAGATATTCTAGCCATAAAATTCTGTACTTTGGACTGACTGGTTCTAATACAGACTTCATGTATGAGGAAGACTAATATTTTCTGAAATTATAGTTTGATTTCATTTTTATTAGTAAATCATGCCTCTAAAATAACCTAAAAGTGCTGGTTTTTTTTCTTCATTCAATTAAGATGGTCTGGTAATACTACTATAATACAGACTTCATAAGTTTACTTTGCTGTGCCCTTTAAGTTGTTTTTATTTCCTCACAACTTAAGTTTTATTTTTGAACATTTACTCTGTTAGGTGTTGCACCCAATCTTCCTACGATACCCTCAGCTTCAGATTTCAACACTGTCTTATCTAGCGACCAGAATACTTTGGATGGAACGCATTCTCAGCATAGCACTAGTCAGGATGATGTGGCAGGTGTAGAAGAAGCCAACCAAGGGTTTCCTGCTGTGCAGCTTGCTGATGCACAGGTGAGCCAGTCTCTTTTTCCATAATTATAGTATCCCTCATTAGATGGTACTTAGCAGCTGGAACCACCAAGTCATGTGCACCTTGGAAATTCTAGGGCAAATCTTTTTTTCTGTGCTTCGCTGCCTAAAGCCTTCATGCAAAAAAAGGAGGAACCTTTTAAAAGTACATGGGTTAATTATAAATGCAAATTTAGCACTTGTAGATGTTCATTAAACAGAAGAGTGGTATATAGTTATTAGTCTCATACAGTAACATCTTTGTTATTTGGAGATACAAATTGACTGAAACACATGACTAGAAAGCTAAATTTAACCACGTCATATAGAAGGCTATATTAAGTGCTATGTTAAGACTTTATTGAGTGAGCAGTTGGGAGGCACTGAAGATTTTAAAGCAAGGAATAAAGTGACTAGAACTGTACATGTAGAAGAAATATTATATGGTAGCAATGTGTTAATGGATTGAAGTAGAGAACTATAGGTGAAAAAAATGAGTTATTGAAATAGTTCATGCAGTGGTAAATGAGGCTTTTAACATTGATGGTTGTGACTTTGATAAAGCGATGGTAAATATTCTGGAGGTCTTTATTTAATTGATTAAAGATAGGAGTGGACAGCAAAACCCTTTGACTATTTTGGTTTGAATGATCACAAAGCAAGTAGGCGAGTGGGACCGTGGCTATTGAGAGGTGTTATTTTTTCAGGATGAGAGAGACTCAAGCATAGTTAGATACTTAGGAGGAATTAGGAAGGTCCTGATCAGAAGAAGAAAAAAGAAGGGTAAACTGATAGAGCAAGATTCAGAGAGGGATGAGGAGTATTGGAATTTACAGTCATTTATAGAGAGAGATGTTTTAGACATAAAAAAATACTTTTTTCCTCTGAGAATTTCCTCTGAGAAACTGAGAAGGCAATAAAGACAGTTCACAGCTATACAGGTAAGTTTGCAAATTGGTAGCTTCAATTTTCTCTTACAGTAGAAGGTAATTTATGTTAAGAAATGTGTCAGGCACTTTAAAATTTTCCTGAGATTTACTTCTCCAGTACATTAGAGTAGTTTTTAGGGTCTTCATTTTCTTTTTTAATGGAGAGTGGGAAAAGAAATAATTTTGTTGTTGTTTTGGCCTATAGAATACATTAATTGTATTTATTAGTATTCAATACATATTTTTAGAGATAACTATATTGTTTTAGAGACTCTAAAATCTACTAGAAACATGAATATTAAATAATATGGTAAAAAACTCTGTAAGGTAATTTAGATGTGTGTAAACGTTGGAGTGAATATGGAAGAGAGCTTACCAAACAGACACCCTAAAAAGATTGTCAGATAGTGCTGAGGGCCTGGTTAGGAGTTTAGGTTAGTGTTAGGGTAGCAATGAATGCAATTATATCATCTCCTCTCATTGTTCCTAGCAGCTCAGCTATAGGAGTAGAAGATCATTGATCCAAAGCAGATATAACAAGAAAAATGTGGTGATAAGATATAATAAACAATCTAGGAAGTTGGTGAAATGAAATTAAGATTATAGGGGAAAAGGAAGTCATATAACTTTGTACTGAAGTGTTGGTTGAGTTATCTTCATGGTCAAAGAAGTCATTCAGGATTATAAATTGGGATTGAAAAGAAACAGGAGACAATAATCAAAGTTTCTGGAATCAGAGTTTTTGATAGGTATGGAGCCATAAATAAATGACAAAGATTAGGAAAGAGGGTGGTTTGAACCTTGAAGAGGGTAGAGTTTTTCCATTAGAATGAACGAGCAAATCCAAGAGTAAAGGCAAGAAAGAATATCCCAAGCAAGTATAAAAGGGAGAAGAAATTTATCCCCAAAGTTCCAATCTACAGTAGAACTGTTTGAATTCTCTGTTCTAGTTCTTTAGTCCTTAGAAGAGTAGCCTTTCTTCCCAAGCACAAACAAATGAGATGTCCTAGAGGTAATTGAACATGTAGACTTGAGTCTTAATACATAAATTGCACTTGTCCATTTTAATAATAATATTTAACTTTCAGGAAAAGATCACTGAAGGAGAGTGTACAGTTGAAAGGGTTAGGGGAGGGCCATGGAAAGCACTGGGTAGCACCTATATTTTATTTTACTTAAAAAATTAATGTTTATTTTTGAGAGAGAGAGAGCACACGTGAATGGAGGTGGGGGAGGGGCAGAAAGAAAGGGAGTCACAATCTGAAGCCAGCTCCAGGCTCTGACCTGTCAGCTGTCAGCCTGATGTGGGGCTTGAACCCATGAACTGAGTCCCATTTTCAGGGACTCATGGGGCTTGAACCCATGAGCTGAAGTCAGATGCTTAACCAACTGAGCCACCCAGGCGCCCCATAGATAGCACCTATATTTTAGATGTGGAAGGAGGGAAAGGAACCATGCAACAGAGAATAAGTAAATTGATTATAGTAATCAACTACTAAACAAATTAGTTGCTTCTGTTTGAGTTAGCTCTTCATGACTACAACATAAGTTAACAAGACATTTAATCAGAGTGATGTATTTCTATAAGCATGTGTAGTACTTAAAATATAAAGGAAGTTTTTTGTCAGGAAATAAATATTAAATGACTGTTATAACCAAGTGATACCATTTAAAAATAGGTCAGATATTCATAATATAACATATGAAACATTTTTATATTAACATAAGATGTTGATAAGCTATTCTAATATACCACATTTTTATGGAAACACAGTATACATGCCATTTTTAAAAACAGGAAGTAGAATAATTTAAACTAGTTCACAATTTTATTTTTCTTGTACTTTCAGACACTCAGGCAGGATGGAGAAATGTTCTTCCTTGTGATTAACTTGAAAATGAGTGGCACACAAGAGGTGCTCAAAAATACTGTTAAGTTTTAAGTAAAATTAGAGCTTAACATTTTTTGTACAAGTTCCCCCCCGCCCCCCCACCGCCTTTTTTTGCTTCACACTGTGGTAATAATATATGTATTCAGTTAGGATAAGAAAAAAGCCACAGTAAATGATGGATTATAAGTTAAGCTAATTAATGAATGTGTTATGTCTTCCAGGTTGTTTTTAAACCTCTTCTGAGTCATACAGGGATTCAGTCACAGGATGCAATGCCACTCTGCTACCGAATGTACTTTGGAGAACACCTTTCATTTTCAGGGACTTTGGACTGCCTTAGAGCAGATATTGTGGATTCAGACACAGCCAAAGAGAGAAAAGGCAAAAGAGCAAGAAGGTGTCTTGTGTTATTGATCTTTTTGTGTAAAATTTTGTATATAGGTTATAATACCTTTTTTTTTAACTTTGTTTTCCTCTGTGCTAATGAGAAACTATTTTTAATATCTTAATAATGAGAAGGTAATTTCCACTTGTCAAAAACAGACTTATTTTAATAACCTGTTGATTTTATAGATGAGGAGGCCTATTTTTAGGTGTAGTTTTGTACCATGTTAGCACATGTATGTGGGTTAGCCAAAGTACATTTGCTGTATATATACTCAGAATGTGTTTACTATTGCAGTAGTTGATTTTTATGGTCTTATACATTGTAATTTTATATATTTTACTTACAATTATTACTAACTTTGCGTAGACTTTTAGTATTTTCTATTAGATACAGAGTAGAAGTTATATTTAAAGTATAGCCATTGAAAACAAATACATAAGAATGCTGAATGTAGCATGGTGAAAGTTAAGAACTACCTTTTACTTTCATTCTTTATATTATCAGAGATAGTTTCTTCAATTTCTTTACTGCTTGAATAGGAAATATTATGCTCACTAAAGATTTGACTAATCTTTTGTGAACTTGGAATTTTACTTTGAGCGGGTCTCGCTAATGGATATAGGAATCATAGAATATGGACACACATGGCATTTGTGACAAGTTTTGCAACATTCTTGGTTTGATCCAATTTGTGTTTTTGCAGGGTGGTAAATTAAAAGTAAAATGCACTAAAAAAAGCAAAATGCCCATGTATCCAACATATGACTAAATGAAAAATGTTTTCCATATGAAATATTCTATTTAAAATTTTAAATAATTTGACAAAATCAGTTTAAACATTTTTATGAAATTTTCTTTTAGATTTTTTTTTTTTTTTTAGTGTTTATTTTTGAGAGAGAGAGAGAAAGCGTGAGTGGGGGAAGGGCAGAGAGAGACGGAAACACAGAATCTGAAGCAGGCTCCAGGTTCTAAGCTGTCAGCACTGAGCCCGATGCAGGGCTCGAACTCACAAACCGCTAGATTATGACCTGAGCTGAAGTTGGACGCTTAACCAACTGAGCCACCCAGGTACCCCTATGGAAATTTATTAATAGAAAAATATAGCTTTCTTAAATTTTGTTTCAGGTCTAGATATCTGAGGATTTTCTAATGACACAGGAATGTGGAAATTGCATTGTCTTTTCTATTAAATATAGGACAGTCCTTGCTTTTCACAGTAGAGTGGTACCATAACAATGACTGTGCAAGCTGAAGCACCACAAAGTGACCTTAATGATTATTAACATTAGTGGGGAGGGACACCTGGGTGGCTCAGTCGGTTAAGTGTCTGACTTCAGCTCAGGTCATGATCTCACGGTTTGTGGGTTTGAGCCCTGCGTTGGGCTCTGTGCTGACAGCTCAGAGTCTAGAGCCTGCTTCTGATTCTGTGTCTCCCTCTGTCTCTGCCCCTCCCCTGCTCACGCTCTGTCTCTCTCTCTCTCTCAAAAATAAATAAAAATTTTAAAAAAATTAAATGAAATGAGATTAAATATGTAAATAATATATTTAACAGAGGTGGGGAGAGGTTGGCTAAGGGAGGTACCCTAATCGACCTATAATTAACTTTAAATTCCAATACCATTGGGGTGCATTATCACATTGGTAAGAAAAAAGGTTTTATTACTTCACTGAAATAATTAACATAAATTTGATTTTAACTAGTCAGTTGTGGAATAAGATCAAGGGAGAAGACGAATTTTCCAACTTATAAAAAATTGGCCTAGTGAATAATAACTTGAGCTCTTGCTTAAAATTATCTAAATGGCTTATAACGTGTTTTACCTTGGAGATTTTTTGCTAATAAACTAATAAAGATTGTGTAGCTCTGGAAAAAAGGAAATAAAACCTTGCCATTTTTTTCTTTTTTTTCCTCCATTTTTAGGCAAGGTCATGTGAATCTTCCTCCACTTGAGTTCAAACCAGCATTAATGTTGGAAACCTTTAGCATCAGTGCTGTTGTAATGGAAAAGTCCGTTTGCACCCCTCAGAACTCTACCAGTGCTCTTTCTTTTCATGATCTCAACAAGCGTTATTATAATACCTTTCACTGCAACTTTACAATTTCTTGTCAGTCAATAAGCCAGCATGTAGATATGGCTTTGGTTCGTCTTATTCATCAATTTAGTACCATGATAGATGACATCAAAGCGACTCAGACTGACATTAAACTTAGCAGATACACAGCTGGATCAGCTTCCCCAACACCCACCTTCAAAACCAGAAAACATCGGGATTTTCGCTCATCTGACTTCAGCCGCAGTTCTAGAGGAAGTCTGAATGGTGGCAATAGAGTAAACAATGCAAAGAACAAACGGACCAACAATGAAAATAACAAAAAGGAATCTCGAAACAAAAATTCGTTAGGAAGATCTGAAAGAAGAACTTCCAAAGTGTCCAGGAAAGGTTCAAAAGATGTGGTGGACCATATGACTATTCATATGGATGACTCCGATTCAATCACAGTGTCAGAACAAAGTGAGCCTTCGGCTGAGTGCTGGCAGAATATGTATAAATTACTTAACTTCTATTCACTTATCTCTGATCCAACAGGAATATTGGAAAAATCTTCAGAAACATTTGGACCAGCAGGTAATGAATATTTTAATATTAAAAAAATTTCTTTTTAGAGTAGCAATAATACTTAAACAGATAGGTGCTTTCTCAATGTTATAAGTAGATCATTGAAATGCCAAAGACCTGGCAATCACCCATGGAAAAAAAATAGTAATGGCAGTCAGATAATTTGCCTTCCCATTTCCCGTCCTTTCTACCCTGATACAATATGGTCTTAAAGATTGAGATATACCTACTTTCCAATATCTGACTCTATTATTTATTTTCAATGTGATGATCGGAAATTGTTGAAAACGTTAAAAAATCATTTTGGTGAAGAAGAGGGCTGGTTTGGCATGTGAAGAAAGGTAAGATGATGTTTGGAGTGTCCTTCCATGTCACAGTTTTCATAGCTAAATCTGTATGTTTTTGTTTATTTATAAAGGAGTTCGGAGCCCTACAGAGCCAACATGTAAAGTTGTGTTTGAGAATGAACAAGACAATAACAGTTTGACTAAGACACAGAGGAAACGTAGCTTGGTAACTTCTGAACCTCAGCATGTTACTCTAATTGTGTTTGGGATTGGCATGGTGAACCGCACACACCTGGAGGCAGACATTGGTGGGCTAACAATGGAATCAGAGCTGAAGAGGATTCATGGCAGCTTTACACTTAAGGAAAAAATGAAAGGTATGACGATGTCCTAACACTGTAGTCCTGCTCTTCTGAAAAAAGCCAATGCCATCTCTCCGAAATTTCTAGTTGGCAACTTTTCTTTTTTTTTCTTTTCTTTTCTTTTCTTTTTTTTTTCAGAAAATGAACTTTCCCATTTATATGGATCAAGAGTGCCAGTTTATATAGTTTCTGTGCCTATTCTTTTTTAATTTTCCAAGTTTTCTGCACTAAGTATTACTTCTGAGACTTAAAATGTCATAAGGCTAGGGGTGCCTGGCTGACTCAGTCCGTAGAGCATCCAACTCTTGATCCCAGGATTGTGAGTTCAAGCCCCACATTGGGCTTGGAGCCTGCTTAAAAAATAAATCTATAAATAAATAAATCAATAGCCATTAGGCTCTTTAATACACGAATGGCATATTGAACTGTGTATTTAGCATTATTTCTAGTTTTGACATATAATATGTATGTATGAGTACATAGAAATAAAAACTTTGAGGTGCCTGGGTGGCTCAGTCAGTTAAGCATTTTGGCCTAGATTATTATCTCATGGTCATGAGATTGAGCCCCATGTCGTGCTCCACACTGGGCATGGAGGCTGTTTAAGATCGTCTCTGTCCCTCTCCCTCTGCCCCTCCCCTGCTCACGCTCTCTTGCTCTCAAAGGAAAAAAATAAAAACCTTCACTAAAAGGTTTTTAAAAGTAGTTCTGAAGTAATTTAAATTTTATTATACATAAAACTTTTTTTTTTATTTTTATTTTTTTAACGTTTATTTATTTTTGAGACAGAGAGAGACAGAGCATGAACGGGGGAGGGGCAGAGAGAGAGAGGGAGACACAGAATTGGAAACAGGCTCCAGGCTCCGAGCCATCAGCCCAGAGCCTGATGCGGGGCTCGAACTCACGGACCGCGAGATCGTGACCTGGCTGAAGTCGGACGCTTAACCGACTGCGCCACCCAGGCGCCCCAATAAAATGCAATTTTAATACAAAGTACAATTATTTCCAGAAATCATATAATTCTTTTTTCTTACATTTAAGATGTTTTACATCAAAAGATGACTGAGACATGTGCCACTGCTCATATTGGTGGGGTTAATATTGTACTGCTTGAAGGGATTACACCAAATATACAGTAAGTGTGTCATTTTTTCATTCTTTTCTTAAACTTGTTTAGTTTTATAGTATAGGAAACTTAAAATTCACTGGATGAATTCCATACCTGCTGAGTTTTGAGATTTATATACATTAATGTTCCCAGATACTGTGATTTTTGTCATTAAGGATATCACCGCATGAAATGTTTTCAAAAAAATACTTTTTTCCCATTTTACAATTGGTGTGCTACTCCTCACCCCCACCCCTCCAAAAAACTGACTCCTTGTACGTTGTAAGAATGTCTAACAAGAAAAAGTGATTACAACACAAATTTCAGTTAGACATACAACCTGCAAAAACTCACATGATTCAAATAGTTAAAACAAAATTTTAGTCAAAGAATATAAACTGTCTCTTGATTTTATGTTAAGTAATTATCACTCAAATTCGTGCTGGGTTTCAAAACTGTGTCTTGCCATTTTTTTTTCACTTAAAGAATTTAACACTAGAAAGCCTATGAGACTCTTGTAATAATATAGGTAAACTTTTTATAGTGGGTATACCATACCATATCACTTTTCTTTTGATTCTTTGCTCTTAACCTTTTTCTTTATAAGTTCTGCTTTTGGGTCTGTTCAGAATTGTTCTGATAATGATACCTTTATATACAATATATTCAGATCATTAATCTATTATCAGTATATTTAAGTGTTGACTTTGTTCATACACTTGGGAGTATACCTTAATTCTTAACTTCTCAGTGGAGCAGCTTTATGCTGTAACAACAAAATATGCTTTGATAATTTAAGTCAGATTTTGAGAATTTGTTCTTTCTAAATATTATAACTACTTAATGTTCTATCATCTTATAGTAAATCTGTCATGCTAAATACTGACTAAATAGAGGATTTTGTTCAGCTTTATGAAAATTAAATATTAATCATATATTGATGAGTTACAGTTCTATTCATATTTTACACATGGGTAATGTGATAACGGTCTTGGAGAACATTTCCTTGAAATGGATGTACAAGGCTTGCTGGAGTAGTTTGGATCTGTAAATCAAGAACCAAAGAGTATATTTCTATATTATAGCTGCCTAAGTGGTCCAGATTGCATTTCCTAAGCAGTCTAGAAAGACCAGGAAATTCCAATAGTTATGACAGACAAGATCTTTTCTGATCATTCAGTGTGGGAGAAGGGGTCTTATGATGTAGTAATTGCAATCTTAACAAGTAGCTACTGTGAACCAGGAGCCTCACATAGATTATTTTATTTAATCCTAGTCACAGTCCTGTGAACTGGGGTGGTTTTATCCCACTTTACAGAACAATAAATTGAGATTCAGAGAGATAAAAGTGTTTGCCTAAAATGCTTAAAATCCTACAGTCCGCAAGAAGAGTTGTCTGAACCTGTGCTGCTGCTAAATGTCATTACAGACCTTCAGTTCCAGGATTCCTTTACTGGCTCTAAATTTAAAGTACCATGGTTTACTTTAACCAGTGCAGCAAATAAAACAAATTTCTTCAGTTGTCTCAGGTGTTTTATTTACTCTAGCTTCCTGAACCTTTTGTCTCTGTTATCTCTTAAGGGCTTCAAATAGCCTCTAGACTTACAAAAGTATTTAGTATTTTTACTAGTACATAGTATTTATAAAAGAGATTTTTAAAAGAATTATTATATAGCTATATTTCTTGCCTTTAGGAAAAAAAGGCAAGATGCCTCAACTTTTTTTTTTTGAAAAATAAAAGTTACTGTTCACTGCCAAACTATAGTAGTTTTAAGACTTTCTCGATTTATTCTTCGCTGTTCATTTCTGATTTCAATTAAAGGGAAATGAAACTTAAAAAGTTGAAAAGTTTCTGTGAGGGAAAAATTTTAATGTGGGAAATAAGTAAAGTCCAGATGATTGGTCATACTGTAACTAATTTATGTATGAATGTTTATTTGCTTCCTTTTTGTTTTCCTGCTTTCTCTTGAATCTTCATCTGTAGACTGGAGGATTTTCCTACATCTCCTACAAGCACAGCCAAACAAGAGTTTCTGTATGTCCTATTATTTTTTTTCCCCCATGGGCTTTCTGATTAACATAGTATTGAATAGTTTAAAAGAAATACTTTAGATTATCTGCATGGCTGTGAATGTATGTAGTTAGTTTTTATTTTGTAGCTTTAATGTAGATCCTTTTATAGATTAAAGCTTACTGACATTCAAGGAACAAACACAAAGAGGTAAGAGCTACCTTTTGGTAATTCACACATTATTTTGTCGGTGAAAGATTTTAACACTGTAGTTATGTGTTGATTGTGCTTTTTTAAGATGCCTCATTGTTAAAATTTATATTATCATAAATCTTTCTTAAGGTTTGATGTGATAATAGAAACTAAAAAATTTCACTTGCAAAAGAGTTTTCACTAATTGCAAAAATAATTATTAAAACATTAATGTATGAAAACATCTACACATCTCAACTTTATAATTTTGCTTTTAAGGTGAAGAGAATTTACTACTCTGTTGACAGATTTTATATATGGTTTTCAGTATATGTACTTTTGTATTTTGAGTGGCTTGATTTGACCCATGTATATCTGATATCTAGTTGGTGTTTTTTATTTATTTATTTATTTATTTATTTATTTATCTATCTATCTATCTATCTATCTATCTTTGAGAGAGATACAGACAGAGTGCGAGCAGGGGAGGGACAGAGAGAGAGAGAGGGAGACACAGAATCCGAAGCAGGCTCCAGGCTCTGAGCTGTCAGCACAGAGCACGAAGTGGGGCTCAAACTCGAGAAAGTGAGTTTGTGACCTGAACCGAAGTCAGACACTTAACTGACTGAGCCAGCCAGGCGCCCCCTGGGTGCTTTAAGTAATTATTACATGAGTCTTACATAGGGGCGGAGATAGAGTAGAGATAATGAAGCCCCAAAGTAAATCCTCAAATTATTCACTCAGCCTGTTGGAAAGACAAGGATGGGGCCTGCATTTAAGACCCTATAGCCTGGACTCAGGAAATAACGGAAGATGAGGAAAAAGTCCTTGCCTCATTAGGCACTGTGGTCTTTGTAGCTGTCACAGTGGATCTATCAGAACCTTGTAAAGGTAGACTGCCATTGTCAATTAATTCTTTTTTTTTTTTTCCAATGAATTCTTTAACAAGATTCCTTGGTCATTTGCCATGAATTTTTTATGTATATGAGGCATGCCTCACGTGCTACAAGTTTTTATAGTCTTCTCTTTAGAGAGATTTTGACCACTTCTTTCTTGTTTAAAAGTTTTATATATATTATATGACCTAGCTGAAGTGACAACCCTCTTCAAGAATTAAAATTATGAATAGACAGCTCATTTCAGGTCTTCATTCTGGGTCTCCTTATGTCTTTAACATGCAGTTTGACTGGAGTTAATCAGACATCCTCTACAGTTTTTTGGCTCAGTTTGATCAGGATAGGTCTATCATGTTGTCCAACTTAGAAGAATACCACTCACACTGTAAATGGGGGCATCATTTACATAGACTGCATTGTGAACGGGGCCCTCTGGCATTGAACAACACAGAACACCTGAAGTCCTTAACATCAGAACTTTCACTGGAAATATCATAGTAGGATCCTCAATAGGAGAGCATTCAGCTCCATTAAGTTTCCACTCTTACTTTTGCTGCACAAGTGAAATTCCAGTGTTCTACATGTGCTTATATATGGTTATATGTACTTATATAATTGAAAGTCAGATAGGTGTAGAATTTTACTATCATGATAACAAGACACATTTTTTTGTATGTTTAGTTTCATTCAGTAGATGGTTGCTGTTCACAAGTAGAAAGCCATTTGCATTTTAGCACCATCTGAGTGTTCTGGCTTATGTTGAAATTAAATTTAAAATAAAATCTCATTGATGATAAAAGTAGCTTTATTTATTATAATATTTAAGAAAATATTCCACTCAGTAAGTAGTCAGTTTCCCAGAGTTTACTCTCATGCTGGCTAGACCAATTTTATAGATAACTTTTTTTTTCTAGTCAGTGAGAGTATCTGAGAAATAGTTGCCTTTGTAGAAGAAAGCAATATAGTTCTCTAGTAATCATTCTTGAATTTTATATAATACTTGGATTTCACTGTCTGTAAATAATCAACACCTCTGATAGAGCCATTGTTATACTTCTCGAGGTTTATTTTAATAGAAGTTAAATGTGATTAATTGATTTGTTAGATCCTTGAGACTATAAATAAATTCTCAGTAAATCCTCTACAGCCTAAGTAGAGATAAATGAATGTGAACCAAACTGTGGTTAATATGAAATTTGTTTTATGTGTTGTTTCGCTAAATTAAAAATTATTAAGTTATTCAATAATTTTATAATTTAATGTATTTATTTATAATTGGTTATAATTTAATTACTTAATATCAAAAATAATAATTATTAAATTATTGTCAAGAATCCCTTGCCCACGTGAAAGATAATATTTATATTATAAATATAATTATATATAAAGCTATAATTTTACTAACTGGGCCTTTAATGGTGCAGTTCATGAACCTTTCCATTGTGTACATCAGACTGCTTCATAATGGCTTCTACATACGTGACTTAACACATGTTATCTGTGGAATTCCACAGCTATAATGTTGGGAGACATTCCTGTGCTGTACTTCTTTCTGCCCCTTCATTTTACAAAATTCAGTGAGTGCATACCATGTTGAAGGCACTGTTGTAGGCATTGGAAGGGAGAACCAGAAATCAAGAAAGATAATGTCTCTGCTTTATGTCTGTATCAGTAAGGCTTACTAATTTTTAACTAAGTAGTAGTTACTTATTATGAATTGGAATTCTATCATTTCTTTGCCACTTATTGAAAATTTGAAAATTGGAAAATGCAAGTTAAGTTTCTTCCTTCCTATTAATTTTTTTCAACATATTAGATGATGGATGAATTCCTTTGATTAGATTCTAAGAAGTATAGTATTTTATTATATATTCAGCATCTATGCTTCCTTAGTGGTTGTACATATCCCTAAAATAAATTGGGGGCAAAGAGAGGAGTTCTGAATGGAGGAAAAATAAAAATGGGATTTTGTATGTTGTAAACATGTAATATGTCAGTATTCATTCTTTTACCTTTGAGCACATACATATTTTCTTCAGTAAATGCTGTTAAAGATATATAATGATATTCAGTAAAAAACAATATAAAATAAATGTATTTCAGTGTTTTTAGAAAACATTTCCTCAATATACTATTTAAATGTATGAAAAATCTTAAGTCATTTAGTTCATTGAATGATTTAAAAGTATTATCTTGCTTTTAAAATACTTTTTCAACATTTCTCTTTATTGGGCTGTATTTTAATGGCCTTCTTTCTTTATTAATAGAACTGTGGTGAAGTGTAGTATTGCCAAGTCACAAGCCCTCTACAGTGCCCAGAGAGGTTTGAAGACTAACAATGCTGCTGTGTTCAAAGTAGGGGCTATCAGCATCAACATTCCCCAGCACCCTGCCACCTTACATAGCATGATGGTTCGAAGTTCCCACCAACTGTCTAAGCAGATCTCAGATCTCATCAGACAGCCTTCTACAGCGTAAGTTATTTCTTCAAGTTCTATGGTTCCGTGTAATGTGTTAAGTCAGTTTTTGCTGTTAATAATAGTTTAAAGGAAGACAGAGGGTTTCATCTACGTATTGACCATTATGAACTATGGTGCAGATGGAAAGTAGCCAAATGTGTGTGGGAGAATCATATTGGGTGTAAGGTACTTGGTCACAGATGTAACTGTCAATGTTCTCTCTTGCATCAGTAAAGCTTAAGAGATCCTAGAGATTGTGGACAACATAAGAGTCACTACAAAAGCATATTGACAAAATCTAGAACTGTGTCAATCCTTATTTACTTTAAACTCCCTAAAATTTATGACTGCATAGGTTTAAAAATTGCAGTGGCCATTTATGTCCCATAATGGTTTTGTGTTGTCCTCTATATGAAATTGTTGTACATAGTTCAAGGCAGGATGTGATCATGCCACAAAAGTATTTTAAAGGAGAGAAAACTGGACCTTTGTACATTGACTTCTATTGCCTGTGTCTGTAGCCCTCATTCATGGGTCTGCATTGCTAAGCTTTATTCCTAGTCCTCAAAGCAACATAACTAATGAATAATTAATAAGAATATGGTAAACAAAAGTTAAAAAAATTGTCTTCTTATAGTTCCCTTTTCCTAACCTATAAGTTAAAAAAAACAGTGTGTCTTTTTACAGTATCCTAAAGCAGTGATATTTCTAGTTGTACTATCTAGATCTTTAATTCTGATTTAATATACATGTCTGGTTGACAAAGTAGTAATAATTTAAATGTGCTTCTCCTGTCAGTGGAATATGGAATCCAAAATGTGTACACAAGCCTTAGTTTAAAAATATACTAAGGAATCTGTCCTTATTATAGTGTACTGGCAGTAGAGCATAGTAGTTAAAAAAAAAAAGTCTCTTGTCACAGTGAGTTTAAATCCTGATTTTGCCACTTTCTAGCTATACTTCCTCTTTGGAAAGCAGATAACAGTACCTACACAAGGTCTTTGCGAGATAAATGAATAAATGATATGAAACACACAAAGCATTAAGAATATTACCTGGCTCATAGAAGCACTCAAATAGTTATTGTTGGGGTTGTTGTTATTAATAGTGGTAGTAATAGTAGCTGCAGTAATAGTAATATTACAATCAACACTAAGTCATAGAATTTAGAATCAGACAAACATGAGTTTTAACTCGTTTCACACTAATGATATGAATGTGTAATATTCAAGTAATATTCAAGTTTGTGTTGTTATTCTTGTTTACTTTTCTAGATCATCATTTTTCAATGGCTTCTTTAAGGAAGTCTTAATGTGATCTGGTGGTAGAAAGAACATATCTGTTTACAGTTATTTCTTGCTATTTTTCATTGAGAATTCCAATAATTTTATACAATAAAATGGTAAATTTTCTAATTGTCTTTTTTATTTTTATTTATTTATTTTTAAAGTTTATTCATTTTTGAGAGAGAGGAGAGAGAGAACACAAGCAGGGGAGGGACAGAGAGAGCCAGGGGAGAGAGAGAATCCCAAGAACTGATAGTGTGGAGCCATCGTGATGTGGGACTCGAACGCATGAACTGTGAGAACATGACCCGAGTCAAGAATTGGAAGCTTAACCGACTGAGCCACCCAGACTCCCCTAATTGTGTCTTTTTGAAGTTATTTTTATTTATTTATTTATTTTTTGCTTTATAGCCCACAGCCTGTGAAAGAAGATATTGCAACGCCTCTACCTTCTGAAAAAACCCCAACTAGTGTTAATCAAACTCCTATTGAAACGAATGAATTTCCTCAGCTACCGGAAGGTTTAGAAAAGAAGCCTATTGTTCTTAAGTTCAGTGCCATGTTAGATGGTATAGCCATAGGAGCAGCACTTTTACCATCTCTAAAAGCAGAATATAAAATGGGAAGAATGAGGAGTCATGGAATGACAGGTAATATTGAATTTTAAGTTCAGTCTCTTAAAATTTAAGATTGGTTTGAAAAATTAGTAATATTTTGATGAAAAGTTACATTTGGTTTTGTAGATATTATATGAAAATGTAAATCATTTTAATCAGAACACTTTTAAATTTCATTAATGATGTTCTTCAGTCAAGTGAAAAATATCAGTTACATCTTCCCTGAGTGACCAACAGGGACACTGCTTTTATTTGAAGTCATCAAAGCTATTCAGTTATTGAGGCCATTTCTAATTTAGAAGTTGAATAAATTACTATATCCATTAGTTTCTTTATAGCCGGAATAACTTGGTTTATTTTCACATTTGGTGCATTTAGCTTAAATCACAGGTTATTTGGTTTCTTCAAAATAGCTACTTCTATAAGGTTTTGTGATCCTTATATACTCTTCGAAATTCTTTGCTGTTGTATTTTTATTCTGAAGTTTATCATATATACAAAAGTATGTAAATTATATACACACAGTTTCAAGAATAATAAAAAAAAATGTGACCTTACCAACCCATTACACAAACTAAATGAAAATATTGCCAGTGCTGTGAAGGCTCCATCAATGAATATTATCCTTACCAGCTTTTCTTAATGACTGCTCATGGAATAACTGTTAACATGAATTTTGTGTTACCCATTCCTTTGCTTTTCTTTATAATTTTACCACATATGTATATACTCATAAATGGCTTATGTTTTGAACTTTATTTGTATGGACTCCCACTAATGTATTTTTTAAAGGGAATTTTTTTTTTCTGTACGTTTTGTTTGAGATTCATCTGTTCATTCATGTGTGTACAGTTCATTCATTTTTCACTGAAATAGTCTGTTAAGTGATTATATTACAGTTTATCCACTCTGCTATTGATGGACCTTTGACTCATTTTACTTTTTTGCTATTATAATTATTCTCATGCATGTCACTTGATACACATGTGCACAAGTTTCTCAAGGGTAATTACTTTAGGAATTATACACCTAGACTGTAGGGTAAATGCATCTTGAGTTTTATTAGGAAGTACAAAACTGTTTTCCAAAGTACTTGTGTTCACCAGTATTTACTGCCCTGCCAGTATTAGATGAGAGTTCCCATTATACCATATGCTTGTTAACACTTAATATTATCTGGCTTTTAAATTTTTGCTTTGTCTGGTAAATGGTGAATTGTATCTCACTGTGGTCTTAATTTCTATTTCTATAATTAATGAAGCTGAACTGTTTTATGTTATTAAGATATCTTTGTATGTTTTTTATATGAAGTGCCTATTAATGGTTCTGTGTGTGTGTGTGTGTGTGTGTTTGTGTGTGTTTGTCTGTTTTACCATTGAGTCATTTGTATTTTGTTTTGGTTCACAGAAATTATGTTTTGTATGTTGAGCTTTTGATGTTATAAATTTAACATATATTGTCACCCCATTAGAAACTTATTTCACTTTGTTGTCTTTTGATCAGTAGATATTCTTAATTTTCAAGTAATTGAATTTACCAGTATTTTCTTATATGAAGTGTATTTTTATATCTTAAATCCTTCTCTTCCCAGGATCATGAAGATATTTTATTATATTTTCTATTAAATGTTTTTAAATTTTTCCTTTTAAGTTCTTCATCAATATGGAATTGATTTTTTTTTTAATTTGGTGCAGATTAGTTTAACCAATTATTTCAGCATCATTTATTGACTTTTCTTTTTTTCGGTGATACATAGTCCATTTTGGTCATCTATTACATGTTGATACATGTGGGGTCTGTTTCAGAGTTATTTATTATGCTTCATTGGCCTATTTGCACCATTACTGGTGACCTCTTTGCACCAGCTGTTTTCAGTATCATATTGCTACCTGACATTTCCTAGGAGTTATCTTGGTTATTTTTGGTTACTTGTTCCTTCACATACATTTTATAATCAGTTTGTCAAATTCTCTGAAAAAGCCTATTTGCATTTTTATAGGAATGTAATTAAATCCATAGATTTACTTGGAGACAATTGACAGTATTGATTGATACCAAGAATTGATGCAATATTTACCCTCCTATTCTTAAATATGTATTTCTTTGTCTCTTTAGGTTTTCTTCAGTGCTTTTCTACAAAGTTTAAAAATTTTGAACTTAAGGTTTTTGTGCCTCTGTTACAAGATATATTTATTTGTGTAGATACCCCCTACCTTGTGTTATTGTTGTTGTTTAGTTACTACAAATGGGATATTTTGTAAAATGGTATTTTCTAAACTGGTGGTAGTATGTACAAATGTGCTTGATCATTTTATGTCAGTTTTATACTCAACCATATTAAACTTTTTTTATTGGTAATAAGATAGTTTGGAGTTTCCGAAGTAGATACTTGTACCATGTGCAAATGAGGCTTTTGTTTCTTCCTTTCTAGTCTTTAAGAATTTTTCTTTTTCTTACTGTGCTTCTGCTATAATGTTCAGAAAAAGGGGGTATTATGGGCATCCTTATCTCTCATTCTTTTAAGGGAAATCAATATTTCGTCAATGAATATGATGTTTGCTGTAAGGTTTTGCAAGGTTCCCTTTATCAGGTTAAAAAAATTTACTTCTATTCCTAGTGTGCTAAGTGTCTCTATGAAGAAAAGTAGGTGAATATTATCAGATGCTTTTTGCTACAGCTGTTGAAATTAAAATGTTTTTTTCTCCTTTATGCCATTAACATGTTATATTAGTAGTTTAAAAATTTGCATACATACACATATATATAAATACATACACGTATGTATTTATATATATGTGTATATTTTTATTCCAACTCCGAACATTTTAGGTTTTGTTTTTTGTTTTTTGTTTTTTGTTTTTTTTATTGAGAGGGATTTTTCTGAACATCTAGATCTTTTTGTTAACTAGAAGAAACACTGTGAAGTGAGTTTCCAGAATTAGCAGAGTCAGAAGATCAGGCCTTCAGATATTGGCCTGACAATAGGGTAGACTCATCTTGGCCATTTATTCAGGGCATCCAAGAAATAGGAGAGTTGACAGAGGGCAGTAAGTCAAAAGCCAATAGGCAGTTTGGAACTAGGAAGATACAAATATTTAGGAGCAAAGTAAGTGTATTATCAAATATCCAGACTGATAAGAACATATAATTCTTCTTGAAATGAAGGAAAGGGACAGAAGTAGTAAAAGAATGACTGTACTAGTGATAAGAGATGACCTGAGGCCTAGGATTACTTCAATCTTGATGTTTTTATTTGGTAATTCTGGTGTTAGTAATGGAAGTGGTAGTTACTGTGGTAAACAGCCCTCACCTTTTGCAGCTTGCAAGTGATGGTCACTGAGCTGCCTTGTTGGAGTTAGTAAGAGAAGATCAGAGCAGTCTTGACCTATCTGGCTATCCACAATTGCACCAGTTGATGAAAGAGCATTTTTCTATTTATGGCTAACTCATATTATTGTATAGTGAGTGAATATAGTGAATGTAACATATAGGAAGGAGGTGACCTCCTACTAGTATTTTGAAAAAAAGAGATTTCTGGCACAATTGAGAACACTAGGAATGTTTATTACATTTTAATATGTATGTAGGCAAAATAGGCTATTTAATGATGTTTGAGTGTAAAGAATTGGTAACGTATAGAACAATATAAGATTTTGTTGTTGGAAAGGCACACACGTGTATATATTAGTATACAGTACTATACTAGTACAGTGTATGCAATGGGCAATAATAGATCTTGATTTTAACAAGGCTTCTTCTACTCTTTAATGCCTTCAGAAATAGTTGGAGAGATATGGCTTGAATAACAGTGTAGGTTGCATATTATAATTGAACAACTGCATACTAGATTGTTGATTTAAGTAGTTTTAGTAAACTGAAACTCATACCGTATCCTTATTTGGCATACGGAACCATTAATAATTATTGTTAAGGTCACAACTACATGGGATTATATAATTTTATGCCTGATGAATTTATATTGTAATTTTATACCTGAGTACAATTTAATGACTTGACAATTTTGACTATTTCCTTCCATACTGAATCAGGATCAGGAAGCAAGTTGTTAACTGCTAACTTCTCTGTTAATAAAGCAATATGAATGTGAATGCGGATTGGAATTTTTTAATACTTAATTTCTCATGTTAAAACTCTTCTGTGATAAGGGCAGTTTCTTTCTGTTCTACCTTCTATGAAATAAAGAATATTTGTAGGGGTCTCTCTAACACCTAACGCAGTGCTTGGCACCTGGTAGGCTTAGTAAATATTTGCTGGCTTAATAATACTGACTGACTCTTTATAGTACCCACACATATATTTAAAGATTTATTTCATTTGGGATATGTATGCATTTTTTTAGAAACCATGTTTTGAACAAAGGAGTGGATGAGCACCTGAACAAACAAACAATAACTTTTCTTATTGTTTACAGGTGCACAGACCAGATTTACATTTGAGCTGCCAAATCACAGATTACGTTTTACTTCAAAAGTTTCTGCCACGGATATGTCAACTATTCCTCCTTCTGCCAGTCTCAACCTTCCTCCTGTTACTATGTCAGGAAAATATATAATGGAAGAGCATGATAGTTATTCAGATCAGGTGTGGAGTATAGATGAACTACCTTCTAAACAAGGGTACTATTTACAGGGAAATTACCTACGTTGTGTGGCAGAAGTAAGTTTACTTTTTAATTTTCTTACACTTTATCATTTAGGAGTCTTTAAGGTTTAGGCGTACCAAAATATGTAGTGATCCAAACTTTTAAGACGGATCATTAAATCGTTTATTCTTATAGAATTCTGAACTGAATCTGGTGTGTGTGTATGTGCACATGTGTGTATATATCTGCCTCTTTCTCTATAGTTTCATTTAAACATTTCTTTTTTGTATTAGTCATCTTTGAATTTATATTTCTTATATTAGATTTCACATCCATCTCTGTAATATTTTTATGGCTCATTTGATTATAAAAAAGCTAATAACATTTATATGCATTGACTTGTACAATACTTAAATCGATTCTAAGAGGTAGGTATATTCTCATTTTGTAAGTGAAGAAACTGAGCCTTCAGGAGGTTACACTATTCATCAGGTATACATAATTATTAACAATATAAAGGTGATGCAGACAGATAAAATAATTACAGTCAAATTCACAGACTAATTTCTTTACTAAGGGAAGTTGAAAGCCAGCATACCTGATTTTATCATTTTTTCACTTTATATTGGCACAACTGTCACAAGTTTAAAAAACATTTGGATATATATTTTTTGTTTGATTTGTGTTCAGTAGGTCATCTGTTATTATACTAATTTGATACAGTAGAAAATTGAAGCTGAGAGAAATTAAATAACTGTCCCTAAATCTCCCCACTATCAAGTGAGAGATGTAGGATTCATACACAGTGCTGTCTCAGCTTCCTTTGTCAGTTTGTCAGAAACAATTTCAACTTTATCAAGGGGCAATTTTATAACTTTGTTTTCTGAGTTTTATTCTTTAGAATGTGAAGCATTTATGAGAATGCTCTTGAGCTCTTTGCTAGAAATATTACAGCTATGGGAGATAATTAAGTCTGGTTTGCCTTCATTAGACCCTGCTTACCCTAGCATCTCTCTAATAGTTGGGATTTCTTTGTGTGAAAAATGTACAAAAAAATGTGTACAAGATTGTAGAAGTCAGATATTTATTTAAAAGGTAGATTATAGAGGTGCCTGGTTAGCTCAGTTGGTTAAGTGTCTGACCCTTGATTTCAGCTCGGGTCATGACCCCAGGGTCATGGGATCAAGCCCCATGTCGGACTCTGCACTGAGCATGGAGCCTGATTAATATACTCTCTCTCTCCCTCTCTGTCTCCCTCTTTCTCTTTTCTTGCCCTCCCCTCCCCCACTAACTTGCTTTCCCTAAAGTAAATAAATAAAACTTAAATAAGTAAAATTAATGGGTAGATTATAAAGCATCTTGCATTTGTGCTTTCTATTCTGAAAAATAAGCACTCCAAATTCTAGTTTAGCAATACTATTATAAATGTTTCATTTGACAGAAAATAAATCTAATGCAGTATGTTGCATAATTCCTTACTGATATTAGAAAGGGATAAAGTTTGTAATTGAGGCAGAACACAATCCCAGATTTGCTAAGAATGCAGTTAATTATAAACACTTGAAGGAATCTAAAATTGTATTCCTCAGAGAGTTGCCTGGTTTACTATGGCCTGAAATAAACACACATGAAAATCACCTTAGCCCATTTTGGACTATTCTATAAAAAATAAAGTGTCCAGGGCAACTTAGACTTTATGTGACTTCTCATTTAGTTAAAGACTACTGAACCTATTTTGCGCTCTTAATTTTTGATAAAAATATGAATGCTGTCAAAGTAGCAAATTTGAAGCATTTCCTTTATTCATAAGGGTGTTTCAAACTATCTTTACTATAATACTCAACTTCAGTTAGGACCTGCTTTCTGTTCAATCTGTTTATTAATTTTCCCCAGAAATTTTATGCCTTATACTAATCATGGGGCATATATTAAAGCTGATTGAGTATATCTGATTAGTTAAATCATGCAAATGTAAGCCTCATGAGAGAGAGAGCCATATTTTATTGTTTTTATTCACCTTAGCATCTAATGAAGTACGCAAAGTAGATGGTCAATAAATATTTGAATGAGTAAATAAATTTACTTTCACATGTAATGATACTTGTCCATGGTTCTAAACACTACAACAGTAGTCATTGAAAAAAGACACTACTCTGGACAAAATTCCGATTTTGATATTAGCAGGTAACATAAAGTATAAATTTCATTCTTTTTCAAAAGATAGAAAACAAAAAACCTTATTGGCCACTGTTATTTAAAAAATAAATTTAAGGAATGGCCTATAATGTCAGACCAGTAAAGTATTGGGCAATGTGAATATTTTATAATCTTTCTCAAATAGTATGTAGATAATTCATTGTTTTTCTTCAGAGTTTGGATGGCTTATGTGAGCAAAAGATGTATTTAAAACAAATATAGTCAGTAGTGTTAATCTAGTATTCTGATTTTGTTTTGGCAGGTTGGCTCTTTTGAACATAATCTCACAACTGATCTGCTAAACCACTTGGTATTTGTGCAGAAAGTGTTCATGAAGGAAGTTAATGAAGTAATACAGAAAGTTTCTGGTAAGATAATCTCGTACCCTTCAATGGTATGAGCGTTCATCCTGTCATTTAGATATATTTAAACTCTGCATTCCTTTTCTGGCTTTTCCACCTACAGATTCTTTTGCTTATTACTTACTTTTGTCATGTGTAATACATACGTTTATGATTTATAAACTTCACAAAACTCCTTTATACTTTCTCTGCCTGCCACCACAAAAAGAGCGAATAGTGTATGTCTATTAACCAAACTAATCTTACACATTTGGGAAACAAGATTTAGATCAATATTAAGATTTTGACTTTATACCATATGGTGACTCTGCATGCTCTATAGCAACCCTTATGATATTTTTGTTATGCCTCAAGAGTAGATTACAAATGGGCTTCTTAATTACAGTTTTACGTCTTAATAGGAAGTCTATGTTTGATTTTAAAAATGTTTAACTGATCTTTAATTCACAAGATAAAGTATTAAGTATTAGGATGGAAAATAAGTTGACTATGTAAGCATCCTTGAGGCTAAATATTTCCAGTATGGATATAATCACATTAAAATAATAGTGAAACCAGGGGCGCTTGGGTGGCTCAGTCGGTTGAGCGTCTGATTTCGGCTCAGGTCATGATCTCTCAGTTTGTGAGTTTGAGCCCCGTGTCAGGCTCTGTGCTGACAGCTTAGAGCCTGGAGCCTGTTTCAGATTCTGTGTCTCCCTCTCTCTGCCCCTTCCCCACTCATGCTCTGTCTTTCTCTATCTCTCAATAAACGTTAAAAAAAAATAATAATAGTGAAACCACACCTATAAATTGTCATCAAGAGGAGATTCCTCCATGTTGGTGAATAAATTCATTTATTCATTTAACAGATTTATTAAGTATCTGGGTATTCAATTATAATTTTAATGAGTTCTATGAATGAAAAGAACAAGGTACTATGTGTCAGAGAAAAACAAAGGAATCAGAGAAGGCTTCACAGAGGAAATCAAATCCAAAACCTTATGAATGAAATCTAGTTTGGCAAGAAAGAAGTAGAGAAGGTGCAGGCAAAGCTTATGGACCAGTATTTAATAAGGCCCCAAACGGGGACAAAACTCATTGCATTAAGGAAATAAATTATGTAGCACTTGTGTGAGTAACAGATTTTCCTGCTTCTCATGAGGTGGTTCTGATTTTATCTGAGGTTGGGAAGCTCTGAAATGATTATATTGAAGAAGCCCAATAGAGCTATAGAATTTCATAGGTTAAGTCATAAAAAATCAGATCGTTGGTAGCTTTGGAGTTTTCCTGAAAATGGTTGAATACAAACCATTAAGGAAGAAAAAAATAAATAGCAAAGCCCTTTCTGCCAATGAAGGTGTCTCTATTTGGGGAATATACAAAAGTATTGATGTGGCCCATCTACCTGGTTAAAATCACATTAGAACTTTGGAATATGGAAGTTAATATTTTAAGCAGGTTTATGAGTTCTAAAGAATATTTTCAAGTCTCTTATTGCTGAATATATATAATGAAAAAATAAATAGACTCAAAGTAACTAATTTTGTATCTTTCATGGTTAAAAAGCTAGCATTGTAGAGTGCTAGTATCAGACTGCCACTATACATTGCCCTTAAGATGATTTTTTTGAAGGAGAAAAGCTTTTTCTTAAAATCTTTTTCTTTTTTCGTTTTTTAAATTTTTATTTAATTTCTTTTTTAAATTTACATCCAAGTTAGTTAGCCTATAGTGCAACAATGATTTCAGGAGTAGATTCCTTAATGCCCCTTACTCATTTAGCCCATCCCCCCTCCCACAACCCCTCCAGTAACCTTCTGTTTGTTCTCCATATTTAAGAGTCTCTTATGTTTTTGTCACCCTCTCTGTTTTATTATTTGTGCTTCTCTAACCTTATGTTCATCTGTTTTGTATCTTAAAGTCCTCATATGAGTGAAGTCATATGATGTTTGTCTTTCTCTGACCAATTTTGCTTAGCATAATACCCTCTACTTTCATCCACATAGTTGCAAATGACAAGATTTCATTCTTTTTGATTGCCGAGTAATACTCCATTGTATATATACACCACATCTTCTTTATCCATTCATCTGTCGATGGACATTTGGGCTCTTTGCATACTTTGGCTATTGTTGATAGTGCTTCTATAAACATTGGGGTGCATGTGCCCCTTCGAAACAGCATACCTGTATCCCTTGGATAAATACCTAGTAGTGCAATTGCTGGGTTGTGGGGTAGTTCTATTTTTAGTTTTTTGAGGACCCTCCATACAGTTTTCCAGAGTGGCTGCACCAGTTTGCATTCCCACCAGCAGTGCAAAAGAGATCCTCCTTCTCTGCATCCTTGCCAACATCTGTTGTTGCCTGAGCTGTTAATGTTAGCCTGACAGGTGTGAGGTGGTATCTAATTGTGGTTTTGATTTGTATTTCCCTGATGATGAGTGATGTGGAGCATTTTTTCATGTGTCAGTTGGCCATCTGGATGTCTTCTTTGGAAAAGTGTCAATTCATGTCTTTTGTCTATTTCTTCACTGGATTATTTGTCTTTTGGGTGTTGAGTTTGATAACTTCATTATAGATTTTGGATACTAACCCTTTGTCTGATACGTCATTTGCAAATATCTTCTCCCATTCTGTCAGTTGCCTTTTAGTTTTGCTGATTGTTTCCTTTGCTGTGCAGAAGCTTTGTATTTTGATGCGGTCCCAATAGTTCATTTTTTTATTTTTTAAAATTTATTTATTTATTTATTTATTTTGAGACAGACTGCAAGTGGGTTGGGGCAGAGAGAGAGGGAGGCACAGAATCTGAAGCAGGCTCCGAGCTGTCAGCACAGAGCCTGATGTGGGGCTCGAACTCACGAGCTGTGAGATCATGACCTGAGCTGAAGTCGGACACTCAACCAACTGAGCCACCCAGGCGCCCCTCAATAGTTCATTTTTGCTTTTGTTTCCCTTGCCTCCAGAGACGTGTTGAGTAAGAAGTTGCTGCGGCCAAGGTCAAAAAGGTTTTTGCCTGCTTTCTCCTCTAGGATTTTGATGGCTTCCTGTCTTACATTTACGTCTTTCATCCATTTTGAGTTTATTTATGGTGTAAGAAAGTGGTCCAGGTTCATTTTTCTGCATGTCGCTGTCCAGTTTTCCCAGTACCACTTGCTGAAAAGACTGTTTTCATTCCATTGGATATTCTCTCCTGCTTTGTCAGAGATTAGTTGGTCATACGTTTGTGGATCTATTTTTGGGTTCTCTATTCTGTTCCATTGATCTGAGTGTCTGTTCTTGTGCCAGTACCATACTCTCTTGATGATTACAGCTTTATTTTTTTTTAATTTTTTTTTTATGTTTATTTATTTTTGAGAGACAGAGACAGAATGCGAGGGGGTTGGGGCAGAGAGAGAGGGAGGCACAGGATCCGAAGCAGGCTCCAGGCTCTGAGCTGTCAGCACAGAGCCTGACACGGGGCTGGAACTCACAAGCTGTGAGGTCATGACCTGAGCGAAGTTGGATGCTCAACCAACTGAGCCACCCAGGCACCCCGATTACGGCTTTATAATATAGCTTGAAATCTGGGATTTTGATGCCTCCAGCTTTGGTTTTCTTTTTCAAGATTGCTTTGGCTATTCGGGGTCTCTTATGATTCCATACAAATTTTGGGATTGTTTGTTCTAGCTCTGTGAAGAATGCTGGTGTTATTTTGATAGGTATAGCATTGAACGTGTAGATTGCTTTGGGTAGTATTGACATTTTAACAATATTTGTTCTTCCTACCCAGGACCATGGAATATTTTTCCATTTTTTTGGTGTCGTCTTCAATTTTTTCATAAGCTTTCTGTAGTTTTCAGTGTATAGATTTTTCACCTCTTTGGTTAGATCTGTTCCTAGGTGTTTTATGGCTTTTGGAACAGTTGTAAATGCAATCAATTCCTTGATTTCTCTTTCTGTTGCTTCATTGTTGGTGTATAGGAATGCAACTGTGCATTGATTTTATATCCTTTGACTTTTCTGAATTCATGGATCAGTTCTAGCAGTTTTTTGGTGGAACCTTTTGGGTTTCCCATATAGAGTAACGTGTCATCTGTGTAGAGTATCGTGTCATCTGTGTAGAGTGAAAGTTTGACCTCCTCCTGGCCAATTTGGATACCTTTTATTTCTTTGTGTTGTCTGATTGCTGAGGATAAGACTTCTAATACTGTGTTGAATAACAGTGGTGAGAGTGGACATCCCTGTCTTGTTCCTGACCTTAGGGGGAAAGTTCTCAGCTTTTCCCCATTGAGGATGATATTAGCGGTGGGTCTTCATATATGGCATTTATGATCTTGAGGTATGATCCTTCTATCCCTATTTTCTTAAGGGTTTTTATCAAGAAAGTATGCTGTATTTTGTCAAATGCTTCCTCTGCATCTATTGACAGGATCATGTGGTTCTCGTCCTTTTATTGATGTGATGAATCGTACTGATTGTTTTGTGATATTGAACCTGCATCCCAGGTATAAATCCCACTTGGTCATGGTGAATAACTTTTTTAATGTATTGTTGGATCCGGTTGGCTAATATCTTGTTGAGGATTTTTGCATCCATGTTCATGAGGGAAATGGGTCTATAATTCTCCTTTTTTAGTGGTGTCTTTGTCTGGTTTTGGAATCAAGGTAATGCTGGCTTCATAGAAAGAGTTTGGAAGTTTTCCTTCCATTTCTATTTTTTGGAACAGCTTCAAGAGAATAGGTGTTAACTCTTCTTTAAATGTTTGATAGAGTCGGGGCGCCTGGGTGGCTCAGTCGGTTAAACGGCCGACCTCGGCTCAGGTCATGATCTTGTGGTCTGTGAGTTTGAGCCCCATGTCGGGCTCTGTGCTGACAGCTCAGACTCTGGAGCCTGTTTCAGATTCTGTGTCTCCCTCTCTCTGACCCTCCCCCGTTCATGCTCTGTCTCTCTCTGTCTCAAAAATAAATAAACATTAAAAAAAAAATTTTTTTTTTAAATAATAAATGTTTGATAGAATTCCCCTGGAAAGCAATCTGGCCCTGGACTCTTGTTTTTGGGGAGATTTTTGATTACTCATTCAGTTTCTTTACTGGTTTTGGGTCTGTTCTAATTTTCTGTTTCTTCCTGTTTCAGTTTTGGTAGTTTATATGTTTCCAGGAATTTGTCCATTTCTTCCAGATTGCCCATTTTATTGGCATATAATTGCTCATAATATTCTCTTATTATTGTTTTGTTTCTGCTGCGTTGGTTGTGATCTCTCCTCTTTCATTCTTGATTTTATTTATTTGGGTCCTTTCCTTTTTCTTTTTGATTAAACTGGCTAGTTGTTTATCAATGTTGTTAAATCTTTCATAGAACCAGCTTCTGGTTTCATTGATCTGTTCTACTGGGTTTTTTGTTTTTTGTTTTTGTTTCAAAAGCATTGATTTCTGCTCTAATCTTTATTATTTCCTGTCTTCTCCTGGTTTGGGGTTTTATTTGCTATTCTTTTTCCAGCTCTTTAAGGTATATGATTAGGTTATGTATCTGAGACTTTCTTCCTTCTTTAGGAAGGCCTGGATTGCTATATATTTCCCTCTTAGGACCACCTTTGCTGCATCCCAGAGATTTGGGGCTGTGGTATTATCATTTTCATTGGTTTCCATATACTTTTAAATTTCCTTTTTAACTTCTTGCTTAGCCCATTCATTCTTTAGTAGGATGTTCTTTAGTCTCCAAGTATTTGTTACCTTTCCAAATTTTTCTTGTGGTTGATTTCGAGTTTCATAGCATTGTGGTCTGAAAACATGCACGGTATGATCTTGATCATTTTGTACTAGTTGAGGGCTGATTTGTGTCCCAGTATGTGATCTATTCTGGAGAACGTTCCATGTGCACTAGAGAAGAATATATATTCTGCTGCTTTAGGATGAAATGTTCTGAATGTATCTATTAAGTCCACCTAGTCCAGTGTGGCATTCAAAGCCATTGTTTCCTTGTTGATTTTCTGTTTACACGATCTGTCCATTGCTGTAAGTGGGGTGTTGAAGTCCCCTACTATTATGGTATTATTATCAATGAGTTTCTTTATGTTTGTGATTCGTTTATATATTTGAGTGCTCCACATTTGGAGCATAAATGTTTACAGTTGTTAGGTCTTCTTGGTGGATAGACCCCTTAATTATGATGTAATGCCATTCTTCATCTCTTGTTACAGTCTTTATTTTTAAAGTCTAGATTGTCTGATATAAGTATGGCTACTCCAGCTTTCTTTTATTGACCATTAGCATGATAGATGGTTCTCCATCTCCTTACTTTGAATCTGAAGGTGTTTTTAGGTCTAAAGTGGGTCTCTTGTAAACAGCATATAGATGGATCTTGTTTTCTTATCCATTCTGTTACCATATGTCTTTTGTTTGGAGCATTTAGTCCATTGACGTTTAGAGTGAGTACTGAAAGATATGAGTTTATTGCCATTATGTTTCTTGGAGTTTCTTGGAGTTTCTGGTGGTGTTCTCCGGTCCTTTCTAGTCTTCATTGCATTTGGTCTTTCCCTGCCCTCCACCCCCCCCCCCCATCTTTTCTCCCCTGAGAGTGTCCCCCTTAAAATTTCTAGCAGGGCTGGTTTAGTGGTCACGAACTCCTTTGGTTTTTTTATAGCCTCGCTGGATAAAGAATTTTTGGCTGCATATTTTTCTGATTCAGCACATTGAATATATCCTGCCACTCCTTTCTGGCCTGCCAAATTTCTGTGGATAAGTCTGCTGCAAACCTGATCTGTCTTCCCTTGTAGGTTAGGGACTTTTTTTTCCCTTGCTGCTTTCATGATTCTCTCCTTGCCTGAGTATTTTGTGAATTTGACTATGACATGCCTTATTGATGGTCGGTTTTTTTGAATCTAATGGGGGTCCTCTCTGCTTCCTGGATTTTGATGTCTGTGTCTTTCCCCAGGTTAGGAAAGTTTTCTGCTATGATTTGCTCACATAACCCTTCTACCCCTTTCTCTCTTCATCTTCTGGGACCCCTATGATTCTGATGTTGTTCCTCTTTTTAATGAGTCACTGATTTCTCTCATTCTTAAATTGTGCTCTTTTGCCTTAGTCTCCCCCTTTTTTTCTGCTTCATTATTCTCCTTAAGTTTGTCCTCTGTATTGCTGATTTGCTGCTCTGCCTCCTGCATCCTTGCCACCACATCAACCATTCAAGATTGCAGCTTAGTTATAGCATTTTTTATTTCATCCTGACTAGCTTTTACTTCTTTTATCTCTGCAGAAAGGGACTCTAATCTATTTTTGACCCCAGCTAGTATCTTATTATCATGATCCTAAATTCTGGTTCAGACATCTTGCTTGTATCTGTGTTAAGTCCCTGGCTGTCATTTCTTCCTGCTCTTTCTTTTGAGGTGAATTCCTGCTGAGTTCTGTGGTTCAGGTTGTGCATATTGTTGTGTTAATCCTCAAATCAGTTTTCTAGGTGTGCAGGACGGTTTAGTATTGATCTGGCTGCATTTCATGGATGCGAGACGCAAAAAACAAAAACAAAACAAAACTTCCATGCTATTCCACCATCTTGGCTCCTCTAAAATCTTTTTCTTTTAATGTTTATTTGTTTTTGGGAGAGAGAGTGAGTGAGCATGCACAAGCGGGGAGAGACAGAGAGGAGGGCAGAGGATCCAAATAGGGCTCCACTACTCCTCAAACTCAGGATCTTTGAGATCATGACCTGAGCCACCCAGCAACCGAGAAAGGCTTTTCTTAACCTTTGAATTGCAATCAGTGAGGAGTGAAAGTATATTCCTAAGTTTATGAAGAATGAACTGGAAAAGAAGACTAAAAATTAATATTCTAACCATGAAGACTTACCAATCACTGTGGAGAATTCAGAAATAAGATTCTGATTCTAAAGTCATTTAGTGGCTAGGTCTGATCCTTGAGTCATTCCTGACTGGAGACAGCCATGAACTCTAGGAAAATAGCTGAAAGTAAGTTGTGTATCATCTAGCTATCACCAGAACCTCATAGAGTGGAGATCTTATCAAAACCAGAGAAGGTACTCTTTACTGAGAGGGAATGCTTTGAACCCTTATAACCAAGTTTCTTAGTATTCTAATCTCGGTATTGCTTCCCTCGTCTACCAAATCTTCATAGCTTTTGTCCTTATTTCTTTTTTTCTTACACCTTTTTCTAATGCTTTTCCTTAATATTACATTTAGCTCTAGGACATTTTCTCAATATTACATTTAGCTCTAGGAATACTCATTTACATCAGTCATCAAGTTTGTTAGGAAATTCTTTTTTGAGGAATCAATTCTTGTAATCTTACTCTCACGGACTCCCTTGATTTTAGAAAGACATGGATAATCACTGACCTAGTAAACATAAAAGATTTATTTTTGAATATGTACAGTCATCTTAGAAACATATAAGGAGGTTCCCTTCTGAGAATTGGGCCTTTCATATATTTAATTCATAATGAGGTAAAAAAAAAAATGAAGTTAATGTGACTAACAGTATCTGATATTTCTATAAGCTAAAATTATTGTGTAATACATTTGTAAGAGATGGAGCTCTTGCTTTTACATTTTAAGAAAAATAAATTTTTCTGAAACTACTAAAAGATATTCAAGGCTGTGATAGATCAACAAAAAAATAGGCTTTTAAAAAAATGGACTTTACTTATTAGAGAATGTTTAGGTCCATAGCAAATTGAGGGAAGGTTACTGAGATTTCCCAAATATCCCCTTGTGTCCAGTCATGTATAGCCTCCCCCATTATCAGCATCCCCCACCAGAGTGGCACATTTGTTACAAATGATGAATCTGCATTGGCACACCATTATCACCCAAAGTCCATAGTTTACATTAGGGTTCACTCTTGGTGTTGTACACTCTGTGGATTTAGAGAAATGTATATTGACATTTATTTGCCATTATAGTATCCTACAGGGTAGTTTCACTGCCCTAAAAATCCTTGGTGCTCCACCTATTTATCCCTCCCTTGGTTGCTCCCATATTTTGGCAATTATGAATAAAGCTATAAATATCTGTGTGTAGGGTTTTGTGTGGACATAAGTTTTTAGCTCCTTTGGGAAATAACCAAGGAGTGTGATTGCTGGATCATATGGTAAGAGTGTGTTTAGTTTTATGAGAAACTATCAAACTGTCTTCCCAAGTGGCCATACCGTTTTGCATTCCCACCAGGAATGCATGAGAGATCTTGTTGCTACACATCCTTAACAGCGTTTGGTGGTGTCAGTGTTCCAAATTTTGGCTATTCTAATGGGTTTGTAGTGGTATCTTAAGATTGTTTTGATTTGCATTTCCCTGATGATATGATGATATGTATAAAGCATCTTCCCTTGTGCTTATTTGCCACCTGTGTATCTTCTTTGGTGAGATGTCTGTTAAAGTCTTTGGCCCATTTTTTAATCAGGTTTTTTGTTTTCTTATTGAGTTTTAAGAGCTTTTTGCATGTATTAGAAACAGTCCTTTATCAATTATACCTTTTAGAAATATTTTTTCCTAGTTTTGGCTGGTCTTCTCATTCTCTTGACACTGTCTTTTGCAAAGAAAAATTTTTTAATTTTAGTGGAGTACAGTTTATCAGTTCTTTCTTTCATGGATTATGACTTTGGTATTATATCTAAAAACTCATCGCCGTACTGAAGGTTTATTTAGGTTTTTTTCTTATGACGTTTTATAAAACGTTTATAGTTTTGTGTTTTACATTTAGATCTGTGATCCATTTTGAGTTAATTTTTGTGAAGCATGTAAGGCTTACGTCTAGATTCATTTTTTTTGCATGTGGATATCCAGTTATTCCAGCACCATCTATTGAAAAGACTATCTTTGCTTCATTATATTGCCTTTGCTTCTTTGTCAAAGATCAGTTCACTATATTGATCTCTTTCTGGGCTCTTTGTTCTGTTCCAGTGACATTGTCTCATCTTTCACCAGTCCCACACTGCCTTGATTACTGTAGTTTGTAGTCTTGAAGTCAGGTAGTGTCAGTCCTCTAGCTTTTTTCTTCTCCCTAATTGGCTATCCTGGGTCTTTTGTCTATACACACCTTAGAATCAGTTTGTTGATTCCCACAAAATAACTTGCTATGATTTTGATTGGAATTGCATTGAATTTATAGATCAAATTGGGAAGAAATGACATCTTGACAGTATTCAGTCTTCCTATCCATGGACATGAAATATCTTTCCATTTATTTATTTTATTTATTTATTCATTCATTCATTCATTCATTCATTCCATACTCTTGTTTGATATCTTTCCTCAGAATTTTGTAGTTTTCCTCATGTAGACCTTGTACGTATATTATTAATTTATACCTAAGTATTTAATTTTTTGTGGTGCTAATGTAAATGGCATTGTGGTTTTTGTTTTTCTTTTTGAGAGAGAGAGAGTATGCACACACACACGCATGTGTGGGGAAAGAGCAGAGAGAGAGGGAGACAGAGGATCCAAAGCAGGCTCCGTGCTGTCAGCACATAGCCAGTGTGGGTCTTGAATTCACAAACTGTGAGATCATGACCTGAGCTGAAGTCAGACACCTAACCGACTGAGCCTAGCATTGTGTTTTTCATTTTAAATTCCACTCTTTGTTGGAAAGTGATTGGGCTTTGTGCATTAATAACCTTACATGCAACCTTGCAGTAATTGCTTATTGGTTCCAGGAGTTTTTTTTGCCAGTTCTTGCAGATTTTCCACACAAATAATATATATAATCCTGTCATTTGTGAACAAAGACAATTTTATTTTCTCTTTCCCAATTTATATACCCTTTATTTCCTTTTCTTGTGTTATTGCATTAGGTAGGACTTCTTGTATAATGTTGAACAAGATTGGTAAGAAGAGTCATCCTTGCTTGTACCTTATCTAAGTAGGAAAGTTTCAAGCTTTTGACCGTTAAGCATGATCTTAACTCTAGATTTTTGTAGATATTATCTAATTGAGGAAATTTCCTCTATTCCTTTTTATTGAGAGTTTTTATTATGAATGGGTGTTGGATTTTGTGAAATGCTTTTTCTGCATTTCTCTCTTTTATTTAAATTTCTTCTTTTCATTTAAATAATCTCTATACCCAACGGGGACTCTAATTCATAATCCCAAATCAAGAGTTGCACAGTCTTCCAAATGAGCCAGCCAGGCACCCCTTTTTCTGCATCTCTTGATATGACCATGTGATTTTTTCTTCTTTAGCCTATTGATGTGATAGATTGCATTAATTTGATTCCCTAGTGGAGAAAACTTCTCATCCCATATGTATAATATGCTCCCTGGGATGATGCTAAACTCAGCATACATACAAAAAGATTAATCACTTTAAGATGGAGAATTTAAAGATTATATATGCAGAAAATTTTTTTCATCAAGAGGAAGAAAAGTGGAAATAGAAGTTATACATTAAAACATCAGAACATTATTTTGTGGATGTCATATTGATGGACAGCAAATGATATTAATAGGAACTGTATCCCAGGGTCTCCTACCCCATGTTTTTTTTTTAATTTATAGGACCAACCTTTGTTGACATACTCTTTATTATTAGCACATATTAGCTTATGTTTAAAATTTCTCCACCTTCATTTTTTTTATTTTGTTTGCAGCACATCTAAATGTAAATAACATTTTTGATTGAAGAAACTAGTCCAATTTACTTTTTTCCCATAAATGGAAAAATGAGACATATAATTACATTTGTTTAATTATATACATAATGTTTTAATTTCGCCCTTATAAAATGTTCTTAATAAATGCCTACATGTGCAGTATTATCCCTATCTTATATCTATGGCAGGAAATGTAACATGGCTAAGGTTCCCTAATAACAATTGGATTAATAATCAGAAAACAGAAAATAACTGTTCTATATTTTTTTAAATGAACAAAATAATTATCATTTTCCTTTTAAAGTGATTTCCTCACACCCACATTTACTTAGGTGGGGAGCAGCCTATTCCTCTTTGGAATGAACATGATGGGACGGCAGATGGAGATAAGCCTAAAATTCTACTCTATTCCCTGAATTTGCAGTTTAAGGTAACATACAAATAATTATACTTTTCAAAGTATTTTTCTAATTTTTTAATTCTAAATTTCTAATTTTTTAGTTATAGAAAACTCATATTATACATAAATGTGCCAAGTAGAAAATAAAAATGAAGTATAACCCCATCCACTCAAGAGAAAAGGCTTTAACAAGTGAATATTCTTTAGTACTTTTTTCTATTTGTATTTTTACATATGCATATTATTTATGCATTTTAAAAACTTTGGATACCTTTCCATGTCAGAACATATAGATCAACTTTATCTTCCTCAACAGCTCTACTATTTATTATATAGTTGTAACAGTTTATTTAACTGTTCCCTACTGGTAAATATTTTAATTTTTTTCTAATTATTACAGCTATAAGTTACTCTGTAAGATATATTTTGTACATTTGTTCAATTAACAATAATACCTTAATAGAAACCTTAATATTTCAAATATTTAAGATATCAGCATTGTTAAAAATATCATTATTACCAAATAGTTCTTTAATTATAATTAATGTTTTTAACCCATGAACAGTTCAGATGTTAAATACAAAATACTAAAATGAAATTTAATAGCTAAAAAATCCACTACTAATATGAGAAATTAAGGAATGTTGACAGCTTTATCAGCTCATTAGACAACCCATATGTATTTTAAACATGGCTATTTTATCATATATTGAAAGGTGTCATTTAAGTGAGTGTATATTGTTGATTTAAGATTCTTGTTTTCCCTCCTAACATAATCTCCTAGGGCATCCAAGTAACAGCCACAACTCCATCAATGAGAGCTGTGAGATTTGAAACTGGATTGATAGAGCTGGAACTTTCAAACCGACTTCAAACCAAAGCCTCACCAGGAAGCAGCAGCTATCTGAAACTGTTTGGTAAATGCCAAGTGGATTTAAATCTGGCATTAGGACAAATTGTCAAACATCAGGTGAGTACAGAATTTGCTGACATTAGAATTTTGGCTTTTAATTTTGTATATCAATTTGAACTACTTTAAATATTACTATACTTTAAAAAAAATGTTTTTAATGTTCCTAAAATTTTTAATTGTAATTGGAGTGAAGAAGCCTCATTTAAGAAGGCCTTTAGAGTTTTAGTTTGACATTTTACTTAGTGTTTTGGGTGTTATATTATTAGTTTATAGTTTAGTGCAAATGCAATCATGTGAAGCTTAATTCAGCATCTTCATAAATATTTGTTTATAATTTCTTTTTATTTTGTTAAGCATTATTTTTTTATTTCAGCACTCGGTACTAACATTGGCCAACTCTTAAAATGTTACTAAGTTTCTTACTATTTAATATTGGTAAGTTTTTCTTGCCATAATGTTAAACATAAAAAGTTAAATATATATACACACACAGCAATAAATCAGATTTTATTTTATAAAAATTTAACTTTCACAGCTCATGGGGAGCTTTTTTGTTACTGTTGTTTTATTTTGCTAGAAATTATTAAAATGTTTAGTTTTTTTTGTCGGAACATTTTCCATTACTTGATTTTATTGAGCCTTTAATTTTATTTTAGGTTTATGAGGAAGCTGGTTCTGATTTTCATCAAGTTGCCTATTTTAAAACCAGAATTGGATTAAGAAATGCCCTCCGAGAAGAAATCAGTGGTTCTTCAGATAGAGAAGCTGTGCTTATTACCTTGAATAGACCAATTGTTTATGCACAGCCTGTGGCCTTTGACAGAGGTAAGATAAAGTCCATCAACACTGTCTTGTTGGAGTTAGAAACGTTTTGGAAATGTTGGATAAGAATCATTTGTAGTTTACCGGTGTAAATACTTGACAGCTAAATGTCTCCTAAATTTGAAATGTGAACATCCAAGAAAAGTTTGTTGTTTATATCAGCTTTTAAAGTTATTTTATTTTTTAAAGTTATTTGCCTTCTACATGGGATATATAGGATGTCTGATTCAGAATTCTGATTGTAATGCTAATAAGCTTTCCTTTCAAAAACTAATGTACCCATTTGTTTTGACACTGTCTATTCACTTATTCTGTCTGTAAACATTTCCTGTCTGGGCATGGAATACAAATAAGGAAAACAGGACCTTTGCCCTCAAGGAACTCTCAGTCCAGTGGGAAAGAGCAAAGTACACTACAGAGAGGAGTTAGAGAGATACATGTTCTAGTATCTGAGTGAGCCTCTAACTTTGCCTGTTCTTCTTAGAGGGAAAACTAATTCTTCAGATTCAACTTGGAGTTAGAAGTTCACTAGGAAGACAACGAAATGACAGCTTGTCTTATTTATCTTTGTATCTGAAGTTTTAGAACAGTCCCTGGCTTATAGTAAGAACTACATAAATGTTTACCAAATGAGAGAGAATATGAATGAGTATATATGAACACAGAGGTCTAAAAACTATAGCAGCTTTCATAAAAGAAAATAATAGGAAATAAGGCTGAACAGATAGATACAATCTCATTACTGTATATTGGGCAAATATGTTGGAATTGTAACCTAGAAGTAATGAAGAACCATTTATGACGCCATTTAAGATTTAAATTGGTGTAGGCATTGGCCGGTGATAAGTCTGTTAGAAAACTGTTCTTTTGGCAGTGTTATGGATAACATTTTATTTTGTTAAATTCTGTGCACTTACTCTTCATTTCACATCTTACCTTTCATCAGCTTTCAACAGTTCTTAAAGTACTTTGCATTCTTTGTGTCCAGGATACTTGCTTTTCTTTCTACTTCTCTGGCTCCTTCATGTTTACCTCCTCTTTAGGCTTCTCCCTCTATACACAGCATTAAATGGAGGTTTTCCTTAAGGTTTCATTCTTATTACAGACTCAGATGTCTTGACTTTTGTAGGTCACATCTTTTTAATGTATACTCCTACTGTTATGTACCTCTCCTTCAGGAATTTTTAACAGTTGTAACAGTAAAGTCTACAAAGTTGGGGACCATGTTTTGTTTTCATTTGTTATTGCATCCTGTTGCATAGCATCTAATTGGCATTTCACAAATAATTTATTACATGAACAAATGGACCTGGATTATTTTCTTTTTTCTGCCATTATGCATTTGCCTGCTTTCTGCTTTTTTTTTTTTCCTCTGTCAAATTGACCATATCATCTTAGATCCTAATTCTAATGCTGTATTTTTTGGTGGGAATAATTTTAGTAATAAGCCAGATTTTGTAGCTATTGAGGTTTACTTGCCTTACAGCTTTACAGCTTTCATTTAAATTTTCTTTCCTCCCTGCCTTAATTATAAAAAGCTGTGCTGTTTTGGCTGAATTATAAGGCTGCCTATGACAACTGGAATGAACAACGAATGGCTTTACATAAAGATATCCATATGGCTACAAAGGAAGTAGTAGATATGCTACCAGGTATCCAGCAAACATCAGCCCAGGCCTTTGGGACTCTCTTCCTCCAGCTTACTGTGAATGATCTGGGAATATGTCTGCCCATCACAAATACTGCGCAGGTACAGAAAATCAAATCATAGTCTAAGATTAAGAGTGAAACATTCTACTAACCATTTCTATGTATATAGAGTATAACAATTTTTTCAGATTAACAATTTATAACTTGGGTTTAGTAAATAGCAAGTAAAATTGAATTCCTTCAGCCATTATTCATCCACAGTGTATTAAATAGGTATCTCATGAGACTTTGCTCTGAAGCGCTCTTCATCAGAATTATGATGAGATTGATACCCATCTAATAAGCCTTAATTTTTACATTGGAAATAAACAGCTTAGTTTTCAGAATCTTTTTGTTTTGTTTTTTAGCAAATAAGTCTTTGGCATGCACTTGTTAATAAAATAGAAGCAAAAGAACATTTAAGAATACTGTGTAATAGGGTTTAGTAACCTCATCTAAATTAGAGTAGGGAATTTCAAAATGCTTTTAAGCTGAAATAGTTGGTAATGAAACTTGCAAAGTATGTGTGTTGGATAAAGCAAGAGTTTTCATAATTTAGGACTAATTCTTAGGAGTACATATTTGCGTGGACACGTGTATGAGACAAAAAAGGGCTATAAACCCCTATCAGGCTTAAGAAATTAAAATTAGAACAAATACAGAGGTCTATTTTACTGTTAAAATTTACTGTAAATAACCTGTAACCTGTTGTCAAATGGGTTTATCTTTTAGTATTTTGTTTGGCAACACGCTGTGAAGAAAAGCCCTGGGTTGAGGATTGGCAACATATATTTATGCCTCAGGAGTTGAAAAATGGTAGTTTTTTAACGGCATGATGGACAGAACTCAGGAAAGCCATACACACTGACGGTGGTTGTCATAATGAGAATGTTCCCCACAACTAAATCAGAAGCTTGAGATAGAAAACTAGATAATTAACCTTTTGCGAGTTAAAAAAGAAAAAGACGCACATGGCAAATGTATTTCACTTCAGTAATTTTTAAAAGCATCTTTTTACGGTACTTTCTAATTAAACTTTCTAGGCTTGACGTTTTCCAGACTTTTGTTCCTAGGAATTCTGTGAGAATTTCCAAATTTAAAAAAGTGTTGTATTTTGTCTTATTTTTTTCTTCAATATATTTTGCAGTCTAATCACACTGGAGACCTTGACATTGGTTCTGCTTTAGTATTGACCATTGAAAGTACTCTCATCACTGCTTGTTCTTCAGAATCTCTGGTTAGTAAAGGGCATTTCAAAAACTTTTGTATTCGTTTTGCTGATGGCTTTGAGACGTCGTGGGATGACTGGAAACCAGAAATTCGTGGCGATCTAGTGATGAATGCCTGTGAGTGACTTATTTTCTGTATGATGTTTAGAATTTGTTTAAATTGAAAAAAAAAACAGAAATAGTGTCTTTATTTGTGAAACCAAAGGATGCTCAGCTATAGGAATGTTATTGGATTTTGTGAAATAAGAACTATTTCTAGTTAAATGTTCATATTTGTGAAAAATGTCTGGTTTCAGTAGTTTGGGTAAGTAAACCAATTAGGCATTCTGCTTAATAGTATAACAGTTGAAGATTTGTTTACTACCTGATTTGTTCCTGTAGTTGATTCATGAATGACCAGATAAAGCATCTTTGTTCTGTGGGGATCTTGAAAGAAAGTGATAAATGTGTAAGAACTAGTTCATCATATAACATAGAACAGGTTGTAGATAACCAGGAACAGGAACTCCAGCCACAAAATATTGACGTTAATAAATCCACGTGTCTAAATTTGTAAGCTACAGAGTATAACTTGTGTGAATTCTTCCAATTCCATAATACTGGAGGTTGGGAGTAACTAAAGCTGTGTTTATATACAATTTTGAAAGTATATGGGTTTATTTTTATTTTAATGTATTAAATATTATAGCAGAGTTAACAAATCACCATTAATATTATAATAAAGAAAAAACTGCATTTGAGGAATTAAAGGTTGTGAACTAAAATTCCTCAGCCAGTCTCTAAGCCAAAATTAATACTTACTCTACAAAAGGTAGCATGCGGTTGTTTATGCAGTTCTTTTGCCCTCTCCACTGGAAGAAAATCTTTCCAGTTCTGGGTATTCTTTAAAGAACAAGAATATTCTTCATTATTTTTATATCAAAAATTGAAGTTTTGACATTCCATGTTGATTAAAACTTAGATAAAACTATAGGTGAAATTCTCAGTATTGTATGCTTCTCATTTAGGTAATTCATATAAAATACTGGGATTTCTCTGAAATACTTCAGGTTACTAAGAAGCCTTGATATCAAAGTACTTATGCCCAATATTCAAAAGACCAAAAATAGCCTGGATCAGAAATCTTTACAAATAATATTTTACACAGTTGTTATATTTATTTTTAAAAATCACTGTAACTCCGGACGCCTGGGTGGCTCAGTCAGCTGAGTATCTGACTCTTGATTTAGGCTCTGATCATGATCTAACGGTTTATGAGATCAAGCCCCATGTTGGGCTCTGAGCTGAGAGCCTGGACCCTGCTTGGGATTCTCTCCCTGTTCCTCTTTCTCTCAAAATAAAAATATTAAAAACTTTTAAAAATCACTATAATTCTTGTCTATTTTTTTCTTAAAATAAATTTAGATCTACTGATTTGTATTAAGATGTCATCTTTGCCATTATTATTTTTTTTATTAAAAAAAAATTTTTTTTAATGTTTATTTTTGAGAGAGAGAGAGAGACCAAACATGAGCTGGGGAGGGGCAGAGAGAGAGAGGGAGACACAGAATCTGAAGCAGACTCCAGGCTCTGAGCTGTCAGTACAGAGCCTGATGCAGGGCTCAAACCCACAAGCCGTGAGATCATGACCTGAGCTGAAGTCGGACGCTTAATCAACTGAGCCACCCAGGCGCCCCTGCCATTATTATAATCATTAAAACGGATAGAATATTTTGGAAGCAAAGGAAGAATACCTTTCTTAAACAGTTTATTATAAAAGGAAAATGCATGAGAAATGTGCCTCTGAATCAAAATCAAAAATATATTAAAAATGCATAAATAATAACTCAGCACCTCAGAGTATATATACCAAGTAGAATACAAACATGCTGATAATTGTGATAATAATCATGGTTTATTTTAGGTTTTGTAGGATATTAAATGACTTGTTTATAACATGTTTTTGGTTTGGTGTCTTGGGAAGGAAGCAGACGAGTGGTTGCTTCATTGATTTAAGAATTCTAAATTATAAAAGGGGCAGATTAGTTTTTGTTAGTAATAATAAATAGAATATAAACGACGTTTAATATTTTTGACAAAAAAGGGTTGAGTTAGGGTAGAGAAACAAGGAAAGGTAGAGTTATGCCTTAGGATTTTTTTTTTTACAGATCATTTTAAAATCAGGCCCTAGAAAAAAGATGGCACAGTGGAATTGCCTCTCTAGGGTGATAATGTTTTCTAGGAATTACAGTAAAAATTAGAAAGGACAATCTATAGGAAGAGTTCAAAGGACCCTGTAAGTAGATAGAAAAGATAAGACTCTGTTCAGTAACATGTATTTATAGAACTTATAAAAACCATTAGAAGTTGAAAATGTAGCATGGAAAAAAAAAAAAAGTTTGAAAGACTTCAAGCTCTTTGATTAGAGTGATTTAGTTGATTCCCTTCTCCTCACTTTCAGCATTTGGATCTACTCCTAAAAATCTTAATATTCCTTTTTAACTCATCATGGCTCGTAATATATGATTTTATATAATTTTTAAAACCGAATTTAAAAAAAATTCTCTGGGGGCGCCTGGGTGGCGCAGTCGGTTAAGCGTCCGACTTCAGCCAGGTCACGATCTCGCGGTCCGTGAGTTCGAGCCCCGCGTCAGGCTCTGGGCTGATGGCTCGGAGCCTGGAGCCTGTTTCCGATTCTGTGTCTCCCTCTCTCTCTCTGCCCCTCCCCTGTTCATGCTCTGTCTCTCTCTGTCCCAAAAATAAAAATAAAAAACGTTGAAAAAAAAAATTTAAAAAAAAAAAAAAAATTCTCTGATACTTCTTAGGATTAAAAATCCTAAAAGTTTTCTATCCTTTTTTTTATTTACTAGCTTTCATTTGGCCTAAATTATGTTACTCAAATTTCAGAGGGTTTTCTTTTCATTCCGGCATTCTTAGATTTGAAGAGTTAACTAAGTTTCTTTTGCTCTGTTTTATAACCATGACTATAAAGGTGAATTGGGCAATATTTTACCCTAGGACAAGATCTAGTTCTCTCATATTCTATAATTTGTATGTGAGGTACAGGTAACATACGTCTCAAACTATAGATTTTAGTTATTGGCATCATGTTAAAAAAAAAAAAACCCACATAATAGAAATTTTCACTTAATAAACTCTTTCTCCCAAATATGTTGTAGTATTTCTGCAACTCAGATTTGAGTAGCTATCAAAGTACCATTCCAATGATGGCACAAATTGTCAAAGCCTCTAGAAACTAGAATTTCAGGGTCAGTCAGGTATTGCCACATGCAGATTATAAAGATAAAGTTGCAGTTAAGTTCTCATAAGCATAAAATAAAAAATGTTAAATTATGAAATATTATGAGTCATCTAAGGTAGTCGTTTCATTCTGCAGATTAGAAACTGAAGCCTAAAGGGGCCCCTGGGTAGCTCAGTTGGTTAAGCGTCCTGACTTCGACTCAGGTCATGATCTTAATGTTTGTGAGTTCGAGCCTTGCATCGGGCTCCGTGCTGACAGCTCAGAGCCTGGAACCTGCTTCGAAATGTGTCTCCCTCTGGTACTGTCTCTCAAAAAATGAAAAATGTTAAAAAAATTTTTTTTAAATAACAAAACGAAGAAACTGAAGGCTAAAGAGGCTAGTGATTCTATTCTATTTATATTTAGCTATTAATCTTTGGGCAAAACACTGCAGTATAATATTTAATCACAAGCATAATTTTATTGAAAACTATTTTGGGGGGTGGTTTTTTGTGCAGGTGTAGTTCCAGATGGCACCTATGAAGTATGTTCTAGGACTACAGGACAAGCAGCTGCTGGTAGGTTCACAATTGGTATAACTTTTTCTTTTTTCTTCTTACATATATGAGATAGAATTCTGCGTTTTTATACATATCTATACATATCTATATATGTATATTTATAGCCTTTATGTTAACAGTAAGAATTTTTTATTTAAACTAATTCTGATGTTCCCTGATTTTTTAAAATTATTTTTGTAATATTAGCATATTTTTATTTATTTAACAATTTATTAGACACTTGCTGTGTATAAAATATATGGCAAAAAGTTTTGGGAAAGACAAAGATGGATAGGATATACTTTCTACTCTGTATAAATTCTGATATAGTTAAGGCTCTGCAGCATAATTAAGCTATAATAAGTGATAAGTTCAATAAAATATAAAATTCCAATTGCCACTGAAATTTGTTGAAGAGAGAGAAAAATTTCAAATTTGTAAGGATACTGGAATCAGAAAAAGCTTCTTTTAATATTTTAACAAACGTGAACAGGGACTTGACAGATAAAATTATTTCTTAAGCAATAACTGGAAGGCCTGGATTAGAAAATTCAGGCAGACAGAATATTAGTCATGCTGTGAAAACAGTGTCTAGTTAGAATTGTCCAAACTGGGTGGAACAGAATTATGTGAAAAATAATATTGGAAAAAAATTAAGGAGTCTGGACTTAATTTGGTGGACAAAGGGAGAGCCATTGAATTTTTTTTTCCTCCCTTGAGCAAGAAAGCAGAACCTTTAAAGGATTAGAGAGAAAAAGTATCTTAGGAAATAAGTTAGGAGATAACTCTAAAGTTATAACCTGTCTTGACTAAGATGATTTCATGGCGTAAATTTTTATTTATTTTACTTATAACTAAGTTACGGTAAGCTAAAGGGAGATATTTATTTAAGGGCTCTTAAAATGTCAGTGGGAGTAGAAGCTGATTAAAGTTAGCAGATTTCCTTTCTCTCCTTACTATTCCCCTTATCTTCCCCCAAGCCTAGCGTTGATACTCATCCTAAGTAAATTGTCTCAGAAAGTAGTAAGGCCACTAGTCCCATTGACAGAGAACTGAAAAAGTTAAGAAATTTCCAGGAGTAATGTTAGAAGGAAAGGGTGATGACTGAGGTAAACATACTTATTTGGAGAAAGGTCACATAAAAGTCTTTTTCAGAACTCAGGTTTATAAGTGACAGCAACCCACTCAAACTAGCTTAACCAAAAGGGATTTATTAAAAGTATATATACGGATCACAATTAAACTTAGGAATGGCTATCTCAGTGAAGGTAAGGAACCAGCTCAATTCAAGGAGCCCTCAGGAACTACAGGAACCAAGATTTCAATTCCCACTAGGACTCTTCTTTGCTCCTCCCTGGCTGCTTCATTTTCTTCATAGTGCTGACCTCCTCCTTACACATGGCAGGAAACACGGCTGCCAACAGCTCATGAGCCTCATCTCTCCAACCTCAATCACTAGAAAGGGACCACTGGTTTTGAAGTCTAGGGAAGGGATTTTAGTTTTCCAGCTTTGACTCTTACTTGGCCTAATTATCTAATTCTGGCTAATGAGTGAGGATTGTGGCAATTCCCACTACAACCATAGAAAGGTAGATCAGCTTGGGGGTGGGGAGAAGAGGGAATCTATAGTTCACAGGAGAAAGAAGGGTGCTGCACAGAGGAAACAAGAGATGCACACTTTGCAAAGGGAAGTCAATCCCACAGTCTGATGTTTCTGAGAGACCTAGCTGTGAGAGATGTTAGTTGTTACACAAGGCTATCATCCATTTTATTCCTTAAATATAGGATTATTTAAACGTTTATACTCAAGACTTAACAAAATGCCACTTCTTCATTTAAACAGAAAGTAGTAGTGCTGGAACATGGACGCTCAATGTATTATGGAAAATGTGTGGGATTGATGTCCACATGGATCCTAACATTGGCAAAAGGCTTAATGCTCTGGGCAATACCCTTACGACACTGACAGGAGAGGAGGACATAGATGATATTGCTGATCTCAATTCAGTGAACATAGCTGATCTGTCCGATGAGGATGAAGTTGATACTATGTCTCCCACTATCCATACTGTAAGTAAACTTACTGTTAGACTTTTCTAGACTGGCCTTTACCCTGAAATAGGGATTTGATTAACTCAATGTTATTTATTATATTGTAGTTGCTAAGTGTAAAGGAAGAGAATGGTGGTTCCATGTGTCTGCATTTTGTAATGCTGGTTTTTGCTTTTATAATACTGTCTTTTAATTGATAGTTTTCATAATGACTGTCAACAAACTTGTGCCTTAACTTAAAGGTAATGTACTAACATTAAAAGCAAAGTGCAAGCAAACCTGTAGAGACAGAAAGTAGATTAGTGGCTGCTGAGGGCTGAGAGAGTCGGGGAGGTTTAGATGGGGAGAGAGACTGCTGTTACTTTTGAGGTTTCATTTGGGAGATGGTGAAAATGTTCTAAACAGATTATGATGATGGTTGTACAACTTTGTGAATATACTAAAAACCACTGAATTGTACATTTTAAGTGGGTAAATTTTATGGCACGTGGATTATATCTCAAGAAAGAAAGATGCTAAAAAATGGATCTCAAAGCAAAGTGCATGCACACAAAATGAAGTATACACTTAAAAAGATGTATTTCCGTCTATACATTTTATAGTATAAATTATTTGGTAGTTAAAAATCAAGTTACTCACTACTTTCATTCTGGTACTGACTTAAAACTTTTTAAAACAAAATATCCTTTAACTCTTGTTTCCTGAAATAGTCTTGTTCTTGGGAAGAAATTTTTTAAAAATTAATGTTACTGTTTATCATTTAGAGTTCAGATGGAAGTTCAGTAAGTGGAGATGGCCACAAGCTCACCTTTGGGCAGCGACTTGTAAATCACCTGCTAGGCCTGACGCCCCCAAATCAGCGCTATTCTGTTCCTGCAGAGTATCTGTGTGACCCAGAGATGTGGGGCTCCCCTCAGTCTAGCCAGTCCCATTTGAAAGCATGCAGAGCTCACTCATGGGGAAACGTAGGTAGCCACTAAATAGATTCCTTGTGAAAATGAAGGGATTTGAATCACTGGAGAATTCTAATCATCGTACTTGATATAGATGGCTTTGATTCTTGCATGCTTCCTTTGATTTAAGGTGTCATTTTTGTGATAGTATAGATTAGCTATGTGACCTGAGGGTGGTATTGACAGACATGTTTTGATTTTTCAGGAAGCTGTAGATTATCGAAGACCAGGAGCATCATGCAGCCAGCCAGGAGAACTTAGAGGAAGAAAAATCATGAAGCGTATAGTGGATATCAGAGAACTGAATGAACAGGCCAAAGTAATAGATGATCTTAAGTATGTGTATGATTTTTAATGTAACAGAGTATTTTTAATAGTAGAATCATAGAATTTTCAGTGTGGAAAAGACTGGACTTGGGGCAGTACAACCCCTTTAATTTATAAATGAGACCACCAAGGTCCAGAAGAGTTTGGTAACTTGCATGAAACCATACATTCATTAGTGATGAAGTTAAGCGTGAAGTCCTAGTCTGGCGCTCATCACAACTCCCCATTTCTGGGCAGTTTATGACTGACTTTATATTCCATATATGTATCTCTACATGTGTATACACACTTATACATATTTTCACATGTGCATATTAACATATGCACTAGTCTTTTGCTAACGTTGGTATTTCTGGAATATAAATTTTTAAGGGAGGAAACAAATTTAGCATTTATTAAGTACCTATTGTGAATCTGACATGTTATTTCAATGTAATCCTCACAGGATTTCTGTGTGGCTAGATGGCATTATCCAAACTTTATAGGTGAGAAAACTGGCTCAGAGAGTTTAAAGAATTGAAATTTGAACTTGGGTGTGTCTGAATTCAAAGTTCATGCTTTTTTTTTTTTTTTTTTTTTTTTTTTTTCCTGCCTGTACTAGCGGTTCTCTAGAACTAGGGTGGATATAGGGTGAATAGAGAGAGAGGAGTGGGTGGTGGTAATTTTTTTTCTTTATTAGTTGCCTGATACATAGTACTGAGTAAATAACTTGCTCTAGAAGACTAAATATCCTGCCTATCAAACTGACATTTTTGTTTTCCCAGGAGGTGATATTCACGCTTTATCTTTTCTAATCTTCGTACACCTATGCCTGTGTTTTTTGCATTTGAGGACTTTAGACAAATATATGCATTTAGACAAATAAATGCATCAGACAAAATGCATATATTTGTCTCATATTGTTTAGGTATTACCTAAAAACTATTCATTGAATTAATTATGATATAACGATTCACATTTTCCTGTTGACTTACATTACAGTTTGAGTTTTGCTCTTAGGGGTTAAAAATGACTTGAAGGAAACTATACTTCCCTAAAATCTTACTTGAGGCTTAAATATATGTAGAATTTTACATACATTCTTCTGTAGAGTGGGTCCATAACTTTCATGAGATTATCAAAGATTCTCTTAATGCAGAAGTGGGAAAGAGCCATTTCCTAAAATGTTAGAGTTTTTTTTATTAACTTTATGGAGGGTTTTGGTCTGTCCATATATAATCTTCGATATTCTGAGAAGTGAAAGAATTAAAAAGGAGCAAGTAAAAATCAATCTTACTTTGTTACTACTTTACACTAATTGCAGTATTTGTTTTGCATCCAGAAAATTAGGTGCAAGTGAGGGAACCATAAACCAGGAAATTCAACGTTATCAACAATTAGAATCTGTTGCTGTGAATGATATTCGAAGAGACGTTCGTAAAAAATTACGGAGGTCTAGTATGCGAGTGAGTAAACATTTAAGAAGAATTTTATTATTAAAGTAGACCATTCTTTTATTTTTTAGTTTATGAAACTTTGTAAGGATACTTATGTTCTCTTTCTTCCTCCATTGCTAGTGATAATACCATTTGATTTGTATGTCTCATATCTACTATGTACTAGACGCTATTTAAAGCACTTTATATTTAACAACCCACTAAATCTGTACAACAGCTGTATGAGGTAGCCTGTATTATTTTCCTCATTTTAAAAATGAGGAAACAGACAGAGGTCAGGTAATTTGACCAAGGTTATACGGCCATTAATCTCAGTGGAGCCAAGATTTAAACCTAAATAGTGGGACTCTACATTCTGTGTCCTTAGCCACCACGTTTTGTCCACCTTTCATGAAATCATACTTTCTTTTTAGTCTTCAACTCAAAATGTTAGTCTTTTGAGATGTCCATTTTATTCCTCTCCCATTTTCTGCAGCTGACTTTACCTCTAAGCCACTATGTACTCGCAGCACTTCATTCTTTTCCCTTCGTTCGTTTAGTTGTCCGTACTAGAATCTGAGTCTCTTAAAGAACAAGTTATTTACCTTTGACCCCACTTCCCACCACATTTTTTTGGGATTTAGTCCAGTTGCTGAACAAGTAAAATAAATATGTAGATAGATATACTATAAACATACAGTAGAAAATAATTCTAAAATGTATTCAAATAGAGGTAGGTTGCTTTGGGTTAAGGTGGTCTTGTTAGTGGAAAAAGTACTTTAAAAAAAAATAGATTCTTAACCTTTCTTTTTTTAATAATCAGCAGAACCCTCTTTTTTTTTTTTTTTTTTTTTTTTTTTTTTTACCAGCATAAGGTTTTTGGGTCACACCCCAGTACATAAAAAACATTAAGTCAGAGTTGCTAGGGCCAGAGGAAGTGGAGAAAGGTTGTAGAGATCCAGGGTTCATTGACTTGAACTTTATTTCCTTGATCATCCCAAACTCCCAGATACCCTAGTTTGAATACTGTTATAAATTATTTATTTAAACTGAAAATAAAATCCAATCTGAGTTATTCATCACTGGCTTCTGATAATAACAAATGGATAGTTATGACTTCTAATGCATAAATCTGTGTTTAAAATTTTTCCTACCATATACCTAACAATCATATAATAGAATTAAAATACTGTTTTCATACTGTTTATGAGGTAGTTTATACTTGGTAATTGACTGTTGATAAAACTAGGTAGAGAGGATTAGGGAAATTACCAAAATTGTATCAGCATTCTTAACATTTACCTCATTTGTCATTTCCCCCTCAATTCCCCTTCAGTCCTCTTCCATTCCACATTTCCATTGTATTTGAGTCTTTTCAATATCTAGTTCCCAACTAGATACAGATTTGGAGAAGAGGGATTTGGAAACCAATAGAGTGTTGAAGTCACCCTTCCCTTTCCTTTTTCCTTTCCTTTCCTTTCCTTTCCTTTCCTTCCCTTCCCTTCCCTTCCCTTCCCTTCCCTTCCCCTTTCCCTTTCCCTTTCCCTTTCCCTTCCCCTTCCCCTTCCCCTTCCCCTTCCCCTTCTTCCTCCCTTCTCTCCTATCCTATCCTATCCTATCCTATCCTATCCCATCATGGAGTTCTGTCACAGGAGTGCCTTTGGGTAGTACTTGAGATGATTGATGGCCCTCAAACCCAGCCTTTCCCTCTCTCCCTCCTGCTTTCCCTTAATCTCTCTTTCTCTTCCACCCCCAACCTAGCTTTCTCCCAGAATCTGTCTTTTTAATTCTCATTTTCTTTTGCTGTTCTTTACTTTTTAATCGTTTCTTTCTTCTCACCTTATTTCTGTACCCCTCACCCCTGCTCCCAATCTTTCTCTTTTCTCTTGCAGGCCAGCTGGTGACTCATATTTTCACTGTACACTCCTCCTAAATGACATTAGGTCCTGCTCTACTTTGATCCACCTATACTGTTAAGTGACATTTAAAGTCAAATTTAAAGTAACACATTATCAGGGCACCTCAGTGGCTCAAGTTGGTTGAGCATCTGACTCCAGGTCATGATCTCACTGTTGGGAGATCAAACCCCACATCCAGCCTCACATGGGCTGTGCTGGGTCCGGACCCTGCTTAAGATTCTCCCTCTCCCTAGGGCCCTCCCCTGCTCATGTGCATGTGTACTCTCTCTACCTCTCTCTCACTCTCTAATAAAAAGTAAAAATAAAGTGACATGTTATTGACCTGGGGGAAAAACAGACTAATTTGTTGAATAGAATAATATTTTATCTGTAGTCAGATATTACAACACCATCAGTTGTTTAAAGTCACTCTTCTCCCATTTCATTAGGCTGCTTCCCTAAAGGATAAATGGGGTTTGGGTTACAAACCAAGTTACAGCCGTTCAAAAAGCATTTCTGCTTCTGGAAGACCACCTCTTAAACGAATGGAAAGGGCAAGGTAATATATATTTCAACCATTGAAACAAATAACAAAATTGCTGACTCCTTTACAAATGTCCACTACTTATTTATTGTGTTCTAATTGGGGAAATTACATAATTAAGGGAGCAGAAATAAACCTCATTAGTCAAATACTGGTAATAATGGATACTGTCAAACTAAAAAGTTTGAAGAATTCCTCTATCATATTTATACCACAATCATTGTGTGCTTTTCAGTAAAGAAGTACATTGCTATTTAGACAAGTTTATATGTAAACTTATAGACTACTCAAAGAAATGAGTATTTGCATATTATTAGCTGCTGCTATAAGTTTGTCACTTTTAGATAAGGTGTGATTACATACACATTTAGCATAGGAAGAAATGGAAATTTTACATATTAAAGAAAAATACTGTCTTACTAATAAATGAGCACTTGAAGTAAGAAGTATAAATTTTTACATGCTTTAGTTTCAGAAAATCTCATGTTAATCAAAACCTTCAGTGCTTTTTTAATAGTATGCTACAGGTTAAGAAATGGAATACCAAAAATTTAACCCTTGGATAAGGTAAATATTTAGAAATCTTTAGAATGTTAATGTCATTTGTGAGACTTCTGTAAAGTCCAGGGGCTTTTTTAAAACAATACTAATGTTTTGTAACTTTATATTTTCCTTACAGTTCTCGAATAGGAGAAACTGAGGAGCTCCCTGAAATCCGTGTAGATGCAGCATCTCCTGGACCCAGAGTAACTTTCAATATCCAAGATACAGTAAGAGAGATACTATTGGTTCAAGATACACAGTGCAAAATAATTTTTATTAATTACAAAATTATAGTAGTTACACAATTTCAAAATATGAATTCCTACCTACAATGAAAGTGTGGATTGTGATGATTGAAGTATCTAAAAATTACCAAACAGCAGGACACTGCCTCTGTGCCATCATTTGAGAGCCATGCTGCAAGTGTTGTATGTCTGACATCATTAGTTGTATGTCCTAGTGCAAGACTAGTGTTTTGCACCAAGAATAAAGACTCTACTGCTTGTTCTTAGGTAGAAAGATTTTGTTGAGTAATTTTCCTTTCAAGTATGAATCCGCATTAGGTCTTTTACACAAGTGTAAATGCAGAATGTTTATACTTTATGTATTTATGTATTTTATTATGTATTTTGGTTCAGAATGTATAGTGATAATGGTAGAAACCAGAAGTCAGAAAAGGTCAGCTTAAAAGTTACATTTAATTTTATGTATGTTAAACTTTATGTTAACTTTATGTTTGTTTTTGAAGATTTGTTTACCATTAAACCATTGTTTATTTTTCACGAGTTTTTATATATTTTCTTATTATTTTAATTAAGTTGAAAAAAACAATATGGGGAAGTACACCACAATCCAGCTCTCCTGGGGAAGGGTATTTTCAGGTACTTATTAAGAACAACATAAATTTTGCTTTAAAACTAATTAACCACCCTCAAATCTGCTTTCACATTGTCTTTCTCTCATTTTGTACTAAACTCAGGCCTCAAAAATATTTTACATAAAGCTTTAAGATTGTTTGAATTCTTTTTCACCATGTATGTCTTACAAGCTCTTGCACAAATACATTTTATTTCTATACTTTGTACAGTATTATTGAATCTCCAAAATTAAAGACTAAATCAGCTTACCAAATTGACCAAATCATAAATCAAAAACTGCTATTTATTAGTTATTTGCTAATCCCTAAGTGCATCTCTTTTCCCTGCATTCAACTACAAAATGAATCTTTTCTTTAAAAAAATTTTGTTAACTAATTGAAACTAGAATTAAACTTCTCTCAGAAAAACAAATTAATCCTTGAATGTTATTTCTTTGGAGTCACTGGTATAAAAAAGCATACATGTATAAAAGCAATCCATTTAAAAAATACTCTCATGTTAGGGGCGCCTGGGTGGCTCAGTTGGTTAAGCATCCAACTCTTGATTTCGGCTCAGGTCATGATCTCATGGCTTGTGAGATCAAGCCCTGTGTCAGGCTCTGCACTGACAGCATGGAGCCTGCTTGGGATTCTCTTCCTCTCTCTCTCTCTCTCTCTCTCTCTCTCTCTCTCACTCTCTCACTCTCTCACTCTCTCCCTCTCTCTCTCCCTCTCTCTCTCCCTCTCTCTCTCCCTCTCTCCTTCTCTCCCTCTCTCCCTCTCTCCTTCTTTTCCTCTCTCCTTCTTTTCCTCTCTCCTTCTTTTCCTCTCTCCTTCTCCCCCTCTTTCCTTCTCTCCCTCTCTCCCTCTCCTTCTCCCTCTCTCCCCTCCCCTCCACACACTCTCTCTCAAAATAAACATTTAAAAATACAAATAAAAATTAGTCTCATGTACAAAACTGTGGAAAATGTGCTACACAATCATTTATAAGTTGAATTAACATTTTTATGAACCATATATTTTCCCTAAATATAAGTCATGAAAGTAAACTGAATTTTAAAAATATATCTGTAGGGGTGCCTGGGTGGCTCACTCAGTTGAGTGTCCAACTTCAGCTCAGGTCATGATCTGACAGTTCATAAGTTCAAGCCCCGCATCAGGTTCTCTGCTGTCAGCACAGAGCCCAATTCAGATCCTCTGTTCCCCCTTCTCTCTGCCCCTTCTCTGCTTCTGCTCTCTGTCTCAAAATAAATAAATATTAAAAAAAGTAATTTATAAAAATACAGCTGTATACTAGGTATATAAATCCTTGTCTAAGAATTTTCTGTCAAGTTACCTTAATTTGACATGTATTTTGTTTCCCTTTCCCCACCCTTTTAAGTTATAGTCTCAGTATATATCCTATAGTTACACTGAATTTAGTCAAACTGAATTTTGTTTTAGAACTATTAGATTATAGTGAGCTTGATAAACATTTTTTTTCTACAAATGAACTTGGAAGTAAGTTATTTACAGAATTGAACTGAGTGATTCTACTAATTGATTTTTCCCCATCTAACTTTCTTTTTTTAGTTGAAATATAATTGACATGTAACATTAGTATCAGACATACAACTAATGATTTGATATATGTTTATATTGTGAAATGATTAAGTGGTTCTTAAGGGCATTAGTATTTGAATTGGTTCAAATCCTATTTTTAAATAGTAATGTATGCTATTTGTAAAAAGTAGTATATAAAAATCATAAATTACAAAATAGATTAAGGCATGGCTAAATATAAAATAAATATAAGACAAAGGGATATTTACACAAACTCATACTACACTTTTAAAAATTGAATATGTTCTGATAAATAAAACCTTACATATTTACTAAATAACATGTATATTATAAAAAGTGAGGAAAAGCTGGACTCTGCATATTTGAAATTTTGATTATAATAGTCTATTTTTATGTATCTAATTTTGTTGTATCTAATAGTAGAATCAATAGATTTCATTCCTTTGCACGTTACACTTTACAAAGGCTTTTCACATTTTCAAGAGATATTTAAGCAACTCTCAAAACAGGGAATACAAATTAGATCATAGGAAGTTTTTTTGTTGTTTTTTTGTTTTTATTTTTTTTGACCTTAAAGACAGTGGCCTCCTGGTGAATCCTCAGTGACACAGTGTTTATAATAAACTATTCATCTTAAAAAATAATATTCTTGAGTTTGATATCTTAATTACATAACTATTTGCACATCTGTCTTTAATCAATTAGGAACTTGTTTCTTCAGCTCAGGTCATGATCTCACAGTTTGTGGGTTCGAGCCCCACATCTGGCTCTGTGCTGACAGCTTGGAGCCTGGAGCCTGCTTTGGATTCTGTGTCTCCCCCTCTCTCTGCCCCTTCCCTGCTCACACTCTGTCTCTGTCTCTGTCTCTGTCTCTGTCTCTCTCCAAAAAAAAAAAAAAATTAAAAAATAAGTAAATAAAAATAAATAAAATACATCTAAAAAAAGCGGGGGCACATGGGTGGCTCAGTTGGTTAAGTGTCCAGCTTCAGCTCAGGTCATGATCTCATGGTTCATGGGTTCAAGCCCTGCATTGGGCTCTCTGCTGTCACCAGAGAGCCCACTTCAGATCCTCTGTGCCCCTGTCTCTCTGCCCCTCCCCAACTCACACTTTTTCTCTCTCTCTCAAAAATAAATAAACGTTAAAAAAATATATCCACGTAAGAGACTCTTAAATACAAAGAACAAACTGAGGGTTGATGGGGGTGGGTTAAATGGGTGACGAGCATTAAGGAAGGGCACTCTTTGGGATGAGCACTGGGTGTCATATATAAGAGATGAGTCACGGGGTTCTATTCCTGAAGCCAAGATTACACTGTATATTAACTAACTTGAGAATAAAAAAAATAATAAAATAAAAAGTAAAAAAAAAATTTGCTTTAATGCAAAAAAGTATATATCTACAAAAAGCATCTAGAAGCATGAGGTACTTTCTGTACTGACACTGCATGCTCTTCTGTCGCTAATTGCTCTCTTGCCCTTCTGATTTACAGTTGATCACATTATTTGCTTTGTCCCCATAGCATGTTTAACTTAAACAATTACACAACATGTACTAATTAACAGGATGATAGAGGCTTCTGTAAAGTAAATTTCACTCTGTCAGTCATGTGACTTTCCTGCTTCCCTCCTTGGTGTGCGATTTCATGTTCATAAATCTGACCTTTCTTTCAGTTCAGAGTGAGGAAATTCAAGTCTGAGGGAATTTTAAACGTTTAAACATGTTCTTTCTCTTTCTCTTTTTTTAATTAAGAAAAGATACATAAAATGAACCTGATTTCATGTTTTCTCTTTTTACAATCAGTTTCCAGAGGAGACAGAACTGGACCTTTTGTCAGTAACCATTGAAGGTCCCTCCCATTACTCATCAAACAGTGAAGGATCATATTCTGTGTTCAGCTCTTCCAAAACTCCAGGAGGCTTTTCAACAGGCATTCCTTTCCAACCTGAAGAGGGCCGACGGGATGACAGTTTGTCTTCCACTAGTGAAGATTCTGAGAAGGATGAAAAGGATGAAGATCATGAGAGGGAAAGGTTTTATATTTACAGGAAACCCTCGTAAGTAGCCTTTTTGTTTTGAGATGCTTATGCAGTATTTCAGAGTTTAGAACTGATCTTTAAAGCATTATGTGTAACTATTAACTTTTATAGAAAAAAATCTTAATTTGCCTCGCCAGAGTGAGACTAAGAGACATATCTGTGGCTTACTAATGTAATTTAGCTCCATGTGGCATAATTTTTTCTTTCCCTATTCTTCAGTCTTTTAATAAAATCAGGAAAGTAACATTTTACAATTTTCAAATACGAAATCTCCTTGAAAATGTAGACTATATTTCATACACCAATATTTAGACACCTTAATAGCAGTGATGCTGTCTGTGTCATCAGCACCTAGCATGTTGCTCAGCACATGATAGTTACTGAGTGCGTCGTTGCTGAATAAAATGTGACTCCATCAAACTTAGGAAAATCTTCAATAGTATGAACTAGTTGAGTTGTATGTATGAATTTATAAAATAGTAAAATTTATTTACAGACTGTTGCTCACGTAAGATATTGGAAAATAGTTTGTTGAAAATTTTTTCGATTTAATACAGTGTAATGATCAGTTTTCTTTCTCTAGACATACATCCCGTAAAAAGGCAACAGGTTTCGCCGCTGTTCATCAACTATTTACAGAACGCTGGCCCACAGCTCCAGTCAACCGAAGTCTTAGTGGCACAGCTACAGAGAGAAATATTGACTTTGAACTTGATATACGTGTTGAAATTGATAGTGGAAAATGTGTGCTACACCCAACTACCCTTCTACAAGAACATGACGATATAAGTTTGAGAAGGTAAGAAATTGGTCAGAAAACGGTACGTGTAATTTCATTTGTTAGAAATACTATTTATATATCACTGAATTACAACAAACTTTCCACCCATGTCCCAAAATGCAGATTTAAAGAGTGGATTTAATCATACCTGCAAAGTTTGAGTGGTTATTTGTATAATATACTATTTCTTTAAACAAGTGTATAAAATTTTCTGGCAACTGGAAATGGATGTCAGATTTAGATTCTAGCAATTTAACTAAAAGAATTGTATCTTTGGAATTCTCCTTGTATCGTGCACATTTCTATTATAAAGACAAGTGCAGTACACTGAGATATCTTGGTTATTCAGAATTTTGATGAATTCAAATAGAGATAAAGATTGGGAAACAGTGGCACAGAGGCCTCAGTATACTGGACTGTTGTTTAGGATATAACTGCAGCTTTACCATTTGTTTCCATCATTAAAAAAATGGTGGTATAAATAGGCTTAAGATTAGATTATTTTTTCTTGAATTTTTTCCTTTGCTTTTCTTTGACCTAATCTAAAAAAGAGCTAAAGAGGCACGCACCTGGCTGGCTCAGTCAGTTGAACATCCAGCTCTTGACTTTGGCTCAGGTCATGATCTCAAGAGTCGTGAAATCAAGCCCCATGTCGGGCTCTGCACTGGACATGGAGCCTGCTTAAGATTCTCTCTTTCTCGCCCTCTGCCCCTCTCCCCTGCTTGTACTCTCTCTCACTCTCTCTCTTTCTTAAAAAATAAATAAATAAAAACTGAAGAAAATAACAATTGAAGGGATGGGGAGGAGGTAGAAATGTAGATTTTTAAAAAAGGGCAGAATGCTGACAGTTGTTGAAGCTGGAGCCTTAGGGGTTCACTGTACCATTCTGTTTACTTTTTGAATTTTTCATAATAAAAGATTTTTAGGGGCACCCGGCTGGCTCAGTCATTAGGGCATGCAACTCTTGATCTTGGCATTGTGAATTTGAGCCCCACATTGGGTGTAGAGATTACGTTAAAAAAAAAATTTTTTTAATGGTCTATTTGTCTAAGGAGGGTTTTATAAAATGAATAAAATGAGAAGATGAAAAGGCACTTACACAATTGAATTCCTACAAATGTAGTAGTAATGATAAGAATGTTAATTTGTTATAATAAATTGCCGATATTCAGCTGTTTTTACCTATGTAAAGGGCAATTTCATTTGCCTCAGCCTGCTATGTTTATGTGAAACAATTGTGGCCTCAGGAAAGAATAAAGATAACTCCCCTATGTAGTTATGGAAAATACAACATAAACATCATCCATGCAAGGCATTAACCAGTTTAGCTAGAGATGCTAATAAGCTTTACTTTTTCAACTTTATTAATGAAGGATTACATTCCACTTACTGTATAAATAAAAGTTTGATTTTAAACAAAAGGAGATAAATGTCCTTTTTAAAAAAGATAAAATATTTTTCTGTTTATAGGAGTTATGATAGAAGTTCCAGGAGCTTAGATCAAGATTCTCCTTCAAAAAAGAAGAAGTTTCAAACTAATTATGCTTCTACTACCCATTTAATGACTGGCAAGAAAGTGCCATCATCTCTACAGACAAAACCTAGTGACTTAGAAACAACAGTATTTTACATTCCTGGAGTTGATGTAAAGGTAAAAACCTAAAAGTCTAGGTTGTATTATATGCATCATTAATTATCTTTATATTCTAATATTAATATATCATTTATTAATGTTAATTATATTAATATTAATATGTAATTTCTATCCGTCTAGGGTTAGCTTATTCTTAGTGGTGTTCATTTTCTATCATACACATTCTTCCTTTACCGAGTATATTAACATGAAACTTCATTTTTCTCGATGCAGCTATATTCTGAACATAAGAACATCTAAATTATAGGTTGCCACTTCTTTTATATATCTTTTCCATTAAATTTTGGCAGTAAAAAGTTACTTTTTTATACAGTGAATATTGTATAAACCTTTACTGAACCTTTCCAAGTCCAACTTAATTAAACATCTATTTTTTAGATTCTAGAATTATAGAATGCTGTCACATTAAGCTAGAAAAGAATTTATTATCTGGGATGACTTTTTAAATTTTAAATGAAAAAAAGTTAAGAATCTTACTAGTATCATAACATTTACTTGTAAAATGGGTCTTCTGACTGCTGGATTGGTGTTCTTTCTTCCTCATTTTTCTACATTTGTTGGTTTTCTTCATCTGGATTATTTTAATTTTGAAAGTTTATCTGTCTTCATACAGTTGCATTACAATTCCAAGACACTAAAGACTGACTCACCTAATGCCTCCAGAGGATCTTCCTTGCCAAGAACACTCTCTAAAGAGTCCAAGCTGTATGGTATGAAAGATAGTGCATCATCTCCTCCTTCTCCTCCTTTACCCTGCACTGTCCAGAGCAAGACTAACACCTTACTTCCTCCCCAACCCCCACCTATTCCCTCAGGTATTTCAGGAAAATATACCTTATTTTTAGTTTTTTTTTGTAACTTTTTGATCATCACCTATTTGCTCTATTGAGAATTTCTTTCAAGTGTACATGTTTAAGAAAAAAGGACATAGATTTGCCAATAACGACTGTATAAAATTCATATATGGAAATGTGGCCCAACTACTTTTGGATATTTTTCAAATTGATACTACCTTAGAATATCAGTGTTAAAAAAAAATTTAATATACTAAATAGTTTAACTTTTATACACGCACACACATACACACACACACACACACACACACACACACAAATGTATTTAGAAAAAATTTTCTGCAGTTAATATGTGGGAGCTTATGATTTAGATGGAAACATTAAACTTACACATTTAAGACAAAGTACATTGGTCTTAACCACATTTATTATCTATTTTTGCATAATAAATGATCCCAAATCTGGTGGCTTTTAACCTCCAACACAGTTTATGTGGATCAGAAATTCAGCAGCAGTTTGGCTGGTAAAGTCATTTGTGACATTGCAGTCAAGGTGTTGGCTAAGTATGCAGTCGTCAGAATGCTTGACTAGGTCTGGAAAATCTGCTTCCATCACTTCCCATTCACATGGCAGGCAAGCTGGTGCTTTCGTACCTCCCCACTTGGGCCTGTCCACTGGGCTGCTTCAGTGTTCTCATAACAAGGGAGCCAACTTCCTTCAAAAGGAGTGACCTCGAAGAGAACGTGACTGAAGATGCAATACCTTTTATGGCCTAGCCTCAGAAGTCACAAACCATCACTTCCACAATATCTTGTTGATCATACAGGTCAGCCCTATTCACTGTGGGAGAGAACTACACAAGGGCATGAATGCCAGGAGGCAAGAACCACCGGCAGCTATTTTGGAATCTGGCTATCACACCACATGAATACCTCAAATATACATTAGAATTTCCAAAACAAAAATTAAAATTAAAAAATAAAAAAAAAGGAATATCAGACAATTATTTGAAGATGTTTCATTTGAGAGATGGAACTTGATACATAAATCCTTTAAAATAGCCAGTAGTCATGATAATCATATTTTTCATATCCCTTTTCAATTGACAGGGAACATCTATGCCCATTTAAGTGCAGGACAAATAATATTATTCCCATTTTATAAATGAGGAAAGCTCAGGTTCACAGAAGTTGAACTGCTTTGCTAGGTTTACAAAATTGATGTATGTTGGGGGTAGAAACCTAAGCCAAAGTTAACTAAGTCTTAGTTAGCTATTATACTCATCTGCTGACACAGAATATTTATTATGTAGGAGGAAAGAGATGGCAGTCCATGTAGGGGAGCATTATAAGTATCTATAAGCTAAAAACAGAAGAACATAGGAAAGCCTGAAAACAACATTTTTCTTCACTTACCACAAAATATTGTTAGTCAACACTCTCTATATCTTCTTAAGTGGACAAAATAATGCTAAATGAAATACTAAGCAAAGCATAAACTTGAAAAATTGAACCAAAATTTGTGACCTAGAGCAAGCAGGAGTAACTGTGGTATTATGTGCATCATTAATTATCTTTATATCCTAATATTAATATATCATTTCTATCAATCTGCTATTTTTATTGCATTCTTGTATGGTTTATGTATAAGGTGCTTCACCTGATGAAACTGTCCTGTAGTTCTAATTTCTCATAGAATTATTGTATGTTTTATGGGAACTATTAAATTCACCTCACATTTGTAAATGTTCTAGCCAAAGGAAAAGGAAGTGGAGGAGTCAAAACAGCCAAACTGTACGCTTGGGTAGCACTTCAGTCATTGCCAGAAGAAATGGTTATTAGTCCCTGCCTATTAGATTTTCTGGAAAAAGCTCTAGAAACTATCCCAATCACACCAATTGAAAGGAATTATACAAGTAAGTATTCTCCTTATACATTTACTTCTCAATCACTTATATTTTAAAAATTCTATTACTTAGAAGAATTTTTAGTGCTATTATATATTATTATATACTCTATTCAGTGATCATGAATTACAGAACTGAAAAAGAACTTGAGAAATCATCTAGTCCTCATTTACAAATAAAGAAATTAGGTCTTGGTGAGGTTATATGATTTTCCCATGGCCACAGCTAGTTAATGACAAAATTAACATCCTTAATTCCTACATTAGATTCTCTCTTGGACTGGAAACTTCTTGAGGGCAAATACTTAATTTTCTCTGAACAGTGTTATAACAGGAATTGGAATTTGGAGAAACAAGCAAGAGGTTTGAATAGGGAAACATTTGTAGAATGATGGGCCACAGAAGCAAGTTTCTGTGTATTCATATCCCTGATCTCAGTACTAGCATAAGAGAAAAGATCTTTTAGTAAATAGTTTGCCCTTGCCCTAATAATAAAACTAAATATTTTAACAGCTGTCAGTTCACAAGATGAAGATATGGGACATTTTGAAATACCTGATCCTATGGAAGAATCAACAACATCATTAGTATCATCTTCAACATCTGCTTACTCTTCCTTCCCTGTAGATGTTGTGGTTTATGTACGAGTTCAGGTGATATACTTCATTTATTCCTTTTTGTTTTAAAGAAAAATGTTTTTCTTAAGTTTATTTGAATATTTCCAATATTATTTTCCTTAAAGTTTCCTTAATCTTGGTTCATGGACCTTTAGTATATCTATCAGGGCCTAGAGATTGACATATGGGAAGTTTATATACAATTTTATATGTGTATTAGCTTTTCTGCTGGGCTATCAAATCTTAGATTTCACACTGTTATGGCAAAAATAAAAATGTTTACATTAAACCTCCTTTTTTACAGCATTTTATTCCTTTTTTTGTTAGGACACCTGTATTTCTTGCCATTATGGTCCTTTTGGGGCAAATATAAAGTGTAATTGAGATATAAGTCACATAATAGTACCTTTGTTAGATTTTTGCTAAGTTATGGAATTTTTATTTAGTATTTTATTATAAAATACAGTCTTATCAGTAGGCCTTTGGGAGTATATATTAGTATCTGATTGAGTCCATTTATTAAAGAGGACTTGAAAACCACTTGTAACCAAACCTCGGGATTTTTTTTTTTTTTTTTTTTTAGTTTATTTATTTTGAGAGAGGGAGAGGGCAAGCAAATGGGGAGAGGGGCAGAGAGAAGGAGAGAGAGAATCCCAAGCACATTCTGCACTGTCTGTGCAGAGTCCAGTGTGGGGCTCAAACCCACAAACCCATGAGATCCCGACCTGAGCCGAAACAAAGAGACGGACGCTTAATCGACTGACTCACCCAGGTGCCCCCAAACTTCAGGATTTAGTTAACCTTCAATTAAAACCTGATAATCTCAAGAATAAAAGAAACTGATGGCCATCTGTTCAAACTATTTTCTACAACAGCAATTTGGCCAAACGGGCTTCAGTCTGATCTTCTGGAGTTTTGCATTAGTCTTTTGAAAATATGATGAAAACATGTAACGGGTGACAGCTAGAGAGTTTATACAACTTCTGTTACTACAACAGCTTTTTAAAAATTTTAGTATAAGAGGAATTATTTCCTTTAAAAAACTTAATTATGAACAAGTATAATATGAACACAGACACCTTTAAATGTTTTGAATTACCTAAATGTCTAAATATGTATCACTCAGAGGTACCTCCTCAAATATTTAGATTTTTTTAAATGCCATTTTATTAATACATTTTGGTTAATATATCATGTATCTGATAAAGGCTAGGACATTAAACACAAAATCCTTTTGTGTTTGGTATATGTGGAATGAAATGGAAATTAAATATAAATTTGGAATCCAGTATGAAATGTTTTAACTTTTCTAGTACCTAGAAACTTTTTTGGTTTTCTGTGCCTTTTAGCCCTCACAGATCAAGTTTAGCTGTTTACCAGTATCAAGAGTAGAATGCATGCTGAAGCTGCCATCCCTGGACTTGGTGTTTTCTTCCAACCGAGGAGAACTAGAGACTTTAGGGACCACATATCCCACAGAGACTTTATCCCCTGGAGGTAATACTACCCAGAGTGGAACAAAGACCTCTTCAAGCAAAACTGGAATACCAGGTATAGAAACACTCTTTATTCCACTGGTGTAAAGCAAATTCTACTTTTTAAACAAACATTTTACTAGTAATTAGTATGTATTTCTAAAAAATAAATTTGGAAAAGGAGAATATTTGAGAATTAGAGTATATACGGAAAAAATACAGAGATCAAAGTTTTTTAGTCTATTTTGTACTAATATATTTAGTATATTTTGGTACAAGTGAATGACAATTGAGTAACATTTTTGATTGGCTTGGAGGTATACACTCCAAGCACTATGAAATAACTGTCATGTTATTATACATCTAAGTACTTCTGAATGTTTTATGTTATGCTCTATTTTTACATTTAAGAGTAATCAGTGTTGCAAATGGAAAGTAAGAGATGTAGTTATCTTGCAAGAATTGATCACAGTGAAATAAAATTGTATGAGGTAGTGTGTATACACACACACACACACACACACACACACACACACACACACACACATTTAATGGTAAATTTTGTTGCCTGACTCAAATGTCCACTTTATGAAAGGTTTTGTTTTTAAGACAGAACCTATGATTTCCTGGTGAGACACTTACTGTTCACTAATATATTAAAGCTGTCATTTCTGCCCTAAAAATCATACATCACATATGCAAATCATAAAGATTTTATTCTTAAGAGACTACAATGAATGAAATGGATACTTATGAATAAGAGAACTATCATTAAAACAATGGTTCATAACCAGGGGTGATTTTGCCCCCAGAGGATATTTGACAATGTCAAAAGACACTGGAGAAATGGCAAAGCATTTGGTTGCTGTGTGAATCTTTGAAAGTTTCACCATAAAATAGGAAAACAAAAGTTAATATTTTAGAAATAACTTTTGCTAATGTGGTTGCCCACTGTCATACTTAGCTCCAAAATATTGCTGCTAGAATTGTGTTGCAGTCAACAAAATATTGGATTGGTAGTGTCCATTTTTGTAAACCTATTTTTTGATTATAAAATTAACTCGTTCATTATAAGAATACAGAAAACAGAAGAGTGCTAAAAATGAAGATAATAATATCCTTTTATAATAAATAACCAGTATTATCACTTCCTACTTACTTTCTAGCATTTTTATAGATAGTCTTCTTCCTAGGAGAAATTTAAATATGAAGTCTTCTGCTATGTATCTTTTAAAAACTTAAAATACAGATTTTCCCAAATTATTAAATATTCATATGTAAATAACTTTAATGATTGCATGATATTCCGTCATTTTGATCACATATTTGAGACTCCCTGGGCTTTTTGTTTTCTATTTTGTAAGTAATATTGAGATGAATATCTTTGTATATAAGTTAACATCCTTAGGATAAATTCTTAAAAGTGTAACTCCTGAAAGAGAGTAGACATTTTTAAAGCTTTTGATATGTTTTTCTCTTCTTAAATATAAAGATTTATATTTTATTTTATTAAAAAAATTTTTTTTAATCTTTATTTTTGAGAGAGAGAGATAGAGTGTGAGCGGGGGAGGAACAGAGAGAGGGAGACACAGAATCTGAAGCAGGCTTCAGGCTCCGAGCTGTCAGCACCAAGCCCAATGCAGGGCTCAAACTCACAAACTGTGAGATCATGACCTGAGCTGAAGTCGGACGCTTAACTGACTGAGCCACCCAGGCGCCCCAAGATTTATATTTTAAACATAAGATTTAAATATATCTTCAATATAAAAGATTTAAATATATCTTAAATATAAGATTTATGCATCCTCACCACAGTGTGTGTAGACACCAAGTTCACTGTATTCTTCCCAACATTATACTTTAAATTTATTTTTAATCATTGGTTAATGTGATGGACTAAAAATGGGATTTTATTATGTCTTATTACTTTATTGGCTAATGAGGGAGGGGGATAAATATGCCTATGTCCATTTCTCTGTTGGGATATTCACATTTTTTCATAATGACAAAATGTCACAAAGTATTGATACTTAAATTATTATAACAGTATATATGTGCTGTGCTAGGCATATGTAGTGAGAAGAATATGAAATGAGTGACTATTTGTTATGCCCACATTTTGATTCTTGAGAAGGTAAAGAAAAATGAAGTAGCATCCCTCATTTTATCATCATAAAACATGCAGGAAGGAATGATGATGAGAATAAATGTATGAGAAGTATAGGTTATGACAGGATCCATTCTTTCAGAGGGTCTTTGTTGAACTTTACTGGGGTCTGGCTAAGTGTTAGGTTGGATATATGGTAGTGAACCTCACTAGCAGATATGTCCCTGCTAATGTGGAACATAAGTTGAATTTGGAGAAACAGATAATAAGCATACAAGCATATTTTAAGTGGAAATGGGAAGTCGGCGAGTATCAATTAGCCAAGCAGAGAGCTGGGGTTATGAACACTTTAGGTAGAGAATACAAAATCCATGAGGCAAGAAAGAATTTGGCAAGTTTAAAAAATGAAAACAAAAATACAAGTGTAAGTAGAGTGTGGCGAACAAAAGGTGGACTGGCTTTTGAAAAAGATTTTAAAGAGATAAGAAACAGCCACATCTTGTGGGGAAGCCATTGAAGAGTTAAGCAGGAAAGTACATGTGATTCTGATTTATGCCTTTAGAACACTAGAGTGGCTACAGTGTGAGAGCTGATTGGAGGAGAACAAGAGTAGAAGGAAGCAGGGAGAACAGTTGGCCATTTCAGCAGTCCAGAACTGATTATTACTTAGCCTAGAGTAATAATAGTGAAATAAGGGAGAGGACAGTCTTGATAAATGCTCTCAGACATAGTAATGATATGGTGATAAATTGCATGATAGGGAGTTAGAAGTGGGAAGGATGACAAATAACCCCCAGGTTTCTGGTTGAGCTGTTTGCTTGGAAATGTCACTTACTGGAGATGGGAGACCCTGGAAGAAAAACAGATTGGAGATAAAGATCAAGAGTTCAGTTTCGGACATGATAAGATTTAAATGCCTGTGACACATTCTAGTAGGATGTCAAGTAACCAGTTGCAATATGAATTCAAAGGAGGTCTATATATTTTGGAGAAACACATTTCAGAATTATCAGCAAAATCATATAATGTTCTATTCAGATGCTTTACTCATATTTTGTACATTTAAAGCGTATTTTGAATTAGCGTATCCACCCATGGTAAGTGTTGCCAGTGAGGCTTTCTCAGGGAAAAGAGACCTTTAACTTTCTACATTTGTGTACCTTACTCTATTTCCACTGCTTGATACTGAAATGTGGACTCTAGTTATATGATTTGGACTTTTTACAGTTCTCCTCCCCCTTTGTTTAGCCTCAACTGTTTTGTACCTCTTCCACTGCCTGCTTCCAGTGGAACAAAGGAGAAAAGTAACAGGAAACCATGGAGTTGGCCAAAACATATGTATAAATGTTTCAAAGATGAACAGACTATTCAACCCTGGTTTATAGAATAAATTAATTGCAAAGTACATCTAAGTCTTTATTTTCATTTCAAGGATTTAAATATATTGATCAGTTAATAATGTTTGAGTATTTCCATTTTAATTTCAAGTCTTGTTTGGTTCATAAGAATGTATTAAGTGACAGGCTTTTAAATTTTTCTGTGGCTTGTAATTTTTGCATTTCTTGTGTTCACTACAGGTTCATCAGGACTAGGCAGCCCTCTTGGCAGAAGTCGACACAGTAGTAGTCAGTCAGATCTAACCAGTTCCAGCAGTAGTTCATCTGGTTTGAGCTTCACTGCATGCATGTCTGATTTTTCCCTTTATGTATTTCATCCATATGGAGCAGGGAAACAAAAAACTGCTGTTTCTGGGCTGACTCCTGGATCAGGAGGACTAGGTATACTTAGAGTGTTTGCATCTTTTTTAATTTAAAGCAACTTTTTTTTTTAATGTTTATTTATTTTTGAGAGAGTGACAGACAGTGAGTGGGGGAGGGGCAGAGAGAGAGGGAGACACAGAATCTGAAGCAGGCTCTAGGCTCTGAGCTGCCAGCACAGAGCCTGACACAGGGCTCGAACCCACAAACCACAAGATCATGACCTGAGCCGAAGTCAGACGCTCAACAGACTGAGCTACCCAGCTGCACCTATAGCACCTTTTCAAGCTTGGATCTTTTCAGAAATCATAACACCTTTAATAATGCATATAAAACAAGATCAGAAAGTTTATTTTTCTTGTTGCTATCTATTCTGGCTGTACATAATAAGTAGAATATAAAATAAATAGTTTAGATGATTATACAAGAATTTTAAAACTCTGAGTATTTCATAAGTGCTATATGCAGCACAATAATCTTTTGATTTAAAAGGATATTTATGTTATTTAAATTTTTAAATGTTTTGCCAAATCATTATTCGTATAAGAAATTGTATTATACAAACAGTAAATTTTTTAAGTGTGTGCATCGCATTTGTCAATTTAAACTGAAACCCTTCTCCTCCTCCCCTTCCTCCTCCTCCTCCTCCTGGTCATTATTTAACCAACTTAAATTTCACTGTTATTTTAAAGTGCAGATTTGGCATGCCTGGATGACTCAGTCAGTTAAGCTTCCAACTTCCTCAGGTCATAATCTCACAGTTGATGGGTTCAAGCCCTGCATCAAGCTCTGTGCTGTGCTGTGACAGCTCATTCTGTCTCCATCTCTGTCTGCCCCTCTCCTCGCACTCTGTCTCTCTCTAAGATAAATAAACATTTAAAAAAATTGTTTAATTAAAATGAAGATTTATCACTAAAAATGTAAGAGACATTGATATTAGTGAATTTCTCTTGATTTACTTAGATAACAAAAACATATTCTCCATGTCAAGTCTTGCTTTTATTGGAGAAGGGTTGTGAAAATCATCACTATTGTTCATGGGCTTGAAACTATTAAACGACTGTCAAGAATGCTCATTAGATCATTCTTAAACTTTTACCTCACTTCAAATGATTTTAATTGACGGTATATTCCAGTGTATTAGATAATTTCATATAACTAGATAGTTGTACGTATGTATATGTACATGTATATTTGTGTGTGTGTGCTGTGTTTTTTTATTTTTTAAAGGGAATGTGGATGAAGAACCCACTTCAGTCACTGGTCGAAAAGACTCACTCAGTATAAACCTTGAATTTGTAAAAGTGAGTTTGTCTCGGATAAGGCGTTCAGGAGGTGCCTCATTTTTTGAAAGTCAGTCTGTAAGCAAGTCTGCAAGCAAAATGGACACTACACTAATCAATATATCTGGTACCTAACTTTATAGTTTTTTAATTAAAATACTGTTTTTCAGAATTAAGTAAGGGCCTCCTTTTTTTTTTTACAATGTTTAAATATTAAATATATTTAATAATATTAAGGTTTTAGTGATATAGGATTTAAAGGAGAGGAATAACAGTCCAGCCTAATGTACTATCTCAGTCTAAGTAATCAATGTTAGGAATATGATTTCTAGATAAATGCATAGAAATACCACCCAAAGGCCAATATATGCCTAATTATCACTGAAAATCACTTCTTTTCTTCACTTCTCTAACATGAATTGGTAAAATTTCTGACTTATTAGTTTAAATTAATTTTCTGATTGTAAATCCTTAAAACAGTAATGAAGGATGAGGGGTAAATAATTTTTACTTGGTTTCATAAGATCTTAAGTTGTATGCATGTATATTGCTAGCTTTGTCACTAGCTATATACCTATGGGCAAACCACTTGTACGTTTTCTTTATATTGTGATTTGAGTATTTAAAATTAAATGCATATGGAATATTTTGAAGAATTTGGAGTACTACGTTAATGAAAACGTTTAAAGTTAACTGCAGAAATATAGTAAGTATACTTTAACCCAATATTCATTCAACAAACATACATTGAGCCTATATTTAACAGTGAACTTGTGCAAGGCACTCTGCTCAACGATTCAGGGTACGTGCATGAATAGGCAAGGTCTTATAAGTAGAAAAATAAATGACACTGTCATGGGATTAATGCTGTAATGGAGGTTTATATAAAAAGGAGGAAAAAATAGTTTTATTTAAGAGATCAGACAATGCTTCACAAAAGAAATGATATTTGGGCCAGATTTTCAAAATTATGTAGGAAAATTCTTGGCTATAGTCACGTGTTATGTAATGGTACAAAAGCATCAGAAAGTATGCTTTTGGATCATACTTTGGTTCACCGAAGCAAAACACAGGCGTAACTGTACATTTAACCGGTTGTATGGTTGAATGTCCAGGAGGAGAGAGGAATTGGCTAGAGGTAAAGCTGGCAAAATAGACCAGGACTAGATTGTAGGGGGCTCGGATGCCAGGCTAAAAGAACAAGGTTCTGATCCTTTGGGCAATGAGAAGCCATTAGAGGTTTTTAAGAAAAAGGTTGACAGCATTGTGTTTAAAGATGACAGTACTGTATTATACATTTAAAAATCTGTGAAGACAGATCTCATTTTAAGTGTTCTTACCACACAAAAAAATTGTATGTGGATTATAAAATAAACATGTTTTCATTAAAAAAAAAAAAAAGTGGGAAGATGCTTCAGATTGGTGTTTTAAAAAGAGAGTTGACAGTAGCATGAAAAATGGAAAGATGCTTGCAAAGGCTGTTGAAATAGACCAAGCAATAGGGGATAAAGCTCTGAACCGTGACAGTAAAAAAAGAAGAGGGAATGATTTTAAGAGAACTATAAGAGAATCTACATGCTTGAGGACAAACTGTGTAAGGAGCGATAGAGAAGACAGGGATGCCTCAAGCTTTTAGCTTAGGTGACAGAAGGGGCAGTGGACCATCATTAACTTAGAAAGTAAGGAAGTGCCTAATAGGACATTTAGGTGGGAGAGTCTGGTAGACAACTGGCTGATTGGCTGTGTGGATACGGACTTGGGGTGAGACAGAAATGTTAGATTTGGGAGACACTGGTGTGTAAATCCTACAGAAGCTATGCAGAGGAACAGAAGAGCACGCAAAGCAGGAGCAACAGAATGCTCAGAGCAGAACCCCAAGAGGTGGCCATCAGAAGAATGCTTTCAGACTGACAAGTCTAAAAGGAAAATAGTAGTTCTTGCCACACACTGTTTAGTTTGCAACTAATTTTGAGGAAATTTGTATCCCCTGCCCATCCTGATTATTCAATTTCCATATTTGAGAAGAGCTCTTTGTTAAAGTTGAAAGCTGTCAATAAGTCTGATCTTTAGAACCTCTCAGAATTTCATGATAAAGTGATAAAAGAATTTCAATTTGCCCTCACTTCAAAAAAGGAAATGGAATAATGTAAGAATGTGCTATTTTAATCATTTGTGCAAGAACAAATATCACTTACTAATCATACCATGTAACTTATTTTGATATTTCATTAATTAGTTGTGTAACATGTCATGTTATGCTTACCATGTGAAAAGACTTTTAAAGTTTTGGAAATCTGTTCTAACAGATTTTATTTATTTCTTCATCAGCTGTCTGCGATATAGGATCTGCCTCCTTTAAATATGATATGCGTCGACTCAGTGAAATTCTGGCATTTCCAAGAGCCTGGTATAGGAGAAGTATTGCAAGACGCTTATTCCTTGGAGACCAAACTATAAATTTGCCAAGTAAGCTTGTTATGTAACTGTAATTATACTTAGGTTGCTTTTAATTATGATTACAATAATAACAAGAACCTCGGATTGATAACCCAAGTTTTGTTAAGTTGTACAACAACTTGTTAAGTTGCACCATGCAATTCATTCACCCACTGAATAAATGTCCATTGAGCGCCTCTAATGTGCTAACTAACCATTGGGGATACATTAGTACTGGAGATCACAAAAAGCTTGCCCTTTCAGAGATTACATTCAGCTGACTTATATTCTGCAATTATTCTGTAATCTTTGTAAAATCTAGAAATGCAGAAATACATTTAACCATCCAAGTTAATCTGGTTAGTTAAGCATGAAAAACAAAATGTTGGGGACATGTTACCATATTGCCTGCATTTTTTCTCTAGGACTTACATATTGTTGTACTAGTATAGTGTGTAAGTGAAAGGTAGAGTTGGCATGATACAGTAGAAAATATTAGAAATCCAGGTCTGAGTCTATTCCCTCATCTATAAAATGGACCTGTCTTGCCCTTTTCATGAGTTTCTGTAAGAATTAAATAATAACTTGCTGGAAGGTATTTTGCAAACCATAAATTACTGTACAGTTACCAAATAAAGAACTAGAAGGCATATATAATTATAAATGGTGGAGTGGTGAAATTTATTATTTTATAAGATGGAGACTCTACCCTGGTTAATTCTGTATCTGTTTTCCACTTTTCTAATAGCATCTGGCCCAGGGACACCTGATTCCATTGAAGGGGTAAGCCAACATCTTTCCCCAGAATCATCAAGAAAAGCTTACTGCAGGACTTGGGAGCAGCCTAGTCAGTCAGCCTCCTTCACCCACATGCCTCAGTCACCTAACGTATTCAATGAACATATGACAAACAGCACCATGTCACCAGGGACAGCAGCACAGAGCCTAAAGTCCCCAGCTTCCATAAGATCAAGGAGCGTGTCTGATTCTTCAGTTCCCCGAAGAGGTAACACTGCTCTCTTTGTTATTAGTATCCCCACCCAATGCCCCCAATATAAAAATCTTAATTCATTACTCTCAGATTTTTGCCTCAACTGTAGAAAAATACACTCTTGCAGACTTTTATGGAAGATGATTGTGGTTGGGGGGCGGGGGGTGGAATACCCAAACAAAACAACAAACACTTCAAAGTATTTGCCAGCAGAAGAGGTAGGTGGATGGCTAGTAGTTTTGAGAGAGGAATGAGAGAGAGTTTTGAGAGTGGAATACCCAAACAAAACAACAAACACTTCAAAGTATTTGCCAGCAGAAGAGGTAGGTGGATGGCTAGTAGTTTTGAGAAAGGAATGAGCATATTGTTAGTTTGCTCCACATTGTACCCTTATTCTTAGAAGTAAAACCAACTGGGGCACCTGGGTGGCTCAGTCTGTTAAGCATCCAACTTTGGCTCAAGTCTTGATCTTGCAGTTTGTGAATTCGATCCCTGCACTGACAGCGCAGATCCTGCTTAAGACTCTCACTCTTCCTCTCTCTCTGCCCCTCCTCTACTTGGATGTGCACACTCTCTCTCTAAATAAATAAGTAAACTAAAAAAAAAAAAAAAAAGTAATACCAACCTACAGTGTTGTTAAAGATGTCTGATATTGAAAATGTTAATCTTTGGTATTTATTCATTCAGTCATTCTTTTTATTCAGCCACTGTTTCTTGAACTCTTTTATATGTTCAGCACTGTTTATGTCTTAACATATAAAAGTGATGTAGTTCATGTCACAAGCTTAGAGTATGATGAGTAAATGAAGGATTCAAGATACACACTGAGCCCACGGGAACCCAGAAGACAGGTGCCTCAGCAGGTGTCTGCATTTCAGAATAGTCCCTGCCTTCAGGTCCTCTATTTGGCAGCAGCACCTTCTGATTTTCTCCTTTGTTAAGCAAATCTGAGGGTGATGATCTGTGCTGCTGTATCCCACGCACATCAGAATTTCCTCATAGAAAATGGAGATCATACGGAACTTTATGAGCTTTCAAGAAGTAAGACTATCAGCTCTTACTGAACACTCATTCAGTAAATGGTAGCTAGTATTTTAGAGGCAATGTGACAGATATTAAATGTTAGGTTTTAATTCAGAATACCATATTTTTATTTTGGGGATTATAGTGATAAGAGTGATAATTTTTAATTGTCCATGCATCTATGTGAATGAATATGCTTTTGATTTTTCTATTTTTAGATTCACTTTCAAAAACATCAACTCCTTTTAACAAATCAAACAAAGCAGCAAGCCAACAAGGGACCCCATGGGAAACATTGGTCGTGTTTGCCATCAACTTGAAGCAATTAAATGTTCAAATGAATATGAGTAATGTAATGGGAAATACAACGTAAGCTATTCAGATAAAAGGAAAATTAATCATTAGTTGTAATTTTTCTTATATTGTAGTAAAGCAATTTAAAACCTTTTTAATACTGAAATGTTTGAGACAGTAAAGACAGTAGAAAAAAGATGTAAATTGCTTTATCCTGAAAGTGGCCTTATCAAAGATACGTAATCTAAAACAACATGGAATATGTATTCTAAAAAGAGAAAATTACAGTGTAATTTGCTAGGTAAAAAAGCTTTATCATCAATATTAATATTCAAACATTTACCACAATTTTTATAAGAAATGTATTGTTTTGTCAAACTTTTTAAAATCCTCTAACTCCTGTTTTAATTCATGACACTGAAAGCTTAATAACCCTTTTTCTTTTTTTCAGGTGGACAACTAGTGGTTTGAAGAGTCAGGGCCGTCTGTCAGTAGGAAGTAATCGAGATCGAGAGATAAGCATGTCTGTTGGTCTGGGAAGATCACAGTTAGATTCTAAAGGAGGAGTAGTGGGAGGGACCATAGATGTCAATGCTTTGGAGATGGTTGGTATGTTGAAATTTTACAACTGAAAACAAGTTTTTTAAAATTGATTTTGGTATTTCCCAGTAGGCATTTCTGTGAAAAGTAATTATTGTTTCTATTTTAGCTCATATTTCTGAACATCCAAATCAGCAACCCAGTCACAAAATTCAGATTACTATGGGTTCTACAGAAGCTCGTGTTGATTACATGGGCTCAAGTATCCTCATGGGTATCTTCAGTAATGCTGATCTCAAGCTTCAGGATGAATGGAAAGTAAATCTGTATAATACACTGGATTCAAGCATGACTGATAAGAGGTATTTAGTAAAATGTTACTTTTTGAACACTTTATAGGACTGCTCCTAACATGTTTTCTCTCATCCAGTTAGAAAACACAAACAATTCACTTTTCTTGTAAAATGATTTTCTATTATGCAACAATATGAATGAAAAAGCTGGGTGGGTGAAGAAGGGAATTTGGTTTTTGTTTTGTTTGTTGTTTTTTTAGCTGTTTTGTATAAGATATATGATACTCTGTTTTATGCTTTAGTGAAATATTTGTCCATGGAGATCTGAAGTGGGATATTTTCCAAGTAATGATATCAAGATCAACTACACCGGACCTGATAAAAATAGGAATGAAGCTCCAGGAATTTTTCACACAACAGTTTGACACCAGCAAACGAGCTCTGTCTACCTGGGGACCTGTTCCATATCTTCCACCTAAGACAATGACAAATAACTTAGAGAAAAGTTCACAAGAACAATGTAAGAATTAGAACTAAGCCTTTATATATGCTTTATCTTTCACTAAAAGTTGTGTTACAATTTTAATTTAATATATATACTACCTATATATCATACTTACAAAGTGGTTCATATGCTTTTTATTCTATTCACTCAGCAAAGTACCTGATTTCCTGCCCATCAATGGAATTAAAGTCCATCATTTGGGAAGTCATCATTTATTATCTCCTCCCCCCTGCCAAACTCACCCATAACCATACCCACTCCATGCTCCTGAATACTAACTATGACAATACTATGTTCTGGTTTAGAGCTTGGGCTGTGTAATCAGAATGTCTAAGTTTGGATTTATTAGATGTGTCATATTAGGCAGATATTCACTCAGTAATTCAATCAGCAAATCAGCTATGTTCTTAAGCACGGTTTTAGGCATAGGAGATCTACTAGTAGACAAAGTTCCTACCCACATAAAACTTTGTTCTAATGGGAGAGATAGACCATAGTTAATTTACTAACTTGGTAATTTCAGGTAGAAAGACATGCTGAAAAAGCAGGGAAAAGAGATAAAGAATTCTAGTGTATGAGGCTAGCTAGTGTAGAAAGGGGGTTCAGAGAAGCCTTTTCTGAAGTGAAAGATCTAGACTAGAAAGATCTCTTCTGGGAAAGAGAGTTGTACGCATAGGGGCCTACTGAAGAGTGCAAAGCTCCTACAGAAGAAAGTTGGCTTATTTGAGGATGATTAAGGTGGCTACTTTGTTGGAACAAAGTGAGCAAGCAGGAGAATGTTGGACATGAATGGCCATATTCATAAGATTTTTAATATGATGGATAGCTCCATTGGAAAGTTCTGACAGATTTGATATTTGATTTACTTTTTCTTAAACTTTTTTTAAAAGGATATTTTATTTATTTGAAAGAGTGAGAAAATGAGATTCCCAGGTAGGCTCTGGGCTGTGGATAAGGGGCTCGATCTCACAAACTGTGAGATCATGACCTAAGGCGAAACCAAGAAAGAGTTGGATGCTCAACTAACCCCTTAAAATACTCCTTTTTAGAGCACCCCTTAAAATACTCCTTTTTAGAGAATCATTCTGGCTGCTGTGTAGAGAATAGACTATAGGTGGTTAAGAGTGGAAGTAGAGACCATCGCAGTAATTACCATTACCATTATTGGACACATAGTAAGGAGACCATTGGAAGAGTTCAGGCAACAAATGATGGTGGCTTTAACTAGAGAGAGGTAAAAGTGGTGAAAAGTAGTCAGAATCAGGATAATTTTAAATAATATTTTAGGGGCGCCTGGGTGGCTCACTTGGTTGAGCATCTCACTCTTGGTTTTGGCTCAGAGCATGATCTTACCGTTTGTGAAATTAAACCCTATGTAAGGCTCTGCACTGAGAGCATGGAACCTGCTTGGGATTCTCTCTCTCCCTATCCCCCACTCAAGCATGTGCACTTTTTCTCTCTCTCAAAATAAACTTAAAATAAAATTTTTTATAATCACAGAAGCAGCACATATGCACTGGAAAAGCCTGGAAAATAAATACAAGCAAAAAATAGAAACCTCACATTCCATCCGAAATCAACACTCTGAACAGTTTATATTCTTTCAGATAATTTTCTATGAACCTATATACACATGTACTTTTTACCAAAATATTGTTCATACTGTTTCGTAACCTTTTCTAATGAACAATATCCAGTTTTCATTTTGCTAATTATCTTCTCTAGCCTTCTGAGGGCTATATATGTATACTGGTTTGGACAAATCAGTTGTAATATCGGTGTGTGTATGTATGTATGTATGTATGTATGTATACACATACACACATATATATAAAATTCAAGATCCCAATTTAAATCTGGTTATGTTCCTTTACTCTCTTTTAAATCAGCATAGTCCTTTTTTTTATGACCTGACTTGTTGAAGAGACTTGGCCAATTTTCCTACAGAATATCCTTCTAGATTTTTTTTTTTCAGTTGTTTCCTTGTGGTTTCATTTATCTTGTTCCTCTCGTTTCTGTATTTCCTTTAAACTAGAATTGGTGTCAGGTACATTACAAATTAGAGAGATGTTCCCCAAAATGCCTGGCCTGGATTCTTCAAAAAAGTCCTTGTCATGGAAAACAACCCAGGCATAGGGAATTGTTTTAAAGGAAACTAAAGACACATACCAACTAAATACAATGTATGATCCTTGGTTGGATCTGGAATGAGAGTTGTGGAAAACAATCAAAAAGGACATTATTGGGATAAGTCAGAAATATAACTAGTGCTTCTCAAACTTTAATGTGCATCTGAAACACCTGGAGATCTCATTAAAGTGAAGATTCTGATACATTAGGAACAAGGTGGACTTAAGAGTCTCCATTTCTAGGCGGCACCTGGATGGTTCAGTCGGTTAAGCATCCAACTTAGGCTCAGGTCATGATCTCGCGGTCCGTGAGTTCGGGCTCTGTGCTGACAGCTCAGAGCCTGGAGCCTGTTTCAGATTCTGTGTCTCCCTCTCTCTCTGACCCTCCTCCCGTTCATGCTCTGTCTCTCTCTGTCTCAAAAATAAATAAACGGTAAAAAAAATTTTTTTTTTTAATTAAAAAAAAAAGTCTGTTTCTAATAAGCTGCCACATGATGCTGATGCTGCTGGTCCTGAGGCCACTTGAGTAGCAAGGGTATAAGAGAATTTTAAAAAATCAGGAGATCTGCATTTGATTTCTAGGTCTTCTAGTCACTTGTTCACTAAACCCCTCTTCTTCATTGAAAAGAATATAGATGAAATACCTAATTTACAGAATTATTGTGAGAATTGTATAAAATTTCATGCAAGTACTTTGTAAATCATGAATCATTATAGAAATGTTAGTTGTAATTATTATTAGCAAGTTACTACTTTTCTTAATTCTATCCTTCCTTATGAGCATCTTTTCCCAGACTATATTTTTATCAGCTTCTGCTTAATGTTAGCCAGGTGTTGGATTGTTTTCATCCCTTACCTGCATCACTTCAGCTGTAGAAAATAGCCACCTGCTGCCTTTCCACCTGCCATTCAGGATGTTTGAGAGGCACTTGAGGATAAGTGGTTTTTGGTTTTCTTGCAGTGCTTGATGCAGCTCATCATCGACATTGGCCTGGAGTATTGAAGGTGGTATCGGGATGCCACATATCCTTATTTCAGATTCCATTACCAGAAAATGGAATGCAGTTTGGAGGATCAATGAGCTTACATGGAAATCATATGACACTAGCTTGTTTTCATGGTCCAAATTTCCGTTCAAAATCCTGGGCCCTTTTTCACTTAGAAGAACCAAATATTGCTTTTTGGACTGAAGCTCAGAAAATCTGGGAAGATGGTAAATGGACACATTTGTAACTTTTACCTTTTCTTATGATTAACTTTTACCTTTCTGATATGAATATAAACGACAGACTAATTTTGCTTTCTTGTATCTTTTGTATGTTTTTCTTATATTACTGAAGTCCAACCCTGTTTGTTCTCATGTACTTGACATGTCAAGGAGTTCATTGCCAATGTGTCAATATAGTCTGGGACATGGTTAAGCACTTACTTCTGAACTTGCCATCTTACTCTGTTTCTTAAGCAATTAAAGTTTCTGCACTGTGTCTGGCCACAGTCATAATAAGTTATTGTAAATTTTTCTTATAAAAACATGATAAAAGACACATGGTGGTAGTTTAAGGAAACTGTCAGTCAAAACTATTATAAAACTTTTATGGGTAAGGCTATGCTTTTACCTCTATTTACAGTGATAAACCTCCTTCCTTTTAGCTTTAATTTCCTAATCTGTGGTTTCTTAATAATAAAGAAAAAATGGTTGATGCTCATCATCTTACTGGGGACAAATCAAGTTATAACTAAAAGAAAGAAAACCTATTTGTGATTTTTTTTTCTCACTTACTCTTCAGTTTTACACTCTTTCTTACTTATGTATGAGTTAGCTAAGTCTATTGCTCTAAAGCCACAACTATTTTCTTGCATCTAAATATAGCTTGTTAACATTAAGAAACCTTTTTTTTCTTCTAGGGTCTAGTGATCATTCTACATATATTGTACAAACGCTAGATTTTCATCTGGGCCATAACACCATGGTTACCAAACCATGTGGTGCTTTGGAAAGTCCTATGGCAACAATAACTAAGATAACAAGGCGTCGCCATGAGAATCCACCCCATGGAGTAGCAAGTGTGAAAGAATGGTTCAATTATGTTACAGCCACAAGAAATGAAGGTTAAAAGTTTATTTCTTTAAAGAGATTTGTTTTCTCTATTTGGAGCCCTGTTACCTGTGTTTAGAATTTAATTAGAGGGAGAATTTTCATTTATTTTAAATCAGTTTCATTTTATTCCTGATGACATAAGTACTAATGTTGTACATGATTCACCACCCTGGTTGTGCAACATCTCAAAAACTAGACACTATTTTAGATGTAAGAAAACATTCAAAAATAAAGTTGGTTTAAATAAATGAAGTTTATTATAGTTAAAATATTTTTGTAGTGATGCTAAATATCAGAGGTTTGGTAAAGTTATTACACAACTAAGTAATACAATGCCACAAACTTAAGGTTTGGGATGGTTGGTATAAAATGAAGCTAAATAATAATATTCCTATGAAATAAGTTTAAAAAGAGCACTTTTGGTGAATTTTTCCATTTGATTAGAATCACCAATCTTGTGATAATGTGGTCAGGAAAATTCTTATTTTGTGGTTGTTTTTGTGTTCAAGTTTATAGTAGTGGCTTTTACCAATCATGTCATCTGTCCTGGAAAGGTGACTAGATTCAGACCCGTGAAGACTTGAATGTTGTACAGAAATAACCATCTTTCAAAACTGTAAAGATGACTTAAGTCCCATTGAAAAAGTTACTATGGAATAGGTCATCCCAGGGGTTAGAGACTGTTGAAAATAATCTGAGAAGAAAAGGATAAGGAAGTAAATTAGAAGATTATGTATGTATTGACTATTCTGTATGGACTATTCTATCTTCCAATAGAATTTTTGGAGGAGGGAGTTCTTTTTGGCTGGTATACCATGTTGGGGCTATTAGCAAACTTCACTGCTACCTATATACCTAAAAAATTATTGACTTTTATAAGAAAACCATAGCACATATGTTGGAGAAAATCAGAACTTGTACCTGATTTCAAAGTCAGGAACATATTTAATTGCAAATTCTCTTAAGAGTAAAGTATTCACAATATGAATGAAACTCATATGTGGAATTTAAGAAACAAAACAGAAGAACATAGGGAAAGGGAAGGAAAAATAAGATTAAAAACAGAGAGTGGGGGGCAAACCATAAGAGATTCTTAAATACAGAGAACAAACTGAGTGTTGCTGAAGGGGAGGTGGGTGGGTGATGGGCATTAAGGAGGGCGCTTGTTGCGATGCACACTGGGTGTTTTATGTAAGTGATGAATCACTGGGTTCTACTCCTGAAACCGGTACTACACTGTATGTTAACTAACTTGAATTTAAATAAATAATGTACTCTTAAAAAAAAGAGTAAGGTATTCAATCTATGGAGAATTCTGAGCTTAATTAAACTCTTAAATTTAAACATGAATTTAGTTAAAAATAATATTCATTTTAATGTTTGAGAAATAAAAACAAAATATATTAGACTTATCCAAAGTCATGTTATAAAGCTTTAGTCATGAGAACAGTGATAGAATCACTATATATATATATATATATATATATATATATATATATATACACTATATATGTGTATGTGTATATATATACACATATGTAAATAAAACTGTACATATATAAACATATTACTATATTTGTAAATATAAACAAATAGATAATAAATATATTTAAATAGATAAATATATTTAAATAGACCAAAGCTTTATATGGCTCTATTTTTAAAAATGTGAATCATTATTTTCCAGTTTCTAAAATGATAAAAATTCTGTGAAAATTATATGCTTATCAATGTCTACTGGTTTAATTTGATTCCTTTTGTCTTTATTATTATCCACGTAGAGCTAAACTTGCTTCGTAATGTTGATGCTAATAATACTGAGAATAGTACTACAGTGAAGAATTCTAGTTTGTTGAGTGGATTCAGAGGAGGTTCTAGCTACAATCATGAAACAGAGACTATCTTTGCTTTACCAAGGATGCAGCTTGAATTTAAATCCATTCATGTTCAAGAGCCACAAGAACCTTCATTACAGGGTATGTAGAAAAATAGTTTCTAAAGTTACTAAGAAAATTCTAAAGGAACTTCAGATTACTGTGTTCACACAGGTTGTGTAATAATATAGTGTAATGAAATTGATTTGCTTAGTCAAATTTTCTTATCAGCTGTATGACTTCTGGAAAATGATTTAATCCATTTGTACCTCTTTCTCTTTGGGAAAATGGGGAGTAATAACAGGACCTCATTCATAGGGTTTTTATGAGGAATAAATGGTACATATTTGGAAAGTGCTTAGTAAATTATCATCATTTGTAAGTCACATACAGAAACTACTCATTTCTCTGTAGTTGCATTTAAATGGATTCATTTATATGAACCCATGTAAAATCCCTTATTAAGAGAAAGGGACTTCTTTCGTTAAGTCTTTTACTATAGAACTTTGCCATTGCAGATGCCAACCTGAAGCCGAAGGTAGAATGCAGTGTGGTGACAGAGTTCACTGATCACATTTGTGTGACTATGGATGCTGAGCTCATCATGTTCCTTCATGATTTAGTGTCAGCTTACCTTAAAGAAAAAGAAAAAGGTGGGTAGCATATTCTTTTTTCTTTCTTTCAAGCTTCAGGAAAGGCAGTTGTCAGTGCCATTTATATGGATTTTTATGGTCTAATGATAAAATGACTGGAATGTGTCTCCGTCCTTCATGAGTTGTATGTATCAATGAAATATATTGGTAAAACTGTGTGACAGACTACTATGTACATGACACTCAGTAAAAATATACCTCACACTGAATGGTGTTTTATTACTTTACCAAATGTTTTCATATAAGCTATGTACATTATCAGGCCTTGTAGGAGAATCAAAGAAAGAAAGAAGAGAAAGAACATTTCTTTGAGGAAACACTGCTAGTCAAAGTGAAATGGCTAAAGAAACAACTACATAATAAAGTAGCATGAGTTATAAACATAATTGGGAAAACTCAATTAAGTAGATAAGTCTGTTTAGAATTCAGAGAACATTATCTTTTTAGAAATAAATTATTTAGACCTCATTGGTGGGGTTTTGTTTTTATGAGCTAGCTAATATTGGTTTACTCACTGGAAACTTACATGTTTGTCCATTAAGAAACAAATGGCAGGGCGCCTGGATGGCTCAATCGGTTAGGCATCCAACTTCGGCTCAGGTCAGTATCTCACAATTCATGATTTCGAGTCCTGCGTTGGGCTCTGTGCTGATAGCTCAGAGCCTGGAGCCTCTCTCTCTCTTGCTCTCTCTCTCTCTCTCTCTCTCTCTCTCTCTCTGAAAAATAAACATTAAAAAAAATTTTTTTTTAAGTTTAAAGGAACATGTGGTGACCCTAATATCCATATAGAATGGATATAATAGAATCCATTCCATCCTCTGTAGCTGTTGAAAAGAATGAGGTAGTCTGAAATGTAATGATATGGAATGCCTTCCAAATATATAGTCTTTATTCACCCAATAAGTATTTATTGCACAAACCTATGAATATATAGTGGTAAAACAATAGACATGATTTTCTTAAAAAGAATTTTTTTTTAATGTTTGTTTATTTTTGAGAGAGCAAGACAGAGCGTGAGCAAGGGAGAGGGAGACACAAATCTGAAGCAGGCTCCAGGCTCCAAGCTGTCAGCACAGAGTCCGATGTGAGGCTCAAACTCATGAACCATGAGATCATGACTAAACCAAAGTGGGATGCTTAACCGACTGAGCCACCCAGGTGCCCCAGGATGTGATTTTTTTTTTAATTGCTTAGAATACATGCTATTTGTTTAGATCACCCAGCAATACTTCATTTTCTTCATGAATAAATATAAAATTTTTCTAGCAGTATTTCAAAATAGCCTCATGATAAATGTTTGAGTGAACAAAACAGATTATTAAAAAAAAATGCAAAAGCAGTATAGCACAGATTGAATTGTTGTTCCATTACTATTAAATCTAGATGTGTCAACAATTCAGTGAGAGTAAAATCAGTAATGATGACTGAAAGAAATCTATGAGACAGGAGTTGAAACTTAAATGACTGAAATCATTTAATAGGAAATACTTTATATAAGTAGATCCAGTCTTCACTTATAGCACCAACATATAACAGGCACTATTGTAATCCTGTTTTTCTCTCTGCCTTAATATTTGAACTTAATGTGGAAAAAAAAATATTCCAAGTAAATCTGTGAAGTTCAGAATTCTTTTCTAGTATACCTGTATATAAAAGCCTGCCAGATTTCTTTCTCACAGTTATGTGAAACCTTTGTCACTTCACGAAATACTGTGTTTGTCTTGGTCTGCTATGAACTGTGCATATTATTTTTAAAAATCTTTAAATACAAACTGTTGTGCACACACACACACACACACACACAAAAGAGAAACAGACTCACTGAGAACAAACTGGTGGCTCCCAAAGGGGAGAGGAATGGGAAGATAGGGGGAACAGATGAAGAGGATTAAGAGCTACACACTTCCAGTTATAAAATAAGTCATGGGTATGAAAAGTAAAGCATAGGGAATATAATCAATAAAATTTTAATACACTGCTTGTGGTGAGCATTTCAAAATGTATATAATTGCTGAATCACTATGTTGTATACCCGAGCCTAATATATATGTAAATTATTTTTCAATTAAGAGTAAAAACACAAACTTGTTTAATATCATTTCATGGGAAAGAGGAAATGGGAATTTGATTATCAGACTTACAGTAACCAAGTGTTATTATCTATGTGGATTTCAGTTATAAATAAAAATAGTTTAATGGTTATATTTTCTAATTAAAAACTAAAAGAAATTAGTTTTGACCAAAATAAGTATAAACATGCCAGAGAATATTATTAACAGCATGTAAGACTAGACCAAATCAACATATTTCTAGAACATCAGATCAATTATAGCACCATAACCATTACCAATAATAAAAGCAGAGCAACTGAGCAGGCAGTAACTGCCTATATTCTTATGTGGTGTGATAGTGTGACAATAAGTACAGTTTTATTCCTAAGCTCATTCCCAGTCCATGTGTTACCCTGCTGCTAATCTACAATAAAGTTAAAAACAGGCTACACAAATTTATTAAAAGTACATTACATGAAGACTATATTTCAGATTTGATTTTGATTTTATATATATTATGATCACCAATTTAAAAAGAACTTCTTTCATAAAACATTTGAGTATTCACTTATAAGAATGAAAGGCTGCTTATGTAAAAAGCTTAGAACCAGTGTTCAAATATATATAGACATTTACATCCTAAAACTACTGAGTGATACACTTTATTGAGACACAATTCACATATAATACAGTTCACTCATTTAAAGCTATTTAAAATGTCCACCTATAGTCATTCTTTAGGAAACTTTTAACTGTCAATTTTAGTGCCCCATGCCTGTTGTCAAATCTTGTCATTCTTTACTATTAGTGTTAAGCACAGAAATATATATAAAATATATGCTATTCCTCAAAAATATGACATGATAACTTTAATACTGTCTTTCTTTAAGAAATACCAATAACTGGCACTTGTTTATGGCTTATTTTTAAATACTAGTTTTTCAGAAATATCATTAAATGAGGCTTTGGCCAGTTCATAAGTAAAATGATAAATGGAACTAATTATACTATTCATATGATGATTTAAGATAAATTTATTATATACTTGCAATATTAATCTATGATTTTCATCATAGCCATTTTTCCACCTCGGATTTTATCTACTCGACCAGGACAAAAAAGTCCAATTATTATACATGATGACAATTCCTCTGACAAAGACAGAGAAGACAGCATCACTTATACTACTGTGGACTGGAGAGATTTTATGTGCAACACATGGCATCTAGAACCCACTCTTAGGTAAGTAGAAGGTATATATATTTACCTATATCCTACAGGATTATTATGAGAAAAGGTTATAAATGATGTAGTAAGTTAAATATGATTTACCAAAAACTTTTTAGAAGTTAGCTACTTACAACATCTCTAACTTCTGGCTATGCTTTCTGCTCCTTTCTGCTTTTTTAAGTTCTTCTAGTCAGGGCAAAAGAAGCACAAACACTGCAAATAGCTCAGCATCCTCCACTGTGTAACATTCTTCCAGTTAATCACTAAAATATGAGAGTAACTCTACTTCCACCATTGCTGCTATGTTTTTACCAGGATATTAATTTCAGGTGTTTGAGGTACCTACAGTTAACTTTTTTGTTACTAAGTTTGGGTAGATACAGTAGCAGCCACACATTAAGGAATTATTACAATTTCTCACATATGTCATGACAATGTAATAGAACCTGCAATGTCATAGTTTGTCTGCATGCTAAGCAATTCAGAACCATCCCTGAAATGTTGACTTTAATGCTGTCAGATTCAGGTTCATTTGCCGAGTCATATTCTAATACAATCATGATGCCAATTACATCAACTTACTTTCATATTAAAATGTCAGTAGTATTTTCTAGTTTTAATTTATATATATCTAGTTACATTTATAATGGCTGCTATTAACTAGTGATACTTGCACTGTGTGTCCTTGTTTATGATTACCACTTATGACCTTCCTATCATTTTTCCCTTTCCTTTTATCTGCTTTGCTAATAAAATTGTAACTGTCTGAATCATGGAATAATGGTATCAAAAAAAGGTCATCATAAGAAAATTCTAGCATATTTCTGCATAATGATACAGATTTCATTTAGATAAGGTTATTCAGACATATTTATGCCACAAAATAATTCCATACTAACAAAATATCCATTATACAGTAGACTCTTGTAAAAACAGAAAGTAGTGACTTTGTGTTAATTTGTATTCAATAAAATTTGGTATGAATTAATAGTACATATACTCATGAAAAGTATTAACAGTGTCAGTGCTCAGGAACAGAATTAAATATTGCAGAGGTTCTAATGCAGAAAACTACTTAGAAAATTTGTTTTGTATTTGTAAATCTATGATGAAATTAAATACCTTTTAATTTGAACTTAAAAAGTTAAAAAGTGGTGGAGAGCATGTTGAAGAGCTCTGGCTCTAAATCCAGGTTTACAGATAGCATAGTAACTAAATTATCTTGGCCAGAGGATCTAACCTAGTTCTGCCTCAGTTGCTTCATATGAACAATTGGTAAACAGTATTACCTACCTTGTAGGGTTGTTACAATGGTTAAATGAGTTAATGCAAAATGCTTATAACTATTAGAGTTTTAGCAGATCAATGCTTAATACCCTCTTTTTCCCTTCCCAAGTTCAGAAGCAATTAAGACAGTGGGAGAGAGGCAGCTGCAAATCAAAATGGCAGTTTTAATACTGATAAGGCTCATAACAGAGAATGTGATTTCTATGTCTGGAAACAATGGCTTTCTACTACAAAGTCCAAGTTTGGGCTTACCTACAGGGCCTTCATGATGGAGAACTCAGGGTGGAGGCGGGTGTACACCAGAATTGTGCAGTTGACAGCTCTGTGAACTTACCTAGCTACAGGCAGCCATGAACAGTCTTGGGTTAACCTATTTAGGAGTCTGTCCTTGAGAAACCTATTGCATGAAGGGACAGATCAAAATGAGTGGCTCTTAAGAGAAGGTAGGGAAGAGGGCACTAAACTACACTATATGGTTCCTCTGTTAACTTGTCAAACAGATAAATCATCAATAAGGGAGCAGAGAAAGGTCAGTAGTGTTTCACAAATGGCTATTCCTCTCTAAGGAAGGAAATGCCAGGAATAGGGAAAAAACTGTGTCCTTCAGACACGTTTAGCCCATAGCAAACAATACATTTTAGCCTTTTTCCCCCCACCATTATGCCACATATGTTGTACTCTCAGTTTTATTGAGATAAAACTGACAAAACATGTAAGGTATTTTAAGTGTACAGGGTCATAAATTTTATATCTGTAAACCTTGTAAAAGGATTCCTCCCATCAAGTTAACGTCTTTTAGAATGAACCAGATGTTCTTTAAATATTAAGATGACCCTGTAACTTAAGCCTAAATCAAAATGAGATGCATTTAGTCCACTGCTGTCAAGGATGCTTATAATCACATTTTTTGAATGCTATTATAGTGAACCCAGGAATTGTAGCTTAGATTACTCAAATGCACCTACTGAGAATATTTTGTCCTAAGCATATTATGGAGGTGTAGTGATGTTCTTGAATCTACCTTCAGGACTGTGTTAGGGCACTGTACTCCCAAATAACTATTATTTATACTTACAGATTAATTTCTTGGACTGGAAGAAAGATTGATCCAGTAGGTGTTGATTATATTCTTCAAAAATTGGGCTTCCATCATGCCAGGACTACAATTCCTAAATGGCTTCAAAGAGGAGTCATGGACCCACTTGATAAGGTTCTCTCAGTTCTTATCAAAAAACTTGGTACTGCACTACAGGATGAAAAGGAAAAGAAAGGAAAAGACAAAGAAGAACACTAAAAAAGTAACTCATCTGTGAACAAACTGTGATTGTGTCCGTTAAGTTTTATTACACTGGAGTGTTTTTTCTTTTTGTATAGTACACTTATTTCCAATATAACTTAAAATAATTCTAATTTTGTGGTCATTACATTGAGAGTTTGTAAGTTAATCTGTTTATTCTAGTTCCACCATTCTGTATACAGTGAAGTATTGCATGGTAATGTAAATTTTGTGAAAAACTAGATTAAAATATATAAATCTGCTTGGTAGGGTTTATAATTGTATTATGTGCAATATGATTCCTCCATCTTTAAAATATTTTCAGAGTAACTGTGAATTTCCTTTGATGTTGGCCATAACTTTTAGGAAAAATCTTGCTGATAATGTGATTTTTTTTTGGTTATTAATTGTTTTTTCTTTTTTTAAAAGGTAGCCTTGTATAAATACCTATTTGTATATAGTTTGAGTAATTGTGATATGATTGAATACCACTAAAATATTGTTTGTAACTATTGTAATAAAGTCACAATAATTGGTTTCACTCTGTAGTTTTGGGGTCTTTTCTTCTTTTGATAGCTTATTTTTAGAATTCTTGCAAAAATGAAATCCTTATAAAGATTAGCTCAAGGAGGATGCAATCAGGAAGAGGCACAGCAGAGGCTTAAATTTAGATATTGTTCTATATATATATTTATTTAGACAGCAAGGCACACACGTGAGAGCAGGGGAGGGGCAGAGAGAGAATCCCAAACATGCTCCATGGTGTCAGCACAGCCTGACTTGGGGCTCAATCCCACAAACTGTGAGATCCTGACCTGAACTGAAATCAAGAGTCAGAGGCTCAACAAGCTGAGCAACCCAGGCATGCCATTATTTTTTTTTTTTAAGTTTATTTAAGAGACAGAGGGAGGGAGAGAGAGAATCCCAAGCATGTTCCATGCTGTCAGCACAGAGCCTCACCTGGGGCTCAATCCCACAAACCCCTGAGATCATGACCTGAACTGAAATCAAGAGTTGGATGCTTAACTGAGCCACCCAGGCACTTCTCTATTTCTTAAACTAGTGGTGAGTACACAGCTGTATGTTCTTATACTGTGTGTGTAAATTTATGTGTATCCTTTTTAAAAACTTTATATAAACTTTATATATGTATATGTATATATAGTATATATGCAGAAGGATAAGATTTTAAGAAGACTAGCAAACTAAAGAAATATTCAAAAGTACTTATAATCAACTATATTCCTCCCCCCATGCCCCCACAACTCAGGTTTGAAATCTAGCCAAGGCTGTACAGTCAGTTTAAAGGTTGGGTAAAAAGTAGAACTGAAAAATCCTAGAGCTAGAAAATGCCTCAAAAAAGCCCGTAATGCAGACTCTTGCATAAGGTAGACAACAAAGTGTCTGACAGATTAAAAATAATAATTACAGAAGAGCCTCTTGCATATGCGCATGCACACACACACACAAGTGTTGGTAGGGGAATTAACTACTATCACACAGCAATTTAGTAACAACTAAAAGCCTAGTATCTAGAGTCATAATTTCATATTCTTTCTGCTAGACCATCTTTTCTATCATCTGCCAGTTCTCTGCATCACCATTACAGTTGGGGGCTACATGTACATAATTTCTACTGGTCAGGTTTACCAGAGAAGCAAATTCTATGTCTAATATGGATCTAGTGTCTAAGATAAACTACCAGAAAGTTACTTCATAAAACAAACCAACTAAAAATTAAAGAAATTAGTTCCTTGAGTCCTACTCCAGGTATTTATTCTCTGCTTTAAAGAAACAGTATGCTAGTTATAAATGTTAAAAATTTCCCATGGCTTTATATATTATTGACGTATGAGGTAACAAAAAAAAAATGATCTAAGTATAAACTTACTCGATTTCTAGCATTGTGATAATGTTTTACTGTGATAAAAACATGAAACCATAAGAATTCTTGAGGAGAACACAGGCAGTAACCTATTTGACATTGGCTGTAGCAACTTCTTTCTAGATATGCCTCTTAAGGCCAGGGAAACAACTCCTGAAACTTCACTACAATAAAAAGTTTCTTCACAGCGAAACAAAATTAAAAGGTAACCTAGGAAATGGGAGAAGATATTTGCAAATGACATATCTGATAAAGGGTTAGTACCCAAAATCTATAAAGGAATTTCTACAACTCAACACCCAAAAAACAATAATCCAATTAAAAAATAGGTAGACAGACATCAACAGACATTTTTCCAGAGAAGATACACAGATGGCCAACACACACATGAAAAGATGCTCAGCATCACTCATCATCAGGGAAATACAAAACTACAATGAGACATCACCTCACACCTGTCAGCTAAAATCAACACAAGAAAAAACAGGTGTTGGCGAGAATGTGGAAAAAGGGGAACCCTCTTGCACTGTTGGTGGAATGCATACTGGTGCAGCCACTCTAGAAAACAGCATGGAGTTTCCTCAAAAAGTTAAAGAACCACCCTATGATCCAGCAATCTCACTATTAGGTATTAATCCAAAGAATATAAAAATACTAATTCAAAGGAATACATGCACCCTGATATTTATAGTATCTACAAGAGCCAAATTATGGAAACAACCATATATTATTAGTCAAATTATAGAAACAGATGTGGGGCTAGATCTCATGAATTGTGAGCTATGACCTGAGCCTTAACTGAATGAGCTACTTAGGCACCCCAAGAGAATGACTCTTAACTAAAGAGAACAAACATGGTGACCAGAGGGAGGTGGGTGGGGGGGTGGGTGAAATAGGTGATGGGGATTAAGGAGTGCACTTGTGATGAGCACCGGGTGTTGTATGCATGTGCTGAATCACTACATGCACACCTGAAACTAATATTACACTGTATGATAACTGGAATTTAAATATTTAAAAAAAAATTTTTTTAAAAAGAAGAGGGCAATTTAAATCTGTAACTTCAAAATTTCTGTGGCTCCACTGGACAAAGCTATAAAAAAAAACTATATTTGTGTATTACTGGTAGGAATGTAAATTGGAACAACCCCCATGGAGAAAAATTAGGCAAGAGCTATGAAAATTATAAAGGCATATAATCTTTGCCTTCTCACTGCAGGATGTACCTTTATGTGTGTGAACTATGTAAGAATATTTTTTGCATTATTTGTAATAAGTCGTTGAAAACAATTCAAATATCCATTCAACAAAAGACAGGTTAAATAAAATATGGCAGGCCCTTTTGGTGGAATAATATGCAACTGTGAAAAAAAATTGTAAGGATGATGTTTGTCTAATATTCTTAAATGAAGCAAGATGCATCCAGCTATGTAGATTACAAGGTTTCCAGTCTATCAAAATTATTATCTTCTTCTATTCCAGGAAATCACATGATACATCCAGGTTTTCTGTAAAATTCCAATAACATTTAACAAAACCTTCACAGCTGTGATTGCAAGCTATAGTAAAAATAATTTTTTGTTAAATTACCATGTGAAACACCAAATCTATGAAGTACCAATCTAAACTACCAACATAATACTTATAAAATACAGTATGAATCAATTATTCAAAATAAAAAAATTTAAAAAATGCTCAAGGACATATAAAATACAAGCTCAAATTTTTAATTATTAGAATCAATTTTATTATTACACCGAAGTGTTGAGTTCTACTCATCCCTAAAGAATTTCAAAATAACAGTAACAGAACATTGACAATTCATGGAGTGGCCTCAGTCCATGGGCCATACTAAATAGAACTGCTTTACAAATTTCTCCATCTTTATTATGGAATGGTGTCTTCTGAAGTTAACTGGAGTAAACCTGGTTACCTGAGTATTCTGGTCATTTTCTATGACAAATGATACTGCCAGAATGCTTGTGCCCTCTGCACAGTGAGAGCTAGATATTCATCTCATGTCACTTGCACATGTTCTAAAGTCTGTTGAGAATCTCTTTTGTTTTTCAATTCAGACCTCAAGAACATAGTATTCTTACCCAAAAGTGTTAGATGGCTAGATAGTCCTCAATTGAAAAAACTAATAAATTCAACTTTTGTGAATTTTGTCTGCTTTACCTGTGCAGACCAGAGTCAAGCAACTCAAGGCCAGGAAAGGCCCTTTTTGCAACTCTCATCACTGAAATGCAGCCAGATCAACACTAAATCATCCTGCACACCTGGAAAACCGATTCAAGGATTAACACAATCTGAACAACCTGAACCACAGAACTCAGCAGGTACATGGCACAGAGAGGTAAACTGGGAGAGAGAGAAGCTGCAGAGGGCAGGGAGCTGTTTTTTTCTTTACAAAGAGAGGGCAGAGACAGGGGGAGAGTAGGGGAAAAGCACCCTGTGCCCCAAAGTAGCTGAAGAGCAAGTGGAAAAGTGGAAACAGCTGCAGGGACTGAACAAAAAAAGGGAGAAAGGAGAAAGGAGAGGGTTTAAATTCCATTAAGATAAACAGGGAGCGCAGTCTGAAACTCCGCAGCTTGATACCTGGTGGTGCTCCGGTGGGAAGGGCAAAGCCCAGGAGCAGAGAGATCCAAGGGGTCTTCAGGACAAATGGGGAGGGGCGGTTCCCCTGCTGGGGAGACATTTGGTCAAGGCTATGTGGCCACTCCACAGGCAAAGGTCCCAGTGAACCCTAGAGAACACCCACATTCGCTGGTGCTGGAACAAAAAAGTTAAGGGGGAAGCCTGGCACCAGATGTGTGTTGTGATTTTCTATAATCCCCGAAACGCTGCTGCTACATACCACGTGAACTTCTTCTGGGGTGGGCTGGCACCCAGCTGCAGTCTCTGGGCATCAGCAGTAGCACAGTCCTGTGAACGTTCCTGGGGGTGTGCGGGCACCCAGCCATTGCTTGCTGAGACCCTCCCCAGGAGGTCTGAGTCAAAGCTGCAGTCCCACAGAAGTGAGGGGTTGGAAAGTACAGCTGCATCTGAGATAAAACTCAGGAGAGAGGTGCCACCTAGCAATGTGATGGCTTGGTTTTGGGACAGCGTAAAAGCAGGAAGTGGATGGAAGCCGGGGACAAAGGAGGGGTGTGCAAAAGCTGGTTGAAGAGAACAGAGTTCTGATACTAGAGACTGGGTAGCTGGGTGACGCCATTTGCACCCCTCGCACGCATGCACATACACAACTACAGGTAACACAACGCCACTACAATCCAACCCAGTAAGCTAAGCAGTGCCATCTAGTGGAGAACAGAGCTGTTACACTAAGCCCTGCCCAACTGCACCAACCTTGCTCTTCAGGAATACCACAAGTCTCTCTGCCTGCTTAGTTTACAAACTGTTAAGTGCTTCATAGTTTGACTTCTAGGGGACACCGATGTAATTTCAGTATTTCAGGCTGTTTGCTGGTCTATCTGTTCAATTTTTTTCTTTTTCTTTTCTTATTCTTGAATACAGAAAGAGAAGAAATTTATTTTTATTTTCAAATTTTGTTAATATTTCTATTTAATTTTCTACTATATTTCTAACTTTTTTGTAAATTTTTCCATTTCCATTTTACTTCAATCATTTCACTTTATTCTATTTCATTGTATTCATTTTTCTAAATTTTCAAATATTTACTTTTTTTTTCTTTGCTTTTTCTTTTTATTCTTTTCTTAACTTTCCCTTTTATCTCTAATCTATAAAGCTCCTTTCAACAACCAGAACAAAACACACTGAGGATATAGCATCATTTGTTTCTTTTTGCATGTGTGTATTGTTTTAATTTTTTAATTTTAATTTTTTTTGCCTCATTAATTCCTTTTCTTAATGCAAAATTACAACACGAAGGAATTCACCCCAAAAGAAAGAGCAGGAAGAAATGACAGCCAGGGACTTAACACAAATATAAGCAAGATGTCTGAACCAGAATTTAGAATCATTATAATAAGAATACTAGCTGGGGTCAAAAAGAGATTAGAGTCCCTTTCTGCAGAGATAAAAGAAGTAAAAGCTAGTCAAGATGAAATAAAAAATGCTGTAACTGAGCTGCATCTTGAATAGATGCCACAGCGGCAAGGATGGATGACGCAGAGCAGCGAATCAGCCATATAGAGGACAAACTTTAGGAGAATAACAAAGCAGAAAAAAAGAGGGAGGCTAAAGCAAAAGAGCATGACTTAAGAATTAGAGAAATCAGTGACTTATTAAAAAGGAACAGCATCAGAATCATAGGGGATTCATATTATGGGAATAAGATGAACAGAGAGAAAAAGGGATAGAAGGGTTATATGAGAAAGTCATAGCCGAAAACTTTCCTAACCTGGGGAAAGACACAGATATCAAAGTCCAGGAAGCACAGAGAACTCCCATTAGATTCAACAAAAACTGACCGTCAACAGGCATATCATAGTCAAATTCACAAAATACTCAGGCAAGGAAAGAATCATCAAAGCACCAAGGGAAAAAAAGTCCTTAACCTATAAGGAAAGATCAGGTTTGCAGCTGACCTAGCCACAGAAATGTGGCAGGTCAGAATGGAGTGGCAAGATATATTCAATGTGCTGAATCAGAAAAATATGCAGCCAAGAATTCTTTATCCAGCAAGGCTGTCATTCAAAATGGAAGGAGAGATTAAAAGTTTCCCAAACAAAAACCAAAGGAGTTAGTGTTCACTAAACCAGCCCTGCTAGAAATTTTAAGGGGGACACTCTCAGGGGAAAAAAGATGAAAAAAAGAAAAAAAGACCAAACAACGAAGACGAGAAAGGACCAGAGAACACCAACAGAAACTCCAACTCTCCAGGTAACACAATGGCAATAAGTTCATATCTTTCAGTACTCACTCTAAACGTCAATGGACTAAATGCTCCAATCAAAAGACATAGGTAACAGAATGGATAAAGAAAACAAGATCCATCTATATGCTGTTTTCAAGAGACCCACTTTAGACCTAAAAACACCTTCAGATTCAAAGTAAGGAGATGGAGAACCATCTATCATGCTAATGGTCGACAAAAGAAAGCCACAGTAACCATACTTATATCAGACAATCTAGACTTTAAAATAAAGACTGTAACAAGAGTTGAAGAATGGCATTACATCATAATTAAGGGGTCTATCCACCAAGAATACCTAACAACTGTAAACATTTATGCTCTAAATGTGGAGCAGTCAAATACATAAATCAATCACAAACAAAAAGAAACTCATCGATAGTAATACCATAATAGTAAGAGACTTCAACACCCCACTCACAGCAATGGACAGATCATCTAATCAAAAACTCAGCAAGGAAACAATGGCTTTGAATGACACACTGGGCCAGATGGACTTAATAGATATATTCAGAACATTTCATCCTAAAGCAGCAGAATATATATTCTTCTCCAGTGCACATGGAACGTTCTCCAGAATAGACCAATTATCATGCTAATGGTTAACAAAAGAAAGCTGGAGTAGCCATACTGATATCAAACTTTAAAATAAAGACTGTATCAAGAGATGCAGAAGGGCATTATATCATAATCAAGGGGTCTATCCACCAAGAATACCTAACAACTGTAAATATTTATGTGCCAAATGTGGTAGTACCCAAATATATAAATCAATTAACCACAAATATAAAGAAACTCATCGATTGTAATACCATAATAGTAGGAGACTTCAACACCCCACTCACAGCAATGGACAGATAATCTAATCAAAACTCAACAAGGAAACAATGGCTTTGAATGGCACACTGGACCAGATGGACTTGATAGACATATTCAGAACATTTCATCCTAAAGAAGCAGAATATATATTCTCCACATGGAATGTTCTCCAGAATAGATCACATACTGGGACACACATCAGCCCTGAACTAGTACAAAATGATCAAGATCATATTGTGCATGTTTTCAGACCACAATGTTATGAAACTTGAAATCAACCACAAGAAAAAAATTTGGAAAGGTAACAAATACTTGGAGACTAAAGAACATCCTACTAAAGAATGAATGAGCTAAGCAACAAGTTAAAAAGGAAATTTAAAAGTACATGGAAGCCAATGAAAATGATAACACCACAGTTCCAAAACCCTGGGATGCAGCAAAGGCGGTCATAAGAGGGAAGTATATAGCAATCCAGGCCTTTCTACAGAAAGAAGAAAGGTTTCAGATACACAACCTAACCTTACACCTTAAAGAACTGGAAAAAGAACAGCAAATAAAACCCAAAACATCAGAATACAGGAAATAATAAAGATTGGAGTAGAAATCAATGCTATCAAAAGCAAGAAAACAGATCAATGAAACCAGATGCTGGTTCTTTGAAAGATTTAACAACATTGATAAACCACTAGCTAGTTTGATCGAAAAGAAAAAGGAAAGGACCCAAATAAAATCAAGAATGAAAGAGGAGAGATCACAAACAATACTGCAGAGATACAAACAATAATAAAAGAATATTATGAGCAATTATATGCCATAAAAATGGGCAATCTGGAAGAAATGGACAAATTCCTAGAAAAACAAACTAACAAAACTGAGACAGGAAGAATTAGAAAATTTGAACAGACCCATAAAGAAATTGAAGAAATTGAATTAGTAATCAAAAATCTCCCAAAAAACAAGAGTCCAGGGCCAGATGGCTTTCCAAGGGAATTCTACCAAACCTTTAAAGAAGAGTTAACACCTATTCTCTTGAAGCTGTTCCAAAAAATAGAAATGGGAGGAAAACTTCCAAACTCTTTCTATGAAGTCAGCATTACCTTGATTCCAAAACCAGACAAAGAACTAAAAGGAGAACTATAGACCAATTTCTCTTATGTACATAGATGCGAAAATCCTCAATAAGATATTAGCCATCTGGAGCCAACAATATGTTAAAAAAATTACTCACCACTACCAAGTGGGATTTATACCTAGGATTCAGGGTTGGTTCAATATCCATAAAACAATCAATGTGATACATCACATCAATAAAAGACAGGACAAGAACCACATGATCCTCTCAATAGATGCAGAGAAACCATTTGGCAAAATATAACATACTTTCTTGATTTAAAAAACTCAAGAAAGTAAGGATGGAGGATCATATCTCTAGATCATAAAAGCCATATATGAAATACCCAATACTAATATCATCCTCAATGGGGAAAAATTGAGAGCTTTCCCTCTAATGTCAGGAACAAGACAGGGATGTCCACTCTCACCACTGTTATTCAACATAGTATTGAAAGTCTTAGCATCAGCAATCAGACAGATTGCCAAATAGGCCAGGAGGAGGTCAAACTTTCACTCTTCACAGATGACATGATACTCTGTATGGAAAACCCAAAAGATTCCACCAAAAAACTGCTAAAACTGACCCATGAATTCAGCAAAGTCGCAGGATACAAAACGATGCACAGAAATCGGTTGCATTCTTATACGCCAATAATGAAGCCACAGAAAGAGAAATCAAGGAATCAATCCCATTTACAATTGCACAAAAAACCATAAAATACCTAGGAATAAATCTAACCAAAGAGGTGAAAAATCTATACACTAAAAACTATAGAAAGCTTATGAAAGAAATTGAAGAAGACACCAAAAAATGGAAAAAATATTCCATGCTCCTGGATAGGAAGAACAAATATTGTGAAAATGTCAATACTACCCAAAGCAATCTACATATTCAATGCAATACCTATCAAAATAACACCAGCATTCTTCACAGAGCTAGAAGAAACAAACCTAAAATTTGTATGGAACCATAAGAAACCCCGGATAGCCAAAGCAATCTTGAAAAAGAAAACCAAAGCTGGAGGCATCACAATTCCGGACTTCAAGCTGAATTACAAAGCTGTAATCATCAAGACAGTATGGTACTGGCACAAAAACAGACACATAGATCAATAGAACAGAACAGAGAACCCAGAAATGAACCCACAAATGCATGGCCAGCTAATCTCTGACAAAGCAGGAAAGAATATCCAATGGACTAAAGACAGTCTCTTCAGCAAGTGGTGCTGGGAAAACTGGGCAGCAACATGCAGAAAAATGAACCTGGACCACTTTCTTACAAGATACACAAAAATAAACTCAAACTGGATGAAAGACCTAAATGTAAGACAGGAATCCATAAAAATCCTAGAGGAGAAAGCAGGCAAAAACCTCTTTGACCTTGGCCAAAGCAACTTTTCACTCAACACGTCTCTGGAGGCAAGGGAAACAAAAGCAAAATGAACTACTGGGACCTCATCAAAATAAAAAGCTTCTGCACAGCAAAGCAAACAATCAGCAAAATTAAAAGGCAACCAATGGAATGGGAGAAGATACTTGCAAATGACATATCAGATAAAGGGTGGGTTAGTATCCAAAATCTATAAAGAACTTACCAAACTCAACACCCAAAAAACAATTAATCCAGTGAATAAATGGGAAAAGACATGAATAGACACTTTTCCAAAGAAGACATCCAGATGGCCAACTGACACATAAAAAAATGCTCCACATCACTCATCATCAGGGAAATACAAATCAAAACCACAATGAGATACCACCTCATGCCTGTCAGAATGGCTAAAATTAACAACTTAGGCAAAAACAGATGTTGGCGAGGATGCGGAAAAAGAGGATCTCTTTTGCGTTACTGGTGGGAATGCAAGCTGGTGCAGCCACTCTGAAAAACTGTATGGAAGTTCCTCAAAAAATTAAAAATAGAACTACCCTACAACCCAGCAATTGCACTACTAGGTATTTATCCAAGGGATACAGGTATACTGTTGCGAAGGGACACATGCACCCCTATGTTCATAGCACTATCAACAATAGTCAAAGTATGGAAAGAGCCCAAATGTCCACTGATGGATTAATGGATAAAGAAGATGTGGTGTATATATATATATATATCACACACATACACACACACACACACAACGGAGTATTACCCGGCAATCAAAAAGAACGAAACCTTGCCATTCTCAACTACATGGATGGAACCAGAGGGTATTATGCTAAGCAAAATTAGTCAGAGAAAGACAAATTCATATGATTCACTCATAGAAGGACTTTAAGATACAAAACAGATGAACATAAGGGAAAGGAAGCAAAAATAATAAAAAACAGGGAGGTGGACAAAAACATAAGAGACTCTTAAATACGGAGAACAAACAGAGGGGTTGCTGGAGGGGTTGTAGGAGGGTGGATGGGCTAGTTGGGTAAGGGACATTAAGGAATCTACTGAAATCACTGTTGCACTATATGCTAACTTGATGTAAATTAAAAAATAAATTAAAAAAATTATGTTTGCACTATTCTGTAGTATAGCAAGTGTGTAATAGCATTTTCTAAAATATGAGCAAATCTCAGCAAGTTTAAACTTTTTGGTTTGTGGAGGGTCTTGCCTTGATGTTAATGGTTGCTGACTAATCAGGGCAGTGGTGGCTGAAGTTTGGGGTGCCTATGGCAATTTTTTTTAATTGTGGCAATTTCTTTAATAAGACAACAATGAAGTTTGCCACATCGATTGACTCTTCATGAATGATTTCTCTGTAGCATGCGATAATGTTTGGTAGCATTCTGCCCACTGTAAGAACTTAATTTAAAACTGATCAATCCTCTCAAATACTGGCACTGTTTTATCAACTAAGTTTATGTAATAATCTAATTTCATTGTTGCTATTTCAGTAATCTTCATGGCATCTTCACCAAGAGTATATTCCTTCTCAAGAAACTACTTTCTTTGCTCATCCGTAAGAAGAAATTCCTCATCCATTCAAGTTTTATCATGAAATTGCAGCAATTCAGTCACATAGTCAGGCTCTACTTCTAATCCTAGTTCTTTTGCTATTTTCAGCACATCTGCAGTTACTTTCTTCACTGAAGTCTTGAAACCCTCAAAGTCATCCATGAGAACTGAAAGCAACTTCTTCCAAACTCCTGTTAACGTTGATATTTTGATCTCTTCCCATGAATCACATATGTTCTTAATGGCATCTAGAATGGTGAATCCTTTCTAGAGGGTTTTCCATTTATTTTGCCCAGACCATTGGTTGAATCTTATCTATGGTAGCTATGGTCTTACAAATGGATTTCTTAATAAGACTTGAAAGTCCAAATTATTCTTTAATCCATGGGCTGCAGGACAGATGTTGTGGTAGCAGGTATAAATACATTAAACTTGTTGTACATCTCCATCAGAGCTCTTGGGTGACCAGATGCATTGTCAATGAGCACTATTATTTTGAAAGACTCTTCTTCTCTGAGCAGGTCTCAACAGTGAACTTAAAACATGTTGTAAACAGATGTGCTGTCATTCAGTCTTTGTTATACCATTAATAGAGCACAGGCAGAGTATAGTTAGCATGGTTCTTAAGGGTGCTATGATTTTTAGGAAAGCAAATGAGCATTGGTTTCTTTTTTATTATTTATTTTTTAATTAAATCAAAATTAGTTAACATATAGTAAGTATAATAATGGTGTCAGGAGAATTTAGTGATTCATCACTTACATATAACACCCAGTGCTCATCCCAACAAGTGGCCTCTTTAATGCCCATCACCCATTTAACCATGCCCCTACCCACCTCCCCTCCAGCAACCCTCAGTTTGTTCTATGTATTTAAGAGTCTCTTATGGTTTTCTGCCTCATTTGTTTTTATCTTATTTTTCCTTCCCTTCTAAGTTCATCTGTTTTGTTTCTTAAATTCCATGTATGAGTGAAATAACATGGTATTTGTCTTTCTCTATTTCACTTAGCATAATACCCTCCAGTTCCATCTATGTTGTTGCAAATGGCAAGATTTCATTCTTTTTGATCACCAAGTAATATTCCATTGTGTATATATATACCACATCATCTTTATGCATTCATCAGTCAATGGACACTTGGGCTCTTTCCATAATTTACTATTGATGACAGTACTGCTGTAAACATTGGAGTGCATGTGCCCCTTTGAATCATGAGTTTTGTATCCTTTGGATAGATAACTAGAGTGAAATTGCTGGGTCATAGGGTAGCTTTATTTTTAATTTTGTGAGGAACTGCCACAGTTTTTCAGAAAGACTCACCAATTTGCGTTCCCACCAACAGTGCAAAAGGGTTCCCCCTTCTCTACATCCTCGCCAACATCTGTTTCCTGACTTGCTAATTTTAGCCATTCTGATAGGTGTGAGGTGGGATCTCACTGTGGTTTTGATTTGTATTTTCCTGATGATCAGTGTGATGTTGAGCATCTTTTCATGTATCTGTTAGCCATTTGGATGTCTTCTTTGGAATAATGTCTGTTCATGTTTTCTGCCCATTTCTTCACTGGATTATTTGTTTTTTGGGTGTGGAGTTTGATCAGTTCTTTATAGATTTTGGACACTAACCCTTTATCCAATGTCATTTGCAAATATCTTCTCCCATTCCATAGGTTGCCTTTTAGTTTTGTTGATGGTTTCCTTTGCTGTGCAGAAGCTTTTTATCTTATGAGGTCCCAATAGTTGATATTTGCTTTTGTTTCCCTTGTCTCCAGAGACATGTCAAGTAAGAAGTTGCTGCAGCCAAGGTCAAAGAGATTGTTGCCTGTTTTCTGCTCTAGGGTTTTACTGGTTTCCTGTCTTACATTTATGTCTTTCATCCAGTTTGAGTTTATTTTTGTGTATGGTGTAAGAAGGCGGTCCAGGTTCATTCTTGTGCATGTCGCCGTCCAGTTTTCCCAACTACATTTGCTGAAATAAGTGTTTTTTTCTATTGGATATTCTTTCCTGTTTTGTTGAACATTAACTGACCCTACATTTGTGAGTCCATTTCTGGGTTGTCTATTCTGTTCCATTGATCTATGTGTCTGTTTTTGTGCCAGTACCATACTGTCTTGATGATTATAGCTTTGTAATTCAGTTTGAAGTCTGGAATTGTGATGCCTCCAGCTTTGGTTTTCTTTTTCAAAATTACTTTGCCTATTCAGGGTCTTTTCTGGTCCCATACAAATTTTAGAATTCTCTTTGATAAGCTCCTTTCCCTTGGCTTCAATGTCCATTATGAGGAACTTCCACCAGAATAATAACCTACTTTTTCTCCCATCACATGGTTTACTCCTTCCCAGAAGTTACTTAATCTGTGTTTGCTCTGGAGACAAGAAAATAAGCTTAGCCCTTTCTTCTCTTTTCATCTTTTAAAGCCAGCCTGCCTGCAAGGAGGATGCAATTCTGATTTCCTCTCTTGTGCATGCTGCAAGGGGCAAGCTGAATTTCCCCAGCTTGCATTGAGAGAATGTTTGTGTATTTAGAGAGCATTAGCACCCCATTTGGGCACACAACTGAGCCACATCTTCCAATATAGATTCTTTAAGCAATAAAGTTTTTTTTGGCCTCCATATCTCTGATATCTGTGTCTTTCAATGAATTCCAGCCTTTGGAAAGGAGGAAGGAGATGTTTAATGATCTTACGCATCAAACACCAATAGTAATAGTGTTCTGTCTAAATAATTATTCTTTACTATCATGGTTTTCTATTACCAAAATGAAAATTAAACCTACCTTTAAGTGAAAAAAAAGTTGATGCCCATGGGTTTCACTAGTTTTATCACTACCCAGATGCAGCTATACTTATAACAGTGGAATAGCTTACTAAAGATTCAGTGATTCCTTGGTTTGAGCAAGGTATAACTGGGGTGCTGCCCTGTAGGAAGTAGCAGATGTTCTAAACTAGTGATCCGTATCTCATACTATATCTCCCATAAACAGAATACATGGGTCCAGTCACTGAAGGTTGAAAGAGGAAGTATCACCTCTCATTATTATATCTAACAAGCTCCTTCAAAATATATGCTTTCTGTCCAATTCTGCTGTCAAGAGCTCTTAATATCCAAGGGAGGACTGTTTCCACTAGAAACACAGTATTTTTGTTAAATTAGAATGTGAGGCTGCCACCTAGTCACTTGGGCTTACAGGTATGAACTGGTTGAACTAATACAAAGGTGTGGCTATAGTGACTAATTCTAATCACTGGGGAAAATAGAGTTGCTGCTACACAATGGAGGCAAAGAGAAATGGAAATGGCTCCCAGGTGAAGTCTCTTAGTGCCCCTAAATTAGTTGTAGAGTAAAGCAACTTTACATATTTCCATTAGTGCTCAGATCTCTCAGAAACAAAAATCAGATTACGTTGGAAGGTATTCACAATGGGTCTCCCACATTTCTGTGTGCCTTGCAAACACATCTAACTACTCTTTAAGGACTATATTTTCAAGGATATTTGTATAACAAAGAACCTTGGAAAACAGAAATAGTATTTACTCTCAGTGCAAGGGTAGATTTGCTTATAGCCCTTGAAGATATAGTGACTCCTCTGCCCATTATAAAAAGTTAGATTTTCCTTAGCTCCAAGTTCTACTCTAACACACCCCTGCTGTGTGTACAGCATTAATCTAGACGCATACATGCTACCTCTATGTGACCTGGGGACAAGTAGAACTATATAGACATGCAAATGTCTACACTGTGAATAATAAAGTTCTTAGTATCTGACCCAGGAGTCTCATGTCTTCTGTCAGCATCCATGAAACTGGGGCAGGCTAACTTTAAAACTTTTAAGTAGAGTAAAATCTCAAACCCTTCACAGTTCTTGACATACTATTCCACTGAAAAAGGAGTCTTAATCATCTGAGAGACTGAATGAAGGCAATAGACATGGAGTGGTGGTACAAGAGATAAATGACAAAGTCTAACAGCCTTATGACCAGTTGCTGAAATGAGGGTTCTTCCATATATTTTTCTGTCATGGAAATTATATGTGTTAAATTCTGTAGCAAACATTTAAAAGTTATCTTTAAAACTTTAGTACTTAATTCATATGTGAAGTAAAATAATAATACCAAGCATTTACTGGGGAGGAGGTACTATGCTATTTATCACTTAAAAGATTCCTCCCAATGAAGTAGATGATAATATGCCTATTTTGCAAATGAAGAAATTGAGACTCAGGGTCCAGGTAATTTGGCCAAGGTTAATTTTAATTTTCTTCAAGGCTTTAGCAGTAGTCTTCTCAGTGAGGTATTCTTTAAATACCCTATCTGAAATTTTAATCCTTTTCTCTATAAATATGATACATCTTCCTTCTCTGTTTTATCATCCTATTTTTTCTTTTAACTTTTTAAACTATAGTTAATATAGAGTGTAATATTAGTTTCAGGTGTAGTGATTCAACACTTCCATACGTCATCCAATCCTCATTACAAGCACACTCCTTAATCCCCATCACCTATTTAAACCATAACCTCACCAACCTCACCTCTGGTGGCCTTCAGTTTCTTCTCTATAGTTACGAGTATGTTTCTTGGTTTGCCTTTTTTCCCCCTTATTCATTTGTTTCTTAAATTACACATATGGATGAAATCATATGGTATTTGTCTTTCTCTGAATGGCTCATTTCGCTTAGCATACTACTACTCTCCAGCTCCATCCATGTCATTGAAAATGGAAAGATTTCATTCTTTTTCATGGCTGAATAATATTCCATCATATGTGCATACCACATCTTATTTATCCATTCATTAGTCGATGGATACTTGAGCTGTTTCCATAATTTGGCTATTGTTGATAATGCTGGTATAAAAATCAGGGTGCATGCATCCCTTTGAAGTAATATTTTTGTATTCTCTACGTAAATACCTAATAGGGCAATTGCTGGGTCATAGGGTAGTTTTAACTTTTTGAGGAAACTCCATACTGCTTTCTAGAGTGGCTGCACCAGTTTGCATTCCTACCAGTAGTGCAAGAGCGTTCCCCTCTCTCCACTTCCTCGCCAACACTAGTTGTTTCTTGGGTTGTTGATTTTAGCCATTATGATAGGTATGAGGTGATAGCTCACCGTAGTTTTGATTTGTATTTCCCTGAGGATTAGTGATGTCGAGCATCTCTTCATATGTCTGTTGGTCTTCTATATGTCTTCTTTGGAAAATGTCTATTCATGTCTTCTGCCCATATTTTAATTGGACCATTGTGTCTTGGGTGTCAAGTTGTAGAAGTTCTTTATAGATTTTGGATACTAACCCTTTGTGAGACATGTATTTGCAAATATCTTCTCCCATTCTGTAGGTTGCCTTTTAGTTTTGTTGATGGTTTCCTTTACTGAGCACAAGATTTTTATCTTGATGAGGTCCCAACAGTTCATTTTTGCTTTTGTTTCCCTTGCCTCCAGTGATGTGTCTAGTGAGAAGTTGCTACAGCCGATGTCAATTTACTGCCTGTGTTCTTCTCTAGAATTTTTTGTAGTCAGGTCTCACATTCAGGTCTTTAATACATTTTGAACTTATTTTTCTGTATGGTGTAAGAAAGTAATCCAGTTTCATTCTTTTGCCTATTGCTTTCCAGTTTTCCTAACACTGTTTGTTGAAGAGACCAACTTTTTTCCATTGTATATTCTTTCCTGTTTTGTTGAAGTTTAATTGACCATATAGTTGTGGGTTCATTTCTGGGTTTTCTATTCTGTTCTATTGATCTGTGTGTTTATTTTTGTGCCAGTACCATACTGTTTTGATCATTACAGCTGTGTAATATAACTTGACAGCCAGAAATGTGATGCCTCCAGCTTTTCTTTTTCAAGGTTGCTTTGACAATTTGGGGTCTTTTGTGGTTCCATATAAATTTTAGTTTTTTTCTAGCTCTGTGAAATATGCTGGTAGTAGTTTGATAGGGATTGCATTAAATGTGTAGACTGCTTTGGGTAGTATAGACATTTTAACAATTTTTGTACTTTCAATCCATGAGCATGAAATGCTTTTCCATTTTTTTGTGTCATCTTTAATTTCTTTAATTAGCATTTTATAGTTTTCAGAGTACAGGTCTTTCAACTCTTTGGTTAGATTTATTCCTAGGTATCATTGTTTTTGGTGCAATTGTAAATGTGACTGATTCCTTAAATTCTCTTTCTGCTGCTTCATTATTGGTGTAGAGAAATGCAACAGATTTCTGTACATTGATTTTGTATCCTGCAACTGTACTGAATTTGTGTATCAGTTCTAGCAGTTTTGGGGTGGAGACTTTCAGGTTTCTATATACAGTATCATGTCATCTGCAAATAGTGAAAGTTTGACTTCTTCCTTGCTGATTTGGATGTTTTTTATTTCTTTCTGTTGTATGAGTGCTGTGGCTAGGATTTCTAGTATTATGTTAATAACAGTGGTGAGAGCAGACATCCCTGTCTTGTTCCTGACCATAGAGGAAAAGCTCAGTTTCCCATTTAGGATGATTATTAGCTGTGGGTTTTTCATAGATGGTCTTTATCATGTTGAGGTATGCTCTCCCACAACCAACTTTGTTGAAGGTTTTTATCATGAATGGACTTGACAGAGTAAAATATCCAGACAATGATTTTTTTTGGATTTGACACCAGAAGCAAAGGTAACAAAAGCAAAAACAACCTGCATACAACTAGAGTGTATTATGCTAAGCAAAATAAGTCAGTCAAAGAAAGATAAATATCGTATGACTTCACTGATATGTGGAATTTAAGAAACAAAACAGATGAATATAGGGGAAGAGAAGGAAAAATAAGATAAAAACAGAGAGGGAGGCAAACCATAAGAGACTCTTAAATATAGAGAACAAACTGAGAGTTGCTGTAAGGGAGGTAGGTGGGGGGATGGGCTAAATGGGTGATGGACATTAAGGAGGGCACTTGTTGGATGAGCACTGGGTGCTATATGTAAGTGATGAATCCTTAAATTCTATTCCCAAAACCATTATTATACTATATGTTAACTAATGTTGATTTAAATACAATTTTTAAAAAATTTTAATTAAAATTGAAAATAAAAAAATAAGCAAGTGGGACAACATCAAACTAAAAAGGTTCTACAAAGCCAAGGAAACTATGAACAAAATGAAAAGGCAACCTATAGAATGGAGGAAATACTTGCAAATCATATATCAGCCAAGGGTTAGCTAATATACAAAAATATATATAGAATACAACTCAATAACAAACAAAACATCAATCTGATTAAAAAATGGGCAGAGGATCTGAATAGAAGTTTTTCCATAGCAGATGAATGGTTGGACAAGAGATATGTGAAAAGGTGCTCAGCATTACTAATCATCAGGGAAATGCAAATCAAAAGCACAGTGAGATATCACTTTATAGGTGACAGAATGGTTATTAGCAAAAAGACAAATAGCAAGTATTAGCAAGAATATGGAGGAAAGGGAACACCTGTGCACTACTGACGGGAATGTAAATTGGTGCAGCCACTATTAAACAGTATGGAGGTTCCTCAAAAAATTAAAAATAGAATCAACATATGATCCAGCTTTCCACTTCTGGATTGTTGGGGAAGTCATCAAGAAGACATGATGGCTTCTTGACCCATGAGCTAGACCTGGGCAATCAGAGGCTCCTCACTCCCTCTCTTGTCCTGGAGTATGAATTCCACTTGCCTTCCCCACTCCCAGAACCTGCCCCAAAGATACAGCCTTGAGATAGTGAGGTGGGGCTGAGATCATCTGGATAGTGTATGTGACTAAACCCAATTAGTGTCACTATACAAACTTGTAGGTGAAGAGATCCACTCATCTTGTCATCACCTAAGATAAGCCTTATATGTAAGTTCCCTTTGCTTATTAAAATTGCCATCTATCAACCTAGAATGACTTGACTCTGCTCTTTCCCTGCCCTTCGTGTATGGGGACCAGTTTGACTGGTTGGCCAGCCAGAAGACTGAAGATATGGGTTTTGGGAATGAGGCATCCATGGAGGAAATCCTGAGTTGGCTATCCTCTTCTATGAGGGGAGGGATGGACCATATGTCAGATATCTGTGGACTGTCATGTGAATATAGGAATAGCCCAAAAATGTTGGCTGTTTTAATGGGCTTGCGTGAGGAACTGCACATATTGCACTCTGGCAAAAAAAAAGGAAATAAATGGCTACCACAATGCACTGGTCTCTACTGTGGGTAGTTATTGATGCCCAACTAGAGGCTGAATCTTGAGTTTGAAAGTTACAAGAGCTGAGCTTATTGAAGAACATGTGAGTACCCACTACTCTGCCAGTTTGGGGGCTGGGAGACAAGGTAAGGGAACAGGATAATAAATGAGAGACCTTAGTGTCTTGTTTGCAAAGCTAGAAGAGCACAAGAGGCCTCAGCTTAAGATCCAGGTACTTGTGACAAAGCCTGATTAGCACACTAGGAGCTGGAATCTCCGGGAAAGTGATCAGCATGAAGAGGAATTTGTGGTGACTGACAATGAAACAGACAAAATACACTATGTTGTCCAACCCATAATACAAAGTAAAATTTTAAACAGTTAATTACCCCAAGGAGTTCCTGGGTGGTTCTGTCGGTTAAGGGTCCAACTTTGGCTTAGGTCATGATCTCACGGTTTGTAAGTTTAAGCCCCGTGTCAGGCTCTGTGCTGATAGCTCAGAGCCTCAGAGCCTCAGGGCCTCAGAGCCTGGAGTCTGCTTTAGATTCTGTGTCTCCCTCTCTCTCTGCCCCTCCCCTGCTCATGTTCTGTCTCTCTCTCTCTTAAAAATAAACATTAAAAAAATTTTTTTAAATACTTATTACCCCAAAATTTCTAGAAAACTTGCATTATTTCCCGTCCTTCATAAATTTTATCAAATTGTTGAAATGTAAACACCACAGATAAACTGAAACATTGCCCACAGAAACTGAAGGGAAAAAAGTAGGGTATGGGAGGGTCTGCTTTTTAAAACAGACTGCTGTAGAAGTTCCCTTGCCCAAAAATCTAGTCCACAGCCTCCATAAGATCACAAATACCAAAAAAAAAAAAAAACAAAAAAAACTTTAGCCATGTGAGAGGGTACCTGATTCATGACTAGAGTTACAGATGAAAGCTATGGGGTTTCTGCTTGTGTCTGTATCTATCTATCTATCTATCTATATATGTATATGTATATATATATACACATATATATACATATATGTATATATATACACATATATATACATATATGTATATATATACACATATATATACATATATGTATATATATGAATATAAACTCATATATATATATATATATATATATATACATATGAATTTGTGTACATTAAAAAATCTATGCATTCAATGCAATCCCTATCCAAATAACATCAGTATTTGGGGCGCCTGGGTGGCTCAGTTGGTTAGGAGACTGACTTTGGCTCAGGTCATGATCTCATGGTTCGTGAGTTCAAGCCCCGCATCATGCTCTGTGCTGACAGCCTGCTTCGGATTCTGTGTCTCCCTCTCTCTCTGCCCCTCCTCTGCTCACACACTCTCTCTCTCTGAAAAATAAACAAACATTAAAAAAATTTGTTTAAAGAAAATAACATCAGCATTCTTCACAGAGCTAGAACAAACAATCCTAAAATTTGTATGGAACCACAAAGACCCTAAATAGCCAAAGTAATGTTGAAAAAGAAAAGCAAAGCTGGAGGCATCACAATTCTGGACTTTAAGCTGTAGTAGGATAAAATGAAAATTTTAATATCAAAAGTGCATTGTTGCAAAGTTAGATTTTGGTTTTCTCTCTGTTAAAAGAACAAAATTTTCTTAGGTTATTGCCTGCTCTTAATAAGAAATTGTAAACAAAAGTTTTTCTTTACCTTTAATGTAATCTGCTTAGAAAGCAAGATTGTTTTGTCTTTATCAGGTCTTTAATTGCTTAAGAAAGCTGAGTCTTCTCTATTAAAAGAGCTAAGTTTTTTTACAACTATTTAACATTGTATACATCAAATCTCATAAGAATCATTACCAAATAAGTGATGCTAAACTTATTGTGTATTTGCATGAAATTCCTAAAAATCTGGTATGTCCTGGTACAATGTTACCACTCATAATTTTAAAATGTATGTCACAGAAAATTCCCTTGTCAACAGCATTATACTGAGCTTTTGCCTGATCTTTAACCATGGCCATTTTTAAGTCTTTTGTCATTTACAGATAATTACTGCTTTACTTAGTTGCTTTGTTAAAAGTGTTCTTGCTAAGTCCTCCATCTTCAAGGAGATTCATGGGAGACTTTGACAAGTTTCTGATAACTAAGATCAATCTGCCTTTATCTGAGAAGGACAATAAGGAGCCCTTTGAGTGCTTCCCCAATGTTACCTGCATAACCCAACAATATGTCATTCAATGGTAGTCCCAGACCCATCCCTGTTCCCCTCCCCCATATCAGTAAAATAAGCCCGTCACATTGATGATATAATGTTAACATGAATGTTTGCCTCTGCTGCAGGATACTCTGCAGGCTTTGCTGAAACATCTGCAGAGGAGAGAATGGGCAGTGGACCCACAAAAATTCAAGGACCAGACACTGCTGTAAGTTTTGGGAAATCATTTGGTCAGGTAAGATGCACACTGTCCCAAAAGCTACGATTCATAAGGTGCCAGTGTATCCAACCCCAAAGAATATGAAAGAGATACAGCCTTTATAGGGATTTTGGAGGACTTTTAATCCTTACCTAGCACAGTGTCCCCATCCTTTATAACAGCTGGTCAAAAAAGTTGGGTGTGGGGCATGTATGGGAGTAGAGATCAGAGCAAAGTTCCCTTTGAACTCTGGGCATCTCCCCAGCAGGGCTACCATCCGAGTTAGATGTGTCTGAGACTTCTCAAGTTATGGGTCAGGCACTGTAGCAGAGACAAAGAAGAGAGTACCCTTAGGATTTTAGTCCCAGCTCTAAAAGGGGGCAAACCCCCCATACACCCCCATAGAGCAACTGTTCCTAGCAGTGTTCATAGCACTCCTCCAAGGACAGCCTCTCCCACAGCAGCCAATGCATCAACCAATGGGCTAAACTCAGAGTGGTTTGACTGGTGATTATTGGGCCACTTTAAAGAGATTAACCCTATGGCTTGGACAATGGAACACCGAGAGGTGGATAAATCATGAGTGGGCCCTTTTGGGTTCAGGATGTGTGTGTGGGGGGGGGGGGTGAGGAGGGGGGAGGGGAGACACCTGGGTTCATTTGCAACAGCGTGAGGCAGTCCTCACTGTTTTCCATGTCCCAGCTCATAAGGTACTGACAAACCCCTGACAATCAAGAAGCTGATGCCCTGGTTCAGATATGAGCCCTAGCAACTGATCGTTCAGTAGACACAGCAGATTGGGTACACAGAAAGTGTGACTATCACAGTGCCCAGGTGGGAGGACATATTCCAACGATCCCTGATTCCAAGGATACTGCCTTGAAATACAGTAAATTGGTTAATGCAGTAACAGCATGTCCTGTGTGTTGTAAACAATGCCTAAGGCAACTGCCAAAGGAGTCTGGGGCCATCCACCAGAGTTCCCCACCAACAAGGGACTGGCAGACTGATTATATTGGTTCCCTCTGAGTGAGGGTTCTAAACATGCCTCGGTTTATGTGGACACTGCATTTGACCTAACACAAGCTTTCCCCCTATCACTATGCAAACCAGTTTACCACCATTAGGGGATTAAGAAAGTTAAATACCATGTATAGATATCCTCATCAACTAGATATTCATCTGGGGGTCATATGTCAAAAGTCATGATTTGCAAGACTGGGCAAAAGAACATGACATTGAACACAGGTTCCATCTCCCCTATAATCCACATGCAGCAGGATTGGTAAAAAGAAAAAATGTAATATTAAAACAGCAGATAAAATTCCTATCAGGTAAACCCACCTTGGCCAAGTAGATTAAAGTACTGCCTCCAGACTTTATTACCTTTGAATGATTAACTAGTAGGGCCTATTGTTCTATGTGCAGGACTAGGTACCTCTGCCAAGGCACCCAATATCATAAAGGTATGGACGTCTCAGGAAACAGCCATTGCCCTCACCTCTCACTATGGATCAATATGCTGTGCTGCTGAGAACAACAAACTCTATCAAGCCTAAGAAAGGAGTTATCTATTGAAATTTACATTGGAATGTCCTTCTGGTTGGGGTTAGTTACTTCACACCCCTGAGTGAGAGGAAACTTTGTCTTACTATAAGCTGGACCAGTTAAAATGCACTCAACCTGGCCTGGAACATGCATGATTGGAAGAGGGAATATGGGAGTCCTGGTCTTGTATATCCTATCCCCAGACCATCTCCTCTTGCCTGATACCCAGCCAACATGTATAGTATGTACAATCCAGTCAGGTTTCTGAAGCTTCCAACATCCCTCTCCTCAAATCCAGGTGAGCACGGTTTTTTTTTCCACTAGTATGGTCATTTGGCCACTGTCTTTGTTCCTTCTATTGACTTAGAGGACATTATAGCATACACAGAAACCCTTACTAAATTCACAAAGCAAACCCTGAATGATAGCCAATAAACCCTGGCCTGACTGAATACTAAAATGTCTCTAATGAGAAAAGCCATCCTCCAAAATAGAATGGCCTTGGACATTACTACTGCCTTGCAAGGAGGCACCTCTACCACTATGCAAGCAAAATGTTATGTTTTCACACCTGATGAACATGCTAACATATCATCTATATTTAATCATATGAGGACACAAATGAATGCTGAGTGATCTGATTTCTAGACTAGGGGACATAAGTCAGTGGTTTGGATCATGGGCTCCTAGTAGAAAAGTTGTCACCGATTTTAAGAATCATTGTCTTAATCTGTGTTTTCCCTTAAATTTATCCATACTGTTGCTGTGGCATTTGCCTCCAATGCAGTCAGATAGCCACCAAAGGAGCCACCTCCATGCTAGTGAAACCCCTTGCTGGCCCAACAAGGCAAATTGTGAAAGAGGGAGGTATATGAGACAGTCAGAGTTGATCATAGGGGGTGGAATGTTGGAGGTCATCAAGACATGATCACTGGTTGACCTGTGAGCTAGACCTAGGCCATTAAAGATTCTTACCTCCTTCCCTGTCCTTGGAATATAGGTTCCACTTGCCTTCTCAACTCCCAGAAGCTGCCCCAATGACACAGCCTTGAGACAGTAATTCTGAGTAGGGTGCTGAGATCATCTGGATGATATATGCAATTAAGCCCAGTTAATGCCTCTATATAAACTTTTAAATTTGACAGGTGAGTGCAGAAATCTACTCACCTTGTTGTCACCCAAGATAAGCCTTATATATTAGTTCCTTTTGCTTATTAAAACTTGCCATCTACCAACCTGGAATGACCTACCTCTGTCTTTAGTCTCTCCCTGTCCTCTGTGTATGAGAATCAGTTTCAGATTACACCCGGGAAGCTCCCACACCAACACATTGGAGCTTGTGAACCAACATGGATATTAAGCTTGAGGAAATGAAGACTAACTCAAAGAGATATCTGCACCCCCATGTTCACTGCATTATTTACAATAGCCATGATAGGAAACAACCTAAAGTTCCATCAATATATAAATGGATAAAGATGAAGGGCACCTGGGTGGCTCAGTTGTTAAGCTTCTGACTTTGGCTCAGGTCATGATCTTGCAGGTCATGCTTTCAAGCCCCGTGTGGGGCTCTGTGCTGATGGCTCAGAGCCTGGAGCTTGTTTCAGATTCTGTGTTTCCCTTTCTCTCTGCCCCTCCTCTGCTTGTGCTCTGTCTCTCTCTCTCTCTCAAAAGTAAACAAACATTCAAAAATTTTTTTAATTAGATGGTTAAAGATGATGTGATACACACATGCACACACACAACAGAAAACTATTCATCCATAAAAAATAAAATCTTGAGGAGGAGAAGTTAAGATGACAGAGAAGGAGGACCCTGGGCTTTCCTTACCCCTAAAACACAGATGTATTGAGGTCAGATCCCTTGGAACACCCAGGAAATCAATCTGAATACTGGCAAAAGGATCTTCACGGTTAGAGGGAGACAGCTTGGTAGGTTCAAGGCTTATTTTAACAAAAATATCAAAGCACACCTAGTTAAAGTTTCAAGCACTCCACCACTGCAAGCAAGGAGAAGCTCTGCAGACGACTAACCAGTGAGAAAGAGCAGCCAAAACACAACAGCAAGAGGGCATGCACACAGTATACACCAGAAACACTTCCTGGAGTGCCAGGCCCTAGATAGTGTATGACCCCCTTTTTAAAAAAATTTTCAAAAATGTTTATTTATTTTTGGGAGAGAGAGAAGGAGGAAGAAAGGGAGAGGGGGAGAGAGAGGGAGAGAGACAGGGAGAACAAGCAGGGTAGGGGCAGAGAGAAGGGGACAGAGGATCCAAAGCAGACTCTGCATTGACAGCCCAATGCAGGGCTCAAACTCATGAACCACGAGATCATGACCTGAGCCGAAGTCAGATGTTTAACCAACTGAGCCACCCAGGTGCCCTGTATGACTCCTTTTTAATATAGCATTACTCTCAGGTGCAGGAAACATAACAACCTTTTATAACTTGCAAAACACAGAAACTTAGCCAAAATGACAAGATAGAGGAATTCTCCCCAAAAGAAAGGTCAAAAAGAAATCTCAGCCAGGGACTTGCTCAAAACAGATATAAGCAATAAATGTGAACAAGAATTTAGAACAACAGTCATAAGACTACTAGCTGGGCTTGAAAAAGCATAGAAGACACCAGAGAAACCCTTGCTACAGAGATCAAAGACCTAAAAACTAGTAAGGCTGAAATTAAAAAATGTTATAACTGAGAAGCCAAACTGACTGGATATAGTCACAATGAGAGTTAAAAAAGCAGAGGAGAGAAAAGGCGATACAGAAGATAAAATGATGGAAAATAATGAAGCTGAAATGAAAAGGGAAAGGAAACGGTTACATCACAAAAGGAGACTTATGGAACTCAGTGGTTCCATAAGGCAAAATAATATCCATATCATCGAAGTCCCAGAAGAAGAGCAGGAAAAAGGGGCAAATGGTTTATTTGAACAAACTTTAGCACAGAACTTCCCTAATCTGGGGAAGGAAACAGGCATTCAAGTCCAACAGGCACAGAGAAACCCACCCTCAAAATCAACAAAAACAGGCCAACACCAAGACATATCATAGTGAAACTTCCAAAATACAAAGAGAAAGAGAGAATTCTGAAAGCAGCTAAAGACAAAAGGTCCTTAATCTACAAGGGTAGACACATATGGTTAGGAGAAAACCTGTCCACTGAAACTTCACAGGTCAGAAGGGAGTGGCAGGAAACATTCAATGTGTTGAATGGGAATGCAAATTGGTGCAGCCATTATGGAGAACAGCATGGAGGTTCCTCAAAAAAACTAAAAATAGAACTACCCTTCAATCCAGCAATTTCACCCTATGATCCAGCAATTAAATACTTAGGTATTTACCCAAAGGACACAAAAGCATAGATTCAAAGGGGTACATGCACCTCAATGTTTATAGCAGCATTATCAACAACAGTCAAGCAAACTATGGAGAAAGCCTAAATGTCCATCCAATGATGAATGGAAAAAGAAGATGTGGTGTGTATATATTATGGAATACTACTAAGCCATCAAAAAAATTGAAGTCTTGCCATTTGCAATGATGTGGAAATAGCTAGAATGTATTACACTAAATATTTGAATCAGAGAAAGACAAGTATCATATGATTTCACTCATATATGGAATTAGAGAAGCAAGACAAATGAACACAGGGGAAGCTGGGGGGGAGGGATGGAGAGAAGAAAGGGAAACAAACCACACAAGACGCTTAATGATAGAGAACAAACTGAGGGTTGATGAAGGGAGGTGGGTGGGAGTTGGGCTAGATGGATGATGGGAATTAAGGAAGGCACTTGGTTGTGATAAGCACTTGTATGTAAGTGATGAATCAATGAATTATAGTTCTGAAACCAATATTGCACTGTATATTAACTAAAATTTAAATTAAAAAAAAGAAAAAGAAAAAATAAAATTTTGCCATTTGGGACAAGATGCATAGATCTTAAGGGCATTATGCTAAGTGAAATAAAGTCAGATAGGGAAACACAAATACTGTATGATCTCATGTAAGTTTGGAATTAAAAAAAAAAAACAAACAGACTCATAGATAGAAGAGATTGGTCATTGCCCATGGCCAGGGGTGTGGAGATCAAAAGGTATAATCTTTCAGTTATAAGTCCTGAGGATGTAATGTAGAGACCATGGTGACCATAGTTAGCAACACTGTATTGTATAAAAACATGGCTCATTCTACTGTGTTTTTGCTTTATCTCACTTTGCAGATATTGCATTTTTTTTTTTTTATAAATTAAAGGTTTGTGGCAACCCTAAGTCAAGCAAATCTATTGGTGTCATTTTTCCAAAAGCATTTGCTCACTTCCTCTGTGTCACATTTTGGTAATTTTCACAATACTTCAAACTTTTCAATTATTACTATATTTGTTATGGTGATCCATTATCAGTGATCTTTGATATTACTGTTGTAATTGTTTTGGGGTGCCAAAACCTGCACCCACATAACACAGACTTAATTGATAAATGTTGTGTACGTTCTGATTGTTCCACCAACCAGCAATTCCATTCTCTCTACTTGGGCCTCCTAATTCCCTGAGACAAAACAATCTTTAAACTAGGACAATTAGGGGTGCCTGGGTGGCTCGGTCGGTTAAGCATCAGACTTTGGCTCAGGTCATGATCTCGCGGTCCGTGAGTTTGAGCCCCACGTCGGGCTCTGTGCTGACTGCTCAGAGCCTGGAGCCTGTTTCAGATTCTGTGTCTCCCTCTCTCTCTGCCCCTCCCCTGTTCATGCTCTGTCTCTCTCTGTCTCAAAAATAAATAAACGTTAAAAAAAAATTTTTTTTAATTAAAAAAAAAAAACTAGGACAATTAATAACACTACAATCGCCTGTAAGTGTTCAAGTGAGAGGCAGAGTTTCTGTCTCTCACTTTAAATCAAAAGCTAGAAATGATTATGTTTGGTGAGGAAGTGTTGGAACTGGAGACCGGCTGAAAGCTAGGCCTCTGGCACTAAACATTCAATTTGTGAATGCAAAGGAGAAGTTCTTGAAGGAAATTAAAAGTGCTATTCTAGGGAACACACAAATGATAACAAAGTGAAGCAGTCTTATTGCTGATATGGAGAAAGTTTCAGTGGTCTGGATAGAAGATCAAAGCAGCCACGGCACTCCCTTAAGCCAAAGCCTAATCCAGAGCAAGGTCCTCACTCTCTTCAATTCTATGAAGGCTGAGAGATGTGAGTAAGATGCAGAAGAAAAGTCTGAAGCTAGTAGAGGTTGTTTCATTAAGGAAAGAAGCCATTTTCATAACATAAAAGTACAAGTTGAAACAGCAGCAAGTTATCCAGAAAACCTAGCTAAGATAATTAATGAAGATGGCTACACTAAACAACAGATCTTCAACGTAGACAAAACAGCCTGCTGTTGGAAGAAGATGTTATCTAGGACTTTCAGAGCTAGAGAGAACTCAATGCCTGGCTTCAAAGGAGAAGCTGACATTCTTAACAGCTAATGCAGCTGGTGATCATAAATTGAAGCCCATGCTCATTTGCCATTTTGAAAAGGGTCCTTAAGAACTGTGCTAACTCTACTCTGCTCATGTTCTATCAAAGGAACAACAAAGCCTGGATGACAGCACGTCTGTTTATAACATGGTTTACTGAATATTTTAAGCTCAATTGACAATGCACTTGATCACCCAAGAGGTCCTATGGAGATATATAATAAAATTAATGTTACCTTCATTCTTGCTAACACAACATCTATTTTGCACCCCATGGATCAAAGATTAACTTTCACTTTCAAGTCTTATTAAGAAGACTTAATTTTTAAGGCTATAGCTGCCATAGATATGATTCTTCTGATGGATATGGGCAAAATAAACGGAAAACCTTTTAGAAAGGATTCACCGTTCTAGATGCCATTAAGAACATCCATGATTCATAAGAGGTCAAAACATCAACATAAACAGGAGTTTAGAAGAAGTTGCTTCCAACTTTCATGGATGACTTTGATGGGTTCAAGACTTCAGAGGAGGAAGTGATTGCAGACATGGTAAAAATAGCAAGAAAACTACAATTAGAGGTAGAAACTAAAGGTGTGATTGAATTGCTGCAATCTAACAATAAAATTTGAATGGATGAGGAGCTGCTTCTAATGGATGAACAAAGAAAGTAGCTTCTTGAGAAGGAATCTACACCTGGTGAAGATATTGTAAAGAGTGTTGAAATGACAACAAAAGGCTTAAAATATTACATAAACTAAGTTGATAAAGCAGCAGTAGGGTTTGAGAAGGATTGATTCTAAATCTGAAAGGCATGTGAGTAAAATGCTACCAAATAGCATTGTGTGCTACAGAAAAATCATCAGTGAAAAGAAAAGTATTGATGCACCAAATTCATTGTTATCTTAAAGAAATTGCCACATCCACTCAACCTTCAGCAAGGCCATCCTGATCAGTCAGCAGCTATCAATATCAATGCAAAACTCTCCACCAGCAAAAAGATTACTACTCAGATGATGGTAGCATTTTTTTTTTTAATTTTTTTTTTCAACGTTTTTTATTTATTTTTGGGACAGAGAGAGACAGAGCATGAACGGGGGAGGGGCAGAGAGAGAGGGAGACACAGAATCGGAAACAGGCTCCAGGCTCCGAGCCATCAGCCCAGAGCCTGACACGGGGCTCGAACTCACGGACCGCGAGATCGTGACCTGGCTGAAGTCGGATGCTTAACCGACTGCGCCACCCAGGCGCCCCGAATGGTAGCATTTTTTTTTAGCAACAAAGTATTTTTAAGTTTGTACATTGTGTTTTTAGACATATTGCTATTGCACATTTAATAGACTACAGTATAGTATTAACATTACTTTTATATGCACTGGAAACCAAAAAACTCATTTGACTTTCTGTATTGTGACATTTGCATTATCACAGTGGTCTAGAACTAAACCTGCTACATCTCTGAAATACACTAAAAGTTGCTAAGAAAGTATATCAAAGTATATCTCAAAAGTTTTTACCACAAAAAAAGAAAAAAGATTTGGGGGATGGATTTTAAATCGTCTTATTGTGGTGATCAATTCATAGTGTATACAGATAATAAATCATTACACTGTACACCTGAAACTAATTTATGTCAATAGTATCTCAATAAAAAGGAAATTTAACTGAGAAAGCATATTTAAAAAAAAAAAAACACCAGTGATAACTGCTTGAGGCAAGATCCAAAGATGAATGAAAATTAGTGAAACTCCAGGGTGAAACAAGATATTTGCATAACCTCAAAATATCCCCTTCAAAATGTTTATTAATATGGTGGTTTTAATATATGTCCACAAATTCTGTGATACTCTTCTCTCTGGGATGGAATCCTTCTAACAAAGAGTACAGAAAAGGAAAAATGGTAACTTTACAGAAGAGAAACCGGAGACACAACCTTAACCAAGTCATCAAAGTTAATATCAGCAATAGCTGCTAACATCATGTACTCCCAAATATGCTATGAGAAGTGAACTTCACCTAGTCGTCTCCCCAAATACTCTTAACTCTTGCATAACCATGAGAAAACATTAGGCAAACCCAAATTTAGGGCCATTCTACAAAGTATTCAATCACTACTCTTCAAAAGTGTCAAGGTCATGAAAAAAAGCAAAAACTGAAAACTATCACAGGCCACAGAAGACGGGACCACTAAGTGCAATGTAATATCCTGGATTGAATCACGGAACAGAAAATGGACATTAATTGAAAAACTAGTGAAATCCTAATGAAGTGTATAGTATAGTTAGTAGTGTTGTATTAATACCAATTTCTTAGGTTTGAAAATTGTGCTATTGTTACATATAATGTTAACAATAAGGAGGGGCACCTGGTGGCTCAGGTTAAGCGACTGACTTTGGGCTCAGGTCATGATCTCACGGTCTGTGAGTTCAAGCCTGTGTTGAGCTCTGTGCTGACAGCTTGGAGCCTGGAGCCTGCTTCGGATTCTTTCCCTCTCTACCTCTGCCCCCTCTCCTGCTTGCCCTCTCTCTCAAAAGTAAGTAAACATTAAAAAAATAATGTTGACAATAAGGAAAACTGAATGGAAGAGTATAAGGAAACTCTGTGTTATCTTTACAATTCTTCTGTAAATCTAAAATTATTTCAAAATAAAACATTATATACACTTTAAGAGTAATTTTTATGCATTCCTTTAACTTCTTGGCCCTCTATTTCCATTCCATGTCCCTCCTCAAATTTGATCCTAATGTAATTACATGTTTTTGTACTCAGAAGTTTTATTCATCCCTATCATACTTCTTGGCAACACCATTTGAATTTTTTAATTTCCTGTAAGCAAAAGTCTCTAAATGTTAAGGCAAAAGAATTCTGCTTTGAATTATCATTACAATTATTAATGGGCATTTGATCAAAGCGACATATCAATACATTTTGGTAATCACTAAAGAAAAATATGCCTTTACTGAAAATGCATTACTTATAAGAGGAATTAAGGTTTTTTTTTTCTTCCAATTAGCCCACGTATTTGTGGACGGATATTACTCCTTGCTATAATGAGGTAGAATACCATCAATTCTATTGTTCTTTTTCTTTTAAAATGATTTAACCCTTGAGAAATCTTGCCTATATAAAAAAAATAGGGGAGCATTTATATATTGTAATAATGCTATCACTCAATTCTTCAATTCCTTCTGCGTTACATGTCAAACTCCATTGGTAATTTACTAAAGAAAAATAGAGCCAGGCATTAGCCAGAAGGTAAATTAAGTAGTCACAGGTATAGTGTGGTCTTAATATTCTCCTTAGGAAAGAGGGGAGGGCTTGAGTCTTTACAAGGTGATTCTTTTAAGGTTATTTCATTAAAAAAAAAAAAAATCAGCTCCCTTGGATTTGGGCCAAAATGGACTTAGCATACATCAAAATCCTATCTACAACACCATAATGTATATAGATTAAAAAACAAATTGCCTTCATGGGTAAATTTATTTAATTTACCATCTGTCAGCTAACACCTCCATTAGGGTCTCTTTCAACCTTCACGAGTGCAAAGAATTGAAGAAAACACCCACAATGGGTTTATCACTCAGATATTACAGCCATTAGCTTTCAATGTCCCCACCTGTTTTCATGATTGTTCATTGTTTGGTACCAGCAGTGAAACTAATGCAAAGTCCAAAGTTTTTTTTTCCTGTAAACAGTAAAGGCACTGTTGAGGCCAATCCTTGTCCACAGGGGCCTTCTCAGCATAACCAGAGATAAAACGAAAAGTTTCTTTGAAACCATCCACACATTGATACCCCAGGGACACCCCCAAGCACCCCGGCTCTAACACAGTGCTTCATGAAAATGGTAGCGCCAGGTGTGTGGAGGGCATTGGGTATGACAGTAGAAAGGCCTGGCTGCGCAGCTTTACCTGACTTCCGTGGTTGTGAGGGCCCCTTAGGGGGTACTGGGTACCCACGCTCAGAGAGAACAAGGTCGGCATCACAGGACGTCGAACGCGTGACGCCCTACGTCTCTCCGTTTGTTGACGCAGGCCGCACAGCCCAGAGGGCACCGCCATGGCGCTGGCGCAGGCGCGAGCGCGGGGGCGGGAGCACAGCCCCGCAGACGGTTGGTGATTGGATGAGGAGGGTTGTGGGGTGTTAGTCTGCGTACTGCTGGGACGCCACCAGGCAGCTTTTGAAAGATGCAATTCTGGCCTCGTGAGCCTTGAAGCCCGAGATCGAACCGGGAGGAGGAAGCAACGGCGGCGGCAGCTGCGGCTGGCGAGCCTCCGGCCTGCCACTAGGTCTCCGACCTACAGGGCAGGAAGGACAATTTTGGTGGGTGGGAGTTGGGCTGGAATCGGCCTTTGAGAGTCTTATGTTTTTATGTTTTCTTTTCTGTTTTTCTCTGACCCCCGGGTAGATGTAAGGGCTTTTCCGGCCAACTGTTTTGACTCTTCGTTACCCTTTTGTAGCAGCACTTAGGGAAGGGCTGTAGGGGGGACGAGCCCCGTGCCTGTTAAAACTCTAGTTACAAAGCAGTCATGACATAAGTTAACGAGATTTAGTTCTATGTCGTGTGTGTTCAAGCCATTTATGGGAATATACATTATTTTTAATTTCAGATTATTTTTATCTAGTACTTTGTTTTTTTGTTTTCTGCCAATTTTCGTATGATTTATAGGCGAGAAAATGTCTGGCAACAATGACTGGTTTCAGAGTTCCCGGGTCCCTAGCTTTGCTCAGATGCTGAAAAAGAACTTGCCAGTTCAGCCATCAGCCCAGACGGTAGCTACACCCACAGGATATTCTTCAGAAAGTTACAGCCTGTCGAATATGGCATCCAAAGTTACGCAAGTGACGGGTATGACTTCTTTTTCATTTGCAATAATGTCTGAGTTAAGAATCCGGGATGGCCAGTAAGTATTGTTGAGCCTCCAGTTTAAATGTTCCCTGACTATATATCCATATACCAGTGGCTGTGTCCCATCTGGAACTCACATTTGACTCTGAACACTGAAGGAGGCCTGTAGAAATCCTTCCCCTTGCTATGCAATTAATTATTTTACTATTTAACCACTCAAAGCGTGTCTTGCTTTTTTGAGGTGCAGTTGTGTTAGCCCCTTCAGGGAAGAGACTGAACTTACACTGGTTTCTATTCCATATATCACTGAGATTAAGTATAAAGCAGGGACAAACACCTAAAGTCAATTGAATTCGAAGTGAAAAGTAATATAAAACAGTGAATGGGAAACAAACTTGTCTTAGTCCCAGGACTATGTCCTCAGTCTAGGTCTTAGTGACATCATGTGTAAAAAAATGACTTTTGAGAGACTCTGAAAACCTTGACCTCACTTAATGTTATGACAATGATAGTACTTCTTTGCAAATAGTTTGAGTACTCCAAAAGGTATTTGCTTCAACAGGTTGCACTTGTCATGTGTGCCAAAATTTTTTAGTAGAAACTTACCTGTAATGAAAAACAATTAGATATATCAGGGACAATCTTCCATTTTAGTGGAGGATTTAGTGCTTTTACTTTTTTTATTATTATTATTTTACAGAACTGACCACTGTAAACATTTATTTTTAGGTAATTTTCCAGAACCATTGCTTTCCAAAGGTCTTTCATCTACTTCAAATCCTGTCCTTCCTCCAAAAAAAATACCCAAGGAATTTATAATGAAATACAAACGTGGAGAGATAAATCCTGTGTCAGCTTTGCACCAATTTGCACAAATGCAACGAGTTCACCTTGACCTTAAGGAAACAGTAACAACAGGCAAGTGGAAAGTTGTATCTGGTTATTGCAGTACTGGAAAATACTTTCCTATGAAAAGCATAGCAAACGGGAGCCTAGATGGCTCAGTGGATTAAGTGTCCAACTTCAGCTCAGGTCATGATCTCATAGTTCATGGGTTTGAGCCCCATGTTGGGCTCTGTGCTGACAGCTCAGAGCCTAGAGCCTGCTTCAGATTCTATATCTCCCTCTTTCTCCACACCTCCCCTGTTCGTGCTCTGTCTCTCAAAAATGTTAAAAGAACATTTTTTTTTTTAAAGCAGAGAGTACAAGTGGTACTAAATTTGGTTATTTTCTATATTCATGTAATGTTGGGGTTAGGTAACTAGTATGTTTTGACAAATATACTTCAGAAATTTTTATATTCATACTTTTCTGCAAATAACGTACATGTACAAAATTTTTCTAATCACTGAATTTTAATTTTTTGTGTGTGGCTAGTTGAACTGAAATCCCGTTAGTGAAATTCAAGTGAAATGAACTGAAATTCAAATGAAATTCTGAATTTCACTTCTAAAAGTGAAACTAGGACTTGGATAGTATATCGAAAATAGTATATGATGGATACCCTTTCTGCAGATGTGTGTGACTATTTTCTCCATTCTCGCTTAAACCACCTCCCAACCAGAAGGATCTTTTACCACATTGTGCCTGTGGAAGGCTGCAGGAGTAAAGATCAAATAAAATGCAAACAGCAGCCCCTGCTCTCTTTACCTTATGACCAATGATTAGATAGAACTTTCGGAAAGTAGAGGGATAAGAAAATCAATGCTCTTGGGGTGCCTGGGTGGCTCAGTTGGTTGAGTGTCTGACTTCGGCTCAGGTCATGATCTCGCAGTTCATGAGTTCAAGCCCCACGTCGGGCTCTGTGCTGGCAGGTCAGAGCCTGGAGCCTGCTTCAGATTCTGTGTCTCCCTCTCTCTCCGCCCCTTCCCCACTCATGCTCTGTCTCTCTCTGTCTCTCAAAAATGAATAAATGTAAAAAAACTTTTTTTAAGAAAATAAATGCTCTTAACAGGTATTGACAGGCTAAAAGTATGAGTCAAACACAATCCTTAAAAATATATATATACGTGTACACATATGTGTGGGTTCTTATGGGTATTTGTATATAAAAACATTATTAAGTAGCTTGGTTTTTAAATTTTCTCTTACTAACTTTTGCCAACATGGGTCTCAAGGTATCTTTGCAAAAGGATTTAAAGTTTTTGAGATTTTAGCAAAGATTGTCATAGTGAAGTCAAGTTTCCAGTCTGTTGTTTTGAATGAAATAACTGGTAAACATGTGACAAAAATAGAGTCTTAATATCGCAGGTGGGAGTTTTCCAAGGTCTAGTCACTGTAGGTGGGATTACTTCATGACTGGTACTGTGGACTTAATTTTTGTGTCACCAGTTGTATTTCCCTCCATTCTTCTCAGAATGCTCTTGGAAAATGTAAGCTGTTGGTCATAGTAAGAAAAAAAATGTGAGGGCAAATCTTCATTGAACTTACTAAAAGCTGCTCACAACTACAACCCATTGATAAGTAATGATATTTACTTTATGTGTATACTACTAGTTGAATAATCTGAATGAGTAGGTTTAGTAATGACACCAGAGTATATTTTAACAACTCTACAGGTGATTTAGATACATACTAAAGTTTGAGAACCTGAAGCATGATGGGATGAAGCTTAAAGGCTCAGTACTCTGACACAGAGGTCTTATTCACAAATTTGATGGGTCATATCTCACACATAATAATCTCACCCTTGTTAAATAAATATACAAAATATTACAAGGTTTAGTAAGTTGGGACGGGAACCTAGGTGATCATAATGAAGGAATTTGGGAAACTGAAGTCATAGATGGTGGGAGGAAAGCAATTTACTCAAATGTAGTCAGGAGTTACTTGTAAAACTTTGATATATATGGAAACCCAGAAGTTAGTGTAATATGTAAGGAAGTAATAATAACAGTGATGATGAGGCTTATGTGGAGTGACGCTGTACCTAGCCATCCATAACGAGTAGAGACTTGCATTAACTAGAGAACTTCTAAAGTCTGAATACCAACAAGTAAAACTTGAGCTGGAAAAATCTTTGGCCTATAAATTTAGATGATTCCACTTCAGTTTTCATTAGGCAAATATGAAAACTAGGTAAAAGTAATTGTGTAAAACTAATCCTTTTAGGAATTTTGGATGACTGGACATTCAGTATAAAACTGTTGTTTGTTTTGGTTTTCCTCGTGAATTCTCTCCCCTCCACTTGCCTTTAAAGTTATGGTGGTTTGAATTGCTTATCATGACACCCTGATTGGTTCACAGGATTTCTTCAAAGGGATATTTTTGTTCTGGGGCTTACAAGAGTATCACAGTACTCAGAAGGTGGGAGAAGAGAGATGTTGCCAGAGGCTCCACATTTTACCTCTTGTTGGTCATTCAGTAGATATTTGGGTGCTTGCTATTGCCAGGTATTTCTTTATACAAGACCCTGTCCCTCCATGTATGATCTATACTCTAAAGCTGGCCCTACTGTTCATGCTGAATTTGGAGCTAACCTGGCTACTTGATGAATTCCTCAGAACTGGTTCAGGGGTTCATCCAGCTTTGCTTTTAACCTGCATTGGCTGTGGGGCGTCTGGGCGTCTCAGTCAGTTAAGCGTCCGACTTGAGCTCAGGCCACGATCTCACTGTCCATGGGTTTGAGCCCCGCATCAGGCTCTGTGCTGACAGCTCAGAGCCTGGAGCCTGCTTCGGATTCTGTGTCTCCCTCTCTCTCTGCCTGTCCCTCTGCTTTGCATGCTCTCTCCTTTGCACTCTCTCTCTCTCTCAAAAATAAAGAACATAAAAAAAATATTTAACCTGCATTGGCTGTAATAAATAAAATAAAATAAAACACAAAACTAATAGGCCAAGATAGTTTTCCACAGTGTTTGTACTAGGATATTTTTCTTTATAAAATGTCATTTGCAAGAACATATTATAAATTGTTTGAGCATTCATTCTGACTTCTTTTTCAAGGTAACGTTATGGGACCATATTTTGCTTTTTGTGCTGTGGTGGATGGTATTCAATATAAGACTGGACTGGGACAAAATAAAAAGGAGTCTAGATCCAATGCAGCAAAATTAGCTCTTGATGAGCTTCTACAATTGGATGAACCTGAGCCAAGAATTTTAGAAACATCAGGTAAATACTCTTGATTATAAAGTGTCTGTAAAATTAATCTTTTTCCAGAAGGAATCACCGAAGGATTTGTTAATGAAGAATTATTTGGCAACTACAGGAGAGAAATGGCAGAATTTATTTTCTTCCATTGCTGATTGCTGACATATTTAATATTAGTTAAAATGTTCCTGTATAGGGGATTGAGTACACCCGTTGTGATGAGTACTGCGTAACAAACGTATAGAATTGTTGAATCACTATATCATACACCTGAAATTAATATAATGCTGTATATTAATTATACTTGAATTAAAAACAAAATAAAAATAATAGCAAAGGAAAGAATACAAAGATTTTATATAAAAGAAAAAAATACTCTTGTATATTTCAGCACCAAATTATATGAACATGTTGGCTGAATTATCTGATAATTTGTCAGATCCTCAAGAGCTTTATATCCAGAAACTTGATTTTCTCTGTAGTTCATTGGATTCTTATTATGCACTTTAATACTGTGCATTTAATGCTTAGAGTTTTTAAATGCAATTTTTGTGAAGTTGGCTTATATTAAATTCAGTGATGGTAGAGTTATTAGAGAAAATAATGGCCTAAAGTAACACAGCAAATAGGTTAAGTGTAAATTCCAGAATTAATTGCTGAAGTTGGAATATTGACTCTGAACAGACAAGTTATTTGCCCTCTAAATGCAAGCTTCATCATTTAAAAAGGGAGGACATTAAAAAAAAGAATAAAAAATAAAAAAAACATAAAAAGTGGGGGCACCAATAGTAACTACCTCCTATGCTGTTATTAGAATTAACTAAGTAATGTATGCAAAGCCCTTACCTAGTGTTTAGTGAATAATTTGTAATAAAATGATGGTAGCTTTTATTACTATTAATCAGTTTGAGGAATATGTTACCATGTTATATATGCTAGCATAGTAAGCAAATTTTGTCATAGTGAGCAATTTTTGCTCATTTAACGGTAGATTACATTTTGGTTCATCTGTAAATGATAACTTTAAAAAAAGAAAAATCTGATTTAAACAGTGATCATAAACTCATTCTTTTTAAATACAAATCATCACTTTATTTATTTTACTACTGGGCTTTTTTTTGGTTTGTTTTTAGTCTATTCATTTTGTCTTTCTTAATACTTAAACTTTTTGTTCTATGTTCTTCTTTCATGTATCTTTATTTTTGTTGTTTAAAACTAATAATTAAAAATGATTTATTTTGCCACATCTTGTGAGTTTTGATGTGTGGCTTTTTTCGTTGTTTTCAAATAGTTTGTCATACTTTGGATTTATTAAGTACTTAAGAACGTACTTTGTTAATTTTTACGTTATTTTCTCTTCACTATTTTTCAGGTTTATTAATTAAAGGGCTAGGTATGATGATTCTGGTATATGTCTTATACATGCTGGCACTATAAATGTCATTATCCTTATTTTATTGAAATGCTTTCATTTTTACATGTTATTTGACCTATAGAGCAGTGATGCAGTGATTTCATGTTGTTACAGTGTATATTTTTTTAATTCAATATAAAATAACTTTTTTCTCTTGTATATTTTATGTTATATATGTTTTGGTCTTGAATTTTTTAAAATTCTCAGATTGATACTTTGTTACATTTTGTATTGGTCCAGTGTCTTTATCCTGTTGTTTTGTTTTTAATGATTTGTGCATAAAATTAGATTTTTTGACCTAGTCAATAAATATTTCAATAAAAAGCTTTAACATTTGCACTTATTATGAATGTCTGATGTCATGTTATGCATTTTTTTCCTTTTGTCCTATGGATAATGTTTTGACTTTTTTTCTTTTAAATATTTAGAAGGTACTGATTTTAACCTAGAAATTCGTTCCTAATATTAAATCACTTTTGATAATTTTGAGTTCTGATTTTATCATTTGATAATTTTGTCATCTTTACTAGTATTAATTTTTGTCCATCATTCATTTATCCATTCTCACACTGCTTTATGCCCTGAGTGAACAAATTTTACTCACCTAGAGCTTAGTGTGACAAGTGATTTATTTAGATTTATTTTTTTATAGATATGCCTTTGCCTTTCCAGAGTCTTTAACAAATTAATGTAAAATGTAGAACCTGTGATAAATAATATTCTTAAGACATTCTTTCAGTTTATTTATTGAAATCCTTTATATGTGATTATTTTATCAGCTATCAACCCATCTAGGTACGTCCCCAGCAATATTTTGCCAGTTTCCTTCCAATAGTAGCATGCAGCAGAATGAATAAGTCAATAAATGTTTTCAGGATGTACTATGTTCCAGGGCCTGTGGTAGGTGCTGAGGATCTAGAATTACATAAGACCTGTCCTCTACTCTCAGGGAGCTAAGATGTAAAATGTTTTGTTGAAATTAAGTTAAAATCTATCTACACAATTTCCCAAGCATCTAACTTAATCATCGGAAAATGTTTATGGTTAGCTTCTAATGATAAATACTTCAAAATGCTTATTTAGGGCTAGCAAATGTTTTGCCTGGTGGGATACAATTTTTAGTTTTTAAATATTTATCTTTTCCATTTTTTGTGAAAATTAAAACATTTTCCCATCTCCACTGGTATCACTTTTATTTTCAATACCACTGTTTTCTCAAAAAGTGCCAATAGTGCCTTAATTATGACTAAAAGTTTTTAATAATGTATTTTCTGTGGTCACAGAGCCTGGTAAAAATTTACTTAAGTCACCTTTTTCTTTACAGTGAGTTACATTTTCTTTAAAATGTCCTAAACATTTAAAAACCGTATTTTTAATTTTTTCAAAATTCTGAGCTCAAAAAAATTATTTTCCATGTATTGCTTCTTTCATATTTTGTACATGGTGTTTTTTAAGTATAATCATAATTGTTAATTAACTGTATAATGTTGCTCTAAGTTTTTTCAAGGACAGTGTTATTAATAATACTCTGTTAGGTTTTGAAAATCTTAACACTTTTTATACAATGATTTAAGAATCTGGTTCTAAGTTTAGCTTATTTCAATACTGCTTTTTTAAAAAATTGAGGTTTTTAGTGTGGTAAAATAAAATTTTGTACTGCATATATATAAAATATAAATTTTAGTATCGTAATTAAGTGTACACTTTCGTGTTAAATATATTCACTTTGTTGTGTATCCAATATCCAGAGCTCTTTTCATCTTGAAAAACTGAAACTCTATACCCATTAAAAAATTAGTCATTCCTTCCCCACCCCCACTCCACACCAAGCTCATGGCAATTACCGTTCTATTTTCTATGTGAATTTTTCTAGGTACCTCAAATGGAATCATACAGTATTTGTCTTTCATTGCTGGCTTCTTTCACTTATCATTATGTCCTCAAAGTTTTTATTGTAGCATGTATCAAAATTTCCTTCCTTTTTAAGGCTGAATAATATTCTCTTGTATGTATATACCACATTTTGTTTATCCATTCATCAGTTGATACATACTTGGGTTGCCTCAAATTTGGCTATTGTGACTAATGCTGGTATGAACATAGGTGTATGAATATCTCTTTGACATTCTGGTTCCAATTCTTTGGGATTTATACCCAGAAGTGGAACTGCTAGGTCATATGATAATTTTATATTTAAATTTTTAAGAGCTGCTGTACTGTTCTTTATAATGGCTGCACTATTTGACATTCCTGCCTACAGTGTGGAAAGGTTCCAGTTTTTCCACATCCTCACCAATGCTTGTTATTTTCTGGGTTTTTTAAATAGTAGCCATCCTTTTGGGTGTGATGTGGCATCTCATTGTGACTTTGATTTGCATTTTCCTACTGACTAGTTATGGTGAGCATTTTTCATGTGCCACTTTGTATATCTTCTTCAGACATATGTCATTCTCCATTCTTTTGCCCATTTTTGAATTGGGTCATTGGTCTTTTTGTTGAGTTTTAGGAGTCCTCTATCCGGTAGTTCCCTTCTTATTCACAGTTTCACTTTCTGTGGCTTCACTTACCTGTGGTCAACTGTGGTCTGGAAGCAGATGATTCTTCTTCTGACATGTCATCAGAAGGTCAATAGTAGCCTAACACTACATCACAATGCCTGTGTCATTCACTTTACTTCATCTCATCACATTTTATCATCTCCCGTTGCAAGAAAGGTGAGTACAGTACAATAAGATATTTTGAGAGAGAGGACTATATTCACATAATTCTTATTACTGTATGTATATTCTATTATTAATTTCTTACTATTATTAATTTTTTTCTAGTTTATAAATTAAACTTTATCATAGGGATGTGCGTATAATATACATATTAAAACATAGTGTGTTTGTGTGTGTATATATATATACATACATATATATATACATATGTATATATATATAGGGTTCAGTATTATTTGCAGTGGAACTAATCACCTCAGATAAGGGGAGGACTGCTGTATATTCTGGATGTCAATGCCTTATCAGATATGTGAGGTACCTATGTTTTCTCCCTTTTTGTGATTTACATTTTACTCTGTTATTAGTGGTTTTTGATTCACAAAAGTATTTAATTTTGATAAAATCGCAGGTTTTTATTGCCTGTACTTTTAGGGTCATATCCAGGGAATTATTGCCAAATCCAGTGTCATCATCAAGCTTTTCTCTTTGTTTTCTTCTAAGAGCTTCATGGCTTTTGCCCTTATGTTTGGGTCTTTGATCCATACTGACTTAATTTCTGTATGTAGTGTTAGGTAGTTAATCTTTTGCATGTGAATATCCAGTTTTTCCAGCATCATTGAAAAGATAATCTTTTGCATGTGAATATCCAGTTTTTCCAGCATCATTGAAAAGATTGCCTTTTCTGTTTTTGAATGATACTGGCACCCTTGTCAAGAATCATTTGACAAAACAAGTGAGAATTTATTTCTGCATTCCCTGTTCCATTGGTCTGTATGTCTTTATGCCATTACCATACTGTTTTTATTTACTGTCACTTTGTATTAAGTTTTGATATAGGGAAGTGTGAGTCTTCCACCTTTGTTCTTTTTCAAGACTATTTTGCTTATTTATACAGTGCCTCTTAAGATCCAGTGCAACTGGTACAGTCACATTTTCTTTATTGAAATTATTTGTGCTTGATAAATAGGATTTAATATCTGTGTTTTTCACTCCACTTGTGCCTAGTGCACTAGTAAATGGAAAAAAATCATCTTTCTTTGAGTTTTTAAGGTTCTGCTTTTCTAAAGTCCAGAGTGTATATATCTATAGTTAGCCTTTGCTTAACTAACAAGATGACATCGCCAATCTTTCCTTGCTAACTTTTATGTATTTGGCCAGTATTTCATTTTAGTCAAAATGAAGTCCAGAGGAGCAGCTTTTTTGCTTCCTTTGTCTTTATGAATGATTCTTGAGAGATCTAATATCTTGAACCTTTGCTCCTGGAGCCTCTTCATTTAAACTTTTATGATCTTTTTTTGTTTCTTTGGTTTAGTGTTCTTTTTTGGTTTGTTTTTCCTAGATTCCCTAACTTGGGAAACAAATTGGAAAGCCATTGCAAAGAATGAGACTAACAGCTTTGAAAACTTTGAATGAAGTATCCCCCTAGGAAAAATGATAATTCTCACATATTAAATTTTTGATAGGATAATAATTTTAAGTATTTTGCGTAGTATTACTGTAAATGGAGAATTGTTCATGGGCATCTAAAACAAGGTTTCATTTTAAATGTTTTTCAGAACATTGCATCTATTACAACACCAACTATATAGTAGCAATTATGCTTGTGCTGATAAATTAGGAAATCCAGAAATGTGTTTGTATAATTTCAGTAAGGCAGGACATTTACTAAGGCTGAGATAATAGAGATTTGATGGCCTAGAGTTGGCAGAACTATACAGAAAAAATAATCATTTTTAGATAATAATCTAATATGTGTGTTACATAATAGTAAGGTACCTGCTTTTTGGAACATGGAAGCTTCACGTTTCTTTACATTTTTATTTTATTTACAGGTCCTCCTCCTATCCCTGCAGAACCTGTTGTTTCACCTGAACCAGTCTATGTCTCAAAAATACATTATGGTAAGAAAGTCCTTCATGATGATATTTTTTTAGAAGGGGAGCCCAATAAAAAGTTATAACAACATATAATTAAAATATGCTCAGGTGGGGTGCCTGGATGGCTCAGTCAGTTAAGTGTCCGACTCTTGATTTCAGCTCAGGTCATGATCTGACGGTTCATGAGTTCAAGCCTGACATCAGGCTCCATGCTGACAGCACATAGCCTGCTTGGGATTCTCTCTCCCTTCTCTCTCTGCCCCTCCCACACATGAGCTCTATCTCAAAATAAACTTTAAGATAGTTTAGGTATGAAAATACATTAGTATTTTATCATTCAAACCTATCAGACTTCTACAAGGAGAAGAATTTCCTTCTATATTGTGCTAAAAATGAGAAATGAGGAATGGAGAGGAAAAATTGAAGAAATGGCTTTTTTCATATGAGGAGATGGTTCATCAATTTCATATATCTTCTCTTTTGAGAACGCTTTTCTTTGGTAGGCTTGTCATTAATGAAAACCAACAGCTTTCTGGTAGTGCTTAATGGTTGGGCATTCATTTTAAATAATCAGTTTCTTAATGGCAGTTATTTGTCACACAAGCTCAGGAAAACTATGACTGCAATTGCAGTTACTAATTACATGACCAAACATCAACTACTTCTCCATGCACCTTAATTTTTCCATTTGTAAAATGTCCATAATAATAATTACCTTATAGGGTAATTGCGAGGATTCCGTGTAATCATATATGTAAAATACTTAAAGCAGTGCCAGTAGATGCTTCCTAAGTAGTAACGTTTTATTATAATACTTTGTCATATTCAATACTGTGTGGTAGTTATTGTATACTTTTCCCATTCATTGGTTTATGAATCCTCTGAAAGTCAGGGAATTACTCTTTACTTCTTCATTGCCTACATAGTGGTAACATTTCAGACTTCAAAGTTTAGAGTATTTATAGAATTAAAATGAAAAAGAGCCTACCTTTCTCTTTTCTATATCTGCAGATTAGGATTTGAAAAATGGGTTTTATGCTTAGTCAAACTTGTTTTCTGTTGTCTTTTTTTTCTCATTGTTATTGTTATATCTCTTTCTCTAAAACAGAGAAAGACCCTGCACATTTATGAGTTTGTTTGCAGTAAAAGGACCAGACCAGGGAAAGTAGGCACATTCAAATGGCAAAGTCTACCAACAGTTTAATATAGTCATTTGATCTAACAGTCATAAGAATTGATGAAGAGAAGGGAAGTGAGGAATCAATCCAGCAATAGTCATCTCTTAATATGGGAAAGGGCTCTGGTCTGTCTTTTCAGCCTCTGTGGGCAATTTTAATGAATAGTGGGGTAGAATCTCCAGTCAATGATTGACAAATAACACAGATTATGATTACCCTGAGAAAACAGATCAGTCTGTGGGGAAGAAAGAACATATGTTAACAGTATGTTTAAAGAAATACAAGATTAGGGTCAGCTTTGGTAGGCTCAGACAGGAGTCAAGTGTCAGAAAAAGGAGAGCAAACATCATCCTTCAAACACAGGAGTTGGATGTTATTGCCTTTGAAGAAAAAAGATTTGAGACTCACAATAATTTCCGAAACAGATTCTGCTATGCCAGTTATAGAAGATACCACTATTTCACAGCCTGTTTGCTCTGCCATATCTCTGACTGGACCATATCTTCATTAAAAACAGTGATATTTTGGGAAGCACCTGGGTGGCTCAGTCTGTTGAGCATCCGACTTCAGCTTAGGTCATGATCTCACGGTTTGTGAGTTCAAGCCCTACATCAAACTCTGCTGACAGCTCAGAGCCTGGAGCCTGCTTCAGATTTTGTGTCTCCCTCTCTCTCTCTGCTCCTCCCCTGCTCACTCTCTGTCTCTGTCTCTCAAAAATGAATAAATGTTAAAAAAATGATATTTTGGCTTTGAAGATAAGTTCAGGTTACACATGATACTAAAAATACATGACACTTGAAATTGGCAACTTGAAATCAAAGAAATGGTGTTACTTGGCATTATGTATGTCATGTTCTTATCTCATTCTTCATTTTTAGTCATTTGTGAAATCATTTTATTTCCTCAATAGCTGGAACACATGTATAAGGAAAATGATACTACTAATTTTTTTACATGCATGGTACGAAGAGATACAATTTAGTACCTAAGATTTGATTATATTCACGATATTATTTCCTTCAACACTGAATGAAGATCAAGAGGATTACTGATACGTTGTTAAGACCCAAGGGTTCTTTATGATATTTAGGTGCAATCATTTAATGGGTAGCAAAACATTCTCTTGCCCCATGCACGATTCTTACTCTAGCAGTACTAATTGCAGTGTGGTTTTCTACTCCATATCGTAATACAAAATAATTGCTAACTACATGTGGTATAATTAAACAAATTATAGTACATTTATTCTATAGATCCATTAGGAAGGATGTGGTAGTTACTATGTCTATCCTTGAGTGATGGCCAAGACCAAGTAAATGCAAAGGGTGCATTTCAGCATGTCCCAGTTTTTATATTTTGAAGTGATATATGTTTATAGATTCTAAAAATTTCTGTTAAGAACTGAAATAGTGCCCACATTTGGTGAGGGAACCTCTGAATGTATATCTTTATATTGCTGTTTCAGTTTTAAAAAAAAGTAAAATTTTAAAATATCCTTAAATGAATACTGCTTCTGTATGATGAGTTTTTGGTGATAAGCAGAGCCAAGATGCTGAGAATTTCTCATTTATATTTTTACTGCATAAGGACCAAAAACTAATTTATACACCACACATTGATGGTTTTGACCAATTTTAGGTAAATGTATGCTAGCATGCAATTATAATAATTTTTATCTCCACATTGTATGCTTTGTGATGAGATAAAAGAATATAGCCATTACTTTATTCTTTTTTCTCTCAGAGCTTCATTTTGTGATTAATTTTATGATTGTTCTCATTCTTCTTGATAATGTGAATTTGGAGTTTATTTTGGCCAATAAAATAGCATTAACAGTATTAACAGAAAAATTAAATATTAACAAATATAAATAAAAACATGCAAATGACCTAACTACAATGTGTTGTATCCAGTTAGCAGAATGTTAGCTGAGACCAACATCAAATTTTTATTACTTGTGTGCTTTTAATGTAATTTATTATTGAGCAGGTCAAAAGAATTTCTATGAAAATTATAATCAATTATTCATTTCGTATATACATAATGCATGATAGAAAAGTTCTTTCATTGCTTTTTTTCCTCTGAAAATATGAAATGGGCTACAGACTACTTGGTAGACTGCTTAGCAGCCATCATGAAACATGAGGAACCGTCAGCGTCTTACAACTAAACTTTGAGAAACACTGTATGGTATCAGGTGATTCTGCAACCTCTCATTCTCTAAAACAAGGGTCCTTCAGTAGGGATACACAAAGCAACAAATGGCCAGGGCCCTACCCCAGAATCTTAAGTTCTGTCATGTTTTTAAAAATTTTTTTAAATATTTTTATTTGAGAGAGAGAGGGAGGAGGGGAGAGACAGAGAGAGAATATGAAGTGGTCTCCACACTAAGAGTAGAGAACCATATGTGGGGCTCGAGCTTATGAACCATGAGATCATGGCCTGAACTAAAGTTGGACGCTTAAGCAGCTGAGCCACCCAGGTATCCCTCTGTCATGTTTAAAAAAAAATCCATGGGTAACTTCTGATGTATATTCTTGATTATAAACTGTTCTTTGGTAATCCTGGTTACTTAACACTGTCTTTATCCCCTTTCAAAGTTTAGAACTTTTTAGTAGGAACATGGAACTATATCAAGGGTCTAAGTGCTCCGTGTTTTTCAGTGGTTCTCAGTGGGGCAAATACTAAGGAATGTATTTCAATTATCACAATGATGAGGGAAGACTACTGGCTTTCAGTGAGATGTTGGTTGTCTGGCAATGTAGAATAATCCTATACAACAAAGAAGTGTGTCTTATAGGACTTTTGAATATTTCAACAAATATAGATCAGTAACTCTCTAGTGTGTAATATGAAGACATTAAGAGAAATTTTCTATAAAGCTCAATAACGTATTTTATTTGGAATGGAATGCTTTAAAATATCAGTCATGATGTAAGTTATAATTTGTTTACACATCTGTAAGTTACAAACTCAATTGTTAAGGTTGTAATTGGAATAATAGAGGTCTCTGCAAGAAAGCACAGTGTTTTTCAAATTCATACTCCATTTGATTTTTTTTTTTCCAGAAGGGAGACATATTCAGCGTGGAAAGATATCACAAATTGTTAAAGAAACATTTAATCAACTAATATCCAATCATTCAGAATATCTGAAATGTAGCAATTCATTGGCTGCTTTTATAATTGAAAGAGGTAAGTCCAAATACATGGGATGTGTTGGTTTGTAGAAAAGCTATTAAATATCCTAATTTTAAGATGTGTATAGTAGTATTTTTTTTTTTAATATATGAAATTTACTGTCAAATTGGTTTCCATACAACACCCAGTGCTCATCCCAAAAGGTGCCCTCCTCAATACCCATCACCCACCCTGCCCTCCCTCCCACCCCCCATCAACCCTCAGTTTGTTCTCAGTTTTTAACAGTCTCTAATGCTTTGGCTCTCTCCCACTCTAACCTCTTTAATTAAATAACTTTGACCCTTTTTACAGTGGTATTGCATTGATTTGAAGTGGCCTTTTCTAGTGGGTGTGTATCATTTTTTTAAATATAATTTATTGCCAAATTGGCTAACATATAGGGTGTAAAGTGTGCTCTTGAGTTTTGGGGTAGCTTCCCATGGTTCATCGCTTACATACATAGTGGGTGTATATCATTAAACACAAAGGCTCTCAAAGTTAAAATATACTGACCAGAAACTAATAGAGAACTGCAGAATGGTAAAATGCCTAACATTTTAAACAATAACTCTATTAGAACCACTACCAAACTGAATTCTAATTTCCATTATGACAAAGAGAAAGACTCTATATAATAAATGACCAAATTTTCATTTTAAAGTAAGAAAAGATTACTATGGAAAATCATGAGCTTCTGGTTTTTCTTGTGGATATTATGATGATTCCAACTACATTTTATCTTTTATTTACCCTTTAATGTTCTATGTTGATCATTAAAAGTATTCAAATCTTATATTTATTTCAGTTAAGAGATTATAGATGATATAAAACAAATTTGAGGTTTGGTTCCTGGTCTTAAAGAGTTTTTATAATTTAAATGGGGAGAGAAGATATATATACTGTTGTGAAAGTCTAAGATGATAAAAGTTAATTATTTTCTATGATCAAAAGATGTATGAAAAATTCATAGACAATAGAAACCTGATAGAGTTAAAATCTTTGGGAACAAGTGGGACTTAAGCTGAAACTTTAAGGATTAATAAGGCTTATTTAAATAGAGGAAAAGAAGACACTTCTGCTGAAAGATACGAGGGAAGAAAGCAGCAGTGAGAAAACTTTTTATGGAACAATGAAAGAAATTTATTACTAGTGTGGAAGAGATATACATGTATACATATACATAATGTATATATGCACACACGTGCATGCGCGCACACACACAGGAGTAATACAAAATGTTGTTAGGTTGATAAGATGTTACCAGATTATGGAGTCATTTATTTATTTATTTAAAAAAATTTTTTTGATATTTATTTTGAAGGAGAAAGAGAGACAGAGTATGAGTGGGGAAGGGGCAGAGAGAGGGAGGCAGAATCTGAAGCAGGCTCCAGGCTTCAAGCTGTCAGCACAGAGCCCCATGTGGGGCTCGAACCCATGAACTGTGAGATCATGACCTCCAATCAGGAAACAAACGAAAATGAAAATACAACAATCCAAACGCTTTGGGATGCAGCGAAGGCAGCCCTGAGAGGAAAATACATTGCAATCCAGGCCTATCTCAAGAAACAAGAAAAATCCCAAATATAAAATCTAACAGCACACCTAAAGGAAATAGAAGCAGAACAGCAAAGGCAGCCTAAACCCAGCAGAAGAAGAGAAATAATAAAGATCAGAGCAGAAATAAACAATATAGAATCTAAAAAAACTGTAGAGCAGATCAACGAAACTAAGAGTTGGTTTTTTGAAAAAATAAACAAAATTGACAAACCTCTAGCCAGGCTTCTCAAAAAGAAAAGGGAGATGACCCAAATAGATAAAATCATGAATGAAAATGGAATTATTACAACCAATCCCTCAGAGATACAAACAATTATCAGGGAACACTATGAAAAATTATATGCCAACAAATTGGACAACCTGGAAGAAATGGACAAATTCCTAAACACCCACACGCTTCCAAAACTCAATCAGGAGGAAATAGAAAGCTTGAACAGACCCATAACCAGTGAAGAAATTGAATCGGTTATCAAAAATCTCCCAAAAATAAGAGTCCAGGACCAGATGGCTTCCCAGGGGAGTTCTACCAGACATTTAAAGCAGAAATAATACCTATCCTTCTCAAGCTATTCCAAGAAATAGAAAGGGAAGGAAAACTTCCAGACTCATTCTATGAAGCCAGTATTACTTTGATTCCTAAACCAGACAGAGACCCAGTAAAAAAAGAGAACTACAGGCCAATATCCCTGATGAATATGGATGCAAAAATTCTCAATAAGATACTAGCAAATCGAATTCAACAGCATATAAAAAGAATTACTCACCATGATCAAGTGGGATTCAGTCCTGGGATGCAGGGCTGGTTCAACATTTGCAAATCAATCAACATGATACATCACATTAATAAAAGATAAGAACCATATGATCCTGTCAATCGATGCAGAAAAGGCCTTTGACAAAATTCAGCACCCTTTCTTAATAAAAACCCTTGAGAAAGTCGGGATAGAAGGAACATACTTAAACATCATAAAAGCCATTTATGAAAAGCCCACAGCTAACATCATCCTCAATGGGGAAAAACTGAGAGCTTTTTCCCTGAGATCAGGAACACGACAGGGATGCCCACTCTCACCGCTGTTGTTTAACATACTGTTGGAAGTTCTAGCATCAGCAATCAGACAACAAAAGGAAATCAAAGGCATCAAAATTGGCAAAGATGAAGTCAAGCTTTCACTTTTTGCACATGGCATGATACTATACATGGAAAATCCGATAGACTCCACCAAAAGTCTGCTAGAACTGATACATGAATTCAGCAAAGTTGCAGGATACAAAATCAATGTACAGAAATCAGTTGCATTCTTATACACTAACAATGAAGCAATAGAAAGACAAATAAAGAAACTGATCCCATTCACAATTGCACCAAGAAGCATAAAGTACCTAGGAATAAATCTAACCAAAGATGTAAAAGATCTGTATGCTGAAAACTATAGAAAGCTTATGAAGGTAATTGAAGAAGATATAAAGAAATGGAAAGACATTCCCTGCTCATGGATTGGAAGAATAAATATTGTCAAAATGTCAATACTACCCAAAGCTATCTACACATTCGATGCAATCCCAATCAAAATTGCACCAGCATTCTTCTCGAAACTAGAACAAGCAATCCTAAAATTCATATGGAACCACAAAAGGCCCCGAATAGCCAAAGTAATTTTGAAGAAGAAGACCAAAGCAGGAGGCATCACAATCCCAGACTTTAGCCTCTACTACAAAGCTGTCATCATCAAGACAGCATGGTATTGGCGCAAAAACAGACACATAGACCAATGGAATAGAATAGAAACCCCAGAACTAGACCCACAAAAGTATGGCCAACTCATCTTTGACAAAGCAGGAAAGAACATCCAATGGAAAAAAGACAGTCTTTAACAAATGGTGCTGGGAGAACTGGACAGCAACATGCAGAAGGTTGAAACTAGACCACTTTCTCACACCATTCACAAAAATAAACTCAAAATGGATAAAGGACCTGAATGTGAGACAGGAAACCATCCAAACCCTAGAGGAGAAAGCAGGAAAAGACCTCTCTGACCTCAGCCGTAGCAATCTCTTACTCGACACATCCCCAAAGGCAAGGGAATTAAAAGCAAAAATGAATTACTGGGACCTTATGAAGATAAAAAGCTTCTGCACAGCAAAGGAAACAACCAACAAAACTAAAAGGCAACCAACGGAATGGGAAAAGATATTTGCAAATGACATCTCGGACAAAGGGCTAGTATCCAAAATCTATAAAGAGCTCACCAAACTCCACACTCGAAAAACAAATAACCCAGTGAAGAAATGGGCAGAAAACATGAATAGATACTTCTCTAAAGAAGACATCTGGATGGCCAACAGGCACATGAAAAGATGTTCAACGTCGCTCCTTATCAGGGAAATACAAATCAAAACCACACTCAGATACCACCTCACGCCAGTCAGAGTGGCCAAAATGAACAAATCAGGAGACTATAGATGCTGGAGAGGATGTGGAGAAACGGGAACCCTCTTGCACTGTTGGTGGGAATGCAAATTGGTGCAGCCACTCTGGAAAACAGTGTGGAGGTTCCTCAGAAAATTAAAAATAGACCTACCCTATGACCCAGCAATAGCGCTGCTCGAATTTACCCAAGGGATATAGGAGTACTGATGCATAGGGGCACTTGTACCCCAAGTTTATAGCAGCACTCTCAACAATAGCCAAATTATGGAAAGAGCCTAAATGTCCATCAACTGATGAATGGGTAAAGAAATTGTGGTTTATATACACAATGGAGTACTACAGGGCAATGAGAAAGAATGAAATATGGCCCTTTGTAGCAACGTGGATGGAACTGGAGAGTGTGATGCTAAGTGAAATAAGCCATACAGAGAAAGACAGATACCATATGTTTTCACTCTTATGTGGATCCTGAGAAACTTAACAGAAACCCATGGGGGAGGGGAAGAAAAAAAAAAAAAAGGTTAGAGTGGGAGATAGCCAAAGCATAAGAGACTCTTAAAAACTGAGAACAGGGGCACCTGGGTGGCTCAGTCGGTTAAGTGTCCGACTTCGGCTCAGGTCACGATCTCATGGTCTGTGAGTTCGAGCCCCGCGTCGGGCTCTTGGCTGATGGCTCAGATTCTGGAGCCTGATTCCGATTCTGTGTCTCCTTCTCTCCCTGCCCCTCCCCATTCATGCTCTGTCTCTCTCTGTCTCAAAAATAAATAAAAACGTTAAAAAAAAAACAAACCTGAGAACAAACTGAGGGTTGATGGGGGGTGGGAGGGAGGGGAGGGTGGGTGATGGGTATTGAGGAGGGCACCTTTTGGGATGAGCACTGGGTGTTGTATGGAAACCAATTTGACAATAAATTTCATATATTGAAAAAAAAATAAATAAAATCCAATCAGAAGTTGGATTTAATGAGATGTAGATAGTAAGTGGTGAAAGATTTTTGGTCATGGATTGATACTGTACTATAATTGTTGGAAACAGCATCAGACGTAGCTCTGAGACTTAAATGACTTGGGCACATTTTGTACTTAACATCTCTCTGCTTTAGTTTTCTTTTAATTAAAAGTAGAAGTTATAACAATCTCTACTTCATAGAGTTATTAGGATTAGGTATAATACTGTAAACTATTTGGCAATGTACTTGGTATTTAAGAAAACATTGATTTATATTTGTGATAATTAAAATAAGTTGATGTCTAAGCAATAATTGCCAACAACTTTTTAAAAATACTACACAGGTTGTACCTGAATTAGGGAATCATAAATTAGATGGTTATGATGGAGGTGCTTAGAGTTGAGATAAGTATGAACAGGGAAAGAAAATAATATTTTTTTAGAAATTGATGCGATAAGATGGAGTGACAAATGATAAATGAAGTGAGATGAGTAAAACAACATTTCAAGTTTACATAGGGGAATGGTGTTTCCACATACACGGGAATCTGGAAGCTGATGTGAAGTTGAGCGAATAGCATGAATGAGAATAATAAGTCTGGTTTTAGAAATATGATTGCAAATATGCGTTGGGGAAAGCCTAAGTAAAATTAAGTACCTGTTGCTGGAGTAACTTGTACAGTCAGTACCTGCTTAAAAGGTATTAGAAAATCTAATTGGTGTTCCTCGCTGCCCAGCCAGCCTGTGTCTCCAGTAGGGTGTGTCACACACTCCCTGGAATGGCTGTTTCATACTTTTCTTTGTCCTCAAGTACCCTACATCCTCTTTTCCATCCTTGCTTTCAGCTTTTGGCCTTGCCTCATAATTTTTAATTTTGTTTGTAAGAAGCTTTCAAATCCAAACTTCCTTCCATCCTCTTCCACCAACTCTGTGCACTTCCTTGCAATTGTGCTCATATTCTCTACTGTGAGAGTGGAGGCAGGCTCTCTCATAAAGCCAATTCCTTCACTTAAATTTTGGTTTCATTCCCTCGCACATCTTAATGAATACCTTCTTTGGGTTATTCCCTTCTTTTTCCTGCATTATCAAACTAGCATCTCCCTGAAATATGGCAGGTCAAGTTAGAGTTGCAATAGAAACTGACTTCTTGGCTACCCTATTGCCCTTTATAACTCAAAACTTAACATCACCATCCCAGAACTTACACTGACTCTATATAATTCACTTTTCCCACCACCATCCACTCCTTCCTGGAGCAGCTACATTTATGATAATGGAACTTTTTATTTTTCTTGTCTTATTTTCTTTTCTCCAGCTTTCTCCATCTCAGTAAATGACATAAGACAGACTGAAAATCTAAGTGCTTTCCCTAAGACCCAAAATTTTTCTTTAAGTTCTATTGTATCCCCAAACTTTATCTCAGATCTGATTATTCTTTTTCCAACTACCCTTCATTATTTGAGTCTTAAGTCATGATCTCTGGTTTCTTGGACCCTACATATAGCATTTTCCAAATAAAGGAGTGATCTTAAAATGTAACCCAATACGATTTTCACTCCCTTACCTCAGTAACTTCACCACAGCTCCTGGGTAAAATCCACAAATCCTTAGCATGTTTTATGATGCCTCTTTCTCTAACCTCATCTTATGCCATTCCCTTCACTCTTTACTGGAGCAGCTGTACTGGTCTTTTAACTCCAGTACCTTTTACCTCCTCATGTTGCTCACTCCTCATACTGAAACTTAAATTTCAGTTTCATAGGGAGGGATTCTGCAACTAGTTTGCATAGGGTAACCTCTCCCCCCTCCCCCCGAAACGCACTTTTTCTTGCAATAAGAATGTAATCATTCTTTACATTTGCCCCATATTTTTTCTCCTCAAAGCACATATCACAGTTTGTGGTTTGTCTTTTTTCTGTCTCTCCTATTAGAAGCTTCATGAGGGCATATCTTGCTCAATATTTTATTCTTACCATCAACCTCAGCACCTGGAACTTGGTAGGATCTCAGCTGCTTTTGTTGAATTAATGAAAGTCCTTTAGGTATTTGCAAATGTGAAATTGAACTTTCTCTGAAAGACTAAGACTAGAGATTTTTTTAAATCATCAACAGAGGTAAAAGATTTAAAAGGCACAATGTTCAGAAGAGAGTATCGAGAGAAAAGAGCTAGTGACTAGGCTATAGAAAGGCCTCATAGGATGTGAAAGGAAAAAAGAATTGTGTAATTTGAGCATAGAGTTTCAAGGAAATCTCAAATGAGGTACAGCAAAAAGTAAATGGAGAAAAACTGTTAGAAAAAGCATAAGGTGCTTGTTTCTCTAAAAAAGCAGTTTTAGTAGAACAGAAACTATAATTTTATTTGTAGAGAGTTTGAGTATATTAAGAAAAAAGGAGCCACTATGTGTAGATAACTTGTTTAAGGCAGAAATAGAATGGCCAGTGAAATCTCTAGTAAGCCAAACAAATCTAGATGTAGAAGAAATAGATGGAAGTTTTCAAACTAAGGATATCTAATGATTCTGTTGATTGTAGTAAAAGTTCAGATGAACGATCATAAAATATCTGAATTTTTAATTGAAATTATTGAACTATTAAAAAATTAGTTCTTAGAAGACTCTCAAACTCTTACTTGAAATTGAAATTGTGTAAGTTTTGCATCTCTTTGGTCAATATATTTTAGTAACTTTAAAATGGTAAGGTAGAGGTTGAACATAGGTAAGATGGAGGTGAAAATAACCTACTATTCTTAACCTTTTCCTTTCAGCTGGACAGCATGAAGTTGTAGCTATAGGCACAGGTGAATACAATTATAGCCAGTGCATTAAGCCAAATGGAAGAGTGTTGCACGATACTCATGCTGTTGTTACAGCAAGAAGGTCTCTCCTTAGGTAAGGTGACAAATATATTTAATGCTATCAAACATTAATGCTTTCAGCCCAAAGTAACCACATATCAGTGTCTTTATTTACAAATCACTGAGCCATGGATATGACATTCTTTTCCTTATGCAGGTCATCTGATTATTTCCATGTCATTTTTGAAAACCTTACTGTAACCGCAGTGTCTATAATCTGTGGATTTTAGTGGCTTCTATTATCAAGACCTTAATGAGCTCCATTTTAAGTCCTGCAACTTTTTTAATATGACATGTTTATCACTGATCAAAGTAATTAAGAGTATATAGCTTTAGATCTGGACCAAGTTGGCTTGGTAATATTTCACCCCTAAATTAGCCATATTTACCCAAAGTATTGCCAGAAAACGGTAAGTTTCCATTCATGAAGTCTATGCAAAGTTTACTGTATAGCAGAATATAGATAAGGTATTCTTTTTTTAAGTTGTAATATAGTTGACATGTACAGTATTATACTATTTGCATGTTAGTTTACAACACTCACTGCACCCACCACCACCATAGCAAATATGGTTACCATCTGTCACCATACAAAATTATTACAATATTATTGACTCTGTTCCCTATGCTATATTTTCATCCCCTGACCTATGTATTTTATAACTATAAGTTTGTATAGGCTGGCAGATCTTAAAGAGAAATAAGGGGAACTTGGATGGCTCAGTCAGTTTATCGTCCTACTCTTGATTTTGGCTCAGGTCATGATCTCAAGGTTCGTGAGATTGAACCCCACATCAGGCTTTGTGCTAACAGCACAGAGCCTGCTTGCGATTCTCTCTCCCTGCCCCTCCCCAACTCATGCTGTCTCTCTGTGTCTCAAAATAAATAAATAAACATTTTTTAAAAGAGAGAAGGAAAAGGGCTGAGGTGAGGAGGCCTACTTTCTTCTTCCAAACTCATCAGTCACTCTGCTCCTTGTGAAAGGAGTTAGTAGTAGGTAGGAGGGAGAAGTCAGGAAGGTTACTCGTTGGAAGTCCCTTCATATGAAAACATTAAGAAATGTGTTACTTTCTCCAGTGTCTGCCAGACTTTGGTTCCATTAAGACATTAAGCTTACTTTTTATAAAACTTTTTTGTGGAAATATTCAAACCCTAGGGAGAATAGGATAATGAGTTCCATCATTCAGTTATCAGCATTCTCATACCAATATCCAATGATCAGCATATCCAGTTATAAGCTTCCTTTTTATTAATTAAAAAAAAAACTTTTTAAAATGTTTATTTATTTTTGGGAGAGAGAGAGAAACAGAACATGGGTGGGAGAGGGGCAGAGAGAGGGAGACACAGGATCTGAAGCGGGCTCCGGGCTCTGAGCTGTCAGCACAGATCCCCACGCAGGGCTCAAACCCACAAGCCGTGAGATCGTGACCTAAGCTGAAGGACACTTAACCAACTGAGCCACCCAGGGGCCCCCAGTTATCACCATTCTGCATTTAATCTCTGCATCCTCATTTTTTGTTGGTGGTATTTTCTCTGCTAGAGTATTTGAAAACATATTTAGACATTAGTTTGTCTAAAAAACTTAAGCACGTATCTCTAATTATAAGGAAAGAATCCTATAATCTTAAAAGATAAGTTTTAGGGAAGTCCGTGAAGGTAATGTAACTCATTGTTCTCTAATCCCCATTGGTGCTTATTGAATTATTTGACCTCTTTAAAATTATCTGATATGTGTATTTCTTCCCATGCTTGGCCTTGTTATATACTGGTGCTTAATTTTTCATTATTTCTGAAGAAAGTACTAAAATCATGTTTTTTATTTAATAAGCAAAATAATATCTGTCTCCTGATTTGATTAGTATTAGTTTTTCAGGAGATCGTTTCACTTCTATAACTTACGGTCTTCATTGTGCTGTTCTGTACTCTTGTGTTTTTGTCTTCACAACCGCTAAGAAACAGGAACCACAGTTGTTTGTCTGTTTTGGCAGGAAGAGGAAATAGAAATAAGACAGAATATTGACACCTCATGCAGGAGGCTGAGAACAGAACTTGTGAGAAAAGGAGGAATCAGTGGAGAAATGTGTATTTTGCAGGATATGACAGATGCAGACTCAAATGTGAAATGAGTGGAGTGGTAATCAAGGAATGGTGCTTTAAGGCAAATCACATGGCAGACTGGGCTCCAGCTGAGGAGTTCCCATACAGTTTAACTCTTCATTAAATAAGACTAAAATTATTTTAGGAGCTCTTATCAGGTATCAAAACTTTCAACACATAGGGAGAGACATTGCTCACAACACATGTATAGATATGATACTTAAGATATATAATTTAAAAATTCTATTATTTGATAAAGTTATAACCCCTTTATTTTAGGTACTTTTATAGACAACTTCTGCTCTTCTACAGCAAAAATCCTGCTATGATGGAAAAATCAGTATTTTGTACAGAGGCAGCTTCTAATCTACTCACTCTCAAACAGAATGTCAACATTTATCTCTATATGAACCAGTTGCCTAAAGGGTCAGCCCAGATTAAGTCACAATTGTAAGTATTATGGAAGTTATTTTTCAAAGCAGTGAGGATGTCTATGTCATATATTCTGTATACATAACAGCAATAGAACAAGTAACTTCATATCTATCCTTGTTCTCCCTCTGCCTTGAGGTGTTATTTGTGGCTAGCTAGAGGCCACAGATTCTTTCTCCCTCCCCTCCACTTAATCTCCTCTACCTTACCACTTTCTTTCTATGATGTTGAAAATTTCCTTTCAAGTTTGAAGACTTCATAAATGGTAGGGAAGCATGGATTTATGCACTCTTCACATGTTATTACAGAATCAAGAAATGCAGTTTGCTTTTCTGGTCGATCTGTGGCCAAAACTTCATTATCTTGATGAATGGGTAGCATCAGAAATTTAAACAGTACAGACACGCACCAAGGAGAAAGCAAAATTCACTTCAAGTCTCACCATATAGAGAGAATAATGGTTAATATTTTGTTAAAAATTCTTACAGTTATACCTTTGAAAACAAGGGCAAGGAGTATTCCTGGAGGGAAAATTCAAGAAAAACTATTTTACATTTTTTAACATATTTTATTGGAAAAGATCTTGAACACAAATTGTCAGGATTTTTTTTTTTCATTCTCTTTGTAGTTTAAAAAAATATTCATACAGAGAAAGAAAATAGCTTAAGAACTGTGGTAGGAACAAAAATTAGGTATTCATTTGATTTTAAGGGACACAAAGATAGTAAAAAGAATTTATCTTTGCCAGAAGCTCTAAATATGGTTAATTTATGTTTGGTATTAATCTTGTAGAACTATGTTACTCCATTCCTACCTTGCTTTGGTTTTGCATCTATTTCTGTTCGTGAAATTAAATGAACACTGGCAAGTTAAACATGTCTGAAAAAAATTCTATTATTTTAAATAATAAAATTTATTATTTTGAGACATAGCATGCATGTGCGAAAGGGGAGGGGCAGAGAGAGAGAGACAGAATCCCAAGTAGGCTCCACGATGTCAGCACAGAGCCCGATGTGGGCTTGAACTCACAAACTGTGAGATCATGACCTGAGCCAAAATCAAGAGTCAGATGCTTAACTGACTGAGCCACCCAGATGCCCCCCGTTCTTTTTTTATTTTTTTATCTTTTAATGTTTGTTTATTTTTGAGAGAGAGAGAGAGAGACATAGAGCACTAGTGGGGGAGGGGCAGAGAGAGGGAGACACAGAATCCAAAGCAGGCTCCAGGCTCTGAACTGTCAGCACAGAGCCCTATGTGGGGTTTGAACTCATGGACTACAAGATCATGACCCAAGCCAAAGTCAGATGCTCAACCAACTGAGCCACGCAGGCACCCCACCCCCAGTTCTTAAGTACATAAAGATTTTTACTTTGTCAACTTTTTAAAAACATTTTTTAAAGTTTTAATTTAAATTCCAGTGTAATATTAGTTTCTGGGGTGCAGTATAGTGATTCACAATTTCCGTTCAGCATGCAGTGTTCATCACAAGTGCACTTCTTAATCCCTATCACCTATTTATTCCATCCCCCCATCCACCTACACTCTGGTAACCATCATTCTCTACAGTTAACATTCTGTTTCTTTGTTTGCCCCCCCCACCTTTTCTCGCCTTTGCTCATTTGTTTTGTTAAAACACTAACTGAGCTTAAATTCCACATCTGAGTGAGATCACCTGGTATTTTTCTTTTTCTGACTGACTTTCACTTAGCATAATACTCTCTAGCTCCATCTGTGTTGCTGCAAATGGCAAGATTTTGTTCTTCTTTATGGCTGAGTAATATTCCACTATTTTTTTTTTAAAGGGATAAAACTTTTCTTTTTCTAGGCGTCTTAATCCACATTCTATATCTGCATTTGAAGCCAATGAAGAGCTGAGTCTCCATGTGGCTGTTGAAGGCAAAATTTATCTGACTATCTACTGTCCTGCAGATGTTGTTAATAGAGTAAGCAGTATGTCTTCAAGTGACAAATTGACAAGATGGGAAGTGCTTGGTGTACAGGGAGCATTGCTGAGTCACTTTATACAGCCAGTTTATATCAGCAGTATACTTGTTGGTGAGTGGGATTTCAGTACCTCCTGACCTCTTTTACTAAGTAAATATATTAATCAGTGTAAAACCAGATTTTTGCACTCTTGAGCCTTTATTTAAGGTAAAAAACACATTCACTGTTTTGTTGAGATTTTCATTTCATGGTAGCTTGTAATCATACTTAGTATAATATGACTTCTGCTTTCTTATCAGGAGGAGAAAAATTAATATTTTAAATTAGCCATTTAAATATATTATACCTTAGATACATTATACCTTGAACTTACACTTTTGTTTGCACAATATTTAATTATTTTTTCCTTTTCTTTTGGAAAAAGGTGTTTCCTTAAACTTCTCAAATCTAAAAGTTTGTCTTTAGTTATCCTTGAAATAAGAAAAAATATTAAGTGCCCATTTTGGTTTTTTTCCTACCTTTTTCATACATTTGGTTATGATCTGGATCCTTTAAATTGGTCAAATGAGTAGGAAGTAGCTAGAGCACAAGATAAATAACGTGAATTAGCAATTTTACTTCTTTCTGTGGTGGGAGGTATTACAGAATGCTGTATTTATATTTGAATGGTTATTTCAGGCATTATTTCAATAAACAGTTTTGGGGCTCAGTTTTATAGTTTTCATAAAGCCCTAGGTATTGTAAAACTTTAATTCCCTTGTGAAACACTTTAAATTATACTGTTACTTGGTTCTTCTTTGCTTACCATTTTTAATAACAGTTGCATGTACAAGCTTTAGATCCTCACATGGGTAAAATTTTTGTTTTTAGGTGGTACTATTTCTTATATTTTTTTCTTGTTTTTTTTTTTTTTGTTTGTTTGTTTAGATATACCATTTCTTAGAAATTTCTCTTATAGGTAAAACTTTTTCAGTTCCATGTGTATATAAGATTCTGTATTTTCTTCCTATTTTTGTTTGGCTTTAATAAATTGTAAAAAGGAAAATGGTTATTTATTTTCTTTTTTTTTAATTTTCTAATATTAACCTTATTTTCTTTGTATAGGAAATACATTATTTGATTCACAATTCAAAAGATTCAGGAGGGTTTTCAGTAAAGCTTCCCTCCCATCCTAGAGCCCCAGGCACCCAATTTACTTCTGTGGCATTCATTGTTACTAGTTTTTTGTTTTTCTTTCCAAAGATAGTTTATGCTTATAGAAATAAATGAATACATTCTTTCCCTTCTCTTTTCTTTTCTATTCTGTATTTTATGTGAATAGATGATAACAGCTCATATTGTTTGCATCTTTTTTCATTTAATAATGTATCTTGGAAGTTTTTCCATGTTGAGTATGTAAAGAATTTCCTCATTATTCGTGGCTCACTGTAATATTTCTTTGTATAAATGTATCATAATTTATTTAACCATTTTTAGGTTGTGGTAATTTTAGGTTGTTTGTAGGGTGTTTTTTTGGTTTTTTTTTTTGTTTTTTTTTTTTTGCCACTGCCAAAATGCTACAGTGAATGACCTTTTTATATTTATTATTTATGCATGTAAAAGTATATTACTAAGATGAATTCCTGGAAGTAGAATTACAGGCAAAGAAGTATGCATTAGCAGTTTTGAAAAATATTACTAAGTTAACCCTCCAAATCATATTGCCCCTGGTAAATATGGCAGTGCCTGCTATTCTTACCCTCAAAAGTGCTTACTTCTAAATCTACTTTTTCCAAATACATATTCAATATAGATGATACATTTCTTAGATTTAATTTAGTTTCCAAGGTTCTTTGCAATATTTTCTTTTAGTCAGGTCAGATACTCTCTCAGACACTTAAACTTTCCTCAATCTCCTTTAATAAAGGCTCTTTTTCTTTTTGAATGTCTATTAAGTATCTAAGAATTATCTATGCTTTCTCTAGAATCACAGCTTTCTTTGACTCTGGTGAAGAAGGTATTTTAAAATATGTCATTTATATGACATAACTCCATACTATGGTTTCTCAAAAGGATGGATATAGGTTCTTGTAAAATTACTTGGAATTTAGCTAGTGGTTGGGGCACCTGGGTGGCTCAGTCTGTTGGGCGTCTGACTTTGGCTCAGGTCATGATCTCACAGCTTGTGAGTTTGAGCCCCACGTCGGGCTCTGTGCTGACAGCTCAGAGCCTGGAGCCTGCTTTGGATTCTGTGTTTCCCTCTCTCTGTCTACCCCTCCTCCGCTCACGCTCTCTGTCTCAAAAATAAATAAACATTAAAAAACATTTTTTTAATTAAAAAAAAGAATTTAGCTAGTGGTTTAGGATAGGAACTTAAAAATTAAATCTTGTCATTTTGAGTTCATCTTGCACCTAGCAATGGGGAACACCAGGTAACGATAAAACACTATATAAGACTTTGTAAAATTGTTTCTGCTCTCTTTTCTTGGCATCTTTGTGAGACACATCTAAAGCTAACTGATGTTCTGTCTGGTATAGTCTAAATGATTTTAATGTGTATACGTTTGTAACAAAGGCACATTTTTGGACTTATTATGATCTCTATTTTGTGTCTGGTGGAGGAGGTAGGAAGTTTTGAGGCAGAGAAATATACATTTTAAAAGAGCACCACTGGGTGATTCTTATACAGATGATGTGAATGGCTCTTTGAGAAATACTCATTTAAAGTGTCCGTACACTAAAAGAATGTGATTTGGAGAGCTAAAAGAATCCTGAGTTCACTGAACTGTATTAGTAGTCTAGTATAGCTGCTCATTTAATAATAAACTCTTTTTATGTCATTCCTGATAGAGGATCATCTGACCTTAGTTTAAAAGCATCTAGTAATGTGGAGCATAGGATTTAAAGCCAATCTATTCTATTAATTGAATAGCTCCAATTGTTTTAAAGACGAATTTCTCTGTATTTAGAATTGAAATTTACTTCCCTTTAATTAATTCTAGTTCTTTGAGAATAGTGACCTCATCCCATTCTCTTTTAATAAGTCTCATGAAAGTTTTTACAGTTCTTTATTTTGATTCTTAAAAACCTAATTTACTAGATCAGTTACCAATGGAGAGTATTATATTTTAAGACTTATTTAACATTTTAAAAAGTTTACAGAAACAAATTTTATGTTCTAGATATTGTCAGATATTTATCACTTTATGGTAGTATTCTTTTTCTTTTTTAGGAAAAAGTCTTAGACTTGCATTTAAAAATACATTTACTATTATTTGAATAGAAAGCAATCCAGACTAATATGGAAGAAATTTCACTTTGCTTAGGTACTTAAAAACAGCTGGATTTATATTTTCAAGGTTTTTAAGATATATTTTGCAAATTTGGTATTCTGTTAAGGTAAGGTCATCTGTCTAAACATTTCAAGAGTGTTTGTCCAGAGGTATTTCCATCCAGGAGTGCTTTTCATATGCTGATTTGAATTGTACATTTGGATTATAAAGAATACTAATTGCTGATTCCCTCCTAGTGAAACTGTTTTAAACATAGATTTAAACATTTCATAACCTTAGAGATTATGTTACCCCCCTTTTTTTTTTTTAAGATCAGTGATTGGAGGTTCACAATGTTAATAAAAGACTTGCCCAAAATCATTCAGTTTGCCTATTGGCAGAGCCAAGACTCAAACCTAGTCTTATAACTTCTCATGCTGGTGCTTTTTTTTATTAAATTGAGCTCTGACAGCTTTGTCTGAGCATAGCCAGTGACTAGAATTTCACTGCTATGTCTCTTAAACTTGATGGTCTTGAAGGCAGATGCTATGCCACACTCATCTTGGTCTGGATTATGTTCCCTAGCACAAATGTAAATGTTTCATGAATAAATGGTTTGAGTCAGCATGTTTTATTGTTGAAAGTGCTTTTATTTTTCTACTTAAAACGTATTCTGTCTGGAACAGTTAAAAAATAATTTTTTTTTTAAATTCTTTGCTCTTGTTACATTTGATGATCATCTGGGAAGCTTTTAAAATAGTATGGGAATTAAGCATTGGTATTAATATTCCAATCCCTAGTGATTCTAATGTGCATCTAGAATTGATAATTATTGCTTTCTGGTAATCTAATCTTTTATATTCCTTTTTCATCAGATATTTATTGAGCCATCTACTAAATGCTAGGTGCTGTGTACTGTTGTGTTACCCTCAGGGGTGCCCTTTGTGTAAAATACAGAGTGAGTGTTATGAATATACACACAGGATGCTTCTTGCCTTATGTCTTCTTCTAGCCACACATTTGTGTTTCACAGGAACATGATTTGTTTTCTCCAGATGTTCTGTGGTATATGGGTGGTGGTGGTAACAATGTAATGCTTCAGACTAATTACAATGTTCCAGATGTGGTAGGACCAGTGCACAGTTCTCTAATGTTTGATTTAGATACTTCATTCTTATTCATGCAGCTTCAGTTTTTATTAGCTATTTCAGGAACTATTTCCTTTTTTTTTTAAATATATGTAATTTATTGTCAAATTGGCTTCCATACAACACCCAGTGTTCATCCCAAAAGATGCCCTCTTCAATGCCCATCACCTACCCTTCCCTCTCTCCCACCCCCCCCCCCCATCAACCCTCAGTTTGTTCTCAGTTTTTAAGAGTCTCTTATGCTTTGGCTCTCTCCCACTCTAACCTCTATTTTTTTTTCCTTCCCCTCCCCCATGGGTTTCTATTAAGTTTCTCAGGATCCACATAAGAGTGGACACATATGGTATCTGTCTTTCTCTGTATGGCTTATTTCACTTAGCATCACACTCTCCAGTTCCATTCACATTGCTACAAAAGGCCATATTTCATTCTTTCTCATTGCCACGTAGTACTCCATTGTGTATATAAACCACAATTTCTTTACCCATTCATCAGTTGATGGACATTTAGGCTTTTTCCACAATTTGGCTATTGTTGAGAGTGCTGCTATAAACTTGGGGTACAAGTGCCCCTATGCATCAGTACTCCTGTATCCCTTGGGTAAATTCCTAGCAGTGCTACTGCTGGGTCATAGGGTAGGTCTATTTTTAATTTTTTGAGGAACCTCCACACTGTTTTCAGGAACCATTTCTATTGATTTACATTACACTTATGGTAGATTACGCTCCTGAGAATCTTTTCTGTATAAAAAGCTGTCAAGTTGGGGTGCCTGAGTGGCTCAGTCGGTTGAGTATCTGACTTTGGCTCAGGTCATGATCTCACGGTCTGTGGGTTCAAGCCCCGTGTCAGGCTCTGTGCTGACAGCCCAGAGCCTAGAGCCTGCTTCAGATTCTGTGTCTCCTTCTCTCTGCCCCTCCCCTACTCATGCTCTGTCTCTCTCTCTCTCTGTCAAAAATAAGTAAAAATTAAAAAAAAAGCTGTCAAGTCAGGTCTGCTTCAGTCTTTGATTAGATTTATTTTTTGACTTACCTTTCAAGTTTTATGTTGTTATTTTAGATGATTTTAAATAAATCAAACTTTTCCTATTATATGACATAATTTTAGAGCCGTATTTTTCCAGGAACAAGATTTAGTTTCAAGATAGAACCAAAACCACACCTCAGATTTAGTTAATAGTTAAAGCATACATATATAAGGGGGAAAAGTAAAATTTCTAGTATCAATATCCTTGATTTTTTCTATTAAATTATTGCTTTTATACCACCCTATTAAAACATCTAGTTGAAACAATTTGGTATTTAAGGAATCTTACATGGAATTTGACTTGCAGTGTTGTTGGGTTCTTGGTTTTTTTTGTTTTTTTCCAAAATATGTCTTGGTACCTTGGGCACAAATAGTATCCTTATCTTATTACAGTATGTCTTACTCTGTTTGGGCTACTACTCTGTTGGTGGCTACCCACCACAGATTGGGTGTCTTAAGCACCTAAACATATATTTCTCACACTTCTGGAGGCTAGAAATTCTAGGATCATGGTGCTGACAGATTCACTCTCTGGTGAGGGCCTGTCTCCTGATTCATGGTTGATTGTTTTCTTACTGTGTCCTGATACTGTAGCAGGGGTGAGAGCCTCTTTTATGAGGGCACCTCACAAAGGCCCACCTCCAACTACCATCACATTGGGAATTAGGTTTCAACATATTAATTTTGTCGGAATACATTTAGTTTGTAGCACAGTATGTAATATATAACATTTTCTTTTGAATCTATGTCTTCTGTCCATTATAGATACAGTGACTATTCCACAGACCACAGACCTTCCTTCTTACCAATATTTTATGTCCAAGCATCTTTTTTTTTTGTGCCCAGCATATCTTTATCCTAGACTTAATTTGTCAGTGTTTCTTAATTTGGAATATTCAGAGGAGTGCTCAGTGTCTATCAGTAGATGAATAAAGAAGATGTGGTGTATACATACATTGGAATATTATTCAGCCATTAAAAAGAATGAAATCTTGCCATTTGCAGCAACATGGGTTAGATCTAGAGGGTATAGGCTGAGCAAAATAAGTCACAGAAAGACAAATATCATATGAGTTTACTCCTGTGGAATTTAAGAAACAAAGAAGCAGGAAAAAAAAAAAAAAGACAAACCAGAAAACAGACTCCTAACTATAGAGAAGGTACATTGGAGGGAGTGTGAGTGAAATAGGTGATGGGGATTTTAAGAGTACACCTCTTGATGAGTGCCAAGTAATACACAGAATTGTTGAATCACTATGTTAAATACCTGTAACTAATTTAACACTGTGTGTTAACTATACCAGAATTAAAATGAAACACACACACGCACATACACACACACACACACGCACACACACACACACACACACACAAAGGAGTGCTTAGAAAAAGGGTGACAAAAGCAACTCATGCTCTCTTTACATCATTTTCTAGTTTCCAAGTAGTCATAATGAGTGTAAGACCAGTAGCCATCCATCTCAACAATTTCAGTGATACGGAAACAACTTTTTTCTGAAGTATTATCTAGTAGTTTATAAAATTTCTCTTGTGAGAACCTCCGACCCACTAAGGAGAAAAGAGATCTACTTTAGAATTCTTAATTTTTAAATAGGAATGACTTGTTTAACTTCTGTTTTAAGTTTGCAGCCCATTATTTTATACCTTACTAATGACATTGCATCTCTTTGAGCTCTCTTTCAACAGTTATTTTAACCAAGAACTCTAAAGGTTTGATATTGGTCAAAATTTTAACCAGAAATGGCCATTCTTTAAATTACTTTGTGTTGTGAAACTGGACTATTACAGTACTAGAATAGTTGTAATTTGTGGTCCTTAGATATAGAAAAGTAACTTACTCTCACCAACTATTTCTCAGCCACATTTATCTCATGTATTAGGTGTTGGTTTCATGCTGTCATCTGAGAAATCAAGACGAGTCAATTGTCTTTGGCAGAAACCTGTATAAAGTACTGGGATTTTTTTCTTTGTTTGCTTGCTTGTTTTTTGTTTTGTTTTTTTTTTTCTGGGTCAGTTCTGGCTCTTCACTGGAATTTCAATTTTTTTTACTTTCTGTATTTTCTGTAGATTCTTTTTTGAATAGAAATCATGACCTTGATACCTTGTCCTAATTCTGGTAAAGAATATGGAAACAGGTGCTAAGAGAGAAGTAGGAAAGGAAAAGTAGCAAGATAAAAGATAGACTTTAGACTCTTTCCAATTTTTTTTTGGTGTATAGTCTTTTAATACTGAACTTCTTCTGAGTGTTTTGTTTTTACTTTTTAGGTAATGGGAATTGCAGCGATACTAGAGGTTTAGAAATTGCTATAAAGCAACGTGTTGATGATGCACTGACTTCAAAACTTCCAATGTTTTACTTGGTCAACAGACCTCATGTTAGTTTAGTACCTTCTGCATATCCACTTCAAACAAACTTGGAATATAAATCCCTGAGTCTGAATTGGGCACAGGGGGACATTTCTTTGGAGATTGTGGATGGCCTAAGTGGAAAGATCACTGAAAGGTTAGCATTTCTAATTTCTTTTAAAACCGCATATTAAGCAGGGCACTTGTGATGAGTACCGGGTATTATATGTAAGTGATGAATCACTAAATTGTATACCTAAAACTAATATTACACTGTGTCAACTAACTGGAATTTAAATAAAAATGAAAAAATAGAAAAAGAAAATTGTAAGAGAAAATACTGTATTTATTAGAAAAGAACATCTGTACATAAATCTGTACATAAAAAGAAAAACTGTACATACAGTTTAAACCTGTGTTGTTCAAGGATCAGCTGTATTTAGAAGTGCAAGTGTAAGGGGCCCAGAAGTTAAGCTTCACAGTAAATCTCCCTCTGTCTATGCTATAATAAAAACAAAGTCCCTCCCAAAAGCACATATAAGCAAAATAATACATTTTAATACAGTTTTTAAAATTATTGTAACTTTTTTAGGTAAAAAATTTTAAATTATGAACAGTAATGAGTGTGTTATCATTGAGTGTGGCTATACTAATTTAAGGAGAAAAAAAACCATTTTTTTTTTTCTGATGAGAAAACAGACCTGGCGAAGTTCTATAACTTACTGAAGTTACATAGTAAGTTGAATGGAGCCAGCATTCAAAATCAGTCTCCAGAACCTATATTTTTCTAAGTATCATTTCATGATTTTAAATACTTAAATTTTTTTTAAACATTTATTCATTTTTGAGAGACAGCATGAGCGGGAGAGCGGCAGAGAGAGAGGGAGACACAGAATCCGAAGCAGGCTCCAGGCTCTGAGCTGTTAGCATGGAGCCCAACCCAAGGCTCAAACTCATGAATTGTGAGATCATGATCTAAGCTGAAGTCAGATGCTTAACCAACTGAGCCACCCAGGCACACCTCATTTCATGATTTTAATTAGCACTGGAATCATATAATGTGTTTGTATTAAAAATTCATTTTCTCTTACTGAAGCTGAATTTCTGGATCTAAGACTCAAGAATCTGTATATTTGATATGTGTTTTCAAATATTACTTACTTACACTTAATTTTTTATTTTTTTACTTTTTATTTTTGAGAGTGAGAGAGACAGAGCATGAGCCAGGGAGAGCAGAGAGAGAGAGGGAGACACAGAATACAAAGTAGGCTCCAGGCTCTGAGCTTGTCCAACTAGAGCCCTACACGGGGCTTGAATTCACGAACCACAAGATCATGACCTGAACTGAAGTCGGATGCTGAACCGACTGAGCCACTCAGGCGCCCCTATTACTTACTTACACTTAAATGTGAGAACTAATGTACTGTGTTATACTACCTTCTTGTAATAACCCTGTAGATTAGGTTGTATTGTTGCTCTTTTACAGGTAAACTGTCAAGTAGGTTAAATATCTTGTTTAAAGTCATCCAAATAGTAAGTGACACAGCTGGGATTCTGATCTGGACATTGTATTTCCAAAGCCCTTGTCTTTAGACACTATGCCTTTAGACATTTCTTTGTAACATCCCTGCCACTGATTGTCAAGCAAAGCTAAAACCCTTCTTTTCGTGTGACCATAGGTTTATAATGAAGTAATGAATAATGTTAAAAGTTTAAATGCTTAATCTTGCTTTCTTTGTGAAAGATGGATTTAAATCAAGACCACATACAAACATTTCTTGGTATGAACTCAGTCAAGCATTCTGTTGATTACTTCAACTAATGTGAATTAAACCATTGCTTTGCATCATCAAAAAGTAATATCACTGTTAATTATGAACAAACTATACACATAAAAACAAAACAAATCTTCGATGAAAGACATTTAAAAATCTTTTACTGAAAACAGAAAATAACGCAACAAGACTAAAATCAATAGATACAAAATGAGCCTAATTCTTTTATTGTAGCTATATCCTTGCCAGGTGATTACAAATGGAGAGAGCAGATGTGATCTAAATATTAGACAAAGTATAGTTCAGCCTCAAAGCATTACATAAGGCAAAGGATACTTTATCATTGAAAGGTATAATTTACAAGGAAGACAAAAACAGTTAATGGATATCTATGCAACAAATAACATAGTATCAAGGTTCATATAGCAGAAGTTACAGAAAAGGAGGAAAAATTAAGATCCACCACTAGTTGAGACCATAATTGACCTCTTTCATTAGCAGATAGACAATAAGCAAGGATATAGTGGTTTTTAATAACAAAAAGGTAGATTTGCTTAACTTACGAAACTTTGCACCATAAAAATGTAAAATATACCTACTTTTCAAGAACCTGTAGAATATTGAAAAAAATTCATCCTATGTTAGGCCACAAAGAAAATTTCAAATTCTAAAAGAAGCAATGTGTAGATAGTATTTGTAATATAGTAAATCTATAAATACTAAAATCAGGATACTAGAAATTTATTGGGAAAAATACTCTTAACTTTTGGCTCAAAGAGGAAATGTAAAATGAAACTTCAGAATATTTAGAAAACAAGGATATTGACAGCATTTCATGTAAGAACTTGTAGGATATAGCTAAAGCAAAGCTGAATAGAAAATCAGTACTTTAAATGCTTATATCAACAAATAATGGAAATCAAGCAGAATGAAAAAGTCAATAAGAGAAATGTAAATTAAAGAGCTAGAGCACAAACAAGTTGTAAGTAATCATAAAAAGCTGATTCTGGTAAATGTCATTTATTAATCTCATTTAACAAAAAGGGAGTAATTAACAAAAATAGAAGATTGAAAGAATCCTAAAAAACTTCTTTGGTCAACCATGTAAATATATTTGAAAATCTTGTGAAATGCATACATTTCTAGGAAAAAATTATTTCTATAACTGGTACAGAAGAGGGAAAAATCTAAACACTGTTTTCATAATAAAAGTTATCAAGAAGATGCCCTAACTATTCTCAAAGAAGGCACCATTCTGCGGTGGTTCAGAGGAATTTTTTAAATCTTAAATAGTAGAAATTTCCAGTGCTATCTAAAGATAGAAAACTTCAAAATCCTTTTATGAAGCAGGTATACCACTGTACTTAAATAAGATAGAAGATTGATGCCCTCCCCTCACAAAAGTTACAGGCTAAACTTTCTTTTATATCTGAGTAAAATTTATGTATAAAATATTAGGAAGCAGAATGTAGTAGTATATTAAAAATATATATATATTTTATACAGCAATACCAATTGGTATTTTTTTCTAGGAATTTGAGGATAGTGCTAACATAATAGAAATAATACCACATTAGAAATTCTTATTAAAATAATTTGTCATATTAATTGATCTAGGGAAATAGCCCAAATATTCCTCTCTATAAATTCTAAGAAGGCACATAATACAGATATTCAACTATCTAGATAAAGATAATAAAAAAGGAATATTTTGATACTTTTGTTAAAGATAAAATGTGTCTTTATTAAAAGTATCATCATGATTGATGAGGAAATCTCAGAAGCATTTCCAGTAACATCCAGAACAAGACATTATTGTTTACTGTTACTGCTATTTAATCTTTTACTGAAAGCATTTGGACAAGAGAAAGAAGTGAGAGCCTATAAAATATTGAAAAGAAGGAGGTAAAATTACCTTTATTTGCATATGGTATCATTTATACCTGAAAAGCTGAAGAATCATTGGAAAAAACTACAACAAAAGGTTATCTTGGTGAAAATATTAATAAAGATATCACACAATAGATTTCATACACCAGAGGGTACTACCGTTAACTATTGCTTTATATAAACTACCTCAAAACGTGGTTAAAACTACCTCAAAACTTAAAATAACCATTTATTACTGCTCACAAGTTTTTAGGTCACCTGAGCTGGATTTGGTTAGACTCCCTCATTCGTCTGGAGTTAGCTCTAGGTCAATTGAAAGTCAATTTGGCTGATCTTAGAGGGATGACGGGACTCTGGTCCATGTGTTATCTCAACCTCTTGTAGATTAGTCCCAGCTGGCTCATTTGGCAGAGGATTCCCTAGAGAATGAGAACACAAACCTATGAGGCCCAGGCTCAGAACTGACACATCATCTATTCTGTTCACCAAAATAAGTCACAAAGGTAGACCAAATTCAAGGGGAGGAGAAATTAACCACAGTTATTGGGAGGAGAATTTGAAAAGTCACATTATAAAGAGCATGAACACAGGGAGGAAGAAAGGATTTGGGCAATTTTTGTAATCACAAGAACAGCTAGTGTGAGAAGATACAACGAAGAGAGAGTTACAATAGCAAAATCTTTCATAGTCTGTGGACCCGCTTTTATTAGAAACAAAAAATATATCTACATGCATGTGTGCAAATATGGGAGGTCATGAGAAGGGGTGTAGATATTTTACTTTTTAGTGAGTTAAATTTACATACAGTGAAATGCACTGCACAGTTTCATGATTTTTGATATATGTATATACCTGTGTAATCATCACTCCAAAGTGCAGGACATTTTCATCAGTTCCAGAAAATATTTCTCTGCTTTTTTCCAGTCAATTCTGGTAAAACCGTTGTTTTAGTTTGGATCAAAATAGATTAATTTTGCTTTAAACAATAAAATGCTCCAATGTCCATCTTCTTTAATTTTTAATGCAACACTATAGTAACTAAAACTGCAATTTAATAAAAGAAATAAGCTTCGGAAAGTAATTAAATATTCAGAACAATTTTCATGTAAATTGCATTGTACATAACTGAGAAAAATATTTGTAGATTCTGTATTGATTTTACTCTCTACAGTGTCAACATATATCCTTGAATAATGATGAATGTTTCATTCCTTCCTACTTTAGTTCCCCATTTAAAAGTGGTGTGTCAATGGCAAGTCGGCTTTGTAAGGCTGCAATGTTAAGTCGATTTAACCTGCTTGCCAAAGAAGCTAAAAAAGAAGATTTACTTGAAGCTAGTACATACCATGCAGCAAAGGTAAGTCCTTCAAGGAATGAAAATGATTATAGAAATCAAATTTAAGACAACAAAAATGTAATTTTATGATGATGATACACAGCAGAAGTTAGTTGAATAGTACCTGACAATAAGGTATTGCCATGTACTGGTAAAATTCATTTTTAAATGAATATGCCAGAAATTGGATGTGTAAATGAGTGTTGCCACTTAAAGTAGTGACCTTAGTTGGTAGGTACATACTTTGATGATATCAATCAAAACCTGCTTTCATATCCAGAGAAACAAAATGGTAATGAATTTTTTTTCTGTAGGTGTTAACTGTGTTAACTTTAGAGGTTATGTATTTTAAAATAATACATTAAAATACCCATATAAATTAATTTTCCTATTTCAAAGTTGTGAAATAGCTTTAATTTCAGCATGTGACTTCGACCTGATTAGGTTGGTGATTCACAGAGCCTTTTTCTCTCTTTAAAAATATTCTGTTTTTAGTATTACAAATGTAACATATAGAGAATTTGCCAATGTTTTTAAATACAAAGGAAAAATACTACTTGTAATCATTCCTACTATTCAAATTATAATGTTCTTAATCTTTTATAAGATTAAGAGCTATTGCATGTTATAAGCACATTATTTCAGTTTTTGTCACCTGTGTCATGCATATATATGTGTGTGTGTGTGTGTGTGTGTGTGTGTGTGTGTATTTGCATAAATTTTAAAATATTAAGTTCATACTGGATGTTTTTGAATCTGCTTTTTTCATTCGGAATAGTCTGACATGAACCATGTTATCATAATGTGACATACCCATGACATCAAGTTATTAAATACAGATTGTTTCTGATGGCCTAATTCAGTTAATAATCTAGTATTGTATGAAAGTCCCTTAATTTCACCAATATCTTAATGCTCACACTATAAATCCCCACCTGTGAAACAAATTATAATAACTACAGATTTGTGGGTATGTATACACATTTTTAAGTATAAAGGCTTATCTACACAATTTTTGGGTTTGGTGGCAAGAAGAAATTGCAGATCATTTTTATAAAAGAAAGTATGAAACTGGACAAAATTCTCAAAAAACCACCTTTCACAACTCTGGGAATCAAAGACAGAAAAACAGCAGAAAGTGTATATTCTTGAAAAACTGCTAGAACTTTGGATAAGAATAACAGGAGTTTGTGGTGCCTTCACCAGAGCTGTCCCTCTTCTTTCTCCCTCCCCTCTGCTAGTTTGAATGGCAAAAACCATAGTTCCATAGTTTTTACTAGAGGGAGGATGCCACTGGAAGTAGTTGATTTGCTACTTAAGAGTGGACTTGATTTGGTGCAGGGGGTGAAAATTTGAGGCTTTTTCAGCTAAAAGTGACAAACCTAGTAACAAACAGATGAGGAAAATCAACAACTTTTCTGGCCCAAGATTGCAGTCCTGGTTGGGGCAAGTGATGCACCAACTAGTAACTTAATAGGTAGGCTTTGGAAATGAAAGAGTCATAGAAGAGCTGAGATAAATTCTCCATATATCCTTGGCTGAATGAGAAACTACACTTGTGCAGGGAAGATCCCAGAGAACCCAGTAAAGAGTGAAACTGTAAAAGAGAACTGGCTATGGCATTAAATTCAGTAGTCCCTCCTTATGCATGGGGGATACTTCAGTAACCCCAGTGGATGCCTAAAACGGCAGATTGTACTGAACCCTATATATACTGTTGTTTTCTTATACATACATACCTGTGATAAAGTGTTTTATAAATTAGGCACAATAAGAGATTAACAACAATATTAAATAGAACAATTATAATATACTGTAATAAAAGTTGTGTGGTCTCTTTCTCAAAATATTTTATTGTGCTGTACTCACCTTTCTTTTTCTTGGGAAATGATAAAATGCTTATGTGATGAAATGAAGTAAGGTGAATGATGTAGGCATTGTGACATAGCATGAAGGCTACTACTGACCTCCTGATACCTCAGAAGGAGGATCATCTGCTTCCGGAACGCGGTTAACTACGGGTAACTGAAACCAGGGAAAGCAAAACCATGGATAAGGTGGGGGGAACTGTGGACATAATCTCAATCTCTCTCTCTCTCTCTCTCTCTCTCTCTCTCTCTCTCTCTCTCTCTCACACACACACACACACACACACACACACACACACAAATTGATCAGAAGAATGTAGATGCCTTGTAGGTTTAAGGTGTTTGAGCAGTATCAACCGAAATCATTTGTTTATCATTAAGCTATGTAGATAGAGGGTAAGCATTCAGAAGCCAGGCTAAAACACAAATATAAGAATAAAAAAACTTGGGAGAGATAGCAGCAGTTGTACACCATGGAGCAAACAGATGTCACAATTTAAGCAAGGTAAATTAAAAAAAAAGCTTTAGAAAAACTAAAACTATATCCAGATTTGCTACAATATATTATTTAAAAAGTTTAAGCCAAAAGTTCTGGGATATGTAAAAAAAACGCAAAAGTGAAACCTATACTCAGGAAAAAATAACAGTCTATAGAAACTGATTTTGTTGAGTCTAGCAAATGTTGGGTATAGCAAACTTCAAAGTAGCTATTATAAATATGTTTGGAGAATTAATGGAAAATATAAGTGTATTAATAAATAGGCAATCTCAGTGGAGAAATAGAAATGGTAAAACAACAAATGAAAATTCCAGAATTGAAATATGTAATAAACGAAAAATTATTTAGATGGGCTCAACAGTACATTTGAGATGACAGATAAAAATCAATAAACTTTGAAGATAATTGAAAGTTTTTTTGAAAGACAGAATGAAAACAAATGGAAGAATGAAAAACAGCATCAGAGATCTGTGGAAAAATATTAAGCTCACCAACATATGTGTATTAGGAATCTCAGAGGGAAAGAAATAAAAAGGGCTGGGAAAAATATTTGAAGAAATAATTACTGAAAAAATCCCCAAACTGGATGAAAAACATTAACAGATCCAGGAAACTCAGCAGACTCCTAAGAAAGGAAAAACTATTTTAAAAGATCCATGCCCTCTAAATCCAACCATACATACGTCAGAGAAAGACAAATACCATATGATTTCACTCATATGTGGAATTTATGAAGCAAGGCAAATGAACAAAATAAAAAGACAGACTCTTAAATATAGAGAACAAACCAATGGTTGCCAGAGAAAAGGTGGGTGGGGATGGGTCGAAAAAGTAAGGGGATTAAGATTTATCTAATGATGAACACTGAGTAATGTACAGAATTGTTGAATCACTATATTGCACACCTGAAACTAATATAACACTGTAATTGGAATTTTAAAAATAAAATTTTAAAAAAGATTTATATCTAGATATGTCATATTCAGACTGCTTAAGACGAAGACAAAGAGAAAATCTTGAAAACCGCAAAAAAGTTGCCAACCAAAGAGCAGTACATCTAAAGGCTGACTCCTCATTAGCAACAATGGAGGCCAACCTAAAATAACCAGAACAGTCTTGAATAAGAATAGAGTTTGACAGTTCACACTTCCTGATTTCAAAGCTTACCAGAAAGTCACAGTAATCACTGTAATACTGGCATAAGGATAAACATATAGATCAATAGGATATAATTGATAGTTGAGAAATAAATCCTGGCATTTATGGTCAGTTGATTTTTAACAAGAGCACCAAGATAATTCAGTGGGAAAAAAATTGTCTTTTTGGCAAATAGTCTTGGGACAACTTGAAATCTACATGGAAAAGAATGAACTTGGACCTCTACCTCACACTATATACAAAAATTAACTCAAAATGGATGATCTATGTAAGAGTTAAAACTACAAAACTCTTAGGAGAAAACATAGAAGAAAATATATGTATTCTTAAGTTAGAGAAAGGTTTCTTAGATCTACCAAAAATATCCATAAGAGAAAAAATTCGTATTTTAGACTTTATTATAATAACAACTTTTGCATTTCAAGAATTATTAAGAAAATGAAAGGGCAAGCTACATACTAGCAGAAAGTATTTGCGAATTATATACCTGATAAGGGACTTGTGTCTACAATATACAAAGAACCCTTGCAACTCAATAATAGATGACTCCTTTATAAAATGACCAAAGTTTAAATAGACATTTCTATAAAGAAGATAAACGAATGGCCAATAAGAATATGAAAAAATGTTCAGCATCATTAATCATTAGGGAAATGTAAATGAAAACCACAGTGGTTTGCTGCTTTACATATACTAGGATATATCTATAGTAAAAAAGACACTAATTAGCAAGTGTTGGCAAGGATGTGAAGAAATTGGAATCATCACACATTGCTGGTAGGAATGTAAGATGCAGCTCCTTTGGGAAATAATTTAACAGTTCCTCAAAAAGTTAAATACAGAGTTAGCATGTAGCCCAGGAATTCCCCACCTAGATACATGCATAAGAGAATTGAAAACATATATTCACAGAAAAACGTGTATATGAATGTTCATAGCAGCAGTGTTCATAATGTACAAAAGGTGGAAACAACCCAAATGTTCATCAGCTGATGAATGGATAAACAAAATATGGCATATCTCTTTAATCATCCATAAGCAACATGGATCAATCTTGAAAACATGATATTAAATGAAAGAAGCCAGACACAAAGGCCACAGATAATATGATTCCATTTATATGAAAATAGTCAAATTCATAGACAAAGAAAGTGGATTAGTGGTTTCCAGGGGCTGGTGGGGAGGAGAGAATAAGGATTGACTACTAATGGGTATAGGATTCCTTTTTAGAGTGATGAAAAATTTCTGGAATCTGTGGTAATGGTTGTACAACTTTGTGAATATACTGAAAGTCATTGAAACATACACTTTAAAAGAGTGAGTTTTATGATACATGAATTACATCTTAAAGCTGTTAGAAAAGAAATAATGGAGACCAGAATGCAGTGAAATGCAGTGAAAAGTGCTGAAAGAAAAACCTAGCAACCAAGAATTCTATAGAATTACAGCAAAATTATTCTTCAAAAATAAAAGCTATGGCATTTATAATTATATAACAATTGTATGTGTTAGTAACAACAGAACTCCAAAATATATAAGCAAAAACTGACAGTATTGAAAGGTGAAATAGATAATTCTACAATTATAGTAGATTTTAATATTACTGCTTTAGCAGTTGATAGAACAACTAGACAAAAATAAGACTATGTAGAAGGCTTAAATAAGAGTGCCAACCAAACTGGCCTATACAAAACACTCTACACAATGGTAGAATATATGTTCTTTTTAAGTACACATGGGACATTATCTAGTATAGGCAATAAAGCAAGTCTCAATAAGTTTAAAAGGATTAAAATCATGCAAAGTATGTTCTTACCACTTTGGAATTAAATTAGAGATCAACAATGGAATGAAATCTTAGAAGTTACACATTTGAGAATTATAACAACTTCTGAATAATCCAGGAGTCAAAGAAATTATAAGGCAAGTTAAATATCTTGAACTGAATGAAAATACAACATAATAAAATGTATGGAATATAAATCAAAGAAGTGGTTAGAAATTTATAGTTTAAACCCTTACATTAGAAAGAAAGAGAATTGTAAAAAAAAAAATGTTATTTGAGCTTCCACCTTGAGAAATTAGAAGAAGAGCAAATTAAAGGTAGGAGGGAGGAAATAATATAGTATGGAAATCAGAGAAATAGAAAACAAAAAAAACAAAAACTCTGAAATCAAATGTTGGTACATTGAAAAAAATTGACATTGATAATCCTTTACAGTAACCAATAAGAGAGAACACAAGTGATCAGAATTTGTAATGAAAGAAAGGTCATCACTATAGACCACAAAGAGCTAAAATAATTGTAAGGGAATATCATGAACAAACTTTTGTCAAAAAATTAGACAAATTAGATGAACACATTCCTAGAAAGACAAAAACTATAAAACTTGACTAAAGAGAATATCCAAATTGAACTAAAGAAGTTGAGTTATTAAAATTGTTTTCCTAAGAAGAGAGACAAACCAAGAAATAGACTCTTATAGAGAACAAACTGATTGTCACCAAAGGGGTTGGAGTGAGGGATGGGTTAAATAGGTGGTGGGGATTAGGGAGTGCACCTGTCTCCATGAGCACTTGGTGATGTATGGAATTGTTGAATTGCTATATCGTACACCTGAAACTAATATAACACTGTATATTAATTGGAGTTAAGATAAAAACTAAAAAAAAAAAATCTATCCCTAAAGAATAGCAGAGTGAATTCTATCAAACATATATGCAAAAAAAGAAAAAAGACAGAAAAATACAAATCCTACAAAAACTCTTTCATGAAATGGAGGAGAGAACACTCGCCAATTCCTTTTATGAGGTCACTATAACCCTGATACTGAAACTGGATAAAAACATCACAAAAAATGAAGACTACAAACCAGTATCTCTTAGGAACATAAATGCAGAATTAAGATATTGGCAGACTAAATCCAGCAACCCATAAAAAGGATTATACACCATCACAAAGGAGGTTTATTCCAGGAATGCAAGGTTGATTTAGTATCAGAAAATTATTTGATGTAATGCATTATATGAATAGATTCATGTTTAAAACCCACATAATTACCTCAAAAGATGTACAATATGTATGTACATGTATGTATGTACAATATGTACAATTAAATATGTATTTGACAAAATGAACAGCTGATGTTCATGATAGAAACACTAAGAAATAGAAGTAAACTTCCTCAAATGAAAAACCTACCATTGACATCATGCTTAGTGGTGAAAGAATACTTTTCTCCCTACCTTCCCAAGATTATGGAAGAAAACAAGAATGTCTGCTGTCATCATTTCTGTTCCACATTATTCTGTAGGTCCTAGCAAGTGCAGCAAGTCAAGAAAAAGAAATAAAACCCATCGAGACTGGAAGAGAGAAGAAAAACTGTTCTTATTTGTAAATGATATAATCTTGTATGTAAAATATCCTGTGGAATCTACCAAAACAAACAATTATATGATGTGTAAATTTAGTACACAGTATAAGGACAGTGTAGAAAAATAAGCTGTGTATTTTTGTACTAGGAATGAACACCCTAAAATTAAAATTGGGAGAACTGTTGGGGCGCCTGCGTGGTTAAGCATCCGTCCAACTTTGGCTCAGGTCATGATCTCACGGTTCATGAGTTTGAGCCCCACATTGGGCTCTGTGCTGACAGCTCAGCACCTAACGCCTGCTTTGGATTCTGTGTCTCCCTCCCCTGCTCACACTCTGTCTCTCTTGGTCTCTCAAAAATAAATAAATGTTAAAAAAAATTAGAAAAAAATTAGGAAAACTGTTTCATCTAAAATAATACAAAATATACTTAGCAGTGAATTTAACAAAGTAAGTGCAAGATCTGTACACTGAGAATGAAGATGTTGCTGAGAGTAATTAAAGAAGACATAATTCTGGGCTCCAGAATTAAAAACTTGCTTTTCAAAAGTCATCATTAAGAAAATGAAAATACAAGCCATACAGTGGAAGAAAATACTGGCAAATCATACATCTGATGAAAGGTCTTGGATCTGTGATACACAATGAACTCTTTACAACTTAGTATTAACAGGGCGAACAACCCAGTTTTTTTTTTTTTTTTTAATTTTGGGGGGTATTTTTTAGAGACCGAGCAGAGGAGAGTGGCAGAACGGGAGAGAGAGAGAGAGAGATCCTTTTTTTTTTTTAATGTTTATTATTGAAAGAGACTGCATGCAAGCAGGGGAGGGGCAGAAAGAGAGGGGTCCAGAGGATCTGAAGGGGGCTTCATGCTGACAGCAGCATAATGCTGGGCTCAAGCTCACAAACCTAAACTGTGAGATGGCGACCTGACCCAAAAGTGGATGCTCAACCACCTGAGCCACCCAAGCGCCCCAGGAGGGAGACTCTTACGCAGGCTCCATGCCCAGTGCAGAGCCCAACATGGGGCTTGATCCCACGACCCTGGGATCATGACCTAGCTGAAATCAAGAATCAGATGCCCAACTGACTGAGCCACCCTGGCATTCCAACCCAGTGCATATATAGCAAAGAATATAGCCTAGTACACAGATAAAAGATGCTCAGCTTCACTGGTCATTAGGGAGATGCAAAATCAGACCACAGTTTGATACTGTAGCACATCCACTAAAATACAAAATAAATACTAGGTATTGTTGCAGAGAAACCGGAGACCTCTTACACTGCCAATGAGAATCACATTGGAAAACATTTTGACTGTTTCTTGCAAAGGTAAACCTATAGTTAACCATGTGATCCAACACTTCCACTAGTATCTGTCCAGGAGAAACAAAAACTTACACCCACATAAGACTTGTACATAAATGTTTACAGCAGCATTATTCATGATAGGCAAAAACTGGAAACATTCAAATGTTTATCAGCTTGTGAATGCATATACAATATGATAAACCCATATTATGGAATCCTAATCAGCAATAAAACAGAACCAACTGTAAATACATGAAACAACATGAATTAATCTGAAAACATGGTAACTGAAAGAAGCATGACACAAAAGAGTTCGTATTGTGTTAATTACATTTTATGAAATTTCTAGAAAAACCAAAACTTTAAATACAAACTAGCTAGATTCATGGTTGGCTGGCGCTGGGAATACAGATTGACTGCAAATGAGCACAGTGGAACTTTTCGCAGATGATGGGATTGTTTTACCACTGGACTATAAGATGGTTGCATGCCTGTATAAATTTACAAAAAATCATCATAACTGTATACTTGCAGTGACTCCATTTATGGTATGTAAATTATACTTCAGTAAAGCTTTTTTAAAAGTATCAATACTTTTAATTAATATGTTCATTTATAAAAAATTAAAGGAAATAAACCAAAATAATAATGGTGGTTATCTATAGTTTGGGGAATACAGGTGGTTTTTATTTTCTTTTTAATATTTTCTCTACTTTTCAAGTTTTCTGTAATGAGTATGATTATTTTAATAAAAAATGTTTAAAAGATGTCTTTAAGGAATGTTGGAAAGGAAAATGTTTAGTTTCAAAAATAACGAGAAAAATAGGAATGCAAAAACATTTTCAGTAGTTTTTAAAATGTCAAAGAAACAAGATTAGGGCTACTTACTTTTCATAAGCCAAATTCTGCCTATATCCTATAATTCAATTTTTTTTCTTTCTATAGTGTATGTCTGGATCCTATCAAGAAGCTAAAACTTTGTTGAAATCCTACTTGCAGCAACATGGCTATGGCTCCTGGATTGTGAAATCTCCCTGTATAGAGCAATTTAGTATGTGATTTAGGCAATCCATTGTCATATTAAAAATCTTTTATTTTTTGGTGTCTTTGACTAGTAAAAATATTTAAAAATTTTTGGTGGATTTCAGCTTTCAAAACCAGAGTCTTTGCAAAAGCAATGTCCAGAGATTGCTGAAAATAATAATTTACATGAAAGCATTGGGGTTAATTTTTTTTTTTAATTTTGGAAAAATTACTACCTGATTAATTATGCAGCCATTTTGTATTTATTTTCATAGGCATTATAAGGCCATTACCCTTTTCATAGTTTAAAAGAAAATTCTATTTCTTTTAAGTTTTTGTTTTAAAGTTATCCATGTAGCAGATATATTCAACATTGTGACCTGGTATTTCACTCCTGTTGTTTCTTTTTCAATTAAAAATTAGAATACAGGAATACAAATAATAGTCCTTGCTCATTTGTTGATTAATTCAACAAACATTTGAGTGCCTAATATTTGCTAATCACCATGCTTGTGTAATAGTAAAAATCAGTAACTGTCATTCCTCACATCAAAGAAGTTTATGAATGCAAACTGCACATATACATGCAGAAAAATGTTAAGCATGTTAGAGAATAGTTTCATAAATTAGTTATTCTGATTAATAGTATCATCATAAATACTTTAAATAAAGAGTGCCCATTTTCCAGTGTTCTGTAATTCCATCCAAATGTGATTTAATACCTTGTAATTTAGATAAGTAGGGATTTCTGATAATCAACCAAAGATTATTTAGCTTTACATTTATATTTGTTTATAATATGATTGGATCAAAAGGAAAAGTTTAGTTACCACCTGAGTTAGGATATCTATCGTTAGTGAAATTGTGAGTTTGTTCTGTAGTTCAACCTATTTCTTAGTTTCAGTCACAGATGAATTAAGCATTATTGGTTCTCACACTCTGTTCCTCCTAGCTTGGATCTTTATAATCTCTGATGATGTTGATAATGTTTTTTTAAAATTTGTTTTATCTATTCTAAAAATATCTTTTCAAGATTGCAGTTGATACCAGTAATTGTCATTCTTTGTTCAGAGATAGAAGCTTCATCGAAAGGACTCTAAACTGCCCTACATCAAAAGCAGCAATACTTATTGCCTCTTTTATGTACTCTGTGTTATGATTATATAAGATACTTTGCTTGAAGAAAATCAGACTTCTAAATCCAAATTTACAAACTTCAATTTTAAAAATTCTTCAAAAACTAAACTAGTTGCATCTAAGTCCTCTTATAGCTCTAAGGTTCTGTTATCTGAGATAAACATTAAAGGATAGATAAAAGTGAGAAGGCCGAAATGGAAGAGAGAATATATTCCAGTTGGAAATAATAAAACAAAAGATTAGATGGGAAATGTTACAGTGTTTGCACCTAGAGAATAGAACACTGGATGGAAAGTTGAGGGTTGAGTCTAGCAGATGTTCTGATTTGGGTAGGCAGAAGGGAACCCTTGAAGGGTTTTGTGTAGGGAAGTGACATACCTTAAGACACCATCCACAACATTTTTATGTTCACTTACTATGGAAATTTCTAAACATACGAAAATAGAATAGTAAGTGACTCCCATGTACCCATCACCCAGCTTCAATAATTATTAAAACATAGCAATCTTCTTTCATATATACTTCCCCAAGCTGGATTATGTTAGAACAAATACCAGACATATTATTTCTTTTTTTTTAAGTTTTAAATTACAGTTAACATACAGTGTAATATTAGTTTCAGGTGTACAACATAGTGAATTCATTACTTCCATATATCACCTGGCGCTCATCACAGCAAGTGCATCCCTTAATCCTTATCATCTATTTAACCACTCCCTTCTCTCCCCCCCCCCATAACCATCAGTTTGTTCTCTAGGAAGAGGCTGTTTCTTGGTTTCTCTCTCTAATCTGAAAATACTTTCATGCACATCTGTGAAATATGAGAACTCTTTAATACACACATATGTGTATAACCACAATCCATTTAGCAACACCTTAAAAATTAGTAGTAGTTCTCTAAATATCTCATAAGTGTTATATAGATTGTTGGAATCAAGATCAAAATTACATTATATTGGAATTTGTGTGTTAATTATCAATCTATAGATTTCCTCTCACTTCTTTTTCTTTTAATTTAGTTCTTGAAGAAACTGTTTTTAGTGGAGTTTGCCATAATCTCATTTTTGCTACTTACATCTCCATGATATTATTTAATGTGTTCCTCTGTCTTATTTATTTCCTGAAATCAATGGTTAAATCTAGAGGCTTTCAAATAGAGGTTCGTTATTTTTTGTTTTTGTTTTTGTTTTTGTTTTTGTTTTGTTTTAGCAACAATACTTCATAAGTAGTACTTACGAAGTAGTACATATGAAGTAGTACTTCATCACAAGACACAATGTCTGGGTTCTTTTATTTTTGTGATATTAGCGGTCAGTGATCATTGCCTTATTTTGTTAGGGGTTGCAGAGTTTGATAATCACATTCTCTCATTAGCTGGAATGTTATTAAATGTTTGCTTATAAATGGTCTGATTACCTGGGGCGTACTTGATAACAAAGCCTGGATTATTTCTCTGTCTTTATGTTTTTCAAATAGCAGGTTCCCTGTCATTTTTTAAAGTTCACCAATGAGAATTTTTTTCATTATCATTATGAATTTACATATTTGGGTTTCAGTCCTTAAAATTCATATTGATATTATTCTTTTGTGTTAGTAGAAACCTATTCTAGGGGTGCCTGGGAGGCTCAGTCAGTTGAGCGTCCAACTTCAGCTCAGGTCATGATCTCACGGTTTATGGGTTTGAGCCCCACGTTGGGCTCTGTACTGACTGCTCAGAGCCTGGAGCCTGCTTCGGATGCTGTGCCTCCCTCTCTCTCTGCCCCTCCCCCGTTCACGCTTTGCGTCTTTCTCTCTCTCTCTCTCTCTCTCTGTCTCTCAAAAATAAATAAAAGTGTTTAAAAAAATTTCTTAAAAAGAAGCCTATTCTAAACCTCTCAGTGGTTTTCTTCTAATTGATATTTCTAATGCTCTTTTAAGTAATATCATTTTGTATATTTTATTTTCTATTTGTTGCTGATATATAGACATAAAACTAGTTGTGTTTTTTTTTTTTTTATGTTGGCCTTCTATCTAGTACCCTTGCTAAGTTAATTCTAATTGTTTAGAGCTTTTTGGATTTTCTTCATACACAGTTGTGTCATATGTGAATAATGACAGATGTATTTCTTCTGTCCCAGTCTTTAACTTCAAATGTCTTTTTCTTGCTTTTTTGTACTGGCTGTAATTTCCTAGTACAATGTGAACAGAAGTAATGAGCAGTGTCCTTGTCTCATGTGAGAACCTTGTCATGTTTGTGCCTTTGTCTTCTGATCATGATCCCAATAGTCTTTGTGAGCTTCTCTTAGAACAGAATGTTCTTGCCTCATCTTGTGCATTTGTTGCCCCATACTTGGAAATGGCCATTTCTCTCTTAAAAAGCTCTATTTCCTTTTTGTAGAAAGTGGTTAGAAATTATAATCTGGATGCTAAGGGTACCTATTAATACTGAGGTTTTTCCCCTCAAGGTCTTTTCAGAGAAAAATACCTTAGAAATATGTACATTAAGGTAAAATAATATGTTTATTCGTTCCTATTGATTATTTTAGTTCAAATTCAGGTCCACAGAGTTTTTTTAATCAACCTCTTAAATCTTACATTTGTATCTCCTTCCTCTCACACCAAAATCCTGATTCCTAGTGATAGCAATATAACTTCTTATTCACTTTTTTCTACAACTCATACATAGTAGTCTCAGAATAACAATACCATCACTACCATCAATAGAATGATTGCTGAAAACAAATTTTTTTGATGTTATTTATTTTGAGAGAGCACAAGCAGAGGAGGGTCGGAGAAAGAGGGAGACACAGAATATGAAGCAGGCTCCAGGCTCTGAGCTGTCAGCACAGAGCTCCATGCAGGGCTTGAACCCACGAACTGCAAGATCATGACCTGAGCCAAAGCTGGACGCTTAACCAACTGAGCCACCCAGGTGCCCCTGATTGCTGAAAACAATTTAAAATTGTTTTTGTCCTCCGGACGTATTCTACCAGATGTGTACAACCAGTTTGAACTTCTTTATATGAGTTGTGCCTGCAGCCTATGACACACTTCAAATTATTCATTTAATTTAGCTCTTGATATTTAAAATTGAGATTTAAAAAATTATTACATAAAAGTATAACAAATCTGTAATACATGGTATATGCAGAAACGTCTAGCATTTATCCCTGTTCCTTCCTGAGAGTGTGTGTGCATGTGTACGCCCTCTGTCTTTATATAAATACACATAAGTATAATAGATGTGTACACACATATACATGTACATATATATATATATATACACACACACACACACATATATATATAATTATTAGGTTTTTCATTTATTCTTTATTTTCAATGCAATCACATACCTGCATAAACATATGGATAGACATTTGGGTTGTTTTCTATTCTTTTGCTATTATAACGTATATTGTAGTGGCAGGTTTTTTAGGTTGTTCAGAATAGAAGAGCCTAAAAGGTCAGGAGGCCATGACAATAGCCTAATAAGTAATAATGATTCCAGTCAGGGTTGTGACTGGTTATTAAGGGGAAGACAAATTCAAGCAATGGTGGGGAAATAGGACCAAAAAATAGAATATATAAGACAAAGGAGATAGACAAGTTGAAAATGATACCATGGGTTTGAGCTAGAAACTGGAAGTACTATAAATGTAAGTAGAGTCAAGAATGGAATCTGATTTGGCTGAAAATATTTGAAGCTTTGACATATTTTTAAGGTGGTAATAAGATTATAAAGTGGAGATATTCAACAATTAGAAATACAGTAAGAGACTTGGAGAAAGTTTTGGAGTAAAGGTAAAAAACTAGGAATCACTTTCAAAGAGGCAGTTTTCAAATTGTGAGAAAAGGTGTTTGCCTCTTTTTGAGGAGTATAAAAAATATATTAGGACTAGATCCCCAAGGAACACTTATATTTTGCATTAGGAAAAATAAGAGGAAGCAATATTTGGAGTTGTTTGACAGGTGGGTGAAGAGTAAGGTTGGCAGAAAGAGGAATTTCAAAGAATAGAATAAGCATTCTCAAGTGTTCTACAGGTCAAGGAGAATAAGAACTACAAAAATACTGCTGAATTGGCAACCAGGAGTCTACAGATGACTAAAATAGCATTTCCCCAAACTGATTGCTCAGAAGGGGCATCACTGAAGGGTACACTGATTGAGCAGATCTGGGAAAAGCCCCCAAATCTGTATTTTAACAAGTTATTGCAGATGATTTGATGTGGGTAGTACTTTGACCACACAAAACACCACCCTGTAAAGTAATAAAAATTTGCTGGTAGTGGAAGGATTGACCACAATTAAGTAAATGAGAGATGCGGATTTGGAGTCAGTGACTGAATTCCATTCTTTCTAGAAGCTTAATGCAGGGCCTAATATAGCTGTGGTTGGTTTTTTGTTTGTTTGTTTGCTTATAAGATGAGGGAGACTTCATCAATGTGCATGAATTTTTAGTGGAGCCAGCTAATGTGACGTTTATGACTTGTTTTAGGGAATAGTTGGCAGTCAGGTCAGATAATTGGCCTAGTTGGAGTCAGATCAACTCTCCCTAGGGAATTTTGGGTGCTATGAATGAAATGGCTCAAGCCAAAATGGGGAAAATAAACTGTGAGTAAATAGAATTAAGTGAGTAAATAGAATTAAGTGGAAGTGAAGCAGTTTCACTGAGAGGGAAAATATGAGATGACAGGGGATTGTGTTCAGGGTATTTTCAAAGTTGAAATTCTTAGATATTTAACTCTGGCCTGTATTTTGTCAGGTTCCCTTCACCTTCAGTCTAACTCAGTTATTAGGAGAAATAATACAATAGTTGAAATCTAGTTGAAAAGATGTCTTATGAATGGAAATTTAGTGTTCATTATATTCAGTCTTTGAGGGATCTATCTGCATGGTGCCAGGGACAGCTGGAGCCCAGGACAGTCAATTCTGACCTTTGGCAGTCTATTATTTACCCACATGTTCAGGAATGCTGTTTTCTTATCTGTGCCACGATGTGACAAAGGTTAGAAAACAATATTCCAAACTTTTTAATAAAAAAAAAAATGCAGTGGTGATGATCATGTGTGTATTCAGGCAGTACCTATAGAGTTGGAAAGGACATTTAATTATATCTGTGTTAGAGTTTCTTGGTTGGTTGGTACTTTTAGATAAATATATTTCATTTTGCACATAAGGTGAAGTGAGATGACTAAGCACTATTTTAAGGAAGCCTTAGATGAAACTTGTGAAAAATAATTTGAGTACAATATGTATATTAAATATGTACAAATACTTTGAAAATATTGATGGGGACTGGATATGAATGTTGTCAAGCTTCAGTAACAACAGTTAATGAAGAATCACTGTTACTTTGAAATGCAAGTTTTTATTTTTTTGAAAATGAGCTCTATTTGATGGTTCCTAGATAAAGAGAATTGTTCTTTGATGTGAGAAGGGAAAAAGAATATTGTTAAGTAAACAGGAAGCATGAGAATTTCCTCTTTAGAAATCTTTTGATCCTGACACCATCCTATAAATTGACTTGAAATACAACTTATTCTGTCACTTCTTGTGTTACAATAAATGTCAAAAATATCTGATTTTCTTTAGTTTAATAGTTTTAGTACTACTAAAGGAACATCATTACTACCAAAACAGGATTTGTTTTTGGAAATAACATGTTTCTCTTTAAAATTCTGCTGAGCCTGAATTGCCTTTCTTTATTGGTATTTTAAGTATGGATTGTTTTCTGTTTTCATAGAAGCTATAATTTTCATTTGTTACATGATCGTAGAGGTAAAAAGGTATGCTAATCCTAGTAGGCTGGTGTTATCATTTAAAACTTTAAAATGAAGTATTTCCTGGGAGTTATAGTTTTATCTACATATATTAATGTATTTGTCAAAGTTTTGCTTTGAACTTTGACTATAATATAGAGGAAATTCACTATTGTAGAAGCTTTCTAAAATGTTATTTGTTTGGATAGATGATGTGGTAAGATAATTAAACTACATCTGTGGGTGCTTTTCCAAAATTTTAGTGATTTTAAAGTTTTTTCTATCCACTCTTTTTGAGTTGTTCCATTAATAGAAAAATATTTACAGTACAGTTTTATATCATTTTCAAATTAAATTTTGAATATCTTAGCTCTGAGACTGTCAAACTTTACTATATTTGAGAATTGACAAATATGATGGTGACATTGTCTGCAGAGTTCATAGGAAAATCCATGATTTTGCTTTTTGGAGTCTACCGTAATCATTCTTTCAGTTTATTCACTGCTCCCTACTTCTTTAATAATATCCTGGTTTTTAGCCAATTAGAATAATTCTGTGTGGTTTTTTTTTTTAAGTATAATCTGTCTTTCCTGCTGTATTGTCATACTCTCTTCTCGCAACTCTATGAGACCAATATTTCCAGTTCATCTATAGCAGTCTCTTTTAAATTGATAACAATATAAGTTTGAATGCATTCTGAAGCTCTACATTTTTACTCCCCACCCCATATTTTATGTCTTTGATGTCACAACTTACATCTTTTCTTCTTGTTTAGCCCTTAATTATTGGAGTTAGCAGTTATTTTTACTACTTTTGTCTTCATATTATCTTTAAAACTGATCCACTACCTTTATTATACATTTACCTTTACCAGTGAGATTTATACTTTCATATCCTGTTACTAATTAGTGTCCTTTCATTTCAGCTTTAACAAATCCCTTTAACCTTTCTTATAAGGTGTTTAGTGGTGATGAACTCCTTTAGCTTTTGCTTATCTGGAAAACTCTTTATCTCTCCTTCAATTCTGAAGAACAATTTGCCAGGCAGGGTATTTTTGGTAGACAGGTTGGGTTTTTTTTGTTTTTTGTTTTTTTTCTTTGAGCACCTGGACTGTATCATGCTACTCTCTTCTGGCCTGTAGAATTTCTGTTGAAAAATCTGCTGATGATCTTATGGGTGTTTCCTTGTACATAACAAGTTGTTTTTCTCCTGCTGCTTTTAAGATTCCCCCACTGCCTTTAAGTTTTGACATTTTAATTATAACATGTCTTCATGTGGGTCTCTTTTGGTTCATCTTAGCTGGAACTCCTTGGGCTTCTTGGATCTGGATGTCTGTTTCTTTCCCCAGGTTAGGGAAGTTTGCAACCATTATTCTTCAAATAAGTTTTCTTCCCCTTTCTCTCTTTCTTCTCCTTCTGGAACCCCTTCAATACAAATATTGGTCTGCTTAATACTGTTCCATAAGTCTCAATCTGTCTTCATCTTTTTCACTTTTTTCTTTTTCTTGCTCTCATTGGGTGAGTTCCACTGCCCTGCGTTCAAGTTCACTGATGGTTTCTTCTGCTTCATCTAGTCTGTATTGAGCCCCTCTGTTGTAATTTTTAATTCACTTATTGTAGTCTTCAGTTCTCTGACTTCTTGTTGGTATTTTCTTACATTTTTCTGCCTCTTTCTTAAAACTCCCACTTTGTTTATGCATTCTTCTCCTGAGATCAGTAAGCTCCTTCATGCCCATTGCTTTGTACTTTATCAGGTAAATAACTTATCCCCATTTCATTAAGGACTTTTTTGGGTTTTATTTTGTGCTTTCATTTAAAACATATTCCTTTGTTTCTTCATTTTCCTTGACTCTGTGGTTGATTTCTATGTATTAGTTTTAAAACAGCTACCAGTGTGGTAGAAATGGCCTCAAGTGGAAGATGAACCTTACTGTTTAGCCTTGCCTTAGTTCTTGTTATCTCTTAAGTTTTGGTTATTGTTCAAGCAGTCTATTTGATTTTTTTTTAAGTTTTTATTTAGAATCCAGTTAGTGGTACACCCTCAACTACTGGGAGCTATTCAATATTTTATATATATATATATATTATATATATATATATTATATATATATAATATATATATAAATATATATATATTATATATATATATATTATATATATATAATATATATATAAATATATATATATTTAATATATATATATATATATATATATTTAATATATATATATATAAATATATATATATATTATAGTATAGTACTGAAAGTCTATTTTATTTTTATTAGCTCCCAGTAACTGAGGGTGTGCTAAGACCTCTCAGTGTCCCAGAGGGGAGGATGTCAGTCAGATCTGACTGGAAGCCAGTCCCTCAGGCAGCAGCTTTTAAAGTTTGCATGCTTGGGACACCTGGGTGGCTCAGTCAGTTAAGCGTCCGACTTCAGCTCAGGTCATGATCTCGTGGTTCGTGGGTTCGAGCTCCCTTTGGGCTCTGTCTGACAGCTCAGAGCCTGGAGCCTGCTTTGGATTCTGTGTCTCCCTGTCTCCCTACCCCTTCCCTGTTTGTGCTCTGTGTGTGTCTCTCAAAAATAAACAAACATTAAAAAAAAAAATTAAAGTATGCATGCTTATGAGCAGCCATCATAAAAATTGGGGCTCCAGACAAGTGTATAAGCTCCTTTCAGGGAGATACTCGTGACCTGAAGTAAGGGAATGGGAGACTGCAAAGATGGTGTCCCCCAACCTGTGCTCCCTGAGATGACCTCTGTAGTTTCTAGATATATACCAAACCTGAAGCTGCTACTAAGGCTGAAACTCCAGGACTAGCAAGTAGGCCTCTTTCACAGAAAGCTTGGAGGTAGAATTTAGTCTACTATCTGTGTAGTGCCCTGGGATTGGTAGCCTCCCAAGAACTCTTTCCCTGATTGTTACAGTCCCAGAGGACCCAGGAATGCAAATTCTCCCTAACCCCCACTGGCCACCAGAGTCAGGTGAGCAAGGAGCGGCATCTCCTGGGTAGCAGCCACAAAAACTGCTACCAGATATAAATATCAGGATACCAGATGTATAGAAGCTCCCCTCCAGCAGACCTGGCAATCTGGAGTGTTGTAGAGGGAGAACACAAAGATGGCACCCTCTGGCTGGAGTGAGGCAGAAAGGGAGTACAAAGATGATGGTCACTGCAGAAAAAACAAGAAAAAGAAGAAGAAGAAGGAAAAAAGATGATACTCATTGCCTTTAGCAAGGCAGTGGGAGGGCAGGAAGATGACACCCACTAGCCTCTGTCTTTAAGAGTATTGCAGCAGGCCCCTGGCCCTCAGACCAATGCGTTAAAATTAAGAAATAAGTCTTCTTTCACATAAAGTCTGGGAACTTTTCAAAAGGTTGCTTCTGTGCTGGGCCTGGGAGCAGCTGAAGGTGTGCATGAGCCCTTTAAGAACTGTTCCTCATTTGGCCACTGGCCCCACAGGTCTCACGGGCAAGAGTCCTATTGGTCTTTAAAGCCAGACATTTTAGGGGCTTGTCTCTCAGATGCTGATCTTAAAAGTTGGAGTGCCTGATAATGGGGTATAGACTCTCTGCTCCTCAGGGAGAAGCTCTAGGTTTTGAGTTCCCTTCCAGTTGTGAGTCACTGTGCTGGGAATGGGGTAATGGTGAGATTGTGTCTCAGCTTTTCCCTACTTTGATATGGTTTCCCTCCCACTTGCCCAATATGAGGGAATTGACCTGCCAATCTTTAGTTTTTTTCCGGGGAAAATTATTCTATACATATATTTGTAGGTTCAGTGTATCTGTAGGAAGAAGTGAATTAAGGATCTGTGTTGCCGTATTGAACTGGAAACTCTCCAATCTTTTTATCCAAATTCTTCCCATTTTAGCTACAGCTTATAACAGTTATATAAATATAACTGCCCATGAAATTTTTCTGAAACCTTTTAGTTTTAAATATCTCTGTCTCTAACTCTTATATATCCTATCCCTATCTTATTACATTTATTTATACATATTTACTGCTAAATAGTAAATATATTCAATATTTACTCGTTGCCTCCTGGACAATGACTTTTCTGTAGTAATTTGTTTATAAATATTTATTTATTGAAAACTATAATCAATTTTTAAAAAATTTTCCCAAGAATGAAAGGTATAGCTATCCTCATGTCTAGCAGCAATGAAATTTACTACTACAGAAATTTGGAGCATTTCTGGCCCCCTTATATATATATTCTTATAGATGAATTGTCTTGTTTGATCATTTACTGCTAGAATTTAATGACTGCACCTCCTGTATAACTGCACTTACCAACATAACTTTTATTTTTAAAAACCAAGAATTTTTTAAATTTGGGTATATGACACCAGCTTTAATGTGTGTTTTTTTAATTTTTTTAGTTTTTTTTTTTTTTTTTTTTTTTTTTTTTGAGAGAGAGAGAGAGCATGAGTGAGAGAGAGAGAGGTGGAGACACAGAATCCGAAGCAGGCTCCAGACTCGGAGCTATCAGCACAGAGCCCGGTGCGGGGCTCAAACTCAGGAGCAGTGAGATCATGACCTGAGCTGAAGTCGGACGCTTAACCGACTGAGCCACCCAGGTGCCCCTAATGTGTTTGTTTTTAAATAAAGGAATTATTTTTCCTTTCATAATTTTAAAACTTCTTTTTTGAAATAATTATAGGCTCCTCAGAAGTTAGTTGCAAAATTAATACAGAAGGATCTGTGTACCCATTACCCACTTTCCTTTAATGGTGCATTTAAATAATTATAGAGCATTATCAAAACCAGGAAATTGACATAGGCACAATACAATTAACTAGACCACAGAGTTTACTCAGATATCATCGGTTTTTATATATACTCCTTTTTCATGTGTATAGTTTTATGAAATATTTTCATATGTATATATGAATAAATATGACCACAAAAGACCAATTTTACATCCCACAAAAGAACTCTCTCAGACTTTATAGCAAGCCTTCTCCCCCAAACTCTGACAACCTTTGTTTCTTCAATATATATATTTGTTTCTCTATATATATAATGTTTTCATTTTGAGAGTATTATAAGAATGGAATCCTATAGTATAATGTGAGGAAATTGGCTTTTTTCACTCATGATGATGACCTTGAGATCAATTTTACCAATTTAATCTTTTTTAGGTGTACAATTTAATGGTACTAAGTACATTCACAGTGCTGTGCAACCATCACCATTATTCATTTCTGGAACTTTTTAAATCATCCCAAACAGAAGTTTTGTACCCATTAAACAATAACTCCCTACTCCCTCCTTCCCCCAACCCCCAGGTGAGCACCAATCTATTTTCTGTCATTATGAGTTTGCCAGTTCTAGGTACCTCATATAAGTGGAATCATACAATATTTGTCCTTCTGTGTTTGGCTTATTTCACATAGTGTTTTCAGGGTTTGTTATGCTGTTGCATGTATCAGAATTTCCTGTTTCAGCCTGAACAATATTTCACTGCATTTTTTGTTTTTGTTTATCTGTCTGTGGCTTGCTTCCATATTTGGGCTATTGTAGATCATGCTGCTATAAACATTAGTGTGTAAGTGTGTTTGAGTCTCTGCCTTCAGTTCTTTTGTGCATATACCTAAAAGTGGGCTTGCTTGATCAAATGGTAATTCTGTGTTTAACTTTTTAGGAACTACCACTGTTCTCCACAGTAGCTGCACCATTTTGCTTTCTCACAAGCAGTGAACTGGGGTGTCAATTTTTCCACATTCTTGTCAACCCTTGCAATTTTTCTTTTTTTTTTTTCTTTTTGACGTAGTGTTCAAAGACTTTCTTAAAAATTTGTCTATTCAGTTGACCTGGCAGTATTTATTGAAAAGACTATTCTTTCCTCACTGAATTATGGTTGCACATCTCATGTAATGTTATATATGTTGGTCTTTTTCTTCTCCACTGCTCTGTCCTTAAATCAGTGCTACACTCTCTTATTTACTAAGTAGCTTTTTAATGTTTTGATATTTGGTAATGTGAACCTTGCAGCTTTGTTTTTCTTCAATACTGTCTTGGCTATTTTATTTTTTATTGTGTATTTTTATAAATTTTAATTATGAAATCAGGGGATTATCTGTTTGATGCTGGCATTAAAAACATAATTGAATTTTTGCATGTTAACCTTATTACTAGTAATTTTACTACGTTCATCCATTAACTCTAATAATTTGTAGTTGCAGATTCTCTTGGATATTCTATTTATACAATCACATCTATGAGAAATGATAATTTTAGTTCTTCCTTTCTAATACTTCTTTTTCTTGGCTTATTAAATTTGTTAGAACCTCTACTACACTACTGAATAGAAATGGTGATACACATCCTTGTCTTAGTCTCAAACTTAGAAGGAGAGTTTTCCATATTTCATCATTAACATATTAGCTATGGTTTTTGTGACAAAGATACTCAGATTAAGAAAATCCCCTTCTAGTCTTAGTTTTCTGACCACCGTTAATTTTTATTTCAGTTTTCTTAAATGATATTTATACATCAATTTAACTGATACATGTAGTCTATCTGAGTTTATATATTTTTTGTATGCAATGCATTGCATTTTATTTTTTAGCATCAAGCCAGTCTTACATTCCTAATTTGGATATGTATATTACTCTTCAATATAACCTTGATTTTTATTTGCTAATATTTTGTTAAAGCTTTTTGAATCTGTGTTTATCAGAGATATTGGCTAATACTTCATCTTTTTTTGTAATGTCATTTGGTATTAAGGTTATGCTAGCCTTATAGAATGATTTTTGAATGATTTTGAATCTCTTTCAGATTTCTTGTGTAGAATTGCTTGTATTTATTCCTTTAATATTTGTAAAAATAAAACAAATGCCATTAGACCTGAGGTTTTATTCATGGTAAAATTTTTAATTGCAGTATCATTTTCCATTATTTTTTATTATTTTTTCAAACTTTTTTTGCTCTCCTATTTTTCTGGTATTCCTATTTCCTATATGTTAAATCATTTGATATTCTTCAACAAGTCATTGAGTTTCTAGTCACTTTTTATTCAACCTTTTTTTTTTCCTTTGTGCATTAGTTTCATAGTTTCTCTGGAATTTATTTCAGAGTATAAGTTCATTGATCTTCAGTGTCCAGTTTTTAAACTCATCCAGTGAATTTTTCATCTGTTTTTCAGTTATAAAATTTCTGTTCTAGAACTTTGGTTTATTTTTGTAGCCTTTTAAATAGTTCCGTTTTTTACAGTTTTCATTTCTCTGTTGGATTCTCAGTTGGTCCCATCACTGTGTTATGCTTGTCCTTTAAATCCTGAACTTATTTATAATAGTGACTTCCATCTTCTCTGTCATTTTTTTTTGTTTCTATTGAGTGATGCTTTTTTCTCCTTATCACATTTTCATGCTTCTTCACGTGCCTGTTCATTTTTTATTTATGCTGGAGTGGGTTTTGTTATTTTAGTTTTCATTGTTTTGCTTCAAGTTTTTATTTAAATTCCACTTAGTTAACATATAGTGTAATATTAGTTTCAGGAGTAGAACTTAGTGATTCATCACTTACATGTAACACCCATTGCTCATCACAACCAGTGCCCTCCTTAAATATCCATAACCCATTTAACCCATCCCCCTTCCCACCTCCTCTTCCCACCTCCCCTCCAGAAACCCTCAGTTTGTTCTCTATAAGTAAGAGAACTGTTTTATGGTTTTGCTTCTCTTTTTCCCCCCATGTTCATCTTTTTTTGTTTCTTAAATTCCATATATGAGTGCAATCATATGGTATTTGTCTTTCTCTGACTGACTTATTTTCCTTAGCGTAATACACTCTAGCTCCATCCATGTCATTCTCTTATTTCAGACAATGTTGAATTTGATTCTGGAATGGAAGTAACTTGTGGATTATTTGAGTCTTTCAAGACTTGCTTTTTTAATTTTTTTTAAATGTTTATTTATTTTTGAGAGAGACAGTGTGTGAGCAGGGGAGGGGCAGAAAGAGAGGGAATCTGAAGCAGGCTCCAGGCTCTGAGCTGTCAGCATAGAGCCGGACATGGGGCTTGAACTCACAAACCATAAGATCAAACCATGACCTCAGCTGAAGTCAGATGCTTAACCAACTGAGTCACCCAGGTGCCCCTTTCAAGACTTGCTTTTAAGCTTCGTTAGGGCATGTCTTGAGTGGTCTTTACAGTAAGCCTGAATTGGTCCAACCTCTAATGCATAGTCTTTTTAGTGTTTCTATGAAATTTCCAGAGGATTCAGCTTCTTAGAATTTGAGCATCTTCTAATCTTATACAAACTTCAGTGGCTGTTTAGACTACAATTTTTAAGGATACATACTTTCCCTCTTAATTGTTCTTTGTCCAGCCTCGCAGAATCACACCCCTAAATAGCCACAGCTTATTATTCAGTTTGCGAGTTGGAGCCCCTCATCGGGCTCTGTGCTGAGAGCTCAGAGCCTGGAGCCTCCTTAGGATTCTGTGTCTCCCTCTCCCTCTGCCCCTGCCCCGCTCATGCTCTGTCTCTTTCTCTCTCGAATATAAACATTAAAAAATAATAATAAAGAATAAAAATGTTTATTTATTTTGGCGGGGGGAGGGGCAGAGAGAGACAGAGTAGGCTCAATGCTGCCAGCACAAGATCCTGACACAGGGTTCTGTCTCCCAAATTGTGAGATCATGCTGAGCCAAAATCAACAGTCTGATGCTTAACCAACTGAGCCACCCAGGCACCCCTTCATTCTTTACTTTTAATCCTTCCTTGTCTATTTAAAGTATATTTTATATAAACAATGTAATATTTATTTAAAAATATTTAATTCAAGTTTTTATTTTTATTTAATGAGATTATTGTGATGGCGTTTGGTTTAAGTCTCTCTTCTTGCTATTTATTTTGTCTCATTTGTTCTTTCTTCCTTTAGTTTCCCTTTGTCCTTCATTTCTTACCTTTTCTTTTTTAGGTTAAATGTTTCTAATATTTTGTTTCCTGCTATATTACTTTTTAGTTATACTGTTCTTTTAGAGGTTACTTATAATATGAAAATTTGACACATGTCAAAAGCTGAGAAATAACAGAAATAAAACTATAAATCACCAAAGTAGTAATAAATATATTTTGCACACATCAGAAAGACAGTTTGCAAACTGGAAACACTCAACCAAAACAAACCAAAACATGGAATGAGGCTTAGGGGTGTATTGTTATAAATCACTTTGGGTATTTTTTTATTGGCCTGTCTTTGGATCACTAATCCAGTCTTATGCTATGTCTAGTATGCTGATATACACATCTAGTAATTTCTTAATTTCAGATACTATATTTCTCAGTTGTAGAATGTCTCACTCGATTTTTTCAAACAGATTTCAGTTCTTTGCAGAAATCTATATTTTCATCTATATGTGCCAAGTTCTTTTCTTAAACATATTAGTTACTTTAAATAACTTCTAACTATCTGAATTCTGTACTGGAGATTTTTTTTTTTTACTGGTTTTGCCTCTTAATTTTGAGTATGTGTGTGTGTTAGCAGGTATGCCTCATAATTTTTTAAGTAATGCCACATGTAAGTGAAATATTATAGAGAGTCCGGATGATAATATCTTTAAAATTTTATTCAGGGAGGCAAGTAGGATCTGGCAGATGCTTTTGATCCTTTTGAAGTTTGGTTTTAGGCTTTATTAGAGCTGTTATATTTTAGATTCATCCTCATTTCAAGGCTTGTTTACTTAGAACATTGTACCTTCTTTTTTCTCATCTTAAATCCTTACTTACATGCTTACTAGACCTTTTCCCCGTGGCAGAGGTTAAATTCCAACCTGTGTCTCCTCAGCACAACACAGCTCTATACACAGCTCATTTGCCCCCTACATGTTCTTTTCTGCCATTTTTTAGTGGTCAAGTGGTTGTTTGTGCATGTGCAGCTGATGGATCAGCCATTGGAAAGAATTTGTATTTGGATGTAGTGGCTCCTTATCCACAGTTGCCTTTGCTTCTCAAATCCCATCTACTTTGACAACCCTGAATTCCTACTTTTATTTCCTTGTGGAACTACCATTTGAATTCCATTTCTCTGTGCCATAATTTGAAACATACCCTCAGATAAAAATCCAGGATGTCTCCTGTGTACATTCTTTCTCTTAAGGAATGTAATCTGTAAGACCTGCCTGTATTGGTTGCTGTCCTCACATAGAGAAAGTGCTACCACGCTTAGGCCTGAGGGAGGAGGATGAATAGATTACTAAAACTTAAGGACAGGATCATAAAGGACCACTTTGAGAGGAGAATGACCTTTGGTCTAGTGATGTAGCCATCCTGAGGTGATCCTTCATCCAGCTCTTACCAGGGATCCCCTTTGGCCAAACTCAACTAGATACCATAAAGCAAGAAAATGCCTTAATGTAGCCTACGCAAGCCAGCTTAGGAGAGTGGGAAGAGATGTAGAGTTGTCAAGAGGAAAAGGAAGATATCTGGCACAGTTTACCTCTTTATTCTTCAACATGTACTCTCTTCATTTGGGAGAAAAGTGTCCCAAGCAAAGGGGACACATGAAGTTCTACCAATTCTGATATCATTGTGAATATCAATTCAGGAATACGTTTCCTGAAATTACAATGGTGGACACCACCAGTATTTTTCACATGAAGAAAGTGAGACTATGTGAAGTCTTATTTCACATGATGTGGGACAAGAAGAGAGAAAAACAGGTAAAATAAATGTACTTGAGTCTCTGCTCAATAGCTAGTCATGAGAGTTGATAATCATAGTTACCTTCTTCCAATATCCTTTGCATATTCTTCTTTACCCTCTGCCATTACTTTGGCTGAAATTCTTTACCTAGTGATGGACTATAAATCTCAATTCTGGGGAATCTGAGTCTTTGGTATTCTTGAATTTGGGGGATTGGTACAGTTTTCCATTGACCAGTACTATTGGAAAGAGAGTCCAAAAAATGCCCTGCTGGATTTCCAAATATAGTGCTACTTATTGTGTAGCTGTTGCATCTATTCTATAGCAGGAACTCAATTTCCCCTTGTCATCAAAATCAATCACTCTGGACAGTACAGTAGTCTGTCATATACCTGTTAGTTCAGCTGCATGGAAAGTCCCCACATGGCCAAAGCATAGTCTTGGTTTCCATTTAATCAATTTTCTGGTAGTAGTCAAGATTCCTGGTAGAAACATGCCTACTTGAGCACTAGGACCTTAAAAATAACAAAGCTAAGGTCTTGTTGACTGGAGGTAAAAATTCTCAAGTGGGTCGTTAAGTATAATAATGAGAGGGACTACGTTTACTTCTGCCTCTTGATTGCCAGACCTGTGCAATTTGTGGAGGGAGATTATCATATTTTGGCTGTGGTTTAACACAAATAGTGCATCCTGTAGGACCACATGTCCTCTTCACAATATTGTTTTCAAACAAATATGGTAGCTGAACCTTTATCAGGCCATTTCACTCTCTTTTCAAGCCCCTTCTGAATGATGGAGTATATAGTGAGGTCAGTGAAATCCATGAGCGTGTTGCCATTGCCACACTTCTTTTGTCATAACTATATTCTTTGTTTGGAGGCAGTGTTGTGATAGATAAGGCATTCCATAAATCTAAAAGTCATGCTGCACTACATGAGGCAGAGAAAGAACATAAGAATTAGAACACAGATCTATCCTTTAGAGGACAAAACAGTGTTCACTCCATAGGGATAGGGATCCATATAATCAATCTACTATCAGATAGCCAAGTGGTTCTTCTGGGGAATTGTGCCATATTGAAAGCTGAGCATTGGCTTATGCTTTTGGGAGGCTGAGTACTCAACAGTGGCAGTAGTCAGATCAGCATTTGTGAGTGAAAGACCATATTGGGCTCATACACACTCTCCATCCTTGTGGCCATAGTCACTTTGTACATGGGTCTATTGAGTAAGCACTGGATTATCCCGGGAAAGAGGCTGGGAAAGAGTCCTCTTCCCCACTTGAATAATGATAGCCTTTTTTACAGTGTATGTTAATATTTTTATATTCTCTGCCCATTTAAGAGGTCCATTCTCATACCTCTTCCCCAGACCTCTTTTTCATCATTTTCCCATTTTCTTTTACAAATCTCTGATCATTTACCAAACTCATTTTGTCACTTCTCATAAGTCAGTCTATTCTAGATCTATATCTCTGTCCATTTATCCTTCCACATGGTATAGACAAATACACAATTTTGAATAGGGTTATAGTTTTGGGATCATCCATCTTCTGGCTGATCACAACATCGATTGCAAATCCATTTTTAAACTAGGATCTTACTCCTTTCTTTGAATTTGTATTAAGGAAGTTCGCCAGTAAACCAAAGGAGAGGACTGAGGAAGAGGGGTTAAATCAGGTACCATGAGATTCTAAGCTGCCTGATTAGGAAGTTTAGTTATCCCTCCTGGACCTGTTCAAACCTACTCCCTTCCATTATACGATGAAATGCTGCTTTGTTTGCCCACTATTATGTTTCAGAACATCAGTTAGTAACTAGGTCATGATGTGAAGTTCAGGTTGCATAATCATTTGGTGTTCTGTGGTCAGGCATTTTTCTCTACCAGGGTTTTGTCACAAGCCAGGTGATGTTTTTAAATGAAGTATTACCTGCACAGTAGGGCATGGTCTTTTTTGAAAACTATCCAGGGACTTTCTAGAGACTTTTAACAGTATCTGTGTCACAATACTTTGAATATCCCTGGATCTCCTGGTCATAAAGCCCATTTGGCTGGGGAATTCGAATTGAGGCCTATACCTGTTATAGAGCCCTTTCTTACTGTAGGTCAGATTGAAAACTGACAGACTAATGGGTTACCTCCCCTGACCAAGTGGGTCAGACTAACGTATGTAGGGTATTTCCAAATTGTAGAGGCCCACCAAGATTTGTACCTCTTTGTAGTGGGCTGTTCAGGCCCACAACATCTCATCCTCCACTTTAGAAGAATTTCTTAATTTGTATGAAACTACTCAACCCCTAGAAACTTCATTTTCCTGTTACACCCTTGAACTTCCGCAGGACTTCTCTCCCTTCTTCTACCAAACATGTTCCTTGCTCAGGCACTACCACTATTCTCATCAGATCCAGTTGGCATAACATTACCCATGTAATGGGCCAGCATGATATTCTGTGCAATAATAAAATGATCAAGTACTCTCCAGACTAATTATAAAGGAGCAAGAACTGATTATATCCTTGGGACTAGACAGTTAAGGTATTCTGTTGCTCATTCATGTAAATGCAAATGGCAATAGCTAAAGACTACCAGTCAACTATGCCGTCTTGAAGGTAGTTCTGAACAGTGTGCCTCCCTAGCCACTACAGAGGTATGGCATAGATAATATCTGTGATCCCTTTAGACCCTCTTGAGATGGATTCAGGGTAATGTTGCATTGTTCACTTGATCCTCCATAAGCTCTCTGACTGGAGGCTGTCAGTGGAGTTTCAGAATTACTGGGTACATTCAGAGCCATTAACTAATAACCACCAGAACATCTAGACATTACCCATTTCTCAGTGAATGATCTCCCTGGAAAATATCTCTTCCAGCATGGTTTAGGGGAAAATTTCACAGTATATATTTGTGGCCATATTATGGGGTACTTCCTTAAAGAGATCCAGCCTCCTTGGAGACCAGGTCTATGAAATGGCTCAAGTCTGGGAACTGGAAACAGGTCATGAATCCCAATTATGATTTTCATTCACTTTTTGCCCAGCAGAATTAGAATCTTCTAATTTGGGGGGATCTTGTAATCAGTCACCATTAAGGATCATTTTGAATCAAAATGCTTTGATTGGCACTTTGCCCTATTGTTTATTTAGTGATTGCTTCCACCTTGTCTCTGAGGGCTAAATGCTGTCATCTGGCCTGTAACAGTCCAGGATTCCATTATTCTCAGATCAGGGAAACCAATTCTATTGCAGCACCATCTGTCACTTCTGGCTTAAGAAAGAAAAACCACTACAGAACTGTGGTGGGTGCTAGTGTACCCCTTACCAATGAATTTCTTAATGTCTTGCTAGGCAAGAGGAGAAGATTGCACATAATAGGTCCATTCCAATATTTCTAATTCCCTGATTCTTTGGACTCTTTCTTCCAGAGAAGCCTGGCATTTAAATGTCACTTTAAAAGGCCACTGTGGAGTCCAAGAATTTACTCAACCAACTATTAATGCCATTTGCAAGTTCTCATTAAATTCTGAATCCCAGGGAATTTGCACTTCTCTAAATTGTATCAGCCCAGACATGACTTAATTTTACCCCTGTTGGTTTAAATACTTTTTATCTCACTGCCCCAGCAATGTTGAGATCTTAACTTTCATTTCAGGCCTAGAGGCAATTAAAGGTGGTAGAAGTGAGTTCTAAGGAAAATTTCCCTTAATTCATGAGTCATTGAAAAGTTTTTATGCAGAGGAATGATTTTTCCTCAGAAAGTATACTACTAAAGAAAAGGTATTGTGTCTGCCAATAGGATGCTTAAAATTCTCAGCTTCTATGTCTGGCAAAATGTCCACATCCCATATCTCAGGGTCTCACTTCTCCATTCATAGTATAAGAAACCTGGAAGGCTTAAGCTTTTTTTTTTTTTTTAATTTTTTAAGTTTATTTATTTTGAGAGAGAGAGAGAGAGCACGAGTAGGGTAGGGGGCAGAGAGAGAGGGAGAGAGAACTCCAAGCAGGCTCTGCACTGTCAGTGCAGAGCCCAACACAGGGCTGGAACTCACGAACTGTGAGATCAGGACCTGAGCCAAGATTAAGAGTCAGACGCTTAACCAACTGAACCACCCAGGAGCCCCTGGAAGACTTAAATTTTAATTGGCACTATATCTTTGCAGACCTTACATCAGACTCTTGGCTGTGTCTTCCGTCATAGATGTTCTGTGACTACAGGGGATGAGGGACTTCTTCAAAACTGCCAACAAAAACTTCTGGTTGTTCATGCATATTTTAAATTGTATATTTATGATGTTATTTTTAACTCCTCTTTGAGACCATCAGAAGAATCTAGGTAATAATCACAATTTTTATAACTCTTGCTACTCTCACAATTAAATGTCATGGCCATTTGATCTCACACCTTGCCCTTCATCTGCATTTCATCCTGTGCTGCCATTGATAATTGAGTAATCAGGATGTTAGTACATCTCAGAGATTATTGTGTTCCTAGTGAATCCAGTCCCAGATCTCATTTTGATGGTCTATTTGTTGGAGCTATTTCTGGTATAATTACTGTCTTTGAGCCAGGAAAGAGATAGCATATCAAAACAAGTCAAGGAGGATCTACTAGAGACACTTACCAAGCTGTGGTCATGGTACAGGGAAGCTGTGAGAGAGAATGCAGTACCCTGGGTCTAGTGACAGTAGAAGTGTTACTATCCCTAGCATTGAAGGTAGGAATGGATGGAAGAATTAGCAGAACCCAGAAGGAAAAAGTCTTGAGAGAAACTGGGTTCTTTGAGAAGTTACTTCACTTGGAGAATCAGGGAATCTCTTCTGTCCCTCAGACATCCTACCAGAGCTCCCCAGTGGCAGGACCTAATGAAAAGCCAGAGGACAGGGGAGAACTTTGATATATATGCCATACAAGTGAGCCTCCTGAGGGCAGAGTGCAAGTGGTAAGATGTTGGAGAATAGATAGGGAGGTGCACCAATTGTATGAAGAGTTTCAGTGTGTTTGACATCTTCTCTGAGGCATGTAGGTAATTTGATAAGGTTTTCACAGACTAGAACTAAGGATCTGACTACCTGGGGAAAGGAGAAAGAAAGAATTTTGAGAAGCCCATTTCCCTATTCCACATATATCTTCAAGGGAAGAATGACTCTTATAAGCATCTTAAACATTTTATGAGTTCACATGAGTAATTCAGAAATCTTTTACTTTGTGCTATTCCCAGGATAATAAATGGCTAGGCTTGTATTATTTTTATTAAATAATTTTATTAATTGATCTACAGAGACATTATATGTAACAATTCAATATAAAAAATAAATACTTTGGGATAAATAATTTAAGTGAATTTTTAGAGCCCCTAGGGCTTACAAAAAGAATCTTAAAAGATCCATGTTTATCATAAGAATAACAATTACAAAAGGTAGCAAACCATACATCAAAAAATAAATATAAATTTTAAATATTTAAATAAATAACCTGATACATTTTAAATAGGAGACCCTCAATTATCAAGTCAGTGTTGAGAAGATGCTTTGACAAAAGGTAATCCATTTGTTCAGAAATTCTACAATGGTTGCTGTCTCATCATCATATTTACATGTGAATCTTGTTTCAGATCCCTGTAAGAGAAAAATTTAATTTTTTTAGTTCAAGGTAGTTTCCCTTATATATAGTTATTCTCCATTGAAATCTTACAGGCTTATGGCCTTTATTTTCAAGTATGCTAAACATATTAATCATTCACATTTTCTTGAGATAGTCAAAATGGCCTACCAAAAAATTGTATGTTATGATACCAAGTGATAGTAAAATGAAAACTAGGATTTTCTTCATTTGTCAATTCTGTCAATCTCAGTGAATACAAGAATTTTTTTCCTGAATTGTATAAAAATAAACATTTTAAGTAAAAACAGTTCCAGACAAATATTTTATTAAATGCTGCATGCAAAAGAAAGTTATTAAACCTCTTTTTCTGTGGGCATATGTCTGTATCCTTATCTAAGTGTAGGTTACAGGTATGCAGTCATATGCACATTAAACTTTTTCAAACCATAAGTCTTCTCTTAACTTTAGTGAATCTCCTTATTGTTCCCCAAAGAAAGATAGAGCCAGCCCAGAATAAGTTAGGATAAGCTTTTGTTGGGGGAAAATTTGTGTGAAGAACATTTTCATAAATACTCATACCCACTCCACCTTAGTATCAACGCAGGTGAGTTTCCCAATTTTAAAAGTCTAAACATTAGAAATTTTGTTCTATGGACTGAGTTTTTAGAAATTAACCTCCTCTGCTCATAGGAGCTGTTTCAACTCTGCCTCTAGCTGAGAAAGAAAATACTTTAAAATATAGCAAGATAGAAGAGAAGGCTTTTTTAAATTGAGGTAATTCCTATCCTGGAAACATATTTCCTTTAAAGATAAGATAAATATTTCCTTTAAATAAATTGTTTCAGTGTTATATATCTTCTTACATATAATTATTTAAATTTTAACATTTTAATTATTTAAATATTAAATATTAAATAAACCTCCCCTCTTGGGAAGGTTTAAATTTTTAACAATAGATTGCTTTTGAAATACATTTCCTGAATTTCACATAATTTTATATTAATTTTGCATCAAGAACTGAGAATGAGTTTTCTGATGGTCAGAAATTTCAGAGCAAACCTCTTGACATAGATGTCAGTCCATCAATGTCTAGATGGCATTGATCTCAATGTATTTTTTTTAATTAGTTGGAAAGAAACAGTCTACTGTTTCTTATTTGGAAACAACTAGAGTTACATAATTTTATAAACTTGGTTCTACTGTAATTAAAATTATGCTATTTCTTTAGGATTCCTGTTAACTCATAAAGTTTGTACTTTTGGCAGATGAAAAAAGAGAGCCATGAATCTCTACACATCCCAAGTCCCTTGTATATTTAATATTTCCTGTGCATTTAAAAATACTTAAGTCCCTGAAAGTATTACCTCTAAATAAAGTTACGTATCTAGCCCATTGGCCTAAATTTTAGCGATTACCATTTTTTAGGTAAATCTCTTAGTCCTTCAACCAAATAATAGGGAAACCCCATTTTAAAAGCCTTTCAGGTAATCAGTATTGGTTGTTCTGAAAAACAATCTAAAAGAATTTTAAAATATGTAACAAAACCTGTTTTCTTTCTGTGAAATTTAATTGTCTTCTCCCACTCCCAGTTTTGTGTTAATGTGAGAGAGAGCTTAAAAAAAAATGTGAGAGAGAGATGACAGAGTGCCAGGGTAGGGGCTTGTTAGTGGCTGGATGGTGGGCAGAAACCCTTTAGCTTTTACTTCTTAGCTCCACAATGTATCATCTACCATAAAAATGATTCATGTTCATAGTGGTCTTAAAATGCATGAGTACTTCACAAATAACAAAACCGTTATATCACTTTAAAATGCGATTCCATTTGTTTTATTTTCAGGAGAGCAAATACAATAATGCCTTACCTTTAGTTTCAGAACTGTTACATTGATATTGCTCATTAATTCCTTGATGTGATTCAAGTGAAAGTTTTTGCTTTGAGCTAAATATAGCACTTCCTCCAGAGGTTTGAGTTCTTCTACTAGACACTGAAGATGTGTCAATTCTGTGGCCTTGAATAATAATAAAAATAATTATTGGATCATTTTTCCCTAAAGGTCAGAATCAGAAATTAATCTCAAGTTTATTTTATTAGGAGTAGCAGTATAGTTCTTAGTATTATCCCTGTTCTCAGCATTACTGTAAAGATGGACCAATATAACTTACATTATAAGATTGGAAGAACTTTAGTTCAACTACCCATGTTTTGCCTTAACTGTGAGCAAATAATGAATCATTAACTTCAGTTTAATTTGGCCTTGCCAAAAGTTAGCATTTCTGCACCCGAATGCAAATCACAGATATAGGCATAATTCTTTTCCAGTCTGTGTAGAAATTATTAGAACCAGAGTAGTCACAACATGGAAGTATAGGATCACATTATATGATTCTAGTATTTAATAATCTAAGAGTTGAGAATCATAGAAAGTTAAGGACAGAGGAGCTCTTGGATATGCTGTGATAGTCCCAACATTTTATAGATTAGGCAGTTGGAACTATATAGTTAAGATTCTCAATACAGCAAAGTCATATAACTGCGTCAATTTTTTATTTTTCTATAATAAGTACATTAAGAAGCACTTTTTAAAAAATTATGTGTCCCAACCAAATAAAAGGTTAGAATTTTTGAAGGACTTTTGGGTGGCCCTCCACACTTAGACATATACACCCACCCATCTACTTACGTGGTCTACTACATTGATAGTATTTCACACTTCTGTGGTACATTATAATTTTAAAGTGTCTTCTCCCAAATAAACCCATTTAAGTCTCACAGCCACTTTTTGAGATACCAATTCAGCATTGTTATTTCCATTTTACAAATAATGAAATTAAATCTCAGAATTTAAGTGTTTTTCCCAAGGTCACATGACTAGGTGGAGCCAAGATTAAATTTTATTTATTTTTCTTTATGGCATTAACATAGCATCCTTTGACGTAATTTTTTATCCCTTCCTAAAAAATTTTTTTTGCAAATATAGACTGGTGGTAAAATGGACAAATGAATGGAATTTATCACATTACTTCGGGTTTCAAATAGATTTTGAGCTGTCATTTAGAAACTGTTAGATTTCAAAGAATTTCACCACCTTCTAACTTATGCACATAATCTTATCTTACCTTTCTAACAATTTCTAAAAAGAGAGAGGACTACACCACACACATTTTATGACATTTCCATCCATTGCCCTTTCAACTTGCTACTACAAATGCAGGGCTTAACGTTTTTGGCATGAGCAACTTGGAGCTATTTCCTTCAAAAACCAGTCTAGTGTCGTTATGTTGCTCTAGTTACATGGCTCTAATTAAATTGGAGAAGCATCTCTAAGTTATTTTCATTTTTCAGAAGAGTAGTTTGAAGCATACCATGACCTTTAAAAAGTTTTGAATCTTGGAAACCAAGTCATATAGCATCGTAAGTCTCTAGGTCTATTGGCATAAAAGATGTGTAAGTCCAAATTTTTACTTTATACTCCCCAGGCAGAATTTTGTTTTTACTATAACTAATAGCTAATTCTTATATGTTATTTATTCTATGTTAGACACTGTTATGAGTACTTTACATCTGCTCGTTAATCCTCACAAAACTATATGAAGTATATATATAATTATCATTCACGTAAGTAGATTAGAAACTGAGCCACAGAGTAGGTAATTTGCCCAGGGTCACAAAAGCTAAGACATGGCAGAGCTGGGATTTTAGTTTGGATAATCTGGCTCTAGAGACTGTGCTATTGGTCACTGTTATGTTGCAGCTCAAAGGTAGACCCTTAGGAATCTTTCCCAAAACAATAAAGGATTTTTTAAAATAGACTTCTCTGAAATCAATTTTGATAATTTGTATGGTAAAATGATATAATCAAATATCTCTCAAGTTTTACATTTTTCAATAAAAGTCAACATAATCTTTTAAAACTGTCTTCTTCCCACTGCCTCTGTCCCAAAACACAAATACACATAAAAAATATATAGGCAAAGCTATTTTCCAGAAGCTTCATTACAAAATTGGTTTAAAAAATATTGAAGTTATTAATTTCTTTTCCTCAGATGAGGTGCTACTAATCTAATCAGCATGCAGATTTTCATATCGTTTTGAATTTTATTAAGACATAAATTGAACATAGAAAGTTGTACTTACCTTCTTGGGCACGTAAAATTTAAACGTGAGCATCCTGGAGAGTTTGGGGTTCTCAGGATTCTGAGAAAGCATAATATATTTTCATTAAAAAATGATCTCCAGTTCAAAACTTATATGTAATAATTTTGATAAGAAAGAAAGTATACTTACATTAACTCCATTCAAAAGCAACCGTAAATCCAGCAGTAATTGCTCCAGCTGTTGCTGTGTTTCCTTTGTAGAGCTTGAAGCAGGTGCACTGTTTGTGACGAGTATAAGAGTCAGTGCAATGCAAGACAAGAGTTGAATTTTGTACATTGTGGCAGGAGTTGAGGTTACTGTGAGTAGTGGTTAGAGAGGCTGATAGAAAGCTCTTGAACGAGAGAAGCAATTTATACTGTTAATTCTGGAAAAATCTTATGGGGGTGTCAAAATGTTTTACATATTACACATATTTTCAAAGATTCTACCTGTGTGGCAAAAAGCATTACCTTTATTTTTCCTCTTCTGATGACTCTTTGGAATTTCTTTAAACCCCCATAAACTGACTGAATGGATGTAGGTAAAATCCCTGTTGGTTACATTAGCCCACACTTAGGTGGCAGTTGTAATTCAGACAACTAACGCCTTCTGTATGAAACAATTTTTCCTCCCTCTTTCTTTAAGGGGGTGGGGATACAAAAGTGGCTCATGAAAATTTTCTCTTTGTCATAAAACTGTGTTGAACATGTGGAGCACTGTGGTATGGTGGACAAGAGTAAATAGTTGCAAAGAATAAATTTTTAGATTTGTTGATTACACAGGAAGAATATTGGTTTCCTGTTCAGGATGGTTTTACCTTTTGATCTACACAATGACTGAGCTAATGCATATGTGATAGATTACTTCTTAAACAATCAGCTAGAGAAATATTAAGACTAGAATACATAAAATGCTCATTGAGCTTAAGGTGCTGTCTTAGTTTTAATGTTTCTTGTATCTGTTTTAATCTCTTAATATCTGTTGCACATTTTTAATGGATATGATGTTCAGCAAATAAATACCCAGGAAAGGATTTGCATGCAAGAGTACTAATGCTGCTTTTGGGGAGGGGGTTTTGGACAAATATATTTTTGCTGCTTTATGATTTTTCCTGGGCATCAAGGGGATGTAAGGTGAGTTGGAATGTCACCAGAACCAAGGATGCTTTTTCTTCCTCTTGTTCTCAAGGACCACCTGAGCTATTAGATCTTTTCCTTCAGTTTATGTCCATTTCATTTCTCTCTCTCTTTATTGAACAGATTGCTTATATTTCTTTAACTATAAGGCAGAAAATGAGAATAATAGGGATCCCCAAGTTTATTTGTTTGTAGAAAGCCACTAACTAAAATTTCTGGACATTATTTAGGAGAAAGATAATATGATCTGGCAAGCATGAGGTGTACCAATCCTGGCCTAAGTAGTGGGGCTGGGGCTGAGAAAGGGATGGTAGTAAAATAGCCCAGGAGGCTGTGGTGGGTCATAGGGTAGGGGTGTTTGTGTGTGCATGCTCCTTGTGGATAAGAGCTGTCCTCAGAGCAGGGATATCAGGACTCATTTATTCCAAGATGATTCTTATTATACAGAGGTCAGAATTGAATCAACAGAAGTTACTAAGAAGGGGTATCCATTACAATTTTGGAGTGCCTTTTACGAAAAAAAATAAAGTACTACAAACAACTCATGACAAACAAATATTCAGAAAAGGGTTTGCATCCAAGAGTACTGATGCTAGTTTTATAATAGACTTTATATGCGCTGTATGTAAACCAATCCTTAAGTTTGTACTTGTTATGTTTTCACCTCTCTAATAGATTTGGGTTTCTCCACTACAGCATCTAGGGCACTATGAGGGTAACAATAGTAGTTCTGAAATAAGATCAGATCGATATGTTTAAAGTTAGTAGAATGGGTAGGATACTTAGGATATGTGTTAATGTGTCCTCAGTATAATGCACTAACTGCCCCAGTATGATGGTAGAGGCATAAAGTTCTGACTTAAATTGGAGATAATTGAGAAAATTCTTCCTCAAAGAGTTGCTGGTGACTCCTCCAATTTTACTAATTCATTTTGTGTCTAGTCTTTAAAAAGACATTTATCTAGCACTTCAGGTATATAGAAAGGGAGAAAAAAGAACATTGTGAAAACACATAGCCTAGTTTAAGCCTTACAGCAAACCTGTGACGGGATGGTTCCCATTTTGCAGATTAGAAAACTGAATCTCAGATATGTTAACTAATTTATTATAGGTCATGAAGCCCTGACTGCCAATCAGGGGCAGAACAAGGATTTGAAACCAGAATATTCTGACTCTATAGCCCACTCTTCTCACTTGTATTCTTTCTTAAGGAACCTGATGTGCCATAGGAAATAATGTACACAGACCAGTGTAATCCTGGGTAAAAGGTAAAAATTTCCACCTCAAGAGAGATAGATATAAAGAATTTTGAAGAAGGAACATGACTTGAAACTGGATTTTGACATGTTTAAACTATAGATATGTAAATTTAGGATTAGGAAGAAGGTGGTGGGCAGAAACGGTTAACCATTCTTAGGAACATTTATACCTACAAAAAGCAGAGAAAAATGGCTTAGGACTATTTATGTGGTAGACAACATTCTGAAGAATGTAAAACAACTTAACATTTAAAAATAAGCATTATAGTTCCTCGGGTGGAAAAAAATGAAGGAAAAGCCAGATTAGCGATCAGTGATCTTTTAGGAAACATTAGAGACAAGTTAGAGACAAATGATCATGATCTTTTCTTTTTATTACTAAAAAATGCAAAGTGCCTCTCTCTACCTCTCAAATCAAAACCACAAAGTGAGCATTCGTTCTAAGGGAAAGGCTATTTAATGATCTGTGTGTCAACTTTATAATACTTGTTTTGCTCTCTAGAGACTTCGGTGTTTCATCCCAGCATCATCAGCTCAGGCCTTTACCCTTCCAGAATGGAAGAATTCAGGCCCACACATTTTTCTGTGTGGGGGCTTTTCCAATGAGGCTTTTGATGTTCTCATAGTCTTGGTATTTCTATTTCTCCAGCTATTTCCATTAGAGAATGGGTCAATATATGCTACATTTTTGGGACCCTGTAGAAAATTCGTTCCTAAGCTCCTGGCTTATCCCTATTAGTACATAACAGACACCATTATGGAAGTTGGTCTTATAATTTCTTTCTTGAAATGCCTGAGGATAAAGCTACCATACGCTGTGGCATACTTTCACTTTTTAACATGTCTGACACATCAGCTGGCTTTTTTGGCTATAGTGGTGGTAAAGTCAGTAGTAGACTGCTAGCTACTGCATGTGTCACACCCCCTACTTCCCCTTTGAAAATAAAATTCTACTATTCAATAAGCTGTTTTCATTGCTTAGCATTGTTTGTGACTCAGCCTCTTAGACTCGAGTAGCCCAAGTTCTTTAAAAAGGGAAGCCTCAGCAGTGCTTAAGTTGGTTAAGCATCTGACTGTTGATTTTGGCTCAGGTCATGATCTCACAGTTCATGAGTTCAAGCCCCACATCGGGCTCTGTGCTAACAGCTTGGAACCTGCTTGGGATTCTTTCTCTATCCTCTCTCTCTGCCTCTCCCCTGCTCTCTCTCTCTCTCCCTGTCTCTCAAAATAAATAAATAAACTTAAAAAAAGGGAACCTTCAATCCCTGAAGCTGTCTACCGAAGAGACTGGTCAGTCAGTTGCACACATTGTCCATCCAGCAAAGCTGACTTTCAAGGACTCCAAGTCCTGTGAGAATTTTCTCTTTCTCACCCTTTCCCATCACTTTGTAAAACTTAAAAATGTTTTTTTAGTGTTTATTTAATTTTGAGAGAAAGCGCAAATGAGAGAGAGGCTGAGAGAGGGGGAGACACAGAATCTGAAGCAAGCTCCAGGCTCTGAGCTCCCAGTGCAGAACCCGACGTGGGGCTCAAACTCACAAACTGTGAGATCATGACCTGAGCCAAAGTCCAACGCCCAACTGAGCCACCTAGGTGCCCCCACTTTGTAAAACTTTAATTTGGACTGGAGCTTGATGCCCATATTAATGTGTCTCTTGTTAGTTTCTCTACAGGCCTCTTGGCTTTTCAAGATACAGTTATCTCCCTGTATTTAGGGACATATTATTGAATTCTCTCTATACCACCTAGAGAGTATTCAGCTATGATCTCTGTGTTTTCCATGAGAAACTGAATTTCCTCAGGCATAGGTTGGTGCCCAGTCTTTGTCTTTATCAGACCTATAGTCCTCCATGATAGATTTACCTCTGTAAATCTATCTGTGGATCACAGTTAAGTCTCACTCTTGTACTCTTCCATGTGGTAAATTTTAATGATGTTCATAATCTTTTGGGATGGAAGAATTATTTCCATGGTACTTTTAATTTTGCAAAGTATTTTCAAATTCATTATCTCATTGAGTCATATTTTACTGATAAGAAATTTGATGTTTGTGCAGGTTAAGTGACTTTCCCAAGATCACATTCTTAAGTTAGTGGTGAAGTTAGAGCAAAACCCCAAGACTTCCTGGCCCCTAATGATCTTACATATTTCCGGTGTAAAATAGTGAGATGCCAAATTCTAGGTACATTAGACTACACAGAGAAGGTTGAATTAGAGTGTGCCTACTATTCCATCTCACTTCACTCTATCAGTGATAGCTGATGAGTCAGGCAAGGCATCATCTACCTTCGCCTACCCAACACCTTGTCTGAGAAATTTCAGGATTTCTAAGAAGTTAGAGCAGCTGAATTCACACAGCTACAGAAGCTAGGTTTTACTCATGTTTTTCATTTCTTTCTGGGCCTTTTAAAAGCACCAGAGCATTTGATGTTTCCTAACAATTCTATCATGTCTGAAGAAAAAAAGTGATTGCATCCACTGTGAATTTAAGTTGAATTGGACATTCAGAGTACGGTGTTTTAAGGCTGACATGGGAGTATCACACTAGGCATTTGTCTGTATTTGGCAACCAAGAGGCACCTCACTGCCTAAATGTAACAATAATGGGAGTATCTTACAAACCCTTGGAACTTTACTTTTTGTGTAAATATAAGACCCATGTCAAGTCACACAGCAGTTACCAGAAGTAGAATGGAACAGTCTGACAGTAATAGCAATAGATTTGCAAGGCATTTCATATTTATAAAGCACTTTCACATCCATTTATCTCCTCTTACGGCAAAACAGGTAAGGAAATTTTTTTCTGGTTATATGTATTTCACTAAGGACTTTATTTTCTTTGTACATTAAAAATTAAGCCTTGCAACTTACACATAAATATTAGCTTTCTTCTCTTCAATATAAGTGCTTTAATTAAAATCTTGTAAAAATATATTATTTACATTTATCTTCATCTTTCCTGCCTAACTTTGTTTCTAAGCTCTCTGTTAATCATTTGTTCTTCCCTCTTCTACAGTAGCTTTGAGTGTATCATTCATTTACAGTCCATTGTCCCATCATTCATAATGTTAAAAGATAAACTGAGGCATATTTTAAAATTTAAGAGTTTATTTGAGCAAAAATCTATTTGAATTGGACAGCATCCCATCTAGCAAATAGAAGGGAGCTCTGGGGAATTGTACAAAATGAAAAACTGATATCCAGAGAAAGCAAGAACAAGGAAGGTATACTATGCAAAACAAAACAAAACAAAACAAAACAAAACAAAACAAAAAAATGTGTTGGTTATTACAAAGCTACTTTCTTTTAGGGATGGCACTGGTCTATCAGATAGATTATCTGGTGCTGATCAGACAGTTCCTGATTGACTGGTTTAAGATTCCATTCCTGGGAGAAATGAAGCTAGAATTAAGTCTTGGTTTAATGACTTTATTTTGGGCCTGTTGTTTTGTTTTTAAAACTAAATGATAATTTTTTAAAGAGTATAGCCTGATTTAGATTTAGATTGTGTGGTACTGTTTCCTAAGGAATTCAAGTGCCACACCCCCCTGGTGAGAATAGAACCACACCAGGGCCCCCATTGGCTGGGGCATCAGAGCCTAACTAAAGGAAGAACAAGCTCCATATCCATCCAGTCAGTCCTGTAGGGGCAGCTACAAGACACTGAATCACCTCAGAGCTTCCTAAATCCCTCACTTTCCTCAGATCCAAAGGGGTTGTGAAAAGCTATTCTTCTATTTTTGTTGTAGAAAATTCTAATTTCATCCTAATATCTATTCTTCCCTCCTGCTTAGAAAAAGAATCCTGATTTTTAGCTAGATATATTGCTGCTCCTCATAAAGACCACGTTTCCTACTTTCCCTTTGCAATGAAGTGTGGCCATGTAGCTATAATGGCTGGAGCTCTGGTAACACTTCTGGACCTTAAGGACAGGGGACCATACTCTCGGGATGTTAAAGCTGAGAGCTGTGATAGTGAATATTTTATGTAGCTGCCAAATCAACTCTGATTTCCTAGGTCCTGACGGCTTTTATGTAAAAGAGAAGCAAGTATATCTTGTTTAAGCCACTGTTATTTTGGGTTTCTCATTACAGTTGACCCTTGAACAATGTGGGGGGTTAGAGGCACTGACCCCTGCACAGTTGAAAATCCATGTATAACTTTTGATTGCCCCCAAATTTAACTAATAGCCTGCTACTGACTGGAAACCTTACTGATAACTTAAATAGCCCATTAACATATATACTCTATATGTGTTGTATGCCATATTCTTACAATAAAATAAGCTAAAGAAAAGACAGTGTTGTTAAGAAAATCATAAGGAAGATAAAATACCTTTACAGTATAATACTGTATTTATTTTTAAAATCTTTATATAAGTGGACCTGTGCAGTTCAAACCAATATTGTTTAAGGGTCAACTGTATATGCAGTTAACAACACTGTATAAGTACATTAGGCCATATTCTTTTTAGACAATCCTATTTGGTATTTGTTTTTTTTTACTACAAAATATTTAAGGTACATTGTTGAACAACATCATGGGCTATGGGAGTACAAAAATAAGTAGCTATCCCTAGCCTACAAAATTTTACATTTTAGTAGGAAAGACAATATAAAACTGTGAATGCAAAGGGTGGGTGGGTAAGTTAATTGGTAAGTGTACAATTTGCTAACCTCTACTGTCATAAGAATAGACTTATAGACTAATGGAATAGAATTGAGACTCTAGAAATAAACCCTGTAATTTATGATCAGTTGGTTTTGGCAAGGGTGCCAAGACAGTTCAATGGACAAAGAATAGTCTTTTCAACAGCTGGTGCTGGGACAACTGCATATCTATTTGCAAAAGAATGAAGTTGGACCCCTACTTCATGTGATATACCAACATTAACCAAAAATAAATCATAGAACTGAATTTTAGACCTAAAATAACAAAACTTGTAGAATAAAACATAGAAGTAAATATTCTTGGCTTTGAATTAGTCAAGGTTTCTTTAATATGTCACTAAAAAAAGCAAAATCAACAAAAAAATGAGACTTCATTAAAATCTACAACTTTTGTCCTTCAAAGGACACCATAAAGAAAGTGAAAAGATAACCCACAGAATGGAATAAAATATTTGCAAATCATGATTCTTATAAGTGATTTGTATCCATAATGTATAAAGAATTTTTGTAACTCAACAATAAAAAGGCAACTCATTTAAAAATGGAAAAATTATTTGAATAGACATTTCTCCAAAAAATATGTACACATGGCCAAAAAGCACATGAAAAGATGTTCAATATCATTAATAGGTAAAAACAAACCAAAATCATAATGAGCTGCCACTTCATACCCATTAAGGTAAGTAAAATAAAAAAGACAATAGCAAATGTTGACAATGATGTGAAGAAATAGGACCGTAATGTATTGCTGGGGAGAATGTAAATTAATGGTGCAGCTTCTTTGGAAAGGAATTTGGTAGTTGGGTTTATATATATATATATATATATATATATATATATATATATATATGTGTGTGTGTGTGTGTGTGTGTATATATATATATATATATACACACACACACACACACACACACATATATATGTATATACATATGTATATATGTATATGTATATATACATGTGTATATACATATGTATATGTGTATACATATACACATATATGTATATGTGTATACATATACACATATACACATATACGTATATGTGTATATGTATACACATATACATATGTATGTACGTATGTATATATGTATATGTACTCCCATACATATATATACATATACATATATATGTATATATATACACATATGTATATATATATGTGTGTATACATTTTATATATATATATATATACATATATATATATATATATATATTAAACTTGGAGTACTGTATGACCCAGCAGTTCCACTCTTAGATATATGCCCAAGAAAATGAAAGCACATCGAAAAGCTTGTAAACAAATGTTAGCACCAACATTAATTAAAATAGCCAGAAAGTGGATAAATAAAATGTAGCATATCCATACAATGGAATATTATTTGGCAATAAAAATACTGAAGTACTGATATATTCTGCCACGGGTGAACCTTGAAAACATAATGCAAATTTCAAAAAGCTGATTGTATGATTCTGTTTATATAAAATGTCCAGAAAAAGCAAACCCATCGTGGCAGAAAGTAATTCATTCATTTCCAGAGTTTGGGATAAGAGAGAATAGGAAGTGAGTGCTAGTGGGTATGGGGTTTCTTTTTGGGGTGATGAAAATGTTCTCAAATTAGATAGTAGTGAGTTTCCTAAGTTCATGAATATACTAAAAACCACTGAATTGTACATTTATGGTGTGTAGATTATATCTCAAAGTTGTTACTTTGTTTTGCAGGTTTCATAATTGTGGTTGAAACACATGCAGTATGCTTTTGGTTTGTGGCTGTACTGAAGTAATGTCCCTATATGAAGCTATATTTATCTCTAAGAATTGCATATATAACCAGCATATATAAAACAACTGTATTATTACAGTTAAGAATGAAATCAATAGATTAAAATTTTAAATTTTCATTTAAATAGTAAAAGATACCACATGGCATTCAATCACTACTCTTGCTGCCAATTATCATCACCAAATTAAGGTCCAAACACTGAAGAAGCAGTAATGCTTTTTCTTTCAGTAGCAAATTAAAATGGTATTCTTCAACACTTCGGTATATTTGAATGTTTAAAAAATATATTTAAGATAAATAACTGTACCAACAAATACTGTAGAAATGTGGCAATGGTTCCAGAAAAGGTGGTTCCACAGGTCTTCCCTGTCACTCATTATTAGGAATTCCATAGTCTACTAACTGCTCAAAACAAAAATCTATGCAATCATCTTTGTTTTCTTTCTTTCTTTTGTACACCATATTCAATCTGTCAAAAAATCTTACTGGTTCTAGCTTCAGAATTGATCTTTAATCAAGCACTTCTAACCATAGCTATCTCTACCATTCTAGTCTAAGGCATGTTCAACATTTGTTTTAATATTTCAATCATTTTCTTAAATGGTGCTCCTTCCCTCAGTTCTTGTTCCACTAAAAGCCTCTTTTCACACAGGAGATGGAATGATCATTCTAAAATATAAATCAATTTATGTCATGCTTATCAGAATCTTCAAGTGGCTTCCTATCTCCCCAAAAGTAAAAGCCAAAGTCATTAATTGGCTTACAAGACCCCTCTCATCTGACCTCAATAATGTGATTTCTCACTACTCTTCTCTCTTACCTCCAATTCACACTGGCTTCCTTACTGCTCCTTGAACAAAACAGCATGTGACAGCCTCAGGGCCATTGCATTTGGTATTCTGCGTGAAATGATGTCTACTCCAATATCCACTTGACTTATTCCTTCACCTTCTTCAATTCTTTGCTCAAATGTTTTTCTTTGAAAGACTTTTTCTGATCACCTTATTAGTATTGACCTCTGAAGAACTAGCTACCTTCCTTCCCTGCTTTTTCCCCCCTATAGCTTATTGTCACCTTCTAATTACACTGCATAATTTCTTATTTATTCTTTAATTGTCTGAGTCCTCCCACATTAATATATACTCTGTGAAGCCAGGGATTTTATGTGTTTTGCCCATTGCATTCCTACCAGCCGTGCAAAAGGGTTCCTCTTTCTCCACATCCTCACCAACATCTGTTGTTGCCTGAATTGTTAATTTTAGCCATTCTGACTGGTGTGAGTTGGTATCTCATTGTGATTTTGATTTGTATTTCCCTGATGATGAGTGATGTTGAGCAGTTTTTCATTTGTCTGTTAGCCATCTGGGTGTCTTATTTGGAAAGGTGTCTACTCATGTCTTTTGCTTATTTCTTCACTGGATTATTTGTTTTTTGGGTGTTTGATAAATTCTTTGTAGATTTTGGATACTAACCCTTTATCTGATATGTCACTTGCAAATATCTTCTCCCATTCTATAGGTTGCCTTTTAGTTTTGCTGACTGTTTCCTTCACTGTGCAGAAGTTTTTTATCTTGACAAAGTCCCAATAGTTGATTTTTGTTTTTGTTTTCCTTGCCTCTGGAGACTTGTCAAATAAGAAGTTGCTGCAGCTGAGGTCAAAGAGGTTGTTACCTGTATATTTCTATAGGATTTTGATGGCGTCCTGTCTTACGTTTAGGTCTTTCATCCATTTTGAGTTTATTTTTGTGTTTGGTGTAAGAAAGTGGTCCAGGCTCATTCTTCTGCATGTCGCTGTCCAGTTTTCCCAGCACCATTTGCTGAAGAGACTGTCTTTTTTCCATTGGATACTCTTTTCCTGCTTTATAAATATTAGTTGGCCATATGTTTGTATGTCCACTTCCGGGTCCTTTATTCTGTTCCATTGATCTATGTGTCTGTTTTTGTGCCAAATACCATACTGCTTTGGTGATTACAGCTTGTAATACAGCTTGAAGTGTGGAATTGTGATGCCTCAAACTTTGGTTTTCTTTTTTAGGATTACTTTGGCTATTTGGGGTCTTTTCTCATTCCATACAAATTTTAGGACTGTTTGTTCTAGCTCTGTGAAGAATGCTGGTGTTATTTTGATAGGGATTGCATTGAATATGTAGATTGCTTTGGGTAGTATTGACATTTTAACAATATTTGTTCTTCTAATCCATGAGCATGGAATGTTTTTCCATTTTTGTGTGTGTGTCTTCAATTTCTTTCATAAGTTTTTTATAGTTTTCAGTGTATAGATTTTTTCACCTCTTGGGTTAGGTTTATGCCTAGGTATTTTATGGTTTTTTGTGTAATTGTCAATGGGATTGATTCCTTGATTTCTCTTTCTGCTTCATTATTGGTGTATCAGAATGCAACCGATTTCTGTACATTGATTTTATATCCTGTGACTCTGCTGAATTCATGTATCAGTTCTAGCAATTTTTTGGTGGAGTTTTTTGGGTTTTCCACATAGAGTATCATGTCATCTGTGAAGAGTGAGTTTGACCTTCTTCTTGCTGATTTGGATGCCTTTTATTTCTTTGTGTTGTCTGATTGCTGAGGCTAGGACTTCCAACACTGTGTTGGATAACATTGGTGAGAATGGACATCTCTTTTGTGTTTTTGACCGTAGGGGGAGAGCTTTCAGTTTTTCTCCTTTGAAGATGATATTAGCTGTTGGTCTTTCATATATCGCCTTTATAATCTTTAGGAATGATCCTTCTACCCCTACTTTCTTGAGGGATTTTATCAAGAAAGGATGCTGTATTTTGTCAAATGCTTCTTCTGCATCTATTGAAAGGCTCAAGTAGTTCTTATCCTTTCTTTCATTAATGTGATTTATCACATTGATTTGCAGATATTGAACCAGCCCTGCATCCCAGGTATAAATCCTACTTGATCGTGGTGAATAATTCTTTTAATGTATTATTGGATCCAGTTTGCTAGAATCTTGTTGAGAATTTTTGCATCCATGTTCGCCAGGGAAATTGGTCTATAGTTCTCCTTTTTAGTGGAGTCTTCATCTGGTTTTGCAATCATGGTAATGCTGGCCTCATAGAATGAGTTTGGAAGTTTTCCTTCCACTTATATTTTTTGGAACAGCTTCCAAAGAATAGGTGTTAGTCCTTAAATGTTTGGTAGAATTCCCCTGGAAAGCCTTCCAGCCCTGAACTCTTGTTTGTTGGGAGATTTTTGATTACTGATCCAATTCTTACTGGTTATGGGTCTGTTCAAGTTATCTATTTATTTCTGTTTCAGTTTTTCTAGTTTATATATTTCTAGTAATTTGTCCATTTCTTCCAGATTGCCCTATTTGTTGGGATATAATTGCTAATAATATTCTCTTATTATTGTTGGTATTTCTGTGGTGTTGATTATGATCTCTCCTCTTTCATTTGTGATTGTATTTATATGTGTTTTTTTAATTTTTGATCAAACTGGCTAGAGGTTTGTCAATTTTTTTAATTCTTGCAAAGAATCAGCTCCTGGTTTCATTGATCTGTTCTACTATTTTGTTTTATTTCGATATCATTGATTTCTGGTCTAATATTTATTATTTCCCTTCTTTTGCTAGTTTTGAGATTTATTTCCTGTTCTTTTTCCAGATTTTTTAGGTCTAAGTTTAGATTGTATATCTGAGACTTTTCTTCCTTCTTTAGGAAGTCCTGTATTGCTATATATTTCCCTGTTATGACCACCTTTGCTGCATCTCAGAGGTTTTGCACTGTTGTGCTTTCATTTTCATTGGCTTCCATGTACTTTTTAATTTCCTCTTTAATTTCTTGATTACCCCTTCCGTTATTTAGTAGAATGTTATTTAATCTCCAAGTATTCATGGTATTTCCAAATTTTTTCTTGTGGTTGATTTCATGTTTCATAGTGTTGTGGTCTGAAAATATACTAGGTATGATCTTGATCTTTTTGTACTTGTTAAGGACTGATTTGTGACCCAGTATGTGATCTATTCTGGAAAATGTTCCATGTGCACTGCATAAGAATGTGTATTCTGCTTTTGGATGAAATATTCTGAATATATCTGTTAAGTCCATTCAGTCCAGTGTGTCATTCAAAGCCCTTGTCTCCTTGTTGATTTTCTGCTTAGATGATCTGTCCATTGCTTTAAGTGGGGTGTTGAAGTCCCCTACTATTATGGTATTATTATCAATAAGTTTCTTTATGCTTGTGATTAAATGATTTATATATTTGGGCGTTTCACATTGGGGGCATAAATATTTACAATTGTTAGATCTTCTTGATGGATAGGCCCCTTAATTATGATACAATGCCGCTTTTCATCTCTTGTTACAGTATTTATTCCAAAATCTAGTTTAGGAGCACATGGGTGGCTCAGTAGGTTAAGAGGCATGACTCAGGTCATGATCTCATGGTTCATGAGTTTGAGCCCCACGTCGGTCTCCGTACTGACAGCTTGGAGCCTGGAACCTGCTTCCGATTCTGTGTCTCCCTCTCTCTGCCCCTTCCCCACTCGCTGTCTGTCTCTCTCTCAAAAATAAATAAGCATTAAAAAATTTTTTTTAAATCTAGTTTAATATTGGTATGGCTACTCCAGCTTCCTTTTGATGACCATAGCATAATAGTTGGCTCTCCATCCCCTTACTTTCAAACTGAAGGTGTCTTTAGGTGTAAAATGAGTCTCTTGTAAGCAGCATATAGATGTGTCTTATTTTCTTATCCATTGGGATACCCTATGTCTTTTGATTGGAGCATTTTGTCCATTGACATTTTTTTTTTAATTTTTAATGTTTGTTTATTTTGAGAGAGAGACAGCATGAGTGAGGAAGTGGCAGAGAAGTAAGAAGAGAAAGAGAATCTTAAGCAGACTCCACACTGTCAGCACAGAGCCTGATGTGGGGCTCGAACTCACAAAACCGTGAGATCATGACCTGAGCCGAGATCTAGAGTCAGATGCTTAACTGACTGAGCCACCCACACACCCCTAGTCCATTGACCTTTAGAGTGAGTACTGAAAGTATGAATTTAGTGCCATTATGTTGCCCATAGACTTTGTGTTTCTGGTGATGTTCTCTGGTCCTCTCTAGTCTTTTTGCTTTTGGTCTTTTTTTGTTTTGTTTTGTTCTGTCTTTTCTCCAGATAGTCTCCCTTAAAATTTTTTGCAGAGCTGGTTTAGTGGTCAAAACTCCTTTGGTTTTTGTTTATCTGGCAAACTCTTTATCTCTCCTTCTGTTTTAAATGACAGTCTTGCTGGATAAAGAATTCTTGACTGCATATTTTTCCAATTCAGCATGTTGGCTATATCTTGCCACTCCTTTCTGGCCTTCTATGTTTCTGTGAATAGGTCTGCCGCGAACCTGATCTCTCTTCCCTTATTGGTTAACGACTTTTTTTCCTTGCTGCTTTTATAATTCTTTCCTTGTCTGTGTATTTTATGAATTTGACTATGATATGCCTTGGTGATGGTCAGTTTTTGTTGAATCTAGTGGGAGTTCTCTGTACTTCCTGGATGTTGATGTCTGTGTCCTTCCCCAGATTAGGAAGGTTTTCCAACACAGTTTGCTCACATCAACCTTCTGCCCTTCTTTCTCTCTCTTCATCTTCTGGGACTCCTCTATGATTCAGTTGTTATTCCTTTTTAATAAATAACTGAGTTCTCTGAGTCTTGTATCGTGATCTTTTTCCTTTGTTTCCCTCCTTTTTTCTGCTTTATTATTCTCCATAATTTTACCATCTATATCGCTGATTCACTGCTCTGCTTCATCCATCCTTGCCTTCGTGAAACCTATTTGAGATTGTGTGTAGTTTATAGCATTTTTAATTTCATCCTGACTAGATTTTATTTTTTTATCTCCACTGAAAGGGATTCTATGGTTTTTTTCAACCCTAGCTAGTATTCCTGGTCATATGGTTCTAAATTCTAGTTCAGATATCTTGCTTATATCTCTGTTGATTAAGCCCCTGGCTGTCATTTCTTCCTGTTCTTTTTGGGGTGAATTCCTTAATTTTGTCATTTTGGAGGAAGAAAAAAATAAAAAATAAGGACTTAAAAACAAATCAAAAAAATCAAATAAAGGATGCTAGATCCTAGGTGTGTCTTGGTCAGCGTGTCGAAAGAAGCTTGATAGAATAGAGCAGAAAGGGGGGAAAAGGTAAGAAAAAATTTAAAAACTAAAAAATATTACATAATAAAATAAAAAAATGAAATAGAATAAAAATTTAAAAATAAAGTAAAAGTAAAAAAAAACAAAATAAATTTTTCTCTTTCTGTATCTGAGAAAGAGGAAGAGAAGAAAGAAAAAGAAAACAATTTAAAAATAGAAGCAAAGAAAACAAATAAATAACCCAGCAAACAGAGTGAAACCTGAATGAAGTTACATCCAGTTTCCTCTAGAAGTGAAACTATGAAGACTTACACTAAGCAGGTGGAGTGACTTGTGCTGGTCTTCTAGGGGATGTCCTTCTAGGGTGCAGTTGGGTGGGGCTTGGTGTAATGGCTCCATTCTCCCCTAGGTGGTGCTGCTTAGCTTAGCTTACTGGGGTGGATTATTGTGTTGCGCATGTCCATGCACCAACATGCTCATATGTGGGAGAGGTGGAAATGGCTTCACCCAGCTCCCTAGTCTCTGTTATAGGACTTTGGTGCACTCACCCACCTGTGATCAAGCCCCACTCCTTTGTCTCAAGCCTCCATCCACTCCTTGCCTCTACCCTGTCCATGTCCAAGCTGTCCACCTACCAGGCAGCACCTCCCTTCAGAGTTTTATCTCAGATGGGTTTGTGTTCAAAACCCCATGCTTCAGAGATCCCTGAGGCTTGGACCTGCACCAACTCTCTGGGGGAGGGTCTTGCTGAGCAATAGCCAGGTGCTGGCTTGCCCCAGAAAATGTTTATGTGATCGTGCAATGTCAGATGTTCAGAGATTATGGCAAATCACAACATAGCCAACTCTAGGTTTCACCACCCTCTCGTGTCTTTGTCCCAATACCAGCAAATGTGGCTGCTCTCTGGGGTCCACCTGGTACCCTTGCCTGTGGGGAGGCTTTATGGCCTCTACAAAATGCACTCCAAGCAGGGGAACCACTTTTCCCTGTGTGGCACACGGATCCCTCAGACACTGCTGCCAGCTCTGGTAAAGCAGCTCTTTACCCTGCTTCCCCACCAGAATACTGCCAGACACCGAGCTCCAAAACTTCAGACTCTGCACTCCACTGTTTATAGAATCCTGATGGTATTAAAACCCTCTCCTTTCTGCCTGTCGATGGTTTGGGGGAAGAAATTTCTTCTTCAGCCCCTTGTGAGTGTTTTCACTCTTTCTCTCCAGCTACTTTTGGGGAAGTGCTTTTCTTGCACGATCCCAATGTGCTGCACTCTCCCCCTTTCTCTCTCTGTCTCTCTCCAAAAAACAGCTCCCTACCCTCCGTGGCTTTTTTCTCATCCAGTTCACCTCTCTGCACCATGTACCTGGAAAGTTCTGGGGCCCAAGTTATTAAGATTGTTGTGTTAATTCTCAGATCAATTTCTTAGGTGTTCAAAATGGTTTGGTGCTGATCTAGCTGCTTTTCAGGGACAAGACAAGCTCAGGGTCTCCATGCTGCTCCACCATATTAACTCCTTTCCCTGATTTTTTTTTTATATTTATATATAATCTGAAATGAAAAGTTGACCTTTCCATGAAACTTTTCCGTCTTAATACTACTATTCATAGTTAAATGACATGCTTTTATGATGTTCTCTTTGTGATTATGCTATATATTTTGAGAGAATTATGATGTGTATTTAAACTGGGATAGATAAAGTTTGTATTTCACAGTTACCATAACCATTTAGTGTGATATGTAGTTCATTCCCTAACATTGAACTTTCTATTAATCTACATATTGCGAATTTTCTGGCTAAAAAGAACTGAAGAGTTGTCTTAGATAGCTGAGTGAAAGACTATTTCTTCTGCCCCACTGAGCAGATAACAATCAAAGAAAAACTTAGTCACCCCATTTGTCATATTTCTTCTTGTGCTTATTTTTTCATACATGTTCCTTCTTGGATTCATGTAGTTTACAATTTAAATAACATTACAAACATCTTTAATTTTGTAAAACATGAATGCCAGGATGGTAAGAGTAGATTCATGGATGAAAGGAAATAATGTTTATTAATTGAAGGTTGTGTTAACATGACTGAGAGACACCTATTTTCATATTGCCTGAGTTATGTGGACTGAAGTTTGCGCTTTCAATCACACAAAAGAATGATAACTGCAGAGAGAAATCTCATTTTCTACCTTCCCTTTTCTGTGGAATAGTGTATTTCTGGGTTGAAGCGTTATCTCCATTTCATCAAATAGAGGCAAACCAATCTTTTTATCATCTACTTTTACCTGTGAGTATCTGCAGTTTTTGTAGAATTTTGGAAGAAAATAGCCATACTAAAATCTTTAACATTCTTTCAAATATCCACCCCATAACCATTCTACTGGCTTTCAGTGTTTGCTTGGCAATATATAGCAGGCTTAAAATTTCTATCCAAGTAATAAATAGTAAGTAGGCATTATATGAAATTTATTAAATTAAGTTAGTGGGAAATGGTTGACCTCCCACTGTCTCCAAATTTACTATTCAATCTAAATTATCAAACAAGATATTTCTTTTGTGTCTCCAGATAGACAATAAGAAAGCTTGCAGGGAAAATTGGCATCAGTGTGCTTGGATTCCCCGTACTCAATTGTTCCCAATTGCTTCTATTCAAATGTTCATCCTCTGAGAGAATCACTTTCTGAGAAAAAGTAACTCTTTCCTGTTTTAAGTCAGTATGAGATTTACAATGGGAAAACAAAGATAAAACCACAAACCCATGGTATACAAGAGAGATTTAGATATTCTATGAATGAGCAGTCATAGAAACAACCATTATATCTTAATTCTGTCAGTAATATGTGTGTGAATAAAATATTTCATGGACAGGCACTTCATTAAGTTGGAAATTTTTCCCACATTTTATGATTAACCACACTAAAGAGATAGCTCAACCATATCTAATTTCTAACCTAATTTCAACCATATCTAATTTCTAACCTAATTTCTAAGAATGCAAATGCTTTTAGACTTTATAAACTGTTTTCCCCCACAACTTTATTGAGGTACAATTGGTACACAAAAAAATGCATATATTTAATGTACAAAATTTGATGAGTTTGGACATAGGCAAACCCATGAAACTATTACCACAATTAAGGTAATAAACGTATCTATCTCTGTACTCTCCCTGCTTTTTGTAGTAATAACACTTAATATGAGATATGCCCTGTTAACAATTTGAGCATACAATATCATATATTAATCATATTATTAATCATATTAATCATATTGTTAACAGTGGGCACTATATCTTACAGCAGATCCCTAGAACCTATTCATCTTGCACATATGAAATGCTATACTAATTCAACAACAGCTTTCCATTTCCCCTGCTCCCCTAGACCCAGGCAACCACCATTCTACTCTTGGTTTCTATAAGTTGAACTATTTTAGGTACCTCACATAAGTGGAATAACGCAGTGTTTACCTCTCTGTGATGGACTTATTTCAATTAGCAAAATGTCCTCCAAGTTTGTCCATGTTATTGCATATGGTGGATATCCTTCTTTTTTAAGGCTGAATAATACTCTGAAATATATATATATATATACATATATATATATATATATCATATTTTCTTTATCCATTCATTCATTGATGGATATTTAGGTTGTTTCCATATCTTGGCTATTGTGAATAATGCTGCAGTGAACATAAGAATTCATATATCTCTTTGAGATCCTGATTTCAATTCTTTTGACTATACCCAGAAGTGGAATTGCTAGTTCATATGATAGTTCAATTTTTAATTTTCTAATGAACCACCATATTCTTTTCCATAGCTGCTGCACCATTTTACATTTCCACCAACAGTGTACGAGTGCTCCAATTTCTCCACATTCTTACCAATACTTGTTATTTTTTGGATTTAAAAAAAAGCCATTCTAGCAAGTGTGAGGTGATACCTCATTGTAGTTTTGATTTGCATTTCCCTAATAATTAGTGATGTTGAGCTTCTTTTCACATATATGTTGTCATTTGTATGTCTTCTCTGGAAAAATGTCTATTCAAGCCCTTGCTCATTTCTTAATTAGGTAATTTAATGTTGGTTTCAGCAATTGAGTTATAGCAGTTCTTTAATGTATTTCAGATACTAATCCCTTATCAGATATATGGTTTGCAAATATTTTCTCCCATTCTGTGGATTGCCTTTTATTCTGTTTACTGTTCTTTGTTGTGCAAATGTTGTTTAGTTTTGATGTCGTCCTACTTGTGGATTTTTGCTTTTGTTGACTGTGCTATTGGTATCATATCCAAGAAATCATTGCTAAGACCAATGTCAAGATTTTCCCTTATGTTTTCTGCTAGGAACTTTACAGTTTCCTGTCTTTTTCTTAAACTTTTTGTATTTATTTTGAGAGAGAGAACATGTGCACAAGTTGGGGAGGGGCAGAGAGAGAGGGAAAGAGAGAATCCCAAGCAGGCTCTGAGCTGTCAGCACAGAGCCCGACACAGGGCTTGAACTCACGAACTGTGAGATTATGACCTGAGCCAAAATCAAGAGTTGGAAGCCTAACTGACTCAGCCACCCAGGTACCCCTGCAGTTTCATGTCTTACATTTAAGTCTTTAAGCCATTTAGAATTGATTTTTGTGTATGGCATAAGATAAGGGTCTAATTTCATTCTTTTCCATGTGGATACCCAGTTTTCCCTACACAGTTTGTTAAAAAGATTATACTTTCCCCATTGTGTATTATTGGCATTTTTGCTGAAAATTAATTGACTATATATGCATTCGTTAATTTCCAGGCCCTCTATTCTGTTCCGTTGGTCTATATGTCTGTCTTTATACCAGAATCATACTGTTTTAATTGCTGTAGATTTGTAATATATTTTGAAGTCAAGAAGTATAATGGCTTCAGCTTTGTTTTTCTTTCTCAAGATTGTCTTGACTATTTGGGAACCTCCGTCGTTCCAAATGAGTTTTAGGATATTTTTTTCTATTTCTGTAAAAATGTAAAAAATGTCAGGGCACCTAGGTGGCTCAGTCAGTTAAGTGTCCAGCTTCAGCTCAGATCATGATCTCATGGTTCATGGGTTCAAGCCCTGCATTGGGCTCTATGCTGACTGCTCAGAGCCTGGAGCCTGCTTCAGATTCTGTGCCTCCCTCTCTCTCTGCCCCTCGCCTGGTCATGCTCTGTCTCTTTCTCTAAAAAAATAATAAGGAAACATTTAAAAAAATGTTTTTAATATAAAAAATGTCATTGGAATTTTGAGGAGGATAACATGGAATCTACAGATTTCTTTGGGTGGTATGGATATTAAATAATATTATCTTCCCATCTATGATTGGCATGTTTCCATTTATTTTTGTCTTCTTTAATTTCTTTTACCAGTGTTTTGTAGTTTTCAGTGTGTAAGTCTTTCACCTCTTTGGTTAAGTTTATTCCTAAGTAATTCTTTTTGATACAATTGTAAATAGAATTGTTTTCTTAATTTCTTTTTCAAATAGCTCATTGATAGTTATAGAAACACATCTGATTTTTGTATGTTAATTTTGTATCCCACAACTTTACTGATTTTGCTTATTAGTTTAACGTGTGTGTGTGTGTGTGTGTGTGTGTACACTTTAGGGTTTTCTGCCTATAAGATCATGTCATCTGCAAAGAGAGACACTTTTAAATCTTTTTTTCTTACTCAAATGCCTTTTACTTTTTTTTCTTGTCTAATTTCCCTAACTAGGACTTTTAGTACTGTGCTGAATAGATGTGGCAAGAATGGGCATCCTTTTCTTGTTACTGATCTTAGAGGAAAAGCTTTTATTGTTCACTAGTATGATGTTAGCTATCGCTTATCATAGATGGTCTTTATTGTGTTGAAATAAATTCCTTTATTATTTCTTTAAATAAGCTTTCTGTCCCTATTTCTCTCTCCTTCTTTAATGTGCATATTGGTAAATTTGATGGTGTCCCATAATTCCCTGAGGGTTTCTTACACGCTTTCTCATTATTTTTATTTTTTGTGCCTCTGGCTAAATAATCTCAAGTGACTTGTCCTCAAGTTCGCCGGTTCTTTCTTTTGCCTGGTCGAGTTAAATGTTGAAGTTCTCTATTGAATTTTTCAGTTCAATTGTTAAATTCTTGAGCTCCAGAATTTGTTTGGTTCTTTTTTATAATTTCCATTTCTTTGTTAACTTCTTTTTTTTTCATATATTGGTTTTCTAATTTCATTTAGTTATCTGTGTTCTTTTGTGGCTCACTGAACTTATTTAAGATGATTGTTTTGAATTCTTTATCAGTAAATACATAGATACCCATTTCTTTAGGGCTGGTTTATTTTGTTCTTTTGATTGTGTCATATTTCCCTGAATCTTTATGTTCCTTGTGGCTTTGCATTGGTGTCTGCACATTTGAAGAAACAACCACCTCTCCCAGTCTTTATGGATTGGCTTCAGCAAGGAAGCTGATCTTCACCAATCATCGTGGTTAGAGTTTCTGGGAGCCCCTCAAACCTTGTCTATGGATATTTACACTCCACTCCTCTTCCTCCCTCTTGGGAGAAAACACTTGGGTGGTTTTGTTTGTTTGTTTGTTTGTTTGTTTTTTGGTTTGTCTGTTTTCAGCATGCAAGGGTCAAAATTATTGGACTCTCAAAAAACTTAGAATATGGGTTATAGACATAAAAGGTCTCTCTTGGAAAAGATGTGTATTCTCTTCTTTTCTGCTATCAGATGAACCACCTTTAGTTCCATAGGCAGCAAGAAGCAGCTGATCTTCTTGATTTTTCCCATCATTTCCTCAAATACTACAGCTTTAGTGGCATATATCTGTCCCCCAGGTGAAATAGTTTTACTAACCGTTTCTCAAGCAAGTTTCTAGAACCTTTCAACTAGGAATAATAGCATAGTGCCCATTGTTACTGGTCACTTTTCTCCATTTAGCAAATTCCACATCACATTTTAGGGTCTGAGATTTGTAGCACATCAGTTTCAGGGACCAAATTCCATGTCAGGTAGAATACCCCCAGTCATGTGCTTGCTTCGGCAGCACATATACTAGAATACCCCCAGTCATAAGTAACAGAAGGGCTGCTTTAGATTGGTCTGAACACCAAAGACATTTATTTCATATATTAGGAATTCTAAAAGTCAGGTAGACTCCAGGGCCAATTGATTCAGCAGCTTAGAGATGTCATTAGGGACCCCAATTCTCTGCTGCCACAGAGTTGGCTTCCTGCTAAAACTGGTTACTCTCATGGTCATAATATGGCTGCTAGCATAATATACTAGAATAATATTCTTCTTTGATTATTTCTAGCAGGAGACTGAAACTAGCCCTTTTTCCCGGGAACTCCAGTAGGTCCTTGATCCATATTGGCTTTGGTCTACTCATCCCCCAATTAGCCAGTTAAAAGGGGGCATAGTCTTATCATAATTGGCTTACACTAATTTACTGAGGTAAAATGAATGTTGGAACATTATCTCCAAGATCCTCTATAGACAAGCCTTTGCCAGGGTACACTGATATGCAAATGAAAGTTCTAACTTCCTAATACCTTTTCTCTAGCCAACTTTCTTTTTTCTTTTTCTTTTTATTTTTATTTAAGTACAGTTGACACACAATGTTACATTCGTTTCAGGTGTAAAACTGAGTGGTTTGACAAGTTTATGCATTATGCTGTGTTCACCACAAGTATAACTACTATCCGTCCCATTACATAGATATGACAATATCATTGACTGTTCTTTATGTTCTGCTTTTTTATTGCTGTGACTTTATCATTCCATAATGGAAGGCCTGTATTTCTCTCTCCCCTTCACTCATTTTGCCCTACCCCCACCCCCACCCTCCTCCAATCTGGCAACCATCAGTTTGTCTCTGTATTTATAGTTCTGATCTGCTTTTTGTTTATCCTTTTTTTTTAAAATTCCATTTATGAGTTCTAGCCAACTTGCTCCCTGTGCTCTGCTACTTCAAAAGTCTGAGTAGGGACTGACAGAAAAATTATTTGACAAAGCTATGCATTTGTCATTTTGCTTTTGGCTTAAGTCATTGTCAGCAACCAACACTTTATTTATTTTTAATATTTATTTTAATTCCAGTTTAGTTAATGTACAGTTCTATACATTACTCAATGCTCATCATGATAAGTGTACTCTTAAACCCTTTCACTGTTTCACCCATCCACCCTATCTACTTCCCCTGTGATAACTATCAGTTTGTTCTCTATAGTTGAGTCTTTTTTTTTTTTTTTTTTTTTTTTGGTTTGTCTCTTTATCCCTTTGTTCGTTTATTTTGTTTCTTAAATTCCACGTACAAATAAAATCATATGGCATTTGTCTTTCTCTGACTAACTTATTTCACTTAGCATTATATTCTCAAAATGTGTCCATGTTGCTACACATGGCAAGATTTCATTCTTTTTCATTATGTATATATACCACATCTTCTTTATCCATCCAATCATCTGTGGACACTTCAGATGCTTCCGTTTATTTGGCTATGTAAATAATGCTGCAATAAACATAAGGATGCATATATCTTTTCAAATTAGTGTTTTCATATTCTTTTGCAAATGCCAGTAGTGGGATTACTGAATCATATCGTGATTCTATTTTTAATTTTTTGAGGAACACTTTTCCACAGTGGCTGCAGTTTGCATTCCCACCAACACTGCAAGAGGGTTACTTTTTCTCCATATCCTCACCAACTTGTTGTTTCTTGTGTTTTGATTTTAGCCATTCTGACAGGTATGAGGTGATATCTCATTGTAGTTTTGATTTTCATTTCCTTGATGATGAATGATGTTGAGCATCTTTTCATATGTCTCTTGGCCATCTGTATGTCTTTGGAGAAACGTCTATTCATGTCTTCTGCCCATTTTTATTTGGATTCTTTGGGGTTTTTTGGTGTTCAGTTATATAAATTCTTTATATATTTTTGATACTAACCTCTTAATGGACATTTGCAAATTATCTTCTCCTATTCAGTAGGTTATGTTTTAGTTTTGTTGGTTGTTTCCTTTGCCATGCAAAAGACTTTTATTTTAATGTAATACCAATAGTTTATGTTTGCTTTTGTTTCCCTTGCCTCAGGAGACATATCTAGAAAGATGTCATAGCTGATGTCAGAGAAAATAAAGGCCATGTGTGAAAAACCGCCTGTGCTCTTTTCTAGGATTTTTATGGTTTCAGGTCTCACATTTAGATCTTTAATCCATTTTGAGTTTGTTTTTGTGTATGGTGTAAGAAAGTGGTTCAGCTTTTATTCCTTTGGAAACTGGAGAGTTTCCAGTTCTGTTAAAAATGATGTTGGTATTTTTTTAGGAATTGCATTGAATCTGTAGGTCGCTCTGGGTAGTATGGACATTTTAACAATATTTATTCTTCTAATCCATGAACATAGAATATCTTTCCATTTGCTTGTGAGTTCTTAAATTTCTTTCATCATTGTTTTATAGTTTTCAGAGTATAGGTCTTTTACGTCCTTGGTTAAATTTATTCTGAGGTATTTGCTTATTTTTGATGCATTTGTACATAGGATTATTTTCTTAATTTGTCTTTCTGCTACCTCACTACTAGTACATAGAAATGCAAAGGATTTCTGTATATTGATTTTGTGTCCTGCGGCCTTACTGAATTCATTTATCAATTCTAATGTTTTCTGGTGGAGTCTTTAGGGTTTTCGATATATAGTATCATGCCATTTGCAAATAGTGAAAGCTTTACTTCTTCCTTGCCAATTTGGATACCTTTTATTTCTTTTCTCTGATTGCTGTGGCTAGGACTTTAGTACTAAGTTAAATAACAGTGGTGAAGGCAGACATCTCTGTCTTGTTCCTGACAGTAGAGAAAAAGCTCTTGGTTGTTCCCCATTTAGGATATTAGCTGTGGGTTTTTCATATATGGCCTTTATTATGTTGAGGTATGCTCCCTCCAAACCTACTTTCTTGAGGGTTTTTTGTTTTTTGTTTTTTGTTTTTATCAAGAATGGATGTTGAACTTTGTCAGATGTTTTTTTCTCATCTACAGAAATGATCATATGGTTTTTATACTTTCTCTTGTCATCAGCCAACACTAATAATTCTGGACTCCCTGGATCATTTAGGAAGTCTTTAAGGTTGAAAGTAACATAACCCCAAAGTAGTGGCGTAAGCAAATAGACTTGTATTTGTGTCACATAAGAAATCTTGACATATGTATTTACTTGTATTGGCTCAGTAACATGACAATATCAAGGTTATCGTCTATGATTATCTGTCTTTTTATATATGTCTCCCACCTCAGGGTGACAAAATGGCTGCTGCAATTTCAGTTATCAAGTTTATATTTTAATCCAGAAGGGGGAATGGTGACCCATATAATTAGCTAGAATTCATGACCCATGGCAACGCCTGACTGGTGGGTGTCCAAAGAGAATGGGTCTGCATAAAGCAAACATCTTATCTTCTGCACACTGCAAACTGGATAATGTATGTAAGCATTTAGACTTCAGTGCAGAGTAATTTACTTTCTTCCAGCATATGGAAATGAGTTAATAGGTGATGATAGGCATAAGGATCTAAATATGTCCAATCAGCTACCCTGTTCTGTAGGAATGCTTCAGGCTGTCTACTTGTAGCAACTCTCCTAGACATGGGAGACCCAGTGCTATCCATAGCCCCTTGTTTCAGGTTTTCAGCCCAACTTCCTGGGTTTCTATCCAAAAGACCCCAGTTGGTTTGGTGAATCAAATCACAATTGAGGCTGCAGGAAGTTGTGGCTGACCTGTTTTTTTGTTACCCACAAATAGCCTGTATGATCTATTCTCATAACTTCTTCACAGTGTCCATGTGAGGAATAAGGGATTCCTTGAATCTATCTTTCTTCTTCTGTCTCCCAAAGTGGCCTTTGCCATTTTGGATTGGCAAGCTCTGGCAGACTGTGGAGATGACTTTGTCTCCTTGCCTAAGCCTCAAGAGTTGTCCTGTTCTTTGCTTCAACTCTCTTATCTTCCCTCTTCATCTCTTATAACTCACTGGACAGAGGGTGTGAAGAGGCTATAGTAGAGGTAGAAAGGATTATAGCAAAAGGGACTTCATTTTGGCCTTCATTAAGTCCTGCTTTGTTCCCACAGCATCTAGGAGCTGGATGCAGAATAGGGCAAGACTAGAGGATCTACTTCCCCCACCTCCACCATTCTCAGACTCGTCCTACTCTGAACAAAGAAAAGACTGAAGCCCTCCTGATGACGCCTTGGAATCTCAGACCTACTTGGAACCAAGGCAGCAAGTAGGAGGTAATTGTCTTCTGTTGCCTCCAGTTCCTACTCTCTTCACTGTTAGAACAGAGCATCACTCTCCTCCATATGAACTTCCCTTCTGAGCCTGCTTCCTAAATCCTGTCACGGAACTCTCCCCTCCCACACTGGTGGTTCTGTTCTAAGGCAAACAGAAATAAAAAAAATTACTCTAGATTTCTGAGTCTAGGGAACTGGCTAATGGTTTTTCACAACTGGCGCTTGAAGGAATATGATACATATTTTCACTTTTTGATGGATACTGGGCATTCATATATATAGAAGTGATATACATGTAGAAAGTCAACACCAGAGACCCAAATACAACTCATGAACAGATGTGGCTTCCCAGGCAATGAAGATTAGGTAGTAGGAAGTGTTCAGATCCAAAGAAGCTAAGTAGTGACAGCATTTTATATGTATCCAGGATTCCCTGTGCTCCTCTTTTCCAGACACTTCAGGTTTTGGCAAAAGGTTTAAGGTAAAATAGGCACTGATTGTTTGGAAGGGCAGAATTTTTATAGGGTTTTTTGTTTGTTTGTTTGTGTGTTTTTTTATTTGTTTTGGTTTGTTTGTTTTTGGGTTTTTTCCAAGCATATTATTGTTAGCAATACTCAAAAGCAGCCATGTGTTTTCCTAGATCCTTCACTTGCTGTTGTGTCCTAGCAGGCTCTCAGTGCTATCTACTTTGGGAGAGGTGTATAGTATCCTTGGCTCTAAAACACATCCCTGGTTCCCTGATTAGGTTATTGGCTACTCAAGAATGACTCTTAAAGATGCTATAAAGGGAAAAGTGAAGGAAATCATGGGCTTTTGGTAAAAGGAAGTCACTAAAATGTTTTAAGTAGAGAAATATAATAGAATTTCCTACTTCATGTGTAAAATACAAGTTTTAAGGTAGCAGAACTAGCAGTATATTAACTGGTTAGGAAGCTATCAAAATAGCCATGCAAGAGACAGTGAGGGAAGTGGGGTGTACAGATGGAGAACAGGGTACAGGTTTGAGGAATGTTTGGAAGAAAAACTGATAATTGAATTGATATAGAAAATGAGTGTCAGGAATGAGTTCAGAATGACTATCAGGTTTGTGTAATGGGTAACCTATGAATTCTGTCCTTTTAACTGAAGTTTAAGGACTTAGGACAAAAGACAGGTTTGAGAGAAAGAGGTGTTTTGAGTTTCAAGTACTGACAAGTACACATCTATGAATATATGCATCCACGTTCAAGTGTCATTTCTTTTTTTTTTTTAATTTTTTTTTAATGTTTATTTATTTTTGAGAGAGACAGAGACAGAATGTGAGTGGGTTAGGGGCAGAGAGAGAGGGAGACACAGAAGCAGAAGCAGGCTCCAGGCTCTGAGCTGTCAGCACAGAGCCCGACGCGGGGCTTGAACTCACGAGCTGTGAGATCATGATCTGAGCCGAAGTCGGACGCTCAACCGACTGAGCCACCCAGGCGCCCCCAAGTGTCATTTCTTTAAGAAAAGCTCCTGTGACCAGTTACAGGGTATGGGTCTCTATCTCATAACATCCTGTGCTTTTCTGTTGTGCTCATCTCAGTTTAAGGAAGTAACCAATTGTTCAGTTAACCGTTTAGTATAATCTTCAGCAGGACAGCCTCTATTCCCCTGGCCTATGCCAGAGCCCTTGTCATAGTAGACACTCAGTAATATCTAATGAGTGAATTCTAGGTGCTTTTCAGTCACCTAAGAATTAGTTATTGTTATCTCACACTTTACATATGTAGAGCTGGAGATTCTGAGAAATAAAGTAACTTGTATGTGGTCATACATGGAGTGAGTGTAGGGATGCCAGATTTAGCAAATAAAAATACAGGATGCACAGTCAAAATTGCATTTCAGATAAACAATAAATTATTCTTTAGTGTAAATATGTCCCAAATATTGCATGTGATATATAATATACACCCTTAAGTGAGTGGCATTTGACTCAGAACTATGTGACTCCAAAGTCCCAACTCTTTCTACTCTCTCACTGAGAGGGAACACCACTCCTACACTGAAAACCATGTGAGGGATTATACCAGCATCAGTCCTCTTTCCCTGTTAATAAAAATTTTTGTTTTATATCAGGTTATGTTGTTTTTAAATTCTTGCTTTGATGAAAGTAACCCAGTTTACACCTGTCAGAATAGCAAAAATTAACAACACAGGAAAACAAGAGACTGGTGAAGATACAGAGTAAGAGGAACACTTTTACACTGTTGGTGGGAATGCAAACTAGTGCAGCTACTCTGGAGAAGAGTAATTTTTGGTCCCCCCAAAATTAAAAATAAAACTACCCTATGATCCAGCAATTCCACTTCTGGCATTTACCCCAAGGATACAAAAATACAGTTTGAAGGGGCATATGCACCCTGATGTTTATAGCAGCATTATCAACAATAGCCAAACTATGGAAAGATCCCAAAAGTCCATTGACTGATGAATGGATAAAGAAGATGTGGCATATATATATACATGGACTATTACTGACTGAGCTACCAAAAAGAATGAAATCTTAAAAAAGGAGAAAAAGAATGAAATCTTGCCATTTGCAACGATGTGGATGGAGCTAGAGTGTATTATGCTAAGTGAAATAAATCAAAGAAAGACTAATACCGTATGATTTCACTCATATGTGGAATTTAAGAAACAAAACAGATGAGCATATGGGAAGGACAAAAAGAGACAAAGAAGCAAACCATAAGGGACTATAAAGAACAAACCGAGGGTTGATGGAGAGAAGGTGTGCAGAGGATGGGCTAAATGTGCAATGGGTATTAAGGAGGGCACTTGTGATGAGCTCTGGATTCTTTAATATGTATGTGCTGAATCACTAAGTTCTACACCAGAAACCAATTTTACCATATATGTTAACTAACTAGAATTTAAATAAAAACTTGGGAAAGAAAGAAAGAGAAAGAGAGAAAGAGAGAAAGAAAGAAAGAAAGAAAGAAAGAAAGAAAGAAAGAAAGAAAGAGGAAAGAAAAAAGAAAAGAAGGAAAAGAAAAGAGGAAAGGAAAGAAAAGAAAAGAAAGAAAAAAACGAAAAGAAAAAAAGAAAAGAAAAAAGAAAGAAAGTTTATCCTGGGTGCAAAGCAGCAACTAATGGATTCAAAATGTTTTGTTAGAGTCCTTCTGGAATGCCTTCTCCAATTATAAAGGTAAACTAAAACTACTTGGACTTTCTGCAGTATCAGACACAGGGAAATGAGGTTAAAGGACTCTCCCTGAGTAGAAGCACTCCCCACCCACTTTTGTGGTATTTTGAGCCACTCAAGAGTTGTGGCCTCTATCAGATGACTATGTACGTCAAAGACAATGCTTTATAGTTTATGAGTTTCCTCATAGACGTTCTGTAACGCTCTGGAAACAAGATAACAGTGTGGTTCTAGCAATTTTCCTGAGTGATCTTTAGGGCTGTCCTGTGTGGTTAATTTGATCTGTGGAGCTGCTATGTTATGGGTAATTTTGAAACACGGGGTTTGCTTATCTGTCTTTCTTCCCTAGGTGACAACATTAAGGCACTGGTTCAAAGGGTAGTACCAGGCTTTTCTCAAAGGACCTAGAAAGGCTCTTGCATACATTTTCTCTCTCCCTGTCTTTTTTTCTGTCTGTCTGTATATACATGGAGAGACAACATGTAAATTCTATACTAGAACATTAATACTGGTTCTCTTCAGAATAGTGTGATTTCAAAATAATTTTTACTTTTTCTTTACGTCTTTCTATATTTTTTGAATTTTTGACAAAAGCAGCATCACCTTTAAAATAACAATAAACACTATTCTGTCCGTGGGAGAAAAAGTCTCAGCTTTCCCTTTATCAAGCATGGATTATCCTCATAACTGATACTCTCCTGTTTGTTTCTCTTCTCCTCTTATGAAAGAAAGATAAAAGAGAAATAAGATAAAGAAAAAGAATCTTCTGACAGTTTATTCAATTAAAAGGCAAAAAAAATCAAAAAAGCTCGTGAAAAAAGAAAATAAAATATTGGTCTTAACACAGAGAGACAGTTACCTTTGGTTTAAATTATAAGCAATGAAATCATGTAAGGTCAGAATTTGATGTACAAGTTCTATTCAAAAGAAATTTGCAAGCAGATATTCCTAAAATTGACATTTCTAAGCAGTAAAAAATTTCAGGACAGAGAGCACCTGTTAGAACTTTGAGCCTCAGGCACGAATAGGTATTACCACTGACAACACAAAGCAATCTTCATCATTCAGTTCCTAACAGTTGATTCTTACCCAACAATATAAGCCCATTGTTCAAATTGATTTCTTCTCCCTGCAGCCCCCAGAAGCTGCTACCATTAAGAAGGGTTCTTCTCAAATAGTTTTTGAAACATTTTTGTCTGTAGAAAACCACTGGAATGCAGAAGAACTGGTGAGGTTCCATGGAACAAACATTGAAGCTTCAATTATATTTTAGGCTTTGTGTCACCAGCCCCAACTCTGTGGTACAAGCAGAGGCACAGTAACCGTCCCCAAACAGTATTTTTCTTGCTTTCCTTCTACCTGCTTTGCAGATATCCCTCCCAGCTAATTCTGAAAAGGCTGGTGGGAGGTCACTAGTGTTTGCTAACTCACTCTGCTCCCACCTAGCACTTACCATACCTGCTCTCTTCTTCATCTCACTGTGATGATATCCTGAAGCTGCCAATAATGTATTGCTTCTGACAAAACTCCCTTCTCCTGATTTTCCTCTGGAAAGCACAGCCTTGGGTTTCTTAAGGTCTATAAAGGTTAGTGAAACAACTCTTTAGTTTTTCATACTTTATTGTAGCCCCTGCTGTAACCCCTAGACAATCTGAGTAGTAAACACCTTGGTCTACTTCCTCCCTTGACTTTCTTCCTTCCCCACTGCCCACCTTGATCCTTTGTTCTTGAACTAAACTTGAGATGTGGACACTTGTGATTGTTTGAATAAATTTTTTTCTTTCCTGAAAGGTTCTTCAGTCCTATGGTCAAATAAGCCCATTGTGGGCCACCCTTGCTGGCCTTCTAGATTTGCCCAGATATCCCTGCATTCTAAGATGAATGTGGCATAAGCTATCCAACGCACTCTATTTACCATGAATTTATATTTGTGGTTCCAAATATAACAAAGTACTATGGGATAGAAATGTTAAGAATTCCAGCCAGTACTTGAAGTTGCCAGGACTTATAAGCAAGCACTCCAGATCTTCTTTTTCAAGATAGCCATGTGAGTGATGCCACATAGTTATGTAGGCAAAAAGCACACAGATACCCATTGCCCCAGGAGAAGGGTGAAACAGAATCTCAATATGGCCTGATCATAAGACCTCTCTTAAAACCTTTTGATGTGCATGGCTGGTTGCTGGAAAAGAGGCAGACAGATTTGTATAGATGCCAAGCAACCTCCTGGGAGAAAAAGGGGGTGGAAAGCCTTTTAAATAAAGCTCAGTTAATTAGAGGCACCTCTGTGGCTCGGTCAGTTAAGCATCCAACTTCAGCTCAAGTCATGATCTCACAGCTCGTGAGTTCAAGCCTCTTGTCAGGCTCTGAGCTGACAGCCTGGAGCCTGCGTCAGATTCTGTGTCTCCGTCTCTCTCTTGCCTCTCCCCTGCTCATGCTCTGTCTGTCTCTCTCTCAAAAATAAATAAACACTAAAAAAGATTTTTTTTTTAAAGAAACCTCAGTTAATTAGAACCTTTCTGATGAATCAGGATGGTTCTAATTGAGATTCTTCTGCAGTTTGAAAGGATGACAGGTTCCAGTGGAAAGCATACCATATGGGTTGTGGAACCTGGTCTGAAGGGTTCATGGGGCAGGGAGATCTATACCACATAGCTGAGGCTGGAAGGCCTCCCCAGGGAACCCCTCTGGCCTAGAACTCAGTCTTTAGAACAAAGACTGTGGGCATGTGGACTGGCTGGCTCTCTCCTTAGAGCCCAGTATGGCAGCACTTCAGCCTGGGCATGCTCTAGGACAGCAAGAACATCATTTCACCAGGAGGTAGTGTCCATTGGCCTCTGTGGAACCCACAGCAGCAAACTAAAGCAAGAGTTTCTTCTACCTGGTGCTTAAGAGTCAAGATGGACCTTTCTGAACTGAGTAGGCACCTAGCTTTCATGGTGATTCATGTGGGTTGGGGGTTGAGGAACTGGGAAGGGCTCAAGACTCAGATATTGGACTTGTTGATGAATTGCAGGTGAAGCTAAAGTAATTAGTGGCTAAAATTAGAGCTTTATGAGAGCTTTAAGAAAGGGCTTACCTACTTGTTGTTAGTTTTACTAACAGAGAGAGGGCTCACTCATTTCCATTTTTGTTGGTTTTGGGGCATCTTGGTAGCTCAGTCAGTTAAGCATCTGACTTCCGCTCAGGTCATGATCTCACAGATTGTGAGTTCAAGCCCCTCATTGGGTTCTGTGCTAACAACTCAGAGCCTGGAGCCTTGCTTCGGTTTCTGTGTCTCCCTCTCTCTCTGCCCCTGCCCCTCTGCTCTGTCTCTCTCAAAAAATAAATCAATATTAAAAAACAATTTTTTTTGTTAGTTTTAAAATTATTGTCCACTGTAAGTCAGTGAGATTGCAGATGTATACTTTTAACTTTAATTTCTAAAATATTAAATAATTCTGGGTTTTAAAATTATAAGTTAATATGGTTGTTTGACCTACCCTGGTCTCTTTAATAAGCTGGACCCATCCCACACAGGTTTTTGGAATTAATCTGGATTGCCTCCTCTTTGGCTGGTTCTACTTGCCAGTTCTTGCCCTGTGATTCCTGGCTCTTTGATTTGAATCCATCTCCAAAACTTAGCCCTCCCTGTGTGCCCAGCCCTCCCAGACTGATTCCCTGTTCCAGGTCAGGTTTTTTAGGCTGACAGAGATATACTCTCTTTCCAGCCAGGACTTTAGCAAATACCCACCTTTCTCCTGTCCTCAGCTTCCACTCCCAAGCTGCCTCCTTATTAGTGGAGAAGTAGGAGCACTGGGAAACAGAAGCCACAGTTCACCCCAACACTGTGTGTGTCTGTGCTGCAGCCTTGTCTTTTCAAGCTATGTCACACACTGATGCTTCATTTATGAATGGCAAGGACTAAGCTAGAGGGTCCCACTGTGCATTATGAATTAAGGAACAAACATTATTTTTTGTGTAATAACTTTGAGATGCATGTAAAAAATGTTTCCTTCAAATCAAATGTGAATTTTGGCCTTGGAGTACTACTCACAGTGCATTCATAGCTCTCAGTTTTTGACAGAATCATGATGATGCAAAGTTTTATAAAAGTTAAAGCCTTGAAAAAAATGGAAATTTTTAACAAGTAACAAAGCATTGTATCAAACATTGGTATGTATTTCCCCTTCTGAGGAGGGAAAGATGGAGGTTGATTAGAGTTGATATAATGGAAAGAAATGCTGAAATCCTGGCATTAATTTTACCTTAAAAATCTGGAGTTTTTATTCACATCAACTTGGTAATATAAGCATAGCAATGGAGAAATTTGCCCAAGACTTGGTCTTCCCACCTTTATTCAAATTACCATCTTTATTACTTTCCATATCTTAACAAGGGAAAAACTGAAAGTAAGAGAGGTGTGTGCACCACAATGACTGCAGTCATACCTTCCATCACTGAAAATGAGAATGAGCAAGCAATTTGTTTTTCCACATTCAGAATTTTATTTTTTTAAAAAGCACAATTTTCAATGCCATTAAGATGAAAAGCAATCAACAAAGGTAAGAAAATTCACTGTGGAGGAAATGAAATTCCTTCTTAAATCACAAACCCAAGGTTTGATCGTATCAGGAATCCCCTGCCCATACTCAAAAACAATCTTTTTTCCCTGTAACATATCCTTTTTAGTCACGCATGATGGTGTGTCTCATGCACACAATCATGAACAGATTTTTTTAAATCAAATTCTTAAGAGACTTGTTAAGTTAGGACTGCTTGTATCTTTCTTTGAGGTTCTTTGGCAAAAATGATCAAATTACAAAAGCTTTCTAAGATTTCAAACCTAAAAAGATTGTGTTTTAATTTGGGGTGGGGAGGGGTAGTAAGGAAAGACAGGTCTAGTTTTTATCTTTAGCGAAATCAAGATGAGCAAACTGAAAGGAAGATTGGGTTGGGGTTTATGCAAACAGTCTCTTCCTCTCTACCCCCTTCCCTGCCCTGCCTGCAGAGAAATTCACCTGTGCATTTCTATATTTTATCCCTTCATTCCCAGGGTGCTGCTAGTCAGTCCTGGACAATTCTAGAATTTTATGTAAGTCTTAGATTGAATGAACAAGGTCAATATTTCTTAGGGTCAACTTCTAAAAGCAGAGTCCAAATTGAAAAACATAACAAGACTCACTATTCATTCAAACTGACATGAACAGAAATCATTTGGAACCATGTGGCCATAACTGTCCAGAGATATTTATTAGGGACCCATTTATATCTAAAACTGAACTAAGTAAAATGTACAGTCCTAACCTAACAGGCATGGTTGATAACAATAGTGATGTTAACTACTTAGCAAGTAATTACCATATGCCAGCCATTTATATTCTCATTCAATCCCTATAGCCATTCTAATAATTAGATATTATTGTGACTGGTTTATGGAGAGGGAAACTGAAGTTAAGAACCATTAAGCAATTTGCCTGAGTCTGCACACATGCACTGTCCTGGTCTCTGAAAAACATACTACTAAATTGTATTCTTCTTAAGCCTAAGTAAAGATTGAACATATAGGACTGGAGACAGCCTCTTCCCACTTATTTGCTTGATCGTAAATGTGTTAAGTGCATGGGGTCCTTGGATGGAGGAGGAATTAGAGAAAATAAAAAAAATCTCTTCTTCAGATAGCCCAAGATACTAGCTTCCTAGAATGACTTTCTAGAGAGAAATAAGGAGGAAGCAGAAACTAAAGGAACCATAAAATATGTATATTGCTTTTTATCCCCCAGATGACCAAAGTTGACAGAAGAAATATACTCTAGTTAAAAATTGAACAAAGAAATGTATAAAATAATCCCACCAGAGAAAATTGCTGTTAATGGTTTGTGTATACTTTCCTGGATTTCTCCTACATATAAATATATAATTATTTTAAAATAAGATCATTATAGGGGTGCCTGGGTGGCTCAGTCAGTTAAGCATCTGACTTTGGCTCAGGCCATGATCTCCTAGTTCATGAGTTCCAGCCCCACATTGGGCTCTGTGCTAACAGCTCAGAGCCTGGAGCCTGCTTCAGATTCTGTGCCGTCCTCTCTCTCTGCCCCTCCCCAGCTCACACTCTGTCTCTCTCTCAAAAATAAACATTTTTAAAAATTTTTAAATAAGATCATTATGTACACACATACTTTTCATTTAATAATATGTTACATCATTTTTTAAATATTTTTATTTTTTCCTGGGAGTTCTTGGTATTACATTGTATGGATCTACAATAATTTATTTATCTAATATTTGTATTGATTTGGACATTTAAATTAGTTTTAAATTTTTCATTCTAACAAATATTCTACAATAAATATTTTTATGGAAACATTTTTCAATGTGTATAAAATAAATCTAGAAATGCAACTGTGCAAGTCAAAGGAAAGGCATATTTAAATTTTTAAGAACTATTGTCAAATACCCTGTGTTTTCTATTTCTAACCCAACACTGTACAAAAGTGCCTATTCCCTTCATATTTTTGCCAATACTGGGTATTATTAATCTTTTTAACATTTGCCAGTGTGATGAGTGAATTGTATCTTATTATTTTTATTTAACTGTTAAGTTAGTAAACATCTTTTCATTTGTTTATTTGGCCACTTATATTTTTTTCCTGTGAATTCCTAAATCTATTGTCTTTTTCTATTGGTAATTTAATAATTTTCTTATTAATTTTTATGAAGTTCTTAGATATTAGAGATACTTTCGCATTTGTCTGCTATACATATTGCAAATTTGGTTTCCTAATTTATCTTTTGACAAATTTTTCTTCTCCTCCTCCTTCTGCTCTTTTTTTCTCCTTTTCTGTCTCCTCCTTTTCATCCTCTTGTCTCTTTCGCTCACTCTCTCTGCCATATAGATGTTTATAATTCTTGTGTCAAAAGTTTATGACCTTTGGACTTCATGTATTTATTAGAAAGGGCTTTGGTAGTCCCAAGAGTATACAAATACCAATTCATGTTTTCTTCTAGTACTTTAATTTTTTTTTTCAAAATAAAATATTTAATCTAAGTTAATTTCATTCAAATTTAGCTAGGAATCTAGGTTTTCATGTAAAATCATCTGTTTTAAAATGTCTGCTTTAAAAATATATGTGTTACTGTATGAGTCAAATAAAACAATCTTGGTGGCCAGATTTGGCCATAGAATGACAGTTTGTGACTTTTCATTATAAAAATTCCACATAAGAAATTAAACAAGACCAGACTGTTTTTGTTACATTGCTGACAGATAAAAGGAGTGCATACAGTCTGTAATTAAATGCAGGAAAAACTGTGTAACTGCCACTTTGAAAGTAATGACCTTCAAGCTCCATCTCCTGAGGAAAATTACTTAAACTCTCTCTTACTTAACTCATCTGCAAAATGGAGATAATAGTTTTCAGAAGGCATTAATTGTACTTTGACCTTGTATGGGGTCTAGCACATGGGATAAGTCATTAAGTAGTTATTATGAAAACACAAATAAGGATGCTATAATTAAGTACTAAACTGATATAGAGATATGTTTTAGGTCATGAAGATAAAGTTGTAAGAGGGATGGAATTGAAGGCCTTGAAGAATGCATAGGATTTGTCCGTGCAAATAAAAGGGCATTCCAGGTTTGGGAAACAGCATGAACAAAGCCATAGATATAGGATTCTTGTGTGTCAGTTGTGCATCTCTGCAGAGGAGGGGTGTGAATGAGGAGAGAAAGGAGGGGACATGGCTTGGGCAGAATTGTTGGGAATATTAGGGCTGTATTAGACCTGTTGAACTCAGTAAACAAGGGTTACAGCTGTGGGCTAAGTACTTTGGAGACAGACCACAGGAGTCTATGACAGTATGAAGTTTGGTAACAATGGCTGAGCAGTAACTGGGAACTCGGAACATTCACATGGAAGTTGCTGTGACTATGGATAAGAATGTAAAATTATTAATGCCTAATATTTATTGTCACTAACATCAATAATATGTCACTAATATAAAACATATTTTCAAGAGGTTTTTAAATCTTGTCATTTAAGCTTCCTTATCACTTAACATTACAACAACTGTAATAAGGTAGGTGCCATCCTTATTCTTGTTTAACAGATGAAAACACTGAGGTATAGAGAGGTTAAGATACTTAGAAAGAGAGATATCTTCAATAACACTAACAGGACTGCCACTTTGGGATCTTTAGAAAAACTACTCATGAAATCAATCCAAAGGCCACCTTTCAAGGATAAACACCAAGCTCTCACCCTCTTCTGAATGCACCTCAGGACATAGATCAATAGGCAAGATGAAGATGGGGTCACAGTGTCTTGGTGACATCTGCACCCTCGGAGTGTGATGTATCCAACAGCCTTTCAGATTAGAAATTAGTGAAAAAGTAAGGCTCCCAGACCAGAGAAGGTCTATTCAGGTAAAAAAAAAAATGTTCATTTTTGACTCATTGATTTTCTCTGCTCATTGAGTCATGATTGCTTAATGTTGCCAGTTGCTTCAATAATTCCCTCTTTCCTCTTTTGACTAGTAGGTACTTTCTCTCACTTTTCCTTTTCAGTTTTGGGGATTTTTCAGATTGTAATTTGCTACTAAGAAGCGGGGGAAGAGAAAACCATTGATTTTTATAACTATTTAACATTTAGGTAAACCAAGTCTCAGAATAATCAAGAATCTTGTCCAAAAAAACAAAGTTAATCTCTGTTAGCAATAGAACTCAGTTGTCTTAACATTCCCCTTAGGATCTTTATCATCCAAACATTTTTTAAGTTATCAGCTTATAGGATGTTGTGCTAATTTCATTCCTGACATCCAGTAAGTTCAGCTTTAATTTTTCAAGCCCCTAAAAGCAAAGCAAGTCATTCTCTTGATATCCCTAGGTGAGTTAAATGACCACTCAGTAAAAAGTGGAGAAGACAGGAAGTCTTGACAGATAATTAGTCCTGAAGCTTATATATTCAAAGGGCAATTATGGGAAAGTTCTTTCATATAATGAGCAGAAATCTGTTTTCCTGGAATATCAACTCACAAATCTAAGGCTGAATCAAACTAATGTTTTATAATGTGAACCCAGAATGAGCCTGGGATCCACTGTTCTATTCCAGGGAGCAGAGAGCATAGCCCCAGTGACTGTTTTAGATTACCCTTCTTTTTAATTCATGTTTTCAGAATACACAGTGCCAGATGTTTCAAATCTGAAATATGAACAGCTACCTCCTATCAGTGCAAACAGAAACTCTGCTACATGTTGGGTTTCTTTTGAATTTTAAAAGACAACAAAAAATCTTATTTATTTGATGTGCCTATGGTTTGCATGAAAATACCTCTCTCTGGTTTGTGAGAATTCATGAATAGATGCATATTTTTTGATAGATGGTATATCAGCAAACTTTTGTTAGCATCTCCGTAATATATCTCAAATTTATCAACTTATCTTCAGCTCTATTACAGCCACCCAGGTCCAAGTTACTCATTACCATCTTTTTTCCTGAACCACTACAATTTCCTCCTGGCTTGGTTTCTAGCAGCCAGAATATTTTTAAAATATTTTCTACTCTTGCCCTGGCCTTCTGGCCTCTGGTTTTAAAACAACCTAGGTTATTCTCCCTAATGTTGTTGCAGAATTGGTTTCCTCTTCCTGGAAGACTGTCTTCCTTGTTTGGTATGGCAACCTCTTTTTTTTATTTAGATCTCAGCTTGATGTCAGTACCAGAGAGAAACCTTACCTTACTACCCTATCTGAGTAAGACCCACCATTTTTACTCCATTTCCTTATCTTGTTTGTTTTATAACAATTGTATTAATTTGAAAGCTCTTTGATAGCAGGAGCCATCTCTTTTCAATACCATACACCTAGCACTTGGTACTGTGCAAGGAATACAGTGGGTTTTACTACATTTTGATTTCCTTGTGTTCCAAAGAGGAACTGCAATGCATTTTTGCTAGTCATTTTTTTTTAAATAAAAGAATAGTTTGTGATTTGATTCTTGTCAACAAGCTTGACTTTGAGAAGACAGCTAAGACTGGACTGGTGATGTAGACCCTCCCCCCCCAAAAAAAGACATACCTGTGTGTCATTTGAGATACTGGTCTCTAGGCTAAAATGTTAAAGTACCCTGATTAATCAACAGCTACTTGTATTGGTAATATTCCGGTGATACTTCCATATCCATAAAGGACTGTGGCAAACTCAGGTGTCTTTGGAAGAAGACAGCCTAGAGGAGGAAGGATCTATAAACCTTGGAGTTAAAGTAGAAGATGAACAGTGAAGGAGGAACAGAAGATGAAGATTTTAATATCAGCTGGAGATAGAATTGGGGATAGAATTTTTAAAAATTTAAATGAGATGAACACCAAAGGATTGTTATATGGAAGAAATATTAGATTTATTCTAAATTGTTCCAGAAACAGAATTAAGATCAGAAAAACATACTTTATATCATCATAAAAAAGAACTTTCACAGCTGTCCAAAACTAATATAAACCTTCTTGTGAAGAACTAAGCTTTTATGACAGATATTCAGGTTGAAGAACTTCTTCAACCTCTTCAAATATATTAATGTGAAAAATTTTACTCATATTGGCTTATACAAAATAAACCCTCAAGTCATATTGGTAAATGATTACAACTATGTGAAGTGAGATATGTTAATTAGCTTGATTGTAGTAATCATTTCACAATTTATTCATATGTCAAAACATCACATTATGCACCTTGAATATACACAATTTTTATTTGCCAATTATATCTTCAATAAAGCTAGGAAAAATTTATGTTTGGTAAATAAATGAGTGTATTACTACTATACAAAATTAGACTCAATGGCCGCAGAAGTCTAGAACAGTGCTGATATTCCTTGATTTTTCTAGTATCTACTCTGCACCATGTGAGAGATACAAAGACAAGTCAACCCTGATTCCTTCCCTTAAAAGTTGCTGAAAAAATAAAGGAAATGCTTGAAACAATGGTTGTAATAAACAATAATTGTAATAAAGTGTTTTTACCAAGGATGTTAGAGAAGGTAAAACCACCTGAGCTGCTGTAGTTTTCTTAGAGAAGGTATATGAGTTGGTTCTTGAAGGGCTAAGAAAAACAGAATAAAGAAGATATAGCATTTTAGAGAATTAGTTCAAAGGTCTAGAAATAAAATTGAGCATGACCTAAGGGACAGATAGTGAGCAAATAAGCTGGTTAAAGTGATGTGTTCACCTGGGGAGGAAAAATGAGACAGTGGGCGCATAGAAGCCAGAAAAAGAGATGAGACATGATTAGAATGTGTCTGAGAAACACTCACCTGATAGATGCATGCTGGACAAAATAAAAGTGTGCTTTTCAAACTGGGGTATATACTACCCCCTCACATTCACACACCAAACTGTTCATGAGCATTAATTTTACTTGAAGATTTTGTGGTAAAGATAATTTAGCTTTTAAGTAATTGAAAACATTATTTTATATCAAACAAATATGATAAAACCTGATTTCCAAGAAATGACATTCTTGTTGCAGAATGGCCATGGGTTCTGCTCAAGGGTCCTGGGAGCTCCATGGCAGGTGGTCCTCAGATGGGGAAGTCTGAGCAGCTTGTGAGAGAAGGCAAAGGAACAGAAGACAATGCCTAATTAATAAACACTGAGAACATGCTGCTCCAGACACTTAGGTGCTAAATTCTGCGGGAAGGCAGGTAAAGATAATGCTGCCCTGGAGTAGATGTTCATCTCCTGGAGGAGGAGATAGATACATAAGATGGTAACTTAAATATATTTTGGAAACAAAAACTGGTTATGCACAGAATGAGGCCCTGGGTAAATTAGAGGAAACAAGTGGAGAATATAATGGCAAACAATGCAGAAGCTAAAGGCGGATGAAACAAAGACCAGACCAAGATTTCTCTCCTGGGATGCTCAAAGGATGAAGCTGTTTCTAACAGATATGTGATTAGGTACCCAAAGTGGTAACGGTTACTAAACGATATCTGTTTAAGTACAACAGACAACTCATGCCTGGGAAGAAAATTGCACATGAAAAAGACAAACACCCACTGAAAGAACTTGTTGTTTGAGCCCACACTGTCTTACCTCGTTGTACAGCTCTCCCACCTGCCTGTGTACATGAGTTCATTTCCATCAATGGTTCTAAGACACAAGTTCTGATATTTTCCAATTTATAACCTACCCTCCTACTGAGAATAAAACGAATTGAAAACTCCAGAATAAACTTTTCAGTAAAGAACCCAGAATCTTCCAGCTCTTAGTAACAATTACTATATAGATCTAACTTATAGAAATAGAATAATAGACCTTATTGAGGTTGGTACTTGAACTGTACACATGACTTAGATTTTTAGTTTTATTAAAGAAAAAACTTGTAGCAAATTCAAAACACACAGTTTCTACCTGTCTCATAGAACATGGTTTATATTCATTGAATTGAATTGAATACCAATGGCACCCAGGTAAATGAACTCATTTGTTACGAATAATAGTTTTAAAATAATCATCACAAGTAATTAGCTACTGCTAGTAACTAACAATTATTGAATGTTTAGTATATTTCTCACACAACCAAATTTGGTAGGTGTCATTACTATCTGTGTTTTATGGATAAGGTAAAATGAAGCAGAAGGGTTGAAGATATTTGTCCAAGTTAAAATCATTAGAAAGTAGAAGTTGGGTTGTTTAAGAACTCCAGAGCTCAAATGCTTAAGCACTGTACTTCACTCTCTTAACAATAATAGAACTCATTTCGTGTGTGTGTGTGTGTGTGTGTGTGTGTGTGTGTGCAGTTATCCCTATGTGGCTCTCTAGTAGACATTCTCTTGAGTAAGAGAAAGAGGGAGAGGGAGAGAAGGAACAGGTTATTTCGAGTACACCAGGGGTTGAACCCCATCTCAGGGAAGTCCATGGGAATATATGATGCCCTGGTATACCATCTGGGTATGCATCTTAGTAGAAAAAAACATTTCAGACTTCTGCCATAGATAATGAATTGATGTTCAGTTAAAGTCTACTCCATGCAATATTTGAGAAAACTCAGCACCTTTTTGTGTATTGCCAATAAATAGCATATGAAACATTTTTCAGAAAATTATCCCAAAGGATTTTTAAAAACATGGGCCAAATGTTAGATGGGTATTTCAAACTGTCGGCAGATTACCCACAGCAATTACTCCTTTGGAAACTGCATCAGACCTGATTTATGCACCTCTCCAGATTTACTCAGGCCCAGCTGCCCTCTGGGTTTTTGCTGGTCACTAGAGTGCTCTGGCCACCATTACAGTCACTTGGGAAGTCATTGCCTAACACCACCAGCTGTCACCACTTCCTCAGGGTGATTGCTGGGCTCCAATATGGTCTCTGTTGTGCCTTTTGAGGACACAGATGTGATCTGACCAAACCTACTGAGAATCTGGCTCCTCCTCTTACTCTGGTCTCAAATGAAGCATCTAAGTGTAAGGCATAGTATCTGACTTTTCCAGCAGCAGCTGCCTGAACAAGCGGGACAGGACAAGAAGTTCAGAGGAGTTAATGTATTATGTATGTGCCAAACTTTGACTGTTGAGGCATAGAAGATGGAAAGTGGTTGGCTGATAATTCCTCTCCTCAATGGATTGTTTGAAAGCACTATGATTCCAAAGAGCCTGTTTGAAATATGTCCTATGTGACTGAGCAGTCATCTGTGTTTTCTTGTGAAACTGGTCAGCTTGTTAATACAATAGCTTGTATTTGCTTTCTCTCTTTCCATGCCTCATATTATCTTTTCCCCTAACTCGTTCTGCCCTAATATTGTACCTCCAAATAGTCTTTACATAGAGCATTTGAGCTCTGGAGTACCTCCAAATTACTTTACATACAATAGTCTTTACATAGTCTTTTCCTCACCCTCCATTTTCTAGGAAATGTAGGCTAGATCAAACTAATTATCCAGTATATAAATGGCTATTGATCTTATGCACACATGTGTGTTTAGATAACCCCTTTCCTCAAGAAACTCCTTGCTCCTGAAATTCTGTTTTATTTTTCTATTTCAGCCTTTCCCAAAATGTGGTTGTACAGGAGTTATGAAGCAATGACACAAATTTTTAAGATAGCTGGGAAATGAATGAAGTTTGGGAAACACTTAGGTCTTTAAGAACCTGTTAAAATATGAAAAGAAGTGGTAAAGGTGGACATCCTTGCCTTGTTTCAGATCTTAGGGAGAAGGTATTCAGTCTTCTATCATCAAGTATGATATTAGATGTAAGTTTTTCATACATGCCTTTTATCAACATGAGGATGTTCTCATCTATTTCTGAGTTATCTGGGTTGTTTTCATGAATGGGTATTGAATTTTATCGTGCTTTTCCTGTATCTGTTGGAATGATTATATGATTTATTACTTTAGTCATTTATTAATTTTTGAATGTTAAGCCAACCTTGCATTCATAGGCTAAAACTCACTTATTCATAATGTATTTTTGTTTTTATATTATTACTAGATTTTATTTGCTAATATTTTGTTCAGGGTTTTTGCATTTATGTTCATGATAGATATTGATCTATAATTTTTCTTTTCTTGTGATGTCTGACTGGTATTGGTATCAGTAATACTGGCCTTGTAAAATGAGTTTGGAAGTGTTCCCTTATCCTTAATTTTCTGAAAGAGATTCTATTAAATGTTTTATAGAATTCTCCAGTGAAAAAATTGGACCTGAGGCACCTGGGTGGCTCTGTCAGTTAAGTGTCTGACTTCAGTTCAGGTCATGATCTCGTGGTTTGTGGGTTCGAGCCCCACATCAGGCTCTGTGCTGACAGCTAGGAGCCTGGAGCCTACTTCAGATTCTGTGTCTCCCTCTCTGTCCCTTGCTCTCTCACACTCTGTCTCTCTATATATATCAAAAATAAATAAACATTTAACAAATTATTTTTAAAAAAGGAAAAATTGGGGCTAAATATTTTTTATTGGAAGGTTTATAATTATGAATTCAATCTCTTTAGTAGATATAAGACTGTTAAGTTTCCTATTTCTTCTTACAAGGTAATTTTAATAATTTCTGTCTTTAAAATAGTTTATCCATTTCATCTGGTTGTCACTTTTTGGCATAAAGTTATTTGTAACATTTTCTAATTATCCTTTTAATATCTGTAGGATCTGTATTGGTATCTCCTTTTTCATTCCTGATTTTGGTAGCTTGAATACCCTTTCTTGTCTTAATCATTATAGTTAGAGGTTTATAAATTTTATTGATTATTTTTTACAGAATCAGCTCTTGGTTTCATTGATTTTATCTATATAGTTTGTCTCTTTCATATTTGACTAATTTCTGCTCTGATATTTATTACTTCTTTTCTTGTACTGAGTAGCCAGTAAGGAAACAGTTTTCAGAAGAGAAACTAGATACTATTTGTATCTCTGAGGAAAGTCCACCAAACTATCTCTAATATTACTTGGGCTTTTATGATAACAGATGGTACAGTCTTTTGAAAATAAACTGAGAAATTTCTGTCCAATTACTTGAGGAACTATTGTTCTGATCACTTTAAGGACAGTATAAATGCTGTTTTCTTATGTCAGTTTTAAATTTTTCCCAGCTTTATTGTAATATGATTGATATAACATTGTATAAATATAAAGTGTACAACATGATGATTTGACATACATATATATTGCAAAATTATTAACCACAGTAAAGTTAGTTAACACATCCATCACCTCAGATAGTTACTGTGTGTGTGTGTGTATGTAAGTGGTGAGAACACTGAAGATCTACTGTCTTAGCAACTTTCAAGTATACAATACAGTGTTCACTATAGTTACTATAGTGTATAGTATATAGTATATACTGTACACTATAGTATAGTACTATACTATAGTGTACAGTATATACTATATACTATACACTATAGTATAGTATAGTGTACTATACTATACTATAGTATACTATATACTATACTATACACTATAGTATAGTATATACTATACTTTCCAACACTTTTTTTAAGTCCTTTGGGTTTTGGGGTGAAAAATAAATAGTACTCCTTCTAAAAATCCTGTGTCTACAACAGGAAAAGACCTAAGTCACTTTCTCTGTTATTGATAATTTTTAGAATAATTTAACTTGACTAAATACCATTTAACTGAAGTATCTTTTGGATATATAGCTTGCTTCCTCTCCTCACTCTTTGTCATACAATCATCCCTTTCTAGTAAGGTGAAACAGAAATTTTTTTTTAATTGTTTTTTCAACGTTTATTTTTATTTTTGAGACAGAGAGAGACAGAGCATGAACGGGGGAGGGTCAGAGAGAGAGAGATACACAGAATCTGAAACAGGCTCCAGGCTCCGAGCTCTCAGCACAGAGCCCGACGTGGGGCTTGAACTCACGGACTGCGAGATCATGACCTGAGCTGAAGTCGGCTGCTTAACCGACTGAGCCACCCAGGCGCCCCAAGGTGAAACAGAAATTTGCTAAAAATAATGGCAAGGCTAAAAAGAGAGATCTGCAACATTTGCCCCGTGGGATTTTAGAAAATATTGTATGGCATGTTTGTCAAAGGGAGATGTTGGTGTTAGACTGTTTGGCATCATAGCCTAACTCCAGCCAAATGATCCTGGGCAAGGTATTGCCCATTCTGTGCTTCAGCTTCCTCGAAATGGAAATGAAAATGAAAATGGAAATAATGATACCCACCTCAAGGTCATTGTGAGTTCATGAATATAAAGTGCTTAATAAAGTGATCATGGAGAATTCCTCATGAGGCCATAGGTGCAAGCTGGGAGAGAAACAGCAGTGTAGCAGGAGTGGAAATTATGGGCATTTGGGCACTTCTTCATATAACTTGTGCCTTCAGGGCCAGATCAGACTTGATCACATATATACCACTTCCATCTGATGAAGGAATTCTGCTGTTCATGTCGAACTCTCTGGTTTGGTGGGTCAGATAATACCAGTTCATGAGAGGCAGCTCATGTTACATGGGTCAGTGGTCCATGGTTAAGCATTCAGTTTCTATGAAGCCTCAGTAGCAGGCAGTCCAAGAGCTGTTTCTCAGAAGAGAAGTCGCTATCTGCAGAGGACTGCAGGATTCTGCTCCAAAATCACTGTAAGTCACCTATAGGGATCTTCCAAAGGCTCCAAACAGCATCCCTGTCTACCACTGACACTTCAGGCACCATTAGATCTACTGAACCTTATGATCCAAGTGGCAGAGTAGGCTTGCATAGCAGCCTAGACCTATTTCAGAGCCTTCTGTTTTGAGTCCCACACAAAACTATTGGCTTTTGTGGTAACCTGATAAATGGGCCAGAGGAACAAATCCAAATGAGTGATATGTTTCCTCCAAAATCCAAAGAGGTCCATTAGGCATTGTGCCTCTTTTTTGGTTGTAGGAGGACCTAGATCCATCCTTCACTTAGAAGTGATATCTCAACATGCCCCACACCACTGGACCCCTAGAAATTTGACTGAGGCCTCTAAACTTTTGTCATATTTATTTCTCACACTCTAGCATGCAAATATTTTACTAAATCTAGAGTAATTTCTACTTCTTACTCACTAGGTCCAATCAGCCTAATGCCATCAATGTATTGGACCTGTGTGATATCTTGTATAAGTGAAACGTGATCAAGATCCCTGAAAACTGAATTATGACATAGGGTTGGAGAGTTAATATACCCCTTAGGTAAGACAGTGAAGGTATATTGCTGGCCCTGCCAGCTGAAAACAAGGTGGTCCTTATTGACAGGGCTAGAGAAAAAGGCATTTGCTAGATCAATAGCTGCATACTGAGTACCAGAGGATGTGTTAATTTGTTCAAGCAATGAAACCAAATCTGGTACAGAACCTTCAGCTGGAGTCACCACCTGGTTAAATTTAGGATAATCCTATGTCATCTTCCAAGATCTATCTGCTTCTAAAGAGCTAGATAGGCTAGTTGAATGGTGATGTATTGGGAATCATCACCATCTCTCCAGTCCTTGATGGCACTAGTCTCTGCAAGTTAGTACTCAATGTAGTATTGCTTTAAGTTTATATTCTTCTAGGTAAAGACAGTTCTCGTGGTTTCCACTGGTCCTTTCCCACAATACTAGCCCTCACTCCATAGGTCAAAAACCAGTATGGGGATTCTGGCAACTGCTGAGAATATCAACCCGAAATATGAATTCTGGAACTGGGAAAATAACCACAGGATGCATTTGGGGACCCAATGGTCCCACTGTGAGACAGACCTGAGCTAAAACTTGATCAATCACCTCGCCTCTATAAGCTCCTACTCTGACTGAACAAAAATGATGTTTGGGGTCTTATTTAGAATTGTTATCAGTTCAGAGCCAATATATGTAGTCCCTGAAAGGTCTGATTATTTCCTGTTCCCCCATGCACAGTTACTCTGGTAAAAGGCCATAAATCCCTTTGGGGAGGGTGGGGAGGAAGACTGACAGTATAAATTTTTGGTAGTGTACCAGGGTTCTTCCTTAGGGGACCCAGCCTGCCCTTCATGTAAGGAGTTTTGGTAAGTAAACTGCCTCAAGTCTAGAAACTAATTGAGGGGCTATGACTCTCTGTTTTTATAATTCAAGCTAGACTTTGTTCACTTGACCTAAAACTTCTCTGCTTATACAGATCACGGAAGAATTTAATAGGCTTTCTGTGTATTTGACTTCTGGAACACCAAGGTCAACTAACTAGCCACCTTCATAAGTCTATGCTAATGAGACTGTTTGATTGCTGTTCTGACTCTGCTGTCTATTATGGCAACCACACCCACCTTACCTTTGGTGATTGAGTGCTGCTACTTGGTTCCTGCCACCCCAGGATCTAGTTAGTCTCATTGCATTTAGGTTTCTTGATTCAGTAACTATAGTCCCACTGTAAGGTCTGGCCTAGAGAGAAGAGTGATCACATAGCTCTTAAGGATGCTGGAACTCCCATCATAGTTAGTCATTTATTTCGCACAATCATCATGAAAAGTATGTCTTCTGTATCTTCCCAGTGTGTCATCTAAATGACAAATCCACTCTAACATTTCAATCTCTTTAAGCCTTTGAATCCCTTCCTCTACATTAAACCAAGGGAGTTCTGATATTTCCAACTTGTTTGCTGTGGGCCACTTTTTGATCCGTGTTTTAGCCAACCAACCAACCAACCAACCTGTTAGAACCCTTTCTAGCTCCCTAAATTGCAGTGTTAAATGTAGAATCCCTGTTTAGTGAACCGATATGAATAAATTTGGCCTGATTAAACTTTATGTTCCTTCCACCATTATCCCACACTCTTAATATTCATTCTAATACATGTGTTCTGAATATCTGTCTGTATAAATTAGAAAACTCAAGTAGTTGTTTTAAAGTGTAGCATATTTCCTCATGGATCACACTTTGTACCTTACCTTTAGGGACTTTCTGGTATAGGTCTGGAAGCAAGGATGGGTGGTAGAGGTAGTCCTGGGGAGGATCAGCATTGTCTCATACAGCAGTTGCCTCAAGAGAGGCCATTAGAGTTTCCACAGGCAATGCAGTATAATATTTTTGGTAGAGTACCAGTGTCCTTCTTTAGGGGACCCAGCCTCCCCTTCATTCAAGTCTACCCTCTCAGACAGGGGTAGAGACTATTTCCACTGGGAGTGGGGAGGCCTCTTCCACTGACAAAACTCATCAGAATTTAGATACTTAATGTCCCCAGCTTCATCAGAGTCTTCTTATAAATCTCTATTCCAGACCACACCATGGAATATCAGTGCTTTCTTTATTACTGGAAATAGAGCCAGTAGCATCTTTAAATCTAATCAGAATGGATAAACGATCCCAGAAACCCCAGAAACAATTCAGAAAACACATCCTTAACATTCTATGTTTCTAGAACCGGTGCAAAAAATATTAGCTCTCCAGAGAAACATAACCAATAGGAGATAGATAGATAGATAGATAGATAGATAGATAGATAGACAGACAGGCTGGTTGATCATAAGGAATTGGGTCATATAATTATGAAAGCTGAGAAGTACCAACATCTACATTTGACAAGCTGGAGGCCCAGGAGAGCCAATGTGTAAGTTCCAGTCTAAAGGCCAGAAAAGACCAATGTCCCAGCTCAGTCAGTCACCAATTCCCTCTTACTTAGCCTTTTTGTTTTATTTAAGTCTTCAATGGATTGGATGAGGCTCACCCATACTAGGGAGGGCAATCTGTTTTCCCTCAGTCTACTGATTGAAATGCTAATCTCATAAAGAAACACCCTACTGGACACACACAGAATGTTTGGCCATGTATCTGGGCACCTTCTGACCCAGTAAAGTTGACACATAAAATTAACCATCATAGACATTTTGTTATTTTCATAAATATTGTCTATAATTTTTGTAGAACAGATTCAAGTCCTTAACATTTCTCACCTGAACTAATGGAACAAACTTACAACTAATCTCATGATATTCAGCTTCTCTTCCTTGCATTCATCCCTTAAACTACTACCAACATTATATTACTTTTTTAACAACACAATTGGAGACTGTTTTATCCACCCCTCTCCCTTTGCCAGAATACTGTAGCAACCTTCAGTGGTTCTCCTGGGCTGCAGATTTCAATATTATCTCAATAGTATTGGCATGAGGAAATCTTCCTATCATCTTCCACTCTATCTCCTCATGGGAATGCCTGCTTATCCTTCTGAATATAAATCAGTGCAATACAATATAGTAACTATTAGGTTGAACCATATGAAATTGCTATTTTTGTAGGTAAAAGATGGTAAATTGGCAAACTGTGATCCAGTTTAATTTAGTAATGTAAAAGAAGGATTAGAGCCCTTGTCTCATTCATCTCCATTTATCTAGTGGCTAGCATGATTTTTGGCACATCACAGACTGTAAGGAAATGTTTACTAATTTAATCATTTTTATATTAAAGAACACTCAAGAAGTGAAAAGTTTAGAGTGAAAGTTTAGTTTTTATTATCTTAGATTTTACTCTGACTTTATACACATGACTTTACCTTTTTTAAAAAATTACATTTTTTAAATTGTGAATTTAAAAATTACAATTAAATTAAAAAATAACAATTACATTTAAAGATTCAAGTTTAAAACAGTTATTCTCATTGTTAAGAATTATTTCTAGTTTATCTAGACATTGTTCTTAGTCTGAATGGAAGAAAAAAAGAGACTACCTCAAATTTAACTTGAGCTAAGTTTTATTCCAATCACTTGAAAGGTAGCCCACTGCTTGTGGCAACAAACAAACAAACAAACAAACAACTCCCTTTTGAAAATAGCACCTTGGGGTTTGTTCAGATTTTGGGGTGATTTTTTTTCTGGCTTCAGAAAAATTTAAAAAATATAACTTACTGAACTCATAGGAAAAGTGAACCATTGTGATCTGGTAGAGCCTGTTCAATCCATGCATGCACTGGAAACAGCTTTTAATTTGACAGGAAATAGAAAGCTAAATATAACCTGCATACAGAATTGGAGGACTGTTACAGACTTTGGGAAATCTGTCTGTTCTCTAGTAGTACAATGTTTAAACCTTCCCCAACAGGTAAGAATCTACCCTATTTTTAAAAGGTCTGTAAAGAAATGGAAATTTAAAATCGTAAAGGCTCTTCTAGACATTACTAGTCTATCCCCAAAGGGATTGTCAGTATTATAATTAATCTAACACATGAAGTATCTGGGACATAAGTGGTCAATAATTATTGGTTGTAATTAATTTTGCATAATTAAGATGGCCAGAAAACATTAAGCATTTTCCTGAGAAAAAAAAGAAAGCTTCTCTTAATTAAAAAAAGCAAAGTATATACTTATGTACATAATTATTTTGGAACTGGATGGTACACATGAAACACTTGAAAACATGAGCTACAGAGCTCCTAGTAGGTATGGGCTTAGATTCCAGCTCTCCTAAACTTCTTCTTAAAATAGGGACAATTACACAAATCCACCTTGCAGGACTATTTTGGAGATTAATTATATTATTTGTAAAATGTTTTGTACAATGCCTGCCTATCATGGGCCCTTCACAGATAGTTCCTGTTAATAGTACCAGGACTCAGCTTAAGCATTAACACATGTTTGCAGAAAGACATTGACATTGATGAATGCACTATACAGTCTGTGAAGTGATAAATACAGCTCTACAGAGAAGGTCTCATTTCTTACAGCATTCCTACAAAAGCTGGATGTTCATATATCAAAAATGTTAAAGTAGATATTTCTCCATTTGAAGGAAGAGGGAACTGCATTAGTGGATCCCTGAGACCTAATCCTCTGAATCAACTAGGGAAACTTCTAAATATACATTCCTGAACTCCAAGTCAGACCTAGAAAATCAGCATTTCTGGGGGTGGGGAGAAGAAAGAAGGAATCTTGTATTTTAGAAAAACAAACAAACAAAAAAACAAAGAACAACCTAGGTGATTCCCATGATAAGTCAGTGAGATGACCTCCCTATTCCCTTTAAGATTTAGATTCTGTGATTCTAATCAGCCCTTCTGAATGACTCAGAGCTCAGAGTTATGTAAAATGAGATAATTTGTGGCTTCCTGTCTTAAAATTATGGTAGAGGGATGTATCACATAATGAGTATTGTCTGATAAATTAAAGGAGATTTGTTACAACATAGAAAAATGAAAAATTGCCTGATTAAGCCCTTAAGCTTTCCAGCCCTAATAGTCTGACAAATAAAGTGAACAAAGCAAGCTGGATTTTAACATAATGGGTATATTATCTGTGCCATAAAAATCCCTGACAAAAAAAGGAAAAAACCCAGGGAATACTCAAGTAAGCCACAGTCAAGGGAGCAATGAAGAATTAAGTTGAAGGTAATAACAAGCAGAGATATTTTGTTTTACCTCATAACTGAACAACTGAAGTCTTGAGGCTGACTCAATAAAGAAAGAATAAGCCTTTGTAGGAGTACCAGAGTGATATTTTTCATAGAATTGTGGAGCATGATTGCTGTCTGAGGCCCATATGGTCAAGGGAAATGTTGCTAAATTAGAGTTCACAAATGTGTTTGATTCAATCAAAGGAAGAAGTCTCATATAAATTTTGCAGTGTGTCACAGACTAATGCAGCAGATCATGACCCCCAGGATAAATCATTCTTCTATAGACTAAGAACAAACTTTTATATTTCTAGCACTGTGTGTATCTGGCTTTCAGAAAAAAACTAGTAGTTTATCATGGATGTCAGGTTCCAGAAAGCAGGTAACATTCTCAGTGGTCTCCTCACTGTGGGAAGGAAATGAGAGGGTTGCCTTTTACTCCTGAGTTGATATAGATAGAACTAAGATATAAGAAGTCGCTAATGCCATCCCTCAGAAATACTTGCCTATAGCATTGACAACATGGAATCAATTCCTTTGAACCTTAGGTAGTGTTGGTCACACCATGCTTTAACCTTGAGAGTTAGCAGGTTCCCAGAAGACCTCAAGTCTTATTAGCAAAACAGTAGAGCCATACCATGCCTTCAACCAAGTGTGTAATGTTTTTAATTCTCATTAATTTATATGATTCTAGGATTCTAGCTACTGGGGTGGTAACATACTTTGAAAAGGGCAAGTATCCATGTAGGACTATCTCTACAACACTAATCAGAAAAGCTGATCAGTCACAAGGTGGAAAGGAATCTGATTAATTGTCTAATTCTTATTATAACTCTCAAGTGTTTTCTGGCTTTACAACTGTACACCATCTCATAGATAGATAACTCTATCCTGTTACTTGCTAATCCACATCATGATGACCTGTATCAGGGTTGATAAAGTTGAGGTTTGGAGGCTAATTGGCTTCTCTGTAGGAGGGAGTTCTCAAGGACTCCATATCCTGTCCTGTTTTTAACTGTCTGAAATATATTAACCTATTCACCCCTGTGTAGATGACACAGAAAAGGAAATGATCAGGTTTGGGGACTATTTTTAACTTTCTGATTCATTCCTGGTCCCAGAGATCTGTGGGTGTTTACTATAGTTTAGCAACTTTCTTTCATATAGTAATGCCCAGTAAACCTCTTCTTGGATCACAGCCAGGTAAAATGGTCTCATAACCCTATTTTGCATCGATGCATTTGATTGCCTTCAAAGATGAAGGACCATGAAAAGAGAAATTCCTCCCCAGGAGCTAACCACTAACTGGAAAGGATTCTTGATTGCTAATGAATATTTTCCACTTAACTCCTAGATTCAAGGCTGTATTTTAAAAGACCCACTTAATGGAAGAATTTAAGTCTAGTCGTGGAGTGATTGGGGGAAAACAAAGCTGTGTGCTTTCCCTGAGTGTCATGTCTGTGGCAAAAACAGAGAGGAAAACATTCTTCCTTGGAGTTCTGTGTTCGGAACAAAGCACTGGTTTTTAAAATAGTCCCAAAGTACTTGAATCAGCAATTCTAGCAGTATTTCCTGTCTGTGATGAAATTAAGAGAATCTGTCTTATAGGCTTTCCTCACTTTCTCTTTCTTTTTCACACTTACACTACATTCCTTTGTTTCACTCCATTCCCCTTATCTGCTTCTTATCCCATTCCTTTTTCTCTTCTCCCTCATCTTTAAGAACTTCTCAGATGGGGTGTCAATGGGGACAGTAGAAAAAAAAACATGCTCATCTGAGTTAAATGCCAAGTGGGAAAAGAGTCAGGAATTTCTGTTTGTTTGTTCTGTAAGTTCAAAATCTCCAAATATTTTAGGGGATTGTGGCTACAGAAACCTAGTCAGATCAGCTGTGCTACACAGAAGTTGTTCCAAGTTTGTTGATGCTGTCTTCCAAAGTCTGTCTTTAGTTTGAGGTCGGTTTAGGGTAGCACTTGAAGGTCGTCTGGCATTAACTTGAGATGCCACTAATTGGGTCTAAATAGGAGGCCCGACAGGCTGAGTAGTTAAGAGTTGGGTAGGCAGCAGTCCCCAGAGTGATTTTTCATCAACTTGTGAAAACCCAGTCTTCTTCGTACAAATGAAAGAAGAATCAGTTGGAAACAATCTGTTAGATTTTCCTAGCATGCACGAGGATTTCAGTGGGGGTTGCTAGCAAATGGTACACAATTCTTGGTTTCAAAACCTGTACCCTAAGATGGCCTGTGACATGATTTTACTGACTAAAAGACAAGTTGGGTGTCTTTGGGTGTATGAATTACAATAGGACATTTGACTGATTGACCCAGGACTTGTATACTGCTAACATAAATAACATCCTCTCATTTTAACCCACCTGCCTCTACCCCCAGAAGTAGTTTTTGCATCCACAGAAGAGCAGGAGAATTTGGGAGGTGGAGGGGAAGGCAGGAGAAGTTTTCTGGGATTTGAGCCAAAGCAGAATAAAGGAATTGAGGAAGATGGAATGGTGGTATAGCTTCTGTTCTCTGTCTAGCTTCTAGAACTAGACTTGAGCATATGTAATAGAGTGGATGTGATGCTTATCCTCTGACACCTTTGGACTGAGGAAGAAAAAGCCAATGGGCAAAGGAGGTATGTTTTGGATAAACTGAGTGACAAAGCACACCAAATTATAGAGAGACTGCTTCCTTTGTGGAGCTGCCATTGCTGTTTTGCCTTCAGAATTGTCAGCTTTGGGAGCACTAGAGAAGCACCCTTGGCATGGGCCTTGATGTTTCTCTCATGAGGGGCTACAATGGCACTCCTTCCAGTGGCCCTCTGAACTGTAGACACTGTGGGAACGTGTGGCAGATCTAAGACAAACACATATGAAGTCTCTACCCTTTGTATTGGTGCTCTCAATTAATTGTGGGAGATGTTGAGGGGAAACTGAAATCCTGCAAGCAAGCATAGGGACATAGTAATTTAGAAATTTCTGATGAAATCAGAAATGCCCTCTACATGACTCTGGCGGGGGGTGGGGGGCATGTGTGTGTACACGTGTGTGTATCTGTGTGTGTGAATGTTGAAGGCAGTCAAGATTTAATATCTAGTACAATTATATACAGTGAGGGGCATCTTTATTATATCAGTAGATCTTTTTCCTGGACTTTTCTTTCCTATAATTATTCTATAACAATTCTTAAAATATTTTTCTTAATCTGATGATTAAAAACTGATGGAGACTAATATCATATGCTTTCACTCATATATGGAATTTAAGAAACAAAGCAGATGACCATAGGGGAAGAGAAGGAAAAATAAGATAAAAACAGAGAGGGAGATAACCCATAAGAGACTTTTAAATACAGAGAACAAACTGAGGATTGCTAGAGGAGAAGTGGGTGAGGGATGGGCTAAATGGGTGAAGGGCATTAAGGAGGGCACTTGCTGGGATGATCACTGGGTGTTATATGTAAGTGATGAATCACTGGGTTCTACTTCTGACACCAATATTATACTATATGTTAACTAACTTTAATTTAAAAAATAAATTTAAGAAAACTGGTGGAGACTAGAACTAACTACGACATTGTTTACTATAAAGAACATTTTCTCACCAAAATTAATCTAGGGAAAAATATTCTAGGCCCAAAGATATTTCCATGTTTTTTCCCCTAAAGCTTGTAATTAATGTACTCTCATTTTTCTTTAGTTTACTTTTTTTTCTGGTAAAATGAAAGTATATGAAGTATAGGACATTTGCAGTTATGGAAATTTAGAAAGAAGGGAAAATATCACAAATCATATACTGCCGTATGCCTGTTTTGGAAATCACAACTTGTACTTGCAGGATCAGAGAAATGGATTCCAATCCATTTGTAGATGAGGATCAAAGTTGCCCCTCAGCTTATTTATAGCAGATAAAAAATTGAAGCAGGATTCCAGTCTGCTTTTAACTACATTTTAATAGTGGCCTTCTGGAGACAATGCCCTAGAGAGCACCAACCCTTGGGGATTTCATACCATGTAATAGGGAGAACAACACAGGAGGCTATTGGAGAGCCATTGTAGGCTCACAGGGTCCCCTCTGTGATTTGGGCCTGGATGGGGACTTTAGCTTAATGGGGTTTGGCAAAGAAAACACAAGTGGAGGCGAGAAAGGAAAGAATCAAAGAGGTCCTGTTAAGGAACCCCAAAGCATCTATTTCTGCCCCTATTTCTCATGGACAAAATATCACAAAATATCACAAAAATTAGTTTACTGCAATCTAAATGCAATACCTTTCCCAGAAACAGTTACAACTGTTAACTTACTTATTTACTTATTTATTTTTTAATAGTTGCAACTTTAAAGAGGAACTGAAGATTTAAGTCAAGGGAATTAATACCTAATTGTGTAGTTTCTAGTATCATTAAATAAGATGGAGAAGCATTGACTAAGGGACTATGGCATTACATTACACTGAGAAGATAACTATCTGAGAAGTCCATGGCAGTCTTAGGCATTCCAAACCCTAAATGAGTCTTACTGAAGCAAGTTCAGAGCATTTCCATGGATTTTCTTTCAGACACCAGGAATGAGCCCAAGAATGACTTAACTACACTGAGATATTCATTCATTCATTCATTCATTCATTCATTCAGTACACATTCATAAGCCCACACTGTGTATAAGATTCAATCTTAGACTTTGGAGGAAATTAAAGATGCTTAAATTTTATTCCTGGTCTTAAGGAATCTTCATTCTAGTAAAGGACATAAAACATATACAGAAATAATTTTAACAAAAAGTAAAACGTGGTGTTGTGAGAGAGATTCTTTTTAAAGAAACTGGAAGGTGCTAGAGAATATTATTTAGAAGGAAAAATGTCAGTAGAAAGGGGATGATTAGAGTCAATTGAAAGGGATTTTCAAATAAGATTAAAGTCTTATTTTATTTTATTTTATTTTATTTTATTTTATTTTATTTTATTTTATTTTAGAGAGAGTATGCAAGTAGAGGAGAGGGGCAAGAGAGATAGAGAGTGAGAGTGAGAGTGAGAGTGAGAGAGAGAGAGAGAGAGAGAGAGAGAGAGAGAGAGAGAATGAATATCCTAAGCAGGCCCCATGCTCAGCTCAGAGCCAGATCCCACGACCCTGGGATCATGACATGAGCCAAAATCAAGAATTGGTTGCTCAACTGACTGAGCCAACCAGGTGCCCAAAGAAAGATCTTTTGAGATAATGATGCTTCTGGGATCAACTTGGCAGAGTAGTTGGAAAAGAAATATAAAGGAAGAAAGACTCTGTGTGTGTGTGTGTGTGTGTGTGTGTGTGTGTGAGAGAGAGAGAGAGAGACACACACACACACACACACAGAGAGAGAGAGAGAGAGAGAGAGAGAGAGAGAGAGAGAGAGAAAATGTGTAGGAGATTTTGAGTAGGCTTGGTCTACATTAGGACAGAAAGCTGTTTCTTGAGAGTGAATATGACAGCAGGACTTGACAGAAATGTTTAGAGTAAGTGTCTAGAGACCTGTATCAATACATCCATAAAAGAGAGAGCCTTGGGGCGCCTGGGTAGCTCAGGTGCTTAAGTGTCTGACTTCGGTTCAGGTCATGATCTCGCAATTCATGAGTTCAAGCCCCACACCGGGCTCTGTGCTGACAGCTCAGAGCCTGGATCCTGCTTTGGATTCTGTATCTCCCTCCCCTCTCTCTCTGTTCCTCTCCCACTCATACTCTGTCTCATTGTCTCTCTCTGTCAAAAATAAATAAGGAATAAAAGAATTTTTTTTTTTTTTTTAAAGAGAGAGCCTTGTCAATTAACAGTGAGGGCCCAAGTAGGATCAGGTTGTGTGGTTTCATTGTGGATCCATGCAGCCCAGGTTTGTGATTTTATTCTAAGGTTGAAAGCAAGCACAGAAAGAATGAATGGAGACTTTAACCTAATAAGGTTTGACAAAGAAGGCACAGTTGGAGGAAAGAAAGAAAAGAATCAAGAATGTCAATAGGAACATCAGGTTCCAGGGGTTTGGTTAGAGAAGGGGAAGGCAATGTGGAGCTAAAGGGATTGGAGGATCTGAAAGGGCCCAGTACAGGTACCTCTCCCTGACACACTCATCTAATCCCTACCTAGAGATCTCCACTCTGGCCTGGTAGGAGAGTAGGTGGGTGAGTGTGGTGATAAGGCTCCAAAGGGCAGAATATTAATAATGCAGTGGCTGACTTTGGATGCAGCTAGACTTCTTACAATTCATGGGAAAAAAATTCTTTTCCATTTAAATTATTAAAAATGTAAACAAGGTAAAACAAAAACATACATCTATATAAGTCATATTACTAAAAAATACAGAAAAGATTATTAAATAAATAGAAACACTTAAGAACAGTTAGGCACTTTACAAGTTCTTAGCTGTCATCAATTATTATTTAATCTTACCCTGTTTGTCTGCACTTGTATAGATTTCTCTTCACCTTGATTCTTTATACTTAGAATTGAAAACCATGCCAGAATTGAAAAGCATATGCCAGGAGTCAGTATATCTTTGGACTTTTATTTTGCTGTAGGCTTTAACTTCCCTGAAATGGGGATTTTTTTAAACTCTTGATTGGTTTTCTTTTTTTGTGTTCTAAAATGAGGAAGAAACTGTTTTTCTCCATTGCCACTTCTGAAAGAGTACAGTGAAGTCACTAAGTAAAACCCTGGCTTTCTTTCCAGTTAAGATTTTCTAGTTACTCTTTTCTTCTTGGAGAGGATATATACTTCTGTTCCCACCTCTCAGTCAACATCCTGTATGGGTTATCTCCTTTGGGACAGCTACAGCTCCACACTGACGGATGAATTCTAATAGGGAATTTTGGTTGTAAAGTTAGACTTACCAAAACGTGCCATTTAACAGGAGAATCCACCAAGCTTTTAAGGCATAGCGTAAGTTCCAGGTCACTTGTAGTGGATGAATCAGTTCCACAGCCATAGGTCATTTAGGAATCAGAGGTTCTAGGGCCCCCAACGACAGAACTTCTGGAGTGTTGTCCTTGGCCCTAGCTCCTTCCAGCTGATTTAACAGTGGTGTGCACCCGTTGCCCATCTCCTGCTTAACTGCTCTGCCATACTGAGCCTCCTCTGTCATACCCCCAGTTCTCAGATTGATTGATTATGTGGGCAATGTTTAAAGGAAAAGAGACTCTAAAACAAATTCACTTAAAACAGTCACTAAAAAGGATAAGGATCACAACTGAAATAATGAGTTTTCCCTAGGAACTAGCAGACAGCCATAATCTTGGACCCTGGTTTCCTCACTGTCTCTGTTAACATAGGCTAGGAGCCAGGCTTCCAGGAAGTCCCAATCCTATCGGTAGTTCATTCCTTTTTCTTCCTAGTGTCACCTTTGGAAGGAGAACAAGGGAGGGACTGATTGTGTCAGCTTTGTAGAGTGAAATCACTCCAAGGGGAGAGAAGCAAAGAAGGACTTAGTCCCCTCCACCTTGCTTTCCTCTTTTGGTCTTAGAGCAGGAGTCACCTCACTGTGAGGTTCCTTCCCAGGGGGACAGGATTGGTATTGTCATGAAGCTCCTCCACAAAGTGGCTGGGCTTCTCCCAGGCTCTGACGGTGGATGTGCTGGAGTTGAGGCTGGGTGGGCACCAAGGGTTTAGAGTTGGGTTTCAGGTCAGCTTTAGGACAGGAAATGTATAAACTAGCAATGGCAGGAGTCTGTGGTGTGCCTAGAGCAGTGTGTCAAACCTATCTGCACTTTTGAATCAACTCAGGTGGTCGGAAAATTCAAATGGCTGGGCCTGCCCTACACTAATTGAGTTAATATCCTGGGAGTAGGGTCTGGGCACCAGTATTTTTTGAACAGCTACCCAGGTGATTCTAATGCACAGGCATGGTTGAGACACACTGGCATAGAACTTGGTCTTTTTCCAAGGTCTAGCTCTTATTTCTGAGCCTGCATCCTGCTGACCCATCTCTCCCAAGATGCCTCAGAGGAAGCAGAAGTTAATCTTTACTTGAGATGTAGCCACTAAAGTGCTCTTGATACTCTTTCCCTTTGTTTCATGCAAGCCTTAGTCCATCAATTATTGAAGGGTCATTGATTAATCATCCAATTTTCACAAATTCCTGTATTGTTTATTTGGAGGCAGGAAATGTCATGGCTAAAAGCACAGTCTTTGAAATCAGCCTGCCAGGTTTCAAGTCCAACTCCACCACTTACCAGCTTTGTGATCCTGGGTAACTTAGTTAACTCTCAGTGCTTAAGTAACCATAAGATTGAGAAATAATAGTATCTTCCTTCAGTTCCTGTGTGTGTGTGTGTGTGTGTGTGTATTTAATGTTACTGTACCTAAAGTGCTTAGAATATTATCTGACATAGTGATTACTCAGTAAATGTTAGGGTATTTTTTTTCCCTTTTAATCATTTTACTACCAAATCTCATTAATTAGAAGCAGGAGCCCACATTTAATAACTACTTGTCTTTTCAGGGAAGCATTACACCTAAAACATCTTTATGGCTTACATCTGCTGAGGAGCACAATTTTTTTCCTCTCAATTATGCACAGCAAACAATACACCTTAAATATATCCATTTTTGTAACCTAAATCCAAACACATCCAATATGATTTTGATTTCGTAGGAAAAGTATATGCCACTGAATCTAAACTTAAAGTATTTCCAGTGTAATTCCCCTTAGCCCAGTGCTTGTCAACTTTTTTTTTTCATTTTTATTGTCTTTATCCACGGAACATATACATTTTTTTCCTAATTGCTCCCCACATGAAATTTTAATACCAAAGATATGTTATACATATATCTATTAATGTATATAAATACACTATATACATAATAAGTAAGATGTTTTGCCTCTGTTCAGAGCAATGTCACCCCCATTGAGAAAGCACACCTTAGCCAAATCCCCCCAAAATGTTTGTGCCATTGTAATGCCACTCAACCCAAGGAGAAATGTGAAAGAGGGTAAATTCGAAAGGAGAGAAATATATGACCATATAAACACATTGATTGGAACACCCCTAGTGCTGTGGAAGGGATCCGTTTAAGTAAGGAGTGAAGATTTACCCTGCCTTTCCTTCACATTAAGTACACCTCTTCCAACATGGTGTGACTTTTGTGGTATGGCTAATAAGAAAGTCACAGGGAAAAATGAGAACATCTTCTCCCTTCATCAAACCAGGCAAACGTCCTAATGTCCTTCTTATCCCTTATAAACAAGATAATATACTCATTCCAGGTCTAAAAAGGCAAAGAAACAGACTAACAAAACCCCAGAAAAGATTGTGAGAAATCTACAGATAAACTAATCCCTCCTATTATTTCAAAATCGAGTAACTTCTCAGGCATAGTAACAATTGATTTCATAATATGGCCATGCATTTTTTTAGATAAAGTTTTCTTGTAAAGTGTTCACTGATTTTATAGTGATAACTGAAAACATTTAAAAGAACTGAAATATTTACATAGCTATCAATATGTTACTCTTGGTTTTGAAAAACAAACTTAAATTTATTTTAAAAATGTTTGAGTTTTGACAAGTAATAAGAAAGTATTCAAACTATAACCACTATGTGTAAATATTGAGCATTTGGTACTGTGGTACACAAATAGAATTTACTGATTTTCACATTTCTTCATGCTTTGAAGGAAAAGTGAATTGAAGGATGTACATATTGATATTACGATGATTATAGAATGTATCAATAGGATTTCATATAGTTAGTTATTTAATCTCCATTGAGTCATGAAATGCTGCTTGATGTGGCTGTTTGCTAACTGTGGGTCCTGAGAATATTGACTGTGTTATAAAGGATCATTCAACATGTTTTTACTAACTTAAAATAGAAAGACAGGTTTTACTTTTTTCCCATGTAGGAGAGAGTGGAACATTTTAAAATTGAGAAACTTAAAAAGAATTCCAAGATAAAAGAAAGTGAGACTTGAAATTTCTAAGTAGTTCTGGGTCTTTTAGTCACAGTCCCCAAGTCATTTCTCATAAGGTGCTTTTATCTTTGGTAAATATGCCCCTGCTTATATAAGAGAAAAAAATCTTATTCACAGTATTTAGGAGTACAAGGGCTTAATCTGGAGAACTGACAACAATTATCAAATAATGTTTAATACAGACTATGCCCATGATAAACAGTGTCATGTCCCGTTGTCACTTAAACGTGAAAGTAGTCCCTTGGAGTAACTTTAACTTTCCTGAACCACAATACCCTCTTCTGTGAAGTGTTATAATAAAATATTTGTCAAAAAGTTACGTGGATTAAATGAGATAACTATTACAACTCTTTAGGACTCCCCCTTTCCTTTGCAAGTATGAAGAATCCTTGCCATTATTGTTGGTGTTTTGAGCTGGAGTATCAGGAAAAATACAGAACCTCTTGCCCAAGCTCTCCTGATTACTGTGTGGTGGTCTGCTTGTATGTTATCACCCACATTTTTTAAATATGGGGATTCTCAGGACTTGCTTTGACTATACTATACATAATTATCTATTGATTGTATGGTGATTGTACTCTGTTGACATTTCCTGTTTACTTGTCTGTACCCACTATTAAACTATAAGCTAGAAAAGCAGCTGATCTCATGCATTTGTCTTTCTACCCCAATGTCCATGTGATTTAGCACCCAGTATGTGCTCAATTATGTGTTGAACGAATACAAGAATGGATGGCCATGATATCATGATAGAGAATTATATATTTTGATTTCCTTAGGTAGAATGTTTTTCCCATGTGGTTTTAAAACCTGCCTCAATTATGACCTGAGACCTCCATGACTCATTTGGCCTCCCAACTAAAAACACCAGGAGTACTAATTACTGTAAAAGGCAATGTCTTCAGAAAGAAAAGTTGTCTACCTACAGTAACTAAACAGAAACCACCTACCATCAAATTTTATGTTGGCCGGTGAACCACCAAAGAGCAGGAATTTTCCATTCCCATCTAAGAAGAATGTGATTTAACAAATGGCCTAAATCACTTTAGAAGGTGTTCTGATTGGAATAAAGAAAGCAATGTACCAAATATTCATTAAAGCTTTCTTGGGCCTACAACATGGACTACAATGTGCTAGGCTCCCTGTAGGTTACAAGAGAAATGGAAGCCTCCAGCCCCTGCCCTCAAAGAACTTTCTACCGTGTTAAGAAGATAAGTCCACACTAGAGAAGGGAGGATTGATTCAAGAGTGTCTCAGGGGACAATGGGTACATATTATTGACTCTTGGCTTGTTTGGCGGGGAGGAGGGGGCTTCTTCTGGAGGAAAATAATAATTCTGTGTTGATTGTTCATTTGTACGCCTGTCCTAGAATTAACAATTACTTAATTCTTAATTTGATTTGTATGAATGGAACATAGAAAGGTTGGGGTGATTTCGGAAGAAAGAGCCTAGTAAATTTTTATACTTCACTCTGTACAGATTTTTGTTTCTTCTGCATAGTACTGTAGCTGAGAAGAACCTTTGGCCCAGGGTCCTTCCTGATCCTCTTTGGATGTAGTAGTTCATAAACATAAATGCTGACTTCAGGAAGCCAATGAAAGACTTCATTCTGGCAGAACTTGAGGTGGAGGAAAAGGGAACTGGGTGCTCTCATGCTCTGCAGTCCTTTCTTTCCCTTATGATGTTATCTCTGCCTTGTCTACCCTGTAAGGTAGGTGGGAAGCAAGAGAAGGCAATATGGCCAGACTAAAACAGGTTGGTAAGGTAGACTGGCAGCTACTGAATGGGAATGCCACTGAAGGGTTAAAAGCTCAAAACATGGTAGATTCTAGAAGCAGTGAGACAGTGCTGGGGAAAACATGCATAGGTAGAGATAGAGCAATGAGTGGTTCAAAATCAAGGCTAGGTTAAAAAGGTGTTGCCAGTAAAATATCCTATAGCATTTGGAATGGAACTAGGCTTAAGCATTTTCCTTGAGCTGGTCACTCTTTCATAAAGAAAATGTTTAGGTGAAGCAGTGGCTGGGGGCCTCATGCATGGTCTGGCCTGGCCAAGCCTTAAAGGGAGCCAGCCCTACTGGGATGTGTATTGCCTCTATATCAATTAGGACTGCTTTCTTTCTCTTGTGTCATTTCATGGCTATAAGATAGACACTGGCATTCGGGATATCACATCACAGTTCACTCAAGACAGCAGAAGAGGGGCAAGGAGAAAGGGGTTAGTGTCAACAGATTTTCTCTAATGTCTTTTTGCCAGAGCGGTATCACTTGGTAATGCCTGGGGATTCTAGCAAGGAAGACAGGAAATAAACTATTTAGCTTCTGCATTCTCTCAAATAGAGTCGGTAGAGAGCTGGATTCAGGTGTAGGGAAGCCAACATACAGTGTCTTTTACTGGTTCTGAAACATTCCATACTACTTTCTCCCTTCTACTCCATCCCTTATGGCAATGTTTTTTAAAAAGTAGAGAATGCTCAAGTATGTTTCCAGTGGAAATAGCCATCAAACTCATTTAAGTCCTCAGCTAGCGTTCACCTAGTCTGCTCAGATGCCCAGGAAACCTGTTTCAGTTGTTTGATAGTTTTTCATTCTTATCGTAGATGTGTTTCTTCTCACCCCACCTCTCATTTCAACTGCAGCCATGGTGGACATTTCTATGCACGTGACTGAAAATCTTCCACTTCAGACATACACTGTAACCTCTCCATTTTCCTGCCCCAGGGCTCTCAGCAAACCTTAAAGAATTCATTGGCCCATACACGTAAGCACCGAGAAGTGAAGGAAAGTGTATTTTCCTGGAGATAACCCTCCTCTAGGGGTAGACAGGAATCAGTAGGCAAATATCCCAATCTTCAGCACTTGAACAATCTTGAGGGGCATTCCACATGTTTCTTTGAGGGTCTCAGCTAGTTGAACACAATGGAAACTAGCCCAACAAAGCTCTCTTACCTGTTTGTTTTCTTCTTCTGCCTAACTCTCCCTTTTCCATCACTCCTGCTTCTTGGGATCAGCACATGGATATGTGATGAGGCCTGCACCTACATCCTTGTTTTAGGCCCTGCTTTGGGGGGAACCCAAACTAAACCTCCTCATTGGAATTCCTTGATAATTTTTGTTTCTTGTAATTTCCACACTATCCTTCTTTTTGCATCCTCCCTTTTGAGGAGAAACTAGGCTGGATTTCTTTACAGAAACTAAAACTCTAGGTATACGAACAATAATTCATTATACAAATGTAAACACATATGTTTTTCTGTTGGGAGAAACAAATGTATCAGAGAGTATTCTTCTCTCAGAATCCCTTACTGGGCCAAGGTATTAACTGATTATTGTAAATGGTATATGTGTCTAAGAGGATCAGCAACAATACAGAAGCATTTACAAAGTAGTCACTGTGCCAGGTATCAAGTGCAGCAGTATGAGCCAAGGATCCACAATCAAGCAGACATAATTTCTGCTCTCAAATCACTCATGAGGTGGAGGTGGAGTGTGGGAAAGGTCAGGTAAACAATACTTGCGGTATGTGCTTTATAAGGATCCACAAATCTTGGTGACTGATATAATGGAGGAAGGGAACAAAAAAGATACAGGGATCTTGGATGATTCCAAGCTTTCTAACCTGGGTGACTGGGTAGATGAAACATAATTAGCCAAGACAGAAAATTCAAGAACAGTAACAGATTTAAAAGAGAGATGACAGGTTGAATTTTAAATATCTGCAAATTATTCAGGTGGAGATACCTAGACAGAAATATAGGTCTAGAGATAAGGAAAGACATCTGGATTGGACGGCAGATTTGCAAATCATTGATGTATAAAGCTAATGCTATGGAAATAAATCAGATCAACAGGAAAAAGAAAAGACAGTGGAAGATTAATCCCAAGAAGCAGCAGGACTAATAAAAGGATTAAGAAATAGGAACCAGCAATGAGATTGAGAAGGATTGGCTACATAGGTAGGAGAAGAATCAGATGGAAGTGTTTCTCGATTCTTGAAACCGAGGGAAGAGCAGTGCAATTTATAGCGCTTGATGCTGTGCTGTGGAGAGCTTAGGTAGGGTGGACAAAGACAAGGGCCTTCAACATCAGTGACCTCAGATGTCAATTTCAGTAGAAGGATGGACAAAGGCTATCTGGTACATTATTTTACTCATGCAGCCTGTGTCTCCTTAGTAGTCATAAAAGTAGGGCATTAACATTGCCTTCTAAAGCCTCTACTTCTAATCCCAGAGTCTTCTGACAACCACAAGCAGATTTGTGCACTTTCCTTTTTTTCTTCTCCCTTCTCTTCCCCAAACATATTGAGATTTATCTTCCTCCTATGTGAAGTATCATTCTCTCCTCCTCCACATTTCTGTTTGCCATATAGAAGCTGCTGTTGTTTCTTGGCTTATTTGCACACCAAGTTCTGGTAGAAAGAAATCTTATACGGACAGAAACTCTCTGAGCTGGTAGCTTCTAATTTGTCTTAACTTGGCAAAAGAAAAACACCCCCACCGGACCATCATTCCACCAACAAAGCCATGTGGCACATGCCAGATGATTGGGTTAAAAACAATTTGGCTGAAAAGACAAATTGGTAGAAATCCAAAACTGGCTGCAAAACCATATTTCCAGTCTCCTGTTTTGCATCTTTTCTGGCATTGATGCTTATTTTACTTTATAACGTTGAGTCATGTAAAGAGATTAGTCCTGCATCTTTGGGAGGCATTGCTAAATGCAGAAAAATTTTTTTAAAAAACAACCCTGAAATGTGTTTTTCAAAATGGTTATTGGAATCACCTAAGATCAGAAGTAAATTGTGATGTGTAACATGATACAGGTTGCAGCAAGCTGTTTAGCCCTAAGGCAGTAAATGCTGACAGGGCTTGGGAAGCTGTCTTATGTGCTGTGAACTGGTTATGTGAGTGTAGAGCACCATGTGGAAGCTGATTTGGGGATTTGGTAAGATGATTACATATTTGGTTCTACTTATATTAAATTTGAGATAAGTCTGAATAGAATCTAGAGAAAGCTCTGAATGGAAAAATCAACTAGGAATATGTAAATGGGAAATGGAAAGCTGAAGAGCAATTGAGACTGGAGGAGATTTGAGAGACAAAATCCATGCAACAGTGAGACTAGGTAAGATTACCAGTGTAGAATATACAGTGAGATAAAAGAAGGTTTGATGAGACTGCTAGCTATGTACCTAACATCCACTCCTCTCTCTTCCTTGGTAAGAGAAGGCAAACTTTTAGCTGAGCGCGCATCAGCTCCTGAAATAAAAGACTACATTTCTCAGCTAACCATTGAGCTGTTGGTCACATGGTTAAGTTCCAGCCAATTATTTGTTAGTCATAAGTGTTGTATGGGACTTTAAGAACAGAGCACATCCTCTTTCCCCATTTCTCCTTCCTGTTGCTCAGAATGCAAAGGTCATGGCTGACACTAGAAATCATGTTGGTCATGAGATGGCCTTGGGAAAGTTCGTTGTTGTGGACCAAACAGTAGAAACATCGGAATTCCTGTTGACTTCCTGAGGCTGTTACATACCAGATCTGGATATTCTGTAACTAGGTTTTCTCTTACTGGAGAAAATAAATCCTTGTTTGTTTAAACCACTATAGGTGGGTCTTTGTTACTTTCAACTGAACATAATGTAACTAATGCAAACATGATCTAACTAATGTAAATGTAACTAATCTAACTAACTAATGCAAACATAGAACAAAATCTAACTTATGTAAAAAATAAAAGAAGTGCTAAAGAAAAAGACAAAGAAGGAAAAATCAGAAAAGTAAGAGGAAGATTAGCACCGGGTGTATCATGAAACCAAGGAGGAAGGAAGATGGAAGGGGATCAAGTATTAAATGCTGAAGAATAAATGATTATATTTCTTTGTAAGTACCTTAAACCTATGAGGAAAGCAAATCTATTTATTAATGATAATGGAGTATACATCATTTATTTAGGATTTCAAAAAACCCAGAGCTTATAATTTTCTATTTTAAAAGACTTTATGATACATCTCTTAATTCTCTTTCAACTGAGGCTAATCTGAGCCACAAAACTTCATTAATTGTATTTCATGTTTAAGTTTGACAATAATGATACTATAAAATGGATAGTAGCAAAGAGACAGAAAAAAAACTCTGTGTGCAAAATGAAATTTAAAAGTCTCTAAAGAAGTTGGGATGCATGGGTGACTTAGTTGGATGAGTGTCTGACTTGATTTTGGCTCAGGTTATGATCCAGGGTCATGGGATCAAGCCACACATCAAGCTCCTCGCTGAGCATGGAGCCTGCTTGGGATTCTCTCTCTCTCTCTCTCTCTCTCTCTCTCTCTGCCCATCTCCCTCACTTGCACTCTCTCTCTAAAATAAAAAAAAACACTTAAGAAAATTTTTAATAAAAAATAAAACTCTCTAAAGAAGTTAATGGTAGTGATTTCTAATGGATTCTAAATTATACGATAGTACTGGATTTTTTTATTTCATTTTCGGTGTCTTTATTCTGAGACAGGAAATTTATATCCATCTTAATGACAATGTTCCTCATTATTGATCTGCTCTTATTTGTCTCAAAATATATAATGTTGCTGTATATTGGTTTGTATTAATAATACTACCATTACAGATTTATTTAGCAGGCAGAACAGCATTATTCTTCTCCTATCCCTTCTCCCAAATACTGTATCAGCTCTGTATCTCCAAAATCCGGATAATATGTAAGACAGATTCTAATCTTTTCCAGTCATTCTGGGGTATTAGAACAATTCCTATTTTCAGCTAATAGAGACAACTTAATCTAGCATCAAAATGTAAATCTTTCATCCAATTAAACCTTCTCCTACCCTCCATCGTAGAATGGGCTCATGGCTTTAAACCAGTCATTGGGAAAAAGAGGGAGTGGGATACTCTGCTCTTTCACTGTCTCTTCTCTCCCCCCGCAAGCACACAATTCTTCTATCCTTGGCTCCTTTAGAACCAGGGGCAGAATAGACACAAGAAGTAAAGTGTGATGCTTTAACTAGTTGGTGCTGTTGACCTTACTGTCTCACACTGGGGATTCAAATGCTGACTTTCATGGCACACATTGGTGAATTCCCAGAGATCTCCACTTGCCCTGGTTCTTGACCTAGGTGATTTCTTCTCCAAATGATCTCTTGCGATACCCCATCAGCTTTTATCCCTAGTGATAACCCACCATGGCCTTGTTCTGCCAGGATTCCCTTACCCCAGTGGACAGCCTTTGGGGTTGAAGCCCTTTAGGAGTGGCTCCCATGTGGCCACTCTACCACCCGTTCTCCCAGAACTGGCCCCGGGAACATTTGGTGTCTTTGTTCTGCCCAGTCCTACTGCTGTCCTCTCCCCTTACCTTGCCTTCTTGGGCTACTCTGGTTTCTTATTCACATGTGCCCCGAAGCCCATGGGAGCACACATGAGTTTGACCCCAAAGCTTATCTGTGAACATTCTGCTGGTGGAAGCATGTGGCAAATGATGAACCAAGAGATGCGAGGTCAGCCCCTGTTCTGGCAGATAACCCTAGTCTCCAGGAGTACTTCTCTTGAGACTCCCAAATGAACTTAGGGGACATGTAACTTGTATCTTTCCTCACATGGAGGGTAGGGGAAATGCCTTCTCTACTATGAATTCTATGCAAATATTTCTTTTCCCAGGAATTGTTAGTTTGATTTTACACAGTGTGTTGGGGGTGAAGGTCACAGGACTAGGTCGGATAGTTCTCAGCAAGTCATGCTGGGATATATCCAGTGATTATAGAATGTAGAGGAATTACCCATTATCTTCAGCTTTGTATTTTAGCTGAAATTTCAAGGCAACAGAAAACATTCTATTCTTGTGTTTGAAGGTGTGCAGTAATTTTTGTAGGTTACATATAAAAGGAAGAGGTTGAATTAGTTCATCTTTCTAAAGTCTCTTCTATCAGTAAAATATGCTGGGACTTACCTGAATTCCTTTATTTGGGGGTCTAGCTTCTTGAGAAAGTTTTTAAAAATCAAGAAATAACCCTTAAAAGGCCTCAGAACAAGTAAAAATTGTATTTAAAAACACACATACAGTGTGAGTACTTTATTTAGTAGGAGATTCCCTTGGGTCATTCCTCAGTGCCTAATTACTCTGGCTCTGTCATATACTACTCAGATTAAGTCATTAAAGTTATTGTTCTTTTGTCGCAAATAACTTAAAGTGCTTATCAATTGGGATGCTATTAGTTACAAGCAACCAAAAATCTAACTCGAATAGATTTTTAAAATAAAGAAAATGTACTGTCCATGTAAGTGACATGTCTAGAGGCTTCAGGCAAAGTTTGGCCCAGGTTCTCACAAAGGACCTAGTTTCTTTTCTTTTTCCTTGCATGGTTTTGACTTTATCTTAAATATGACTTTCCTTACTGTTGTAAGGAGTCTTATCAAAAGCACCTGACACTTAAATATCTCCTCATTTATGTCCACTGGGCATCTTTTTTGCTAACTCCTAAGAATGAGAGAGGAAACTTTTTTCTTAAAAGCTCCCAGAAAATTCTCTTAATAGCTCAATCAGAACTGATGAGGTCATGTTCTACACTTCTTCATCAATAACTCTATACAGGAAAATGGGGTGCTCTAATTAATTTCAGTCTGGGTCTACTCTGAAACCAAAGTTTAGGATCAATTCTACCCAAAACATATGACTGGAAATTTGGGAAGTTGTTAGGAAGGAGGAAATAAAGATTGGATGATGAGAAGCACCATCTGTTCTCAAAATATGGTAATATCTTATAGAACCTAAGGACAGAAATGTTCTGGACCTCAAGAAGGAATGGAATTGGTAACAAGAAGATCATTGTGAATCCTTGCATACTTTTCATTGCCTCTTGTTTCTCCTTCTCATTAAGCATATACTTTACATAGGACTTAGAGGACAGGCCATATAATGGGCTTGGATAACAGCTTCTCATAGCTCCCAAGTTCATGTATTACAATTACAGACTCACAGAGAATTTAACACTCACTAGGGTTCCAGACTCCACATTACCTGGGAGAGACCACTGATTAGCCTACTTGGAAGTCTGCCCTTCATGTAGTCAACTGTTAACAGGCACCAGGTATTATAAGCAAACTTTGCTTCTTCTAGGAACCTGCTCCTGTATATCAGAGAGGAGTTAAGGTGACCACAGGCAGCTAGGCAGCCTTCACACAATGCATCTACCACAGGTAGTAACTACTCGAGATGGGCACATCACTACAACCTGGCAGCAACAAGAGAAAGTAAAAGAATTTACGAATCAGATACAAAAATTTAAGAGTATCAAAATGCATGAAGACAGTTCCACATGTCCATATTCATGTTGATAATTCTGAGTCATTAATGTGACACTAGGTTCACTCTATTCTAGTTAAATTGAAATTTTACCCTTGTAAAATAATGTGTGGCCATTATCATCCAGTTAATATAAACTACAACTACCCTATTCTGTCTTTTGTGGTTTCCTTAACCGCTATACATTATCAAGATTAATTAAGATTCCCTTCATTGTGTGTATCTACAGTTTTTCTTTTTTATAATTGTTTCAACGTTAATTTAGTTTTTAAAGAGACAGTATGAGCCGGGGAAGGGCAGCGAGAGAGAGAGAGAGAGAGAGAGAATCTGAAGCAGGTTCCAGGCTCTGAGCTGTCAGCACAGAGCCCAACACGGGGCTCGAACTCATAAACTGCCAAGATCATGACCTGAGCCAAAGTTGGAGGCTTAACCAACTGAGCCACCCAGATGCCCCTACAGTTATATGTGATACCAATTCTGAACGACTACAGTTGTTTATGACATGAATTCCTTTAATAAATATTTCCCCCTCACTAAATAGAGATGCTTGATTTCCCTTCTCACTAATTAGTATGCTTGCTTTCTTCCATAATGTATGCAGTTTTATTTACATAATTTTGACTGAAGTGATGTAGGTGTATGTTATTTACCTTAGTTCCCAGAGGAGAACTTGCTATCATACAGTTTATAGATATCATTCCTCTCAAGTTTTGTTCATAAAACTGAATGATCTACTGAATGCTTTCTCAGTCTGATTCACTTGACAAGTAATGCCATGTCTGCGCTAAAAGACCCTCAAGCACATAGTACTGGAATAAAGTAACAGATATTTATTACCAGAGAAAGTAAAATAAATTACACTCATTTATCAGTATGTCAGGAATGCTGAGAAGCTAGATCCAGGACCACCTCCCTTAAGCCTCTGTCCTGTCTTTCCTTAATTTGTTCTAGATTTACGTACTCTTCTGGAGAGAGGACATGGTTAAGAATGCAAACTCAAGTCATAAATCATGGTAGCAATTCAGAACATGGGTTGATTAGAATCCAATGTCTTTCACAGGGAAACTCTGAGAAAATTATTTACCTTCCCTCACTCATTTTTCTCCTTTATGCAAGAGTGATGATGATGATGATGATGATGATGATGATGATACCCACCTCATAGGGTGGCTATACAAATGCAGTGCCCATATTCAGTACACTTCCTTTATAAATTTCCCTTCCTTTTGTATTTTTTCTTTTCTTTTAGGGAAAGAAAACCATTTTATTATTGAAGAAGCATTAAACCTAAATGCACATCACAGGAAGTATGCAAAAGATTGCATAGACAGAAAGAAATCTCACCCCCAGTTTCATGCATGTCTTCAACATGAACAATAAGTAGTCCTCAAGACAGTTTGATAGTACCATTTGTCACACATAGTTTATCCTAACTTTGCCTGGTAATTAGAGTGACCACCTGTGTTACTTAACTGACTTTATCGGAAGAAAAATATAACTTCTCATCTTTATGACAGCAGGTAGTGCTGTATCTTGGAATAAGGCACCCATCTAAGCTAGGTTCCTCTCCTCCTACAGAAACTGGAAGAAAGATGCTTGCTTCCTCCTATCTGCCTTAAATTACCCAGCAGTTTGATCTTTTCTTTTCAGTATTTTTTAAGGAAGTTCAACTTAAAAAAAATTGAGATACAGGGTTGCCTGGGTGGCTCAGTCATTTGAGCATCTGACTCTTGATTTTGGCTTAGGTCATGATCTCACAGTTTGTGAGTTTGAGCCCCTCATTGCATCAGGCTCTGTGCTGACAGTATGGAGCCCGCATGGCATTCTTTCTCTCTCTCTCTCTGTGCACCTCCCCCCACCCCCGTCTGTGTGTGTGTTCTCTTGCTCTCTTTCTCTCTCAAAATAAATAAATACACATTTAAAAAAATAAAATGAAAATTGAGATATAATTGACCAATACCATTATATTAGATTCAGGTGTGCAGCATAATGATATTTGTATACATTGTGAAATAATAACCACAAGGCTAGTTCTTTCAATCTTAGTGAATTTTTATATACCAATGTAAGATATTTGGAAAATCTCACCATACCTGAATATCAACTCATTCTTGTTTCCATTTTCAAATATTTCTCAACACTTTTCTGGAACCACTTAGTGAAATCCTAAGTCTCTTGGTCAGTTCAGGTTTCTTTCTAAGGAACAAAGGCCACATTCCTTGTTAGTGACTGGTGCTTTCTTCTGATCTAAAGAAGAAATTGCAGACCTATTTTTTATCTCTTTTTTCTGGAAAATGCCTAGTAATCCTTTGATGCTCATTAAGGATGAAATGGTAGTCACAGTTTGAATTAATGACTGAGCTGTGGCCGTGTGTATAATGCTTACCGTCCTTTGCCAGTACCTGTATTTATAGTGACAAACTCCTAAAAGCATAGCAAAGCAAACCTTATATCCAAATTATAATAGCAGATGCTTAGAGATAATGGAATAAGGCCACTGCCTCTGAGGGCAGCAGCTGGAGCCTGTCAAAGCCAGTTTAAGGGGTCTGACTCACACTAAGAAGAATCACAACACAGAGATCAAAATCTCAAGGGCGTTTATTTATAATAAAGAGGGAAATTACCAAGCAGAGTGGAAGTACTTCTTACCCACAGGGCAGTAGCGTCCTTTCAAGCTCAGAGACCCCCTTACTTTGCAGTAGTGACAACACTATCTGAAGGGGTTTAGTGCTAAGAAATACCTCATAATTATAACTTTGTGCTTCACACCCAAAGGAGGCTGAAGTGGAATGTACGACCTCTGAGTCTCTATTTGGATATACACATCACAGCACCATGTGTTAAGTGGTATCTCATAGTAAAGAGGATTTTGACAGAATCCAAGACAGTCCTATTTATAAAAACACTGATGTGAATATAGATTTACAAGTGTGAATATCACCAGAATTTAAGTTTAAAAGTGGAAAGGGGAAAAAATCACGGGGAAAGACAAATTTCTGAAGCACAATTTATGGAATGCTTTTAACCACTAATACTTTCTAGTCTAAGAGCAGCAAACCTATTGAGCCAGTTTCTTTAACTGCACTGCCCCCTGGTGGTAACATGACTTAGTCCGTTGGCAGAAAGAGGCAGATCAGGGTGCCTGGCTGTGGGTTAAGTTTAAGCTCTTGATTTCAGCTCAGGTCACAATCTCACGGTCAGGGGATTGAATCCTGTGTCAGGCTCCAGGTTGAACACGGAGCCTGCTTGGTATTCTCTCTCCTCTCTCTCTGCCCCTCTCTCCCACTAGCTCCTTCTCAAAATGAATAAACATCAAAAATAAAGAAAAATAAAGAGGCAGGTTGGGAGTGAAGGAAATAGATGAAAGGCTGTAACAGGCAGGGGCAACAGGTCAGATAAGAAATAAAATAGAAGTTTTTGGAAGAGTGGTCAGAAGATCCTGCCAGTGGGGATGTTGGGGAGAGAGCCCCTGGCCCCTTGTAGGAGCTGCTTTTGACCACCTGTGTTGGTCAGCTCTCTTGAATTCCCTAGGACAAACAAGATTATGCTTGTTTTGTTTTGCTTTGCTTTGCCTTGAAGCTCCATGCAGGGTAGGTGTCATGATACCAGGTCACGCTTAGCCACACTACCCTGTGCTCCCTATCATCTTGGAGAAATGTGGCCTAGGAAATTGGATGACACTACTCCTCAAAAATACACTTGGCAGAGGAGATGGCAGAATAGCTCAGTAGCCCAGAGGAAGCCCCTATGCAGAGCATTTGACTCTTTTTACTACTTTGGAGGCTAAGCCAAAGAAGGGCCTTGGTGCTTGTTTATAATTTATGTCTATCTAATTTCAGTGAGGTGAGGAGGCCTATAATGAATATCACATTTAGAAGATGTTTGAGAAATAAAGAAAGAAAACTAGAAACAATGCTGAGGAATACAGAAAGTGCAGGGACTGTGGCACAGGTGATTGTCACAACTGAGCATTCCATTCAGTTCTGAATTTCCTCCTAGCTAAGGAAAAACTAGAAATACAGGAACTAATATAGTTTGCACTGCATGAAAGGAGACAATACAACTGTCCTTCAGAGATACATAATTTCTGTAACTGGATGGAGGTATTGGCTAATACTGTGGTGTTAATCATTTTTCAACATATAAATATATCAAATCAACATGTTGTATACCATAAACTCACACAATGTTATATGTCAATTACATTTTAATAAAGCTGAGGCAAAATTTGAAATGTTTTCACATACATAGTTCCTGGAATAAAATTGGAAGAGGAGTTTATCCTAGAAATTCTAGACTCATAAATAAACACCAAATTGAAAGATCCAAATGCATAGTTGATTCTCTTCCATGGGAGCTTGCAGACCTGTCACTATATCTCGTTTAGTACTAGAGGTGATGAATAGTTCCCATTTGTCAGTGATTCCTAACCTCTGGTGGGACCCCTAGTGGGCCATGGAGTTATTGCAAAGTGTCCATGAATCTAGACTAGATGCATAATTTCAGGAGTGAAAAAATAATCTTTTGTGCAAGTGTACCAATATTTTTCAAAAAATATGATGACTATAACTGGTAAAATACAAATCTATGTAAAATAACTACTGAATTCACACTAGCTTTTGGTTATTATATATTTTCTTAATCAGATTCTGCTAACAATACAAATGTTAAAACTTGGTATTACAAGTAGGTCCTTATGCTTGACAAAGTTGTAAACCATCACTGGTACAGACTGTCTAGATGGTGTTACTGCTCTGAGCAGAGAGGGCAGACTCCCCACCCCACCCCCCCCGCCCCCACCCCCACTTCTTCCCCAGTCACTACTCAATAACTGTTTTTCATGTTCTGAGATGAGCTCCAAGAAAGACACCCATGTGCTCAGATGCTCTGGGCTTTGTTCAGTAATCAGCTTTGTGGCTTTAGGAGGCCCAAAAGAACTTCAGGGCTTTCCACTCCGAGCACTTTGTTCAGGAAGCTTAAGAGACTTGTTGTGGTTTCAGAAATGACATGCTTGAAGTTTCTGGAGTTGGCACAAACTACTGCTCCTGCTCAAATGGATGGTAGGAAGAGAGGCAGCCATAGGGGCTGGAGGCCCAAAAACCGAAGCTGTGGTTGTCTCCACAGACAACAACTCTTTAGCAAGCTTGCAATTGCTCCATACCCCTTTCATGTGGGCAAAGAAAGAACTTTATCAGACAGAGTCTCTGTTCTCTTGAAACACTAGGGTGAGAGGAGAGGAAGTTGGGCAATAGATCAGGGCAGAATTTTCAACAGGGAAAATCACGTTTCTGTTGAGTTCTTCCTTATCACAGGGGCAACTCCACACCCCTGGATATGTCATACATGCTTGCATGCTGACTGATGCTCAGACTGCAACATGAGGCCCCCCCCCAGGAGGAAAATGCAGAGCACTCTGAAGCTAGCCTGACGTCTTAAGCCACTGTGTTCCGGATTGCCTGGCTTGGCTTGGCTATTTAAGGGCAGAGGCCAATGGCTGCAAGATTTCAAAGCTAAAATGGGCATTGCAAACCCTTGTGAGAGAAGCAAAGTTACACAGTATTTCAGCCTTGCCTTCTGCCACAGTGCCATTAAACAAGCCATCCAATCACCACCCAAGGACAAACTGCCACATTTGTTAAGGAAAACACCAAGGTCACAAACTGTACATTTTTAATTACAACTCTGAGGGCACATATAGACATATAAATTTGAGTACCTAGCCAAAAATGTCTTTCCCACTATTTATCTTATCTCCTCAGTTGTACCACTGAATATTTATTTCTTTGAGTCAAGAGTGTTTTCGATCTCTTAGAATACAAACATTCTGGTGGGTATATCTGGTAGGATCAGAGGAAATGACTGGTATCGGAAGGTGGGGCAGAGTGCTGGGAAGGGGAACAGAATGATAAAAGAGAATAAAGAGTCAAGACAGATTGTGCTTACAGCTTGGAATGTTTGGAATAGAATCTGTAATCCATGGTCAGAAACCAGGTGGCTAAAAGCAAAATCACACCTGGACAGAGCTCCAAATTCTAGCTTGAGGCCCAAATTCTCAGCTCGCCCTCCTTTCCTGCCAAGACCTTCTCCCCTCTGGCTGACTTAACCTCAAACTTCAGACTCTTTTCTTACTCCCTTTGCTCCAGCAAACCTGCCATATAATAAGCACTAAACCAAGGAAATGTTCACTCACAATCTTGACTCTTCAGGTAAGGAATTCGACTTCTGTTTTCTCTTGTAAAAGGGGGCTAGTGCCATCATGGTTCCCTGATGCTAAAATAACAAACAAAAAACGTATTCCTTTGAGTTTCTGAACTCTGGAAACATTTTTAAATGTGTACATTTAATATGGTAGTGTTTATTTATATTTATATATATATATATATATATATATATATATATCCCAAAAAGCTGTTACTAAATACTTGGTGTATCTTCTAATTAATGGCCCCATAGAACTACAAACTATATATAGGGGTTTTTTTTTTCTTTTCTCTTTCTCACAAGTTAATGTGAGGAAATTAATGTGATAATTCTTAAGAAAACTTAACAGTATATCAAGGTAGACAAAAAAAATGCTACGGGATTTTTTCTTAGAGGGCCTGCTATCTCTTGAATGATGGTTCAAATGATTCCCAATGACATCCTGTGTAACAGACACATGACACTCTTTCCTAAAGGCACAATTTATAAGGTTGGGTTCTATTAGTGGAAAACTCTTATATCATAAAAATGTCCTGATCATTGGGGTGCCTGGATGGCTTAGTCAGTTAAGCGTCTGACTTGATTTTGCCTCAGGTCAGAGAGAAAACAAGCAGGGGAGAGGCAGAGAGAGAAGGAGAGAGAGAATCCTGAGCAGGCTCTGCCCTGTCATCTTAGAGCCTGACATGGGGCTCGATCCCACAAACCATGTGATCATGACCTGAGCCAAAACCAAGAGTAGAACATTTAACCAACTGAGCTATTCAGGTACCCTATGGAGTTCTTAGTTACTCCAAGACTTGTTAAGGTATGGTGACTGCTTTAGTAATGAAGGCTTTTGGGCTCCTGGCAGATGAAGAAAGAGGAAGATTTGGGTACAAACCAACCATGTGGTACCTCTCCATGATACCAGGTGAATGGCTCCAGCTCTTCTTCCTGGTCTATTCTTTAGAAAATTTTTATATAGGAGGTATTTTCTCTCAAGTATTAGACTTCAGGATACATGGTGTATCCTGGGCCCCTGGGGTTCTGACTATGGTCAGTATTTTCAGATTCCAATAATCTGACTTTCTCAAAGTTAGGTGTAAAATCTTGGCAATCAGGATTCAAACTTAGAACCACTGGCCTGTGTCCTCTGGGGATAAACATATTTTTGCAGCCAAGTAGGGATATTAAATGTTAGATATTGAATTAGACATTCAACAAATATTTGTTGAATAACTACTATGTGCCAAGTTCTATACTAGGCATAAGATATGCAAAGATGAATACATGCTCTTACAAACTAATAGGAAAATATGATAAGGACATGATCTAGAAATTCACAGAAGAGAATTCTAAATGGTCAATAAACACCTTAAATGTGTGTGATTCACTAACAATTAAAAATATGTAAGTTTAGAGTCACTATGGGGAGCCCAGTGCTGCTAGATGCAGGTGACCATGTGGCAGCTGCTGGCTCGAGCCAGTGGGCCACTCCTGTGAGTGCTGCTGTCAGATTCTTGGGCAGCCCCACCTGCCAGTGCTGGACTATGGATGTTGCTCCTGGTGCCAACTCTTGAGGATGTTTCCATTCTTGAAAAGCCCAAGCTTAAATTTGCTGAAAGGGCAACATCTGTGTGTGCCAAAAGTGAGAGGAGAACTTAAAAGTGACATATGAGGACCTTCTACTGAAGCTACTGAGTTCATAGAAGGCAGTTGTGCAATCTTGGCACTAGGTGGTGGTCACCTCCATTGGAGCCATTTTGAAATGATGCACCTGACAATGTACTGCTCTGTGGACCCCAAGAACATATTTGCCTTATGAAGAGTACTAGCCCCTTTTCAGCCCATCACCTGCAAGGGTATGACACACATGGGAGCCAAAGGTGCCATTGATCATTACATGACTGGCCCATAATAGAGATGGGTGGGCATTGTGAATTCAAAGAGGTACAAGGCTTACTTGACCAGGTGCCCACAAGTTTCCCTTCTGAGCAAAGGCCATGAGTGTGTGACTCTAGAGAAGATGTGGAAAGATCAAGAGGAATGAGAACAGAACAACTAAAACCCCTGGACCTTTGAGCGTATAGCCACTGCCAATGTGCTGAGGATATGGAAAGTCCTGAGCCCCTATAACTTGACCCAGAAGGCGCAGTTCTGGGGCAAGTCCTATATGCCTGAACATGTGTAGTGAGAATGTGAGAAATAAATGTACGAAGGCTACTGAGAGAGAAAGAATCTACATCTTTAATGCCCTCAGCCTACCCTTAAAGTCTTTGGGTAGCTCTAATGTCTAACCAAGGTGCAATATATGAGTAAATGATTTCTGAAAATTTGTACAACATATGTGGATTTTTTTATATCTTTTTCAAGTTTTTATTTAAGTTCCAGTTCATTAACATGCAGTGTAATATTCGTTTCAGGTATAGAATTTAGTGATTCGCCACTTTCATACAATACACAGTGCTCATCACAAGTGCACTCCTTAATCCCCATCACCTATTTAACCCATCCCCCCTGCCCACCTCCCCTCCAGCAACCCTTGGTTTGTTGTCTATAGTTAAGAATCTGTTTTCTTATTTGCCTCTCTCTTTCCCCCTATGTTCATCTGCTTTGTTTCTCAAATTCTACATATGAGTGAAGTCATATTTATCTTTCCCTGACTAATTTATCTCATTTAGCATAATACTCACTAGCTCCATCCACATCATTAAAAATGGCAAGATTTCATTCTTTTTGATGGCTGAATAATATTCCTGTGTGTGTGTGTGTGTGTGTGTGTGTGTGTGTGTGTGTGTGCGTGTCACATCTTCTTTATCCATTCATCAGTCAATGGACATTTGGGCTTTTTGCATAATTTGACTATTGTTGATAATGCTGCTATAAATATTGGGGTGCATGTATCCCTTTGAATCAGTACTTTTGTATCCTTTGGGTAAACACTCACTAGTGCAATTGCTGGATCATAGGATAGTTCTGTTTTTAACTTTTGGAGGAAACTCCATACTGTTTTCCAGAGTGGCTATACCAGTTTGCATCCCCACCAACAGTATAAGAAGGTTCCCCTTTCTCCATATCCTCACCAACACCTGTTGTTTTTTTTTTGTGTTGTTAATTTTAGCCATTCTGACAGGTGTAATGTGATATCTCATTGTAGTTTTGATTTGTATTTCCCTCATGATGAGTGATGTTGAGCATCTTTTCATGTCCCAGAAGAAGAAGAGAGAAAAGGGGGTGGAAGGTTTATTTGAGGAAATTATAGCTGAAAAGTTTCCTAATCTAGAGAAAGAAACAGACACCCAAATCCAGGAGGTACAGAGAACTCTCATCAAAATCAACAAAAGCAGGCTACCCAAGACATGTTGTAGGTAAATTTTCAAAATATAGTGATAAAGAAAAAATCCTAAAAGCAGCTAGATAAAAGAAGTCCCTAACTTACAAGGGAAGACCAATAGGGCTAGCAGCAATATCTCCATAGAAAAATGGCAAGCCAGAAGGGCTTGAATTCAATGTGCTGAATGGAAAAAATCTGCAGCCAAGAATACTCTGTCCAGGAAGGCTATCATTCAGAATAGGAGAGATAAAGAATTTCCCAAATAAAAACTAAAGGAGTTTGTGACCACTTAGCCAGCCCTGCAAGAAATATTAAAGGGGACTCTTTGAGTGGAAAGGAAAGACCAAAAGCAACAAAAACTAGAAAGGAACAGAGAAAATCTCCAGAAATAATGACAAAACAAGTAATAAGATGGCACTAAATACATATCTATCAATAATTACTCTGAATGTAAATGGACTAAATGCTCCAATCAAAAGACATAGGGTATCAGATGGATTAAAAAAAAAAACAAAACAAAACACAAGACCCATCTATATGCTACCTGCAAGAGACTCATTTTAGACCTAAAGAAACCCGCAGATTGAAAGTGAGAGAATGGAGAACCATCTATCATGCAAATGAATGTCAAAAGAAAGCCAAAGTAGCAATATCAGACAAACAAGATATTAAACCAAAGACTGCAACAAGAGATGAAGAAAGGCATTATATCATAATAAAGGGGACTATCCACCAAGGAGACATAACAATTGTAAATATTTATGCCCCCAACTTGAAACAACTCAAATATATAAAACAATTTATATCTGTTGATTTTTTAAAGTACATTATATTTACATTAAATAGAATTTGAAAATTACCTCAGGAAAAAAATAAGTTAAAATGAGAAGTCATTTCACTCACATGAGGACTTTAAGAGACAAAACAGATGAACATAAGGGAAGGGAAAGAAAAATAATATAAAAACAAGGAGGGGCACAAAACAAAAGAGACTCATAAATATGGAGAACAAACTGAGGGTTACTGGAGGGGTTGTCGGAGGGGGGATGGACTAAATGGGTAAGGGACACTAAGGAATCGACTCCTGAAATCATTGTTGCACTATATGCTAACTAATGAGAAGTCATTTTTTATTTTATTTTTTTATCTGTTTGACAAAGGCTAAAAATAATGGTTATATCCAGTGTTAGAAGGTGGATAACTTTCCTATACTGTTGATGAAATACCACTTTTCTAGAGGAGTTTGTCAGTATGTATCAAAATAAAAATGTTTATCTTAACCTGATAATTCCCATTTTGGAAATGTAAATAAAGGCAGTAATACAAAAGCTCAAAGATGTGTATTCAGATTTTCATTGGAGTATTTTTTATAATAGTGGTTTCATATAAGTCTTATTTACAGTAGTATTAAGTAATTTACAGTATATCCTTTCGGTGGATTGCAGTGCAGTTGATTATGTATTCCTATGTTGTTAGGTATCCATAATATATCATCAAGTGAAAATAACAGAACACTAGAAACAAGCTCATCCTATTTCTGTTTTTAAAAAATATACATACTTATACACATACTAAGAAATTAAGAAAGATCCTCCAAGATGATTAACATGGACTGATCTTTCATATATTTTTTAGGCTTCTCTGTAGTTCTCTAATTTTTTTGCAATGAGCTTTAGTTACTTTTATTATATGCAAAAAAAGTATTGAAATATAAATATCAAACACTCTTTCCTCAAAGATATCACATTTGTATACACAGGCAAAAATTTTTCAAGCTGCAGTAAAAGTAGTTTAATAATTCTAGAATTGTCAGAATTGGCAGAGCTAAGTTGTAAGTTCACCTCTCTTTTCAAAGCCCAAAGCCCAGTTCCAGGAAGGGGATCCAGACAAGTCTTACTTTCTTATCCTTCAGTGAGCCAGCCACTCCAGTCCTTTTCTCAGCATTTTCCTGCTTATGGTAAATCAGATCCAGGTGATGTCATTTTCTTGAGCAGGAGCAGAACTAAAATTAATTAGGAGGTTCCTAAGTTCCAAGCACTCTGGAACTTAGGACACTTGGACACTTACATATTCTCTACTGGTAAGGTGTTAATAAAGTAACTGGCCCCAAATTAACAGGGCCATGATTCAAATCTAGTCCTCTGATTCCAAAAGCCATGCTATTTCCATGGGTTCCTCTGTGTCTACTTTTGTGTATTTGTGTGTTCATCAACATATAGATTCTTGTTTTAGTGTGAAATAGTTTGTGCCTATATACCTGCACTTAATTGGGTCTTCCTTAGAAGAGGCCTATAGTGGGAACAATTCTCTCATGCCCTAGCCTTTTTAACTGGCTAGAGACCTGCACACTCCAACCACCTACCCATCCATCCATCCATCTATCCATCCATCCATCCATCCATCCATCCATCATCTCCATTTATCCATCCTTCCACCTAGTATTTGTTAAGAGCAAATAGCTTGCAGTTTAAAAGCATGGTCCATAGAACCAAATTGGCTGGGTTCAAATCATAACTCTACCATTTACCAACTATGAGACCATGGGCAAATCACTTAAATACTTGTGCCTCCTTTTTCTGTAAACTGGGGATAATAACAGTACTTACCTCACAATATTGTGCACATTAAATTAATCAATCTAAAGTACTTAGAGTCATGCCTGGAATATAATAAATACATTTCCATAATGATTAATATCATGTGCCAGGCACTGGACTTGATAGTAAATTTCTAAATGGAACAAAATAGGTTTTCTGCCTTGAAGACTAGCTTATAGTCTAGGGGCAGAGACAGGCACACCTATGGCCATAAACACAGAGTTCTTTGGGGGCAGCACTGGAGAGGGTTGGCATCAAGGAGGCTTGCCAAGGAAGAGATTGTCTAATCTGAAGTCAACCAGTTAAAGGTTGAAGAAGACCTTGTTAAATCTAAAGTCAACCAGTTAAAGGCAGGGAAAGGCAAGAGTGTGTGGCAAGCTTGAGGTACCCAAGTGGTTCAGAACAACTGAGGGGCAGAATGCCAGAGAGATGTGGGAGAGATGAAGCAGGAGAGGGGAGGTTAGCTGGCTCTTGCTCTCTGTCAACTTTTGTAGAAGTTCTTTAAATTTTGTGGAGCTGACTACAGCCCTTCCCCTTGACTTGCATTTAAACCTTTTTGCCTGTTATTGCCCTTAATTAATAACAACACATCAGACCTGAAAGATAAGGTTGGAGGTCATGGGTAAAAGCTCTCCTTTCATCATGCTTTCAGTTTCTGGGGTGAAATGACTGAGTGTTTCAGCTATGCCAGTGTCTGGAAACTTTATCACATTTATAGGCTTAGACTGTGGAAGTGGGATTAACAGCTTTGAGGAAAAGTGACTCCCCCAGCCATCATTTGACAGACTTTTTGGGACCGGCTGTCTCCCAGTACAGAGAACAAGGACATATACTGGGCCCACACTCCTGCCTTCAGTGGAAATCATAGCGTGCCTGGCAGACTGGCCAGTTTTATTTTACAGTTCTTATGTTGTCTTTCTCAACAATAATTATCTACCAAGAAAAGAACTTGAATGCTGAAATTCCCACTAACTAGGATTTTATAACTGTCTTGACTATTCTCAAGTATACTATTCTCCCTCTATTTCTTTGTTTGCCTTAAAGTATCAAGTATTAAAGTGTTTTTTATTAATAATTTTTGTATTTAAATTTTTTAAATATTGGGGTGCCTCAGCGGCTCAGTCGGTTAAGTGTCCGACTTTGGTTCAGGTCATGATCTCGTGGTTTGTGAGTTGGAGCCCATGTTGGGCTCTGCGCTACCAGCTCAGAGCCTGGAGCCTGCTTCGGATTCTGTGTCTTCCTCTCTCTCTGCCCTTTCCCCATTTGTGTGCTCTGTCTCTCTCTCTCTGTCTCTCTCTCTCAAAAATAATTAATTAAATAAAATATTAAATAAAATTTTTTTAAAAAATTTAATGTTTATTTTTATTTTAGAGAGAGAGAGAGAGCGACAAAGCATGAGCAGGGGAGGGGCAGAGAGAAGAAGACAGAATGCGAAGCAGGCTCCAGGCTCTGAGCTGTCAGCACAGAGCCTAACACAGGGCTTGAACTCACAGACAGAGATCATCACCTGAGCCGAAGTTGTACACTTAATTGACTGAGACACCCAAGCACCTCATTATTAATCTGTTTTAACTAATGTCTATTCACAAAAATTATGTATTCTTAATTTTTGTCTTTAATCAGTGCATTTTCTCTGTGAAATATGTGTCTCTCTTTCAATTTTGAGATTCTCTTTGAAAGTAATGTAAAGGAATGCATGGGTGGCTCAGCTGATTAAGCAACCAACTTCAGCTCAGGTCATATCTCACAGTCCTTGAGTTGGAGCCCCACTTCAGGCTCTGTGCTGAGGGCTCAGAGCCTGGAACCTGCTTCAGATTCTGTGTCTCCCTCTCTCTCTGCCCCTCCCCTGCTACTCTGTTTGCTGTCTCTCAAAAATAAACATTTAAAAAATTAAAAAAAAAAAAAGTAATGTAAAGATGCTTGCAGGGCACCTGAGTGGCTCGTTTGGTTAAATGTCCAACCCTTCATTTCATCTCAGGTCATGATTTTATGGTTGTGAGGTCAAGCCAGTGTTGGGCTCCGTGCTGAGCATGGAGCCTGGTTAAGATTCTCTCTCTCCCTCTCCCTCTGCCCCTCCCCTGCTTGCTCTCTCTCTCTCTCTCTCTCTCTCTCAAAAAAAGAAAAAAAAATGCTCACTGGACTGGTTACCAGTTTCCAGAGAAGGTTCAAACCTCGTTACCTGTATCTTCAAGAGCATTTCTGTAGGTCTGTCATAACATCTTCAGTGTTTCTCTGTCGGCTTCTGCTTGCTTTCTGTTTTTTGGTGTAACATCCTCCGTAGGGTATTTTTGGCAACAGGGCTTGTCTGAATCAGTCTCCCTTTCATTTCTGAGGCAAACCAGTGATTCATCTTTGTTACAGGATTTCACAAACACTGCTATACTGTTTTGTATCATTAAGGTTTGACTTAGGGAAACAGATCAAGGAGAATTATCTCACGGGCATTCAACTTTCCAGTTATGTCTTCACTGTTGCTCCTGTCAACAGTACCTGGAAGAGTGTGAGTGCAGGTGAAAGTCTCCTGGGCCTGATTTTAATACCACCCCTGCTCAGGAGGCCACAGAATGTGTGGAGGAAGAAAGTGGAAATTGCAAGTGCATTAAAGAGTAATAAAATTATGTGTGTCCCGATGTACTATACTGAAGACATAGGATCTCCTATATTGTATTCCTGCCAAAAGGATGTAGTCTAATGATGATGGAAATAATCAGGCACATCCAAATTGTGAGATATTTTGCAAAACAGCTAGCTTGGGATTTTCAAAAAATGTCAGTGTAATGAAAAACAAATGATTGGGGAATTATCCTAGATTAGTTCTCAAAATGTGCCAGCAGCATCAGCATCACCTAAGAATTTATTGGAAATGTGGAATCTCAGCACAGCCTCCCTACCAGACTCAGAATCAGAATTTGGATTTTAACAAGGACGCCCAGGTGATTTGTGAGCACATTCAATTCTAAGAAGCTCTGACCTAATGTACAATTCATATTCAAATTTCCCCAGATGACCCAGTAATATCCCTTTTGGCTATTTCCCAATCCACCCAACTCCATATTTGAATCTAATCAAGTATCACACAGTGCATTTAGTTCTTAGATCTCTTTATCTTTTAATCTAGAACTGTGGCGCTCAAACTTTAGCATGCATCAGAATCACTTGGAGGGTTTGTTAAAAAACAGTTTGCTATCTCCTAAGGCGAAGGGAAAAAAAGCAAAAGTAAACTGTTGGGACTACTCCAAAATAAAAAGCTTTTGCACAGCAAAGGAAACCGTCAACAAAACAATGGGAGAAGATATTTGCAAATGGTATATCCAGTAACAGGTTAATATCCAAAATATATAAAGAACTTACACAACTCAACACCAAAAAAAAAAAAAATCTCATTAAAAGATGGGCAGAGGACCTGAAAAGATATTTTTCCAGAGAAGATATACAGATGGCCAACATGCATGTGAAAAGATGCTTAACATCACTAATCGTCAGGGAAATGCTGATCCAAACTACAAGGAGATACCACCTTACACCTGTTAGAATGATTAAAATCAAAGACAAGAAATAAGACATGTTAACAAGGATGTGGAAGAAAAGGAATACCCACACTGTTGGCAAGAATGTAAATTGGTATAATCCCTGTGGAAAACAGTATGGAGGTTTCTCAAAAACTTAAAAATAGAAATACCAGGGCACCTCAGTGGCTCAGTTGGTTAAGTGTCTGACTCTTGATTTCAGCTCAGGTAATGATCTCACGGTTCATGGGATCAAGCCCCACATTGGGCTCTGTGCTGACAGCACATAGCCTGCTTGGGATTTTCTCTCTCTCTCTCTCCCCCTTCCCCACTCTCTCTGTCTCTCTGTCTCTCAGTAAATAAACTTTAAAAAATAGAAATACCATGTGATCCAATAATTCCACTGTTGGATATTTACCCAAAGAACACAAAAACACTAATTTGAAAAAAATATATGCACCCTATGTCTATTGCAGCATTATTTACAATAGCCAACATATGGAAGCAAATTAAATGTCCATTGATAGCTGAATGGATAAAGAATATTTGGTATATATATGCAATGGAATATTACACAACCATAAATATATGGGATCATGCCATTTGAGACATGGAAAGACTTAGAGGGTATTATGCTAAGTGAAATAAGTCAGACTAGGAAAGACAAATACTGTATGGTTCCACTCATATTTAGAAACTAAAAAAGTAAAAGCAAATTAATAAACAAAAACCAGAATCAGACCCATAAATACAGAGAACAAACTGATGGTTGTCAGTGGGGAGAGGATGGGAAGAAGGGCAAAATGGGTGATGGGGAGTGGAAGATACAGGCTTCCATTCATAGAATGAATAAGATGGGAATAAAAGGCACAATATAGGGAATATAGTCAGTGATCTTGTAACAACATTATATGGTGACAGACCGTAGCTACACTTTTGGTGAACATAGCATAATGTATATACTTGTCAAATAACTATGTTGTATGCCTGAAACTAATGTAACATTATGTGTCAACTATACTCAAATAAAAAATAAAAGAAATAAAAAACAAACTTAGATATCTTTACAGGATTCCAGGTAGATCAAAACAAATTCTATAAAATTTAGTGTTTTTGTGGTGCCTTTGTCTTATCATTTCACACTGTAAAAAAATAGGCCTCTTCCCAAGTGCATTTCAGAGACTATGTATTGAGCATCTGCAATAGGCACTGGATTCCAAGACAAAAAATAAAGACAAGATTGCTGCCTTCCAATGCACAGGGTATGGGGTGGGAAAATGTTGGGATAGCTGGTCTATATCATAGCTCTGGTGTCTGGTTTAAAGAAAAAATAGAATATCAAAACAAAGCATATTTATGAAATCCTTTGATTATGTTAACAATAAAAATAAAAAATCGTAGGGGAAAAAAACAGACTCCCCACCAACCCCATTCCTGCATACACCATCCAAGAGTTCCTAGAGGTGAGATCAGATGCTATTGGCCCTGGGACCACACTGTGAGTAGCAAATAAATAATAGTATTAGCTCAATGTTAAATTTCTAAGTGTGATAATTATATTTGTAAAGGTAAAAAGCCTTTGTTTTTGGAGATTCTTGCTGAAGTATTTAGAGATGTAGTATCATGATATCTGTAAGTAACTCTCAAAAGATTTAATAAAATAAATAACTAGCTAGATGGATGGATCATGAATGCATAAATGAATGGATAGATGGGTAAATGGATAGATTAATAGAGCAAACATGGCAAAATGTTAACAAGCAGTGAACATTGAAGAATAGTGAACATAGTGAACAAAAAAAAATAGTGAGGTAACCCATAAATTGTGGGGGAGGAAAATTTCCTCAGCCCTTTTAGGTTCACTACCTGGGGCCTTGCATCTTATATTGACAAAAAACAGATTAACAGAAATAAAAGCATACACATTTTATTTGATGTTAATTTTTATCAGGCATGGGTTTTTCTAGAAAAGTGAAGACTCAAAGAAGTGGATAGGGCTGAGAGCTTATATACCATTTTTTAAAAAGTCTATTTATTTATTTTGAGAGAGAGAGAGAAAGCACAAGTGGGGGGAGACAGAGGGAGAATGTTGGCGGGGGGGGGGGGCGGGGAGAGAGAGAAAGAGAATCCCAAGCAGGCTCCACACTGTTAATGCAGAACCCCATGCAGGGTTTGAACTCATGAACCGTGAGATCATGATCTGAGCCCACATCGGGTGCTTAACCAACTGAGTCACCCGTTTTTAACAAAGAATGAGAAATTATGGAGATATGACAAGACAAAGGAAAAGGTTTGGAGCTTCCAAGGGTGCCTGCCAAACTGTGCAAAAATAGATATATGGAGGAAACTAATGAGTCATAAGGGCTATCTCAGCAGGTTTGTTTGTACAAGTCCATCTTGGGGATAGGGGATCTATGGTAGCCCTTATTTCTCAGGACTTTCTCCCTTTAGTCAGATAAGGAAATCTCTGGGAAGACTTCTTTATGTATCTGTTGATTCTCAAGTATCTTCAGCTCAAAATAATCTTTATGCCTAAGGAGTAGCAGGGTTCAGAACACACTAACCCAAAATATGACACCTTAGCATATTGAATATCTTAAGCTGGAGGAGTTTGAGAAATGGCAGGTGAAGGAAGGACTGTCTGACTTCCTTCATCTCTGCTGAATTAGGTTTTAAGACCTTTATGTGAGAGGTGTCCTCCTTATAACTGAAGGGAAGGAGTGTCCTTACCTCCAAAGATACAGAGACACTGAGGGAAGTCTGAACCCATAGGCCTTGCTGAGTTTCCCCCAATTTACCACCTTAATTCATACCATTTTGCCCTATTACATTTTCCCATGATTCTCCACATCAAACCTAATACAAAAACACTCAGGCTTAATCACTTCTTTTGATCTTGTTTCTTTATGAAGGCTCCCATGTCACATAAAACTTATATTACATAATTTATGTGCTTTTTATGTTGATATGTCTGGTGGCAGTCTAATTCACAGGATCCCAGCCAGTGAACGTAAGGAAAGCTTTTTTTTTCCTACTCCTATGATGTCATATTTTGGAATGGCATAGTCTGATCTCCTTCAAAGCAAACGAAAAGTGTTTACATCGAGGTGGTAGCTCTTATTGTCCCTATTAACAGTACGCCAGTGTGGAGAGTGGAAAAAGCAGTCTTTGGGCAGGTTTGATCTGCACCACTAAGGCCACTGGATGAGCAAAGTACAGTACATGCTCAGTAACTGGCCCTTAGGATTTTAATGTGAAAAGCTGAATGAGAGCTGCTCTCATAGATAGTGTTTTGTGCCATAAGGACCAAAAGTAGTCATGACCCTGTTGAACTGACTTTTTTCATTAATACTGTTTAAGTCTCTAGTCAGTCAACCAACATCTTTTACTATTCCTATGGGATGGCGGGAATATTTTACCCTTGCCCTCTGTGTCCAGACAGCAGCCATCCCTAGGGGCCTACAGGAGGAAATACTTCAATCTCTGAGAGGGGTGGTTCAAAGAACTCTGGTGAAGGTGAGGAAGGAATGCAGATTCTGCTTCAGGTAATGCCAAACTAGAGATCTGTGGCCTGGGTAGAACTCTTAGGGCCTTTGGGATTCTGTTTTCTTGTATGTAGCCTGGCCATTGGACTGGAGCAGGAATTTTCAGACTGTGAAACCTTCAGACTTTGTGCTTTGTGGAACCTTCAGAGATTCTCTGAAGAGAATTCAGGGACTGCTGGAAGGAGTGAGGATCACCCTTCAGGGCTGGGGGACAGTCCCTCCCTACTCTGACCACACCTGTGAACCATACACCCATGCACAGCAAATGACAAAGTCCTAATGGGCATTATAGGATCTCTGATGGTGGATGGGACACTGTCAGGAGAACTGGGGTGGCAGGGTGGGGACAGAATACAAAGGAAAGTAGAGTCCTCTTCTGGGACTGAGAAACACACAAGAAAGCCTCATTCTTGTCAACATTTGTTGAGTGCCTCCTAAGTTAGGCCAGATGGTCTACATAAGGACTGAGAAGGAGGTGGAGGAAGTACAAGGTCCAACGTGACCACACAAGGCTTCATAGAGGAGATATTTTTCAGTTTGGTCCCAAAAAGGAACTGATTCTGAGACTGGTGTATGTCCTGCCTTTACCCTGCATACCAATGAGAGAGTAGTCTTTTCATGTTGCTGTTGTAAATGTCCTGTGAAGCTCTGTGCTTCAGGAAGAAATGCCAAGTAACCCCTAGCACCAGGCAAAATTTGTCATAAATTGTGAACCTAAAAGAACAGGTCACCTTTGTCAGACCATTTCCTGTTGCTTGTATTTAGCTATAATTCTAAGCAAACAATTTTGCCAGTGAGCTGTAGTGTTTGCACTGACCATTTTTCAGTTCCCACATGTCCAGATGCTTTCTTAACAGCACCTCTTGCCATGGTGGACTGTCCCACCAGCCAGGCCCAGGTCTGTAGACTGTTTCCTGTTACTGGAAGACATGACAATGCCAGCTAAAATTTCTTGTGTTTAGCATCTGCCCTTGCCAAAAACCCTCACCCACAGTTACTGGCTAGTTATTAGTCACCAATACATAAATTTTAGACTATTTCTTTGAAACATGTGAGTAGCATTGCATTTGCTATTTGTTTCAGGTTTGGTCCAGTAATTGGTCCTAGTTTACTAGTTACTCATCCAGTCATTATTCCAGGCACTAGAAAATAAGCCTTCAACATGTTGTAGCCCCATAGACTCAAATGTTGCAATAGGTAAGAGTCTGATATTTTTCTTTAAGATGAAGAGACCAGCCTCAAATTGAAGCTGTCTTCTGGGTTTGCACTTCCTCCCACTACATCTACTGCTGCTTCTGGTTATAGTGACCAGTTCACAGTCTTGCATAAAAAACTGAGCCTTTCTGAACCTTAGTTTCTCATTTATAACATGAGACGGTTGCAGGCTCCTGAATGGCCATGCTATCTTTGGCCTGATTCCATGCTGTGTCCTCCACTTAAAAGCTTGTACCCACCCTCTAGACCAATTTTGCCTCTCAAGAGATATTTGGCAATGTATGCAGACATTTTGGGTTGTCACAACTTGGGGTAGGGGTGTGAATGGCATCTAAAGAACAGAGGCAGTGATACTACTAAATGTCCCATAATGCACAAGACAAGCCCTCACAACAAATGATTATCTGGCCCAAAATGTCCATAGTGCCAGGTTTAGAAACCCTCTTCTAGACCTCTACAAGTCCTGTAGCCTTCAAGTTAAGTGTCACTTCCCACAGGACACCTTAGCTAATGCCCTAAATTGAACATAAAACTGTCAGAACACTTATCCCCATATGCTATAATTGTTCTCTTTTGGAAATAAGGTAATATTTCTTGTTTAATGTTTTATGTCTCTCTTGAGTTTAGCACATAATGTAGTTGAACAAAGGGATGGATAGATGAATGAATGGATAATTAGTTAGCTAGGGCTGACATAACCAAGTACCACAAACTGGTACTTGGCTTAAACAACAGAAATTCAGTTTTTCACAGTTCTGGAGGCCGGAGGCCCATCAAGGTGTCAGCAGTTTTGATTTCTTCCGAGATCTGTCTCTTCAGCTTGCAGATGGCTGTCTTCTTGTTGTGTCTGCACATGGCCTTTTCTCTGTGTACACACATCAAAATCGCCTCTTATAAGAACACCAATCGGATTGGATTGGGGCCCTTCCTAACCTTTAATTTATCATCTCTTTTTAATGTAATCACCTCTTTCAAGTCCCTGTTTCCAAATACAATCACATTCTGAGGTTCTAGGACTGAGGTAGTTAGGACTTCAACATATGAATTTTGGGACGGACACAATTCAGACCATAACAGATTTTTATTATCTCTTACATTCTGAGATTCAACTCCATAGGAAGGTTTCAGTTGAGGAAGAACAATTCTCCTGATCCCTTCCCAATTCTGGCTTCTCTTCAACAATCTCCCCACCTTCTGCCTCCAAATCACTGAGAGTTGTGGGATCAGAAAATGAAAATCACCGGGTGTCATCTTGGAGCTAACACCCTTACACAGGTGACCAAAGTCAGATACCAGAGCATGGTGAGGTCCTACCTCCACCAGGAACAAGTTCAATGATCTTGGGCAATCTCAGTTCCCACTCTGAAAAGTAGGATAATGTTTATTGTCCAACCTCTGAGGGTTGGTGCCAGGATTCATCAAGACAATGCATAAACTATGCCTATGCAGAAACTATGCATAAACTATGCATAAACACAGTGCTTGGCACATAGTAAATATTCAATAAAGGTTAGCTTTATTTGCCATTGCTTTCAGGGGGAGGGCAGTAAATTAGACATCTTTTTATATCACAGTAGTTTTTTTTTTTCGCCTTAGAAAACTTTGATCTTTGCAAGGCAAAACATTTTGCTTTGTAAGTCTTTTTTTTAGTTGATATTATAGATAACTTGAGAAACCCAAATGTCATCTAGTTTTTACTCACAACTCCTACCCTAGTACCCTATGTGCCACCAACTCTCCAAAGCTAATGACAGGCTAATGGGAAAATGGAAGGAATGGAGTCCATTGGACTTGGATTTCTTCTGCCAATCTTGTCATCCCCCTCACCCATCCTATCATCCACTCCTTCATTAAACTTGTGGATTCTACTTCTTTACTACCTCCTAAAGATTTCTCTTTTCCTACAGGCCTCTCTCTCCACCTTGGCTGGGACCCTCACTCTTGCTTGTCTGGTGCCACTTTAGAGCTTGGCTTCCCTTCACACCCACCCCCTACTCTGCTCTTAGTTTGATCTTGCCAGCATAAAATGCCTCAGTGGCTTCCCTTAGCTTTCAGAATAAACTTCAAACTTCTTAATCCCAAAGCCTTTTCTAATTTGTCCCCTAATTCCTTCTCCAACCTTCTCTCTCTCCCAGCCCCTCCTCCTAAAGGCATTGTGCTGTGTCACACTTCTGTGCCTTTCCACATGTCACACGGTCTACTTCCGATCTTCTTCCATCCTTCACCTAGCCAACTCTTACTTGTTCTTCAAACATCTACCTCTTCCAGGAAGCCTTTTTACTCCCTAAGCTCCAGTTATAGCTTTTATTTATTCAGGGAAATTTGAATACAGTGAAATGCAGAGATTTTAAATGTCTAATTCAAGGAGTTTTAATAAATTTATACACATCCATTTAATCTCTACCCAAATTAAGATATAGAAAATTCCCTTGTGCTCCCTCCCAGTCTATCTCCACCCACCCCCACCCTGCATAAGCAACATTCTAATTTCTATCACCACAGATTAATTTTTACCTGTCCTTAAAATTTATATGAACAGAATCATATGGTATATACTCTTTTGTCCATATGTGTGTGGGTCTATTTTTGGACTGTCTAGTCTATTCCTTTCATCGATTTGTCTATCTTTACGCCAATACCATACTGTCTTGGTAAGTAAGTCTTGTAATTCTTGAATTCAGATTATTCAGACCTTCAACTTTGTTCCTCAAGAAAATTTTGGCTAATCAAAGTATTTTGCATCTCCATATAAATTTTAGAATCAACTTGCCAATTTCTTCCAAAAAAATAAAATGCCTGTTGGAATTGTGAATGTGACTGTAATTGCACTGAATTTATAGAATTTTGAATTTAATTTCAGGGAAAACTGACACAGTAGTATTCAGTCTTCCAGTCCCTGAACATAATATACTTCTCCATTTATTGAGGTATTTTAAATTTCTCTCATCAATGTTTTTGTAGCTTTTAGAAGTTTTGACTGTCTTTTATGATATATGTTGCTAAGCATTTTATAATTTTGATACTATTATGAATGAGATTAAAAATTTTTCATTTCTCAGTTTTTACTGTTGATATGTATAGAATTGATTTTTTACATTGACCTTGTATATTGAGACCTTCATAAATTTACTTTATGAGCTCTAGTAGTTTTTTAGATTCCATAAGGTTTTCTATATATCATATCATCTGTAAAGAGAAATAGTTTTGCTTTTTCTTTTCAGTGTTTATACTTCCTGTGTCTTTTGTCACCTTATTACACTTTTTTGGACTTCTAAAATGGTTTTGAATAAAAGTGAGTGTAGACATCCTTTTCTTGCTCCTGATCTTAAATCCTTTCATTTAGAGTTTAAATGAAAGTCCAATTTCAGTAGGTTTTTAAAAACTGCCTTTTACCAGACTAAGGAAGATTTTTTATATTTTATTTTTTTAATATAATTTATTGTCAAGTTAGCTAACATACAGTGTATACAGTGTGCTCTTGGTTTTGGGGGTAGATTCCCATGATTCATCACTTACATACAACACCGAGTGCTCATCCCAACAAGTGCCCTCCTCAATTCCCATCACCCATTTTCCCCTCTCCCCCACCCCCACCCCCCTCAACCTTCAGTTTGTTCTTTGTATTTAAGAGTCTCTTATGGTTTGCCTCCCTCTCTGTTTGAAACTATTTTTCCCCTTCCCTTCCCACATGGTCTTCTGTTAAGTTTCTAAAGTTCCACATATGAGTGAAAACATATGATATCTGTCTTTCTCTGACTGACTTATTTCACTTAGCATAATACCTTCCAGTTATACCCACATTGTTGCAAATGGCAGGATTTCATTCTTTCTCATTGCCAAGTAGTATTCCATTGTTTATATAAACCATGTCTTCTTTATACATTCATCATTTGATGGACATTTGGACTGTTTTCATAATTTGGCTATTGTTGAAAGTGCTGCTATAAACATTGGGGTACATGTGCCCCTATGTATCAGCACTCCTGTATCCTTTGGATAAACTCCTACTAGTGCTATTGCTGGGTCATAGGGTAGTTCTATGTTTTTCGAGGAACCTCTGCACTGTTTTCCAGAGTGGTTGCACCAGTTTGCATTCCCACCAAAAGTGCATGAGGGTTCCCGTTTCTCCACATCCTTGCCAACATCTGTTGTTTCCTGAATTGTTAATTTTAGCCACTCTGACCAGTGTGAGGTAGTATCTCAATATGGTTTTGAATTGTATTTGCCTTGTGATGAGTGATGTTGAGTATCTTTTCATGTGTCTGTTGGCCAACTGGATATCTTCTTTGGAAAAGTATTCATGTCTTCTGCCCATTTCTTCACTGGATTATTTGTTTTTTGGGTGTTAGTTCTTTATAGAGTTTTGGTACCAAACCTTTATCCAATATGTCATTTGCAAATATTTTCTCCCATTCCGTCGGTTGCCTTTTGGTTTTGTTGATTGTTTCCTTTACAGTGCAGAAGATTTTTATCTTGATGAGGTCCCAATAGTTCATTTTTCCTTTTATTTCTCTTGCCTTTGGAGACATGTTGAGCAAGAAATTGCTGCAGCTGAGGTCCAAGAGATTGTTGCCTGTTTTCTTCTCTAGGGTTTTGATGGTTTCCTGTCTCACATTTAGGTCTTTCATCCATTTTGAGTTTATTTTTGTGTACGGTGTAAGAAAGTGATCCAGTTTCATTCTTCTGCATGTTGCTACCAGTTCTCCTAGCACCATTTTCTAAAGAGACTGGCTTTTTTCCATTGGATACTCTTTCCTGCTTTGTCAAAGATTAGTTGGCTATACATTTGTGGGTCCAATTCTGGGTTCTTTATTCTATTCCATAGGTTTATGTGTCTGTTTTTGTGCCAGTACTATACTGTCTTCATTATTAGTGCTTTGTAGTAGAGGCTAAAGTCCAGGATGTAATGCCTCCTGCTTTGGTTTCTTTTTCAACATTACTTTGGCTATTCGGGGCCTTTTCTCGTTCCATACAAATTTTAGGATTGTTTGTTCTAGCTTTGAGAAGAATGCCAGTGCAATTTTTATTGTGATTGTGTTGAATGTGTAGATTGCTTTGGGTAATATTGACATTTTAACAGTATTTGTTCTTCCAATCCATGAGCGTGGACTATTTTTCCATTTCTTTGTGTCTTCTTCAATTTCTTAAGTTTTTTATAGTTTTCAGCATATAGATCTTTTACATCTTTAGTTAGGTTTATTCCTTGGTATTTTATTGTTCTCAGTGCAATTGTAAATGGGATCGATTCCTTGATTTCTTTCTGTTGCTTCATTATTAGTGTATAGAAATGCAACCGATTTCTGTACATTGATTTTATATCCTGAAACTTTGTTGAATTCATGTATCAGTTTTAGCAGCTTTTTGGTGGAGTCTTTCAGGTTTTCCATTTAGAGTATCATGTTATCTGCAAAAGGTGAAAGTTTGACTTCTTTGCCAATTTGGATGCCTTTTATTTCATTTGGTTGTCAATTGCTGAGACTGGGACTTCCAACACTATGTTAAACAACAGTGGTGAGAGTGGATATCCCTATCGTGTTCCTGATATTAGGGGGAAAGGTTCTCAGCTTTTCCCCATTGAGGATGATATTAGCCATGGGCTTTTTACACATGGCTTTTATGACGTTAAGGTATGTTCCTTCAATCCCTACTTTCTTGAGGGTTTTTATTAATAAAGGATGATGTATTTTGTCAAATGCTTTTTCAGCAGGATCCTATGGTTCTTATCTTTTCTTCTATTAATATGATATATCACATTGATTGATTTGCAAATATTGAACCAGCCCTGAAGCCCAGGAATGAATCCCACTTGATCATAGTGAATAATTCTTTTAATATACTGTTAAATTAGATTTGCTAGTATCTTTTTGAGAATTTTTGTACCCATGTTCATCAGGGATATTAGCCTGTAATTCTCCTTTTTAATGGGGTCGCCATCTGGCTTCATTCTTCTGCACAGAAGAATGGCTTCATAAAATGAGTCCAGAAGATTTCCTTCCATTTCTTTTTTTTTTTTTTTTTTTTATTTTTTGGAACAGCTTGAGAAGGATAGATATTAACCTCTGCTTTAAATGTTTGGTAGACATTTGGGAAGCCATTTGGCCCAGGATTCTTGTTTATTGGGAGTTTTGATAACTGATTCAATTTCTTCACTGGTTATGGGTCTGTTCAAATTTTCTATTTCTTCACATTTGAGTTTTGGAAAGTGTGTGGGTATCTAGGAATTTGTCCATTTCTTCCAGGTTGTCTAGTGTGTTGGCATATGATTTTTCATAGTAGTCTCTAATAATTGTTTGTATTTCTGTGGTGTTCCTTGTGACTTGTCCTCTTTCATTCATGATTTTATCTATTTGGGTCCCCTCTCTTTTCTTTTTGAAGAATTCTGGCTAGGTATTTATAATTTTGTTTATTCATTCAAAAAACCAGCTCTTAGATTCATTGATCTGTTATACTGTTTTCGTTTTTGTTTTTGTTTTTTGGATTCTATATTGTTTATTTCTGCTCTAAACTTTATTATTTCTCTTTTTCTGCTGACTTTGAGGTTTCTTTGCTGTTCTGCTTCTACTTCCTTTAGGTGTGCTGTTAGGTTTTGTATTTGGGATTTTTCTTGTTTCTTGAGATAGGCATGGAATGCAATGTATTTTCTTCCTAGGACTGCCTTTGCTGCATCCCAAAGGGTTTGGATTGTTGTGTTTTCATTTTCATTTACTTTCATATATTTTTTAAATTTCTTCTTTAATTTCCTGATTGATCCATTCATTCTTTAGTAAGACGTTCTTTAACCTCCATGCATTTGAAGGCTTTCCAAATTTTTTCTTATGGTTGATTTCGAGTTTCGTAGTGTTGTGATCTGAAAATATACATGGTATGATTTCAATTCTTTTATATTTATTGAGGCCTGTTTTGTGACCCAGTATATGGTCTATCTTGGACAATGTTCCATGTGCATTCGAGAAGAATGTGTGTTTTGCTTCTTTTGGATGAAAAGTTCTGAATATCTGTCAAGTCCATCTGGTCTAGTGTATCACTCAAGGCCATTGTCTCTTTATTGATTTTTCTGCCTAGATGATCTGTCCTTTGTTGTAAGTGGATTATTAAAGTTTCCTGCCCTTACCATATTCTTATCAATAAGATTGCTTATGTTTGTGATTAATTGATTTGTATAATTGGGTGTCCAAGTTGGGAGCATAAATATTTATAATTGTTAGCTCTTCTTGATGAATAGACCCTGTAATTATAATATAATGCACTTCTTCATCTCTTGTTACAGCCTGTAGTTTAAAATCTAGTTTGTCTGATAGAAGTATGGCTCCTCCAACTCTCTTTTGACTTCCAGTAGCATAATAGATGGTTCTCTATCCCCTCACTTTTAATATGAAGGTGCCCTCAGGTCTAAAATGGGTCTCTTGTAGACAGCATATAGATGGATCTTGTTTTTGTTTGTTTGTTTTATCTATTCTGATACCCTATGTCTTTTGATTGGAGCATTTAGTCCATTTACATTCAGAGTTATTATTGAAAGATATGCATTTAATGTCATTGTGTTATCTGTAGGTTTCATGCTTGTGGTGATGTCTCTGGTCCTTTGTAGTCTTTACAACATTCCACTCAGAGTTCCCCTTAAGATCTCTTGCAGGGCTGGTTTAGTGGTCATGAATTCCTTTAGTTTTTGTTTGTCTGAGAAAGCCTTTACCTCTCCTTCTATTCTGAATGACAAACTTGCTGGATAAAGGATTCTTGGCTGCATATTTTTCCTATTCATCACATTGAATATTTCCTGCCACTCCCTTCTGGCCGGCCAAGTTTCAGTGTACAGGTTTGCTACTACCCTTATGTGTCTACCCTTGTAGCTTAAGGCCCATTTGTCCCAGCTGCTTTCAGAATTCTCTCTTTATCTTTGTATTTTGCCAGATTCACTATGATATGCCATGGAGAGGACCTATTCCTATTAAATATGAAGGGGATTCTCTGTGTCTTCTGGATTTTTATGTCTGCTTCCTTCCCCAGATTAGGGAAGTTCTCAGCTATAATTTGTTCAAGTAAACCTTCTGCCCCTTTCTCTTTGTCTTCTTCTTCTGGGACTCCTATGATACAGATATTATTACTTTTCATTGAATCACTTAGTTCTCTACTTCTTCCCTCCTGGTCTAGTATTTTTTTTTAGTGTTTATTATTTATTTTTGAAAGAGAGATAGAGACAGAGTAAGAACAGGAGAGGGGTAGAGAGAGGGAGACACAGAATCCGAAGCAGGCTCCAGGCTCTGAGCTGTTAACACAGAGCCTGACCCAGGGCTCAAACTCACAAAGCGTGAGATCATGACCTGAGCTGAAGTCAGATGCTTAACCAGCTGAGCCACCCAGGCACCCATAGTATTTTCTTATCTTTTTCTCATCTTCATCATTTCTCATAATTTTATCTTCTCTTTCATTTATTGTCCCTTCTGCTTCCTCCATCCCTGCTGTCACTCCACTAGTTTATTTTGCATGCATTTACAACATTTCTTAATTTATCATGACTGGTTTTTAGTTCCTTGATCTCTACAGCAACAGATTCTCTGCTGTCTTCTATGCTTTTTTCAAGCCCAGTTATTAATCTTATGACTATTATTCTAAATTCTTGATCAGATATATTGATTATATCTGTTTTGAGCAATTCTCTAGCTTTCATTTTTCCCTGGAATTTCTTTTGAGGAGAATTCTTCCATTTTGTCACTTTAGCTAGTTTTCTGTCCCTATGTATTTAAAAAAAAATTTTTTTAACGTTTGTTTACTACTGAGAGAGACAGAGACAGAGCACGAGTGGGGGAGGGGCAGAGAGGGGGAGACACCGAATCCAAAGCAGGCTCCAGGCTCTGAGCTGTCAGCACAGAGCCCGATGTGGGGCTCAAAGCCACAAACCATGAGATCATGACCTGAGCTGAAGTCGGACACTTAACTGACTGAGCCACCCAGGTGCCCCTGTCCCTATGTGTTTTAATAGCTTGTTATGTGTCCTGCACCTGTGAGCACTACTATATTAAAAAGTTGTCATACACTGTCCAGGGCCTGGCCCTTCAAGAAGTGTTTTTGGAGTGTGTTGTGTGCTCTCCATTGTTGTGACTCCGCTTGCTTTATTTCCCTATTTGTAGTGGTGGTTTGGATCTTCCACCAGGTGTGCTTTGATTTGTTCACTGAAATAAGTAACCCTTGAAAAAGTTTTTAAAGAGGGGGGTTGGTGGTGGAAGAAGCCTTATCCCATACAAGGAGAGAAATGACAGCAGTGGGGAAAAAGAAAAGAAAAAAAAAAATGACCAGGCAGAGAAACTATACAACTTAATCCAGAGAGAGAGAGATTGAGAGAAGCAGAGGAAAATAAAGAAGGTGATATAGAAGAGGTGTAAAAAGAATAGATTTAAAATGTCTGCTTAAACAAACAAACAACCAGAATAACCAGACTAAAGAAGGGAAGAAATAACAGGAAGAAAAAAAAGAAAAAAAATATATATGCTGGATGAATACACAGATATCTGATAGTGTCTTGGAACCAGTGGCTGCCCTGCTCTGGAGGAGGGGCTGTCTGGTCCGGTTAGTGTCAATATTGCTCTGTTAGATCCTCAATTACCAGGCACAGAAGCACATGGTTTGTTGTAGGCAGGTCCCACCTCCACTATGAACCCCTTGTCCATTCCCTGAAGCCCCACCTTGTTAGTGATGGGAAGAAAAATGGTGAAACCCCAGTCTCTCCTCCCAGGTGTCCTAAACCACTCTGTTTAGCTGTCTTCACAGCGCTGGTGTGAGTGGGCCAGTTTGTTCCGCCCATCAGTCTCCTGTGCCTCCAGGCACTCCGCTGGGATTCAAACCCCGATTTCTTAAAGGATCCTGCTCCCCATGCCCCGTTTCTGGAGTAGTGCCACTCCACCCAGGCAGCCGACAGAGGGCCTCTCAATTTTTTCTATTTTAGTTTCCAGAGATTTTTGTTGCTGTTAAATCTTAAATAGTTACTAAATTTTATTAAATGCTTTTTCTGCATCCATTGAAGTAATAATTTACTTTTTCTCTTTTATTCTATGAATATGGTGGATCACATTGATTTTTGTTCATTAAGTAGTCCTCTCATTCTTTGCATGAATTATAGGCGGTCAAGATGTAATAAACTTTTTTGTCTTTCTGGATAAAAATGTCAATTTTTAAGCATTTTTGTATCTGTGCTTATGAAGGAGATTGGTCTGTGATTTTTCTCAAAAGATTTCTCTCAGGTTTTGGTATCAAAATTAAGCTGGCCTCGTAAAATGAGTTTGGAAGTATTTCCTCATTCTCTGTTTTCTGAAAGAGTTTGTATAAACTTGACATAATTTCTTGCATAAATAATAGAATTCACTAGAGAAGCCAGCTGGGTCTGGAATGTTCTTTGTGAGTTATGTTTTCATTATGAATTCTATTTCTTTAATAGATACAGAGCTCTTCAGATATTCTCTTGCTCCTTGTGTCCATTTTGGTAAATTTATATCTTAAGGGATTTTTCCATTTCATCTCATTTTTAAAATTTATTTATACAAAGTTTTAAAAATAATATTCATTTGTTATCATAATGTCTGTAGAAGCTGTAGTAATGTCTCTTCTTTTATTCATATTGGCTATCTACATTTTCTTTTTTGTTCATCAGCCTTGCTAGGGATTTGTCAATTTTATTAATCTTTTCAAGGAAGAAATTTTGGCTTTTCTTAATTTTCTTTATTTGTCTGTTTCCTATTTCATTGATTTCTACTCTTCTTTAAATTATTTTTTCCTTCTACTTACTTTAGGTTTATTTTTCTCCTCTTTTTCTAGTTCTTAAAGTGGAATATTAATTTATTTTAGACTTTTTATTTTCTAATATAAGTATATAATACTAAAAATTTCCTTCCACACACCGCTTTAACTACATCCCACAATTTTTATTTGTTGTGTTATTATTAAGTAAAAATATTTTCTGATACTTGTTATGATGTCTTCTCTGATTCATGAGTTATTCAGAAGTCTGTTTCTTAATTTCCAAATATTTAGGGCTTATTTGGATATCTAAGTAGTAATGCCTTCTAATTTAATTTCATTGTGGTTAAAAATATATATATATAAATATATAAATGTAAATACATAAGCATAAACATATAAATAAAGATTTTGAAATTTATTGAGATTTATTTGGCTAAGCATAGGACCTATCTTGCTAACTGTTCCATGCACACTTAGAAACAATGTGTACTTTTTACTTGAACTTGTTGGTGTTCCATGATAGTAATCAGATCACGTTGGTTGATAGTGTTGTTCAAATATTCTATATATAATCAGTGTTCTATCAATTAAAAGAGGTGTCTTAAAATCTCCCATGATAACTGTGGATATGTCTGTTTGTTTCTTTAGTTTTGTCAGTATTTGCTTCATTTATTTTGAAGTTCTATATTTAGATGCTTACATATTTATAATTTTTATTTCTTCTTGATTAAGTGATCTTTTTATCATTCACTGGTAATACTTGTCTTTCTTTATTATTATTTTTTTAATGTTTATTTATTTTTGAGAGGAGAGACAGAGTGCAAGCTGGGGAGGGGCAGAGAGAGAGAGAGAGAGAGAGAGAGAGAGAGAGGGAGACACAGAATCTGAAGCAGGCTCCAGGCTCCGAGTTGTCCACACAGAGCCTGATGCGGGGCTCAAACTCATGAACTGTGAGACTATGACCTGAGCTGAAGTCGGACGCTCAACCGACTGAGCCAACCCGGCTCCCCGGTAATACTTGTTTTTAAATGAATTTTGTCTGATATTAACATAGGCCCAACAGTTTGTTATTGTTTTATCACAAAATGTTTTCCATTCCTTTATTTTGAATCTATCTGCTTTTATTTACTGTATCTCTCTTGTAAAGAAGCATATAGTTTTGTCTTATTGTTTTATGCAATCTCTGCTTTAAAAAAAATTTTTTTAACGTTTATTTATCTTTGAGAGAGAGACAGAGTGCAAGCAGGGGAAGGGCAGAGAGAGAGGGAGACACAGAATCCGAAGTGGGCTCCAGGCTCTGAGCTGTCAGCACAGATCTCAACGCAGAGCTTGAACCCACAAACCATGAGATCATGACCTGAGTTGAAGTCGGACGCTTAGCCAACTGAGCCACCCAGGTGCCCCTCAGTCTCTGCTTTTAAATAGAGAATTTATTGAGGAGGGCACCTGTTGGGATGAGCACTGGGTGTTGTATGGAAACCATTTGACAATAAATTTCATATTAAAAAAAACATAAATAAATAGAAAAAATAAATAGAGAATTTGGTCCATTTTCATTTGGTGTAATTAGTTACATACGTATTTAAGTCTATCATTTTCCTACATGTTTCTCTTTGTACCATCTGTTTTTTTCTTGTGTTCCTTCTTCCTTGCTTTTTTAAGGTTAATTAAATATTTTTACTATCCCATTATAATTTCCCTAAGTTTTAACTATTCCTTTTTAATCCTTTTTAGCTGTCACTAAGATTACAGCATATATCCTTAACTTATCATAGTCTTTGTAGAGTTAATATTGTACCATTTTGTGTTAAATTTAAGGATTCTGAAACCATGTAACTAAATTTACTATACACCATATTGCATGCTGTTGCCATGTATTTTTTATAATTTCTACAATAAAATGTTATAATTTTTGACATTGAACAGATATTTGTCTTTGAAAGAAATAACAAGAAGGAAAAAATACTATTTTATATTTACCCACACATTTGCCATTTCCAAAGGTCTTTATTCCTTCCTCTGTATTTGAGTTACCATCTGCTGGCATTTCCTTTAGTTTGAAGAACTTTTAATTGTTCTTGTAGGACTTTTATAGACTTTTAGAAATGCCTTTATTTTGCCTTCATTTTTGAAGGATATTTTTACTAAATATAGAATTTTGGGTTGCTATTTTTTGAAGCGTGTTAAGAATGTTTTCTTCATAGTCTTCTTTCATTGTTCCTGATGAGAATCAGACTTTATTCTTATTGTCATTCCCTGTATATAATACCCATACACTCCCCTGCCATGCCCACCAATGCTTTCAAAAATTTCACTCTATCTTTGATTTTAGCAGTTTGACTGTGGTGTGCAGATGTGGTTTTCTTTACGTTTATACTGCTTGAGGTCCTCCAAGCTTCTTAGGTTTGTAAATTAATGTTTTTTACCCAATTTAGATAAATTTTGGCAACTATTTCTATAGATTTTTTTCTGCTTAATTATCTTTCTTCTCTCCTTCTGGGACTTCCAATTTCACATATTACACCAATCGATATTGTTTCATATGTCCCCAAGGTTCTGTTCATCCTTCAATTTTCTTTCTCCATGTTCTTCAAGTGAGATAAGTTCAAATATTTGTCAACAAGTTTTGCTTTTTAACCTGTTAATCCCATCCAGTAAATTTTTTACTTCTTATATTATACTTTTTGGTTTTACAGTTTCCATTGCTTGTATAGCTTCTATGTTTCTACTGAAATTCTAACCTGTTCATTCATTATGCCCATTTTTCCTCTCAGTCTTTAAACACATTTATAATAGTTGCTTTAGGTTTTTGTCTTCTAATGGATTATCCTGGGATGTATTTCTCTTCAGTACTTTTTCTCTTGACTATGGGTCACATTTTCCTGTTTTTGCGTGTCTACTAACATTTTAATGTTGATATTATGTATGATACATTGTAGAGATTCTGCAGTCTGCTGTCTTTCTGTAGAGAGTGTTGATATTTATTATAACAGGCATTTAAATTACTGGCTCATCACCTGCATTTACGGAGGCTTGATTTTTACATTTCATTGAGTGTCTTTTAGTTTAGTGTGGGGTGAATCTGTTGTCTTTTAATATAGTCTTTACTGCTAAGGCATAGCCTTTTAATAGAAAGGCCAAAGTGTTTACCAAATCTCTCTAACTTGGTGGGAATCATACGCCAACTTTACCTCCATTGAAGGCTGAAATCTCTGCTCAGCCTTCTACATATTGCTGTCACTGGACTCCTTGAAGTCTTCTCTATGCATCCACAGTTCTGAGACCATCCAAGGATTTGAGGCAGTTTATGGGTAGATTTAGAGGCTTTTTATTTGTGGCTCCTTCCTTCTCAGTCTTCCTTCCCTCAATTTTCAGCTACTCCACTCTCATCTGACACTTCAAATCAATAGGATAAAGCCTTCTGATTGAGTTCTGGTTGTGCCACACCTCATGGATTGGAGGAGTTCTCAAGGTAAAAAGTCATGTTATACATATAGCTCTAATTTAGTGTAGTTTCCTTTTTTCAAGAGTCAAACCTCTTCATTTTTTGCCTCTTCATTTTCAATAAACTATAAATAGTGGTTTTTCATATTTTATGCAAAGTTTATCACTGTTGTCCAAGGGAGAATTGGCTAAATAAAAACCACTCTGCCATTACCAGAACCAGAGCTTTCCCACTGTATTTTATACATTCACCTATCACAGAATGTGCCATATTGTACTGAAAGTGTGAATTTAATTATATGTCTCTCCCACCAGACTTAAATTCTTTAGGGTGTGTCCTTAATGTCTATTACAATGTCTGGCACATTGTGCTCAATAAATGTTCATTGAATAAATAAACCTAATAAAACTATAATTTTGATAACCAGAGTCTGGAAGGGCCTACATCTTTAGCAGTTTTCATGTGGAGCTTTGGTTTTCTCAGGTGAGTCACTTAAAGAGGTTCTGAGGATTACAGGAGCAAATTCTTCTCTTTTCTCTAGCCTTTTGCCACTTGTTTATTGTGATATCAATAATAAAAACTAGTCCTTTGACAATTAGTGCCAGATTATGGGTTAACATGGTAAATAGGAAATAGTGATACATTATTGCTTATTTTATTTCATTATTTTATTTTTAAAATGCTTAGAATAAACCTCTGAATGAAACAGCAGATGTAGTGGCCATGGCCCTTCTCACTCTTGCAGAAGTGAATAGAGAAAAATAATATTCAGTCTAGCCCAAATAGACTTCCTAGCTCTATGGAACCACAGTGGATTCCAGATGAGAAAAAAAAAATGAAGAGTATGACCCCAGATGCTATTTGTTCTAATTTGGTGTTGATCAGTGCTTGGCAAGGTGGTGTTTCTGGACTGTCAAAAGAAACGTAAACAGTGGAAATAGTTGTGGGATTTTAGAACCTTTTGTTTGGTGTATCTATTCTACATGGTCATGGCCCTTTCTGCTGTTTCCATGGTGATGTAGCCTTTACTACAAGGTATGTATGAGTTTGGGAGTGGGGATTGACTCCACATCTGGCTCTGTAAGCAGCAAGTGGCCATCCTGCTGTCAAGAGCTAATATTCTAACCTGACTGGTAGCCTTCATAACCCAACCAGGCTTATTTTTGGAAGGTGAGAGAGGGGATTCTACAATCTTGTTTTCCACGGATGGTTAGCCAGAGAGAGTACTGCTGCAGAGAGTTCCACACCTCAGTTTCATTTAACTAGGGGTTTGGCAAAGAACAGGATACTATCTTTCTTTTATCAAAGTTATTTTTAAAGCAATGTACAGTTCTGGGATTGAGGAGTCTGTTAATTTAAAGCTTTTCCAGTCATAGTGACAGATATACAACTGAAACTAGATTAAATATAAAGTAGATTTATTGGCTCACATAATTAAGTTTAGTGGTGAACCTTCAGGCACAATCTATTTCCCTATCTCTCACTCTGCTTCTCTGTGCTCAGAAAGCACTCCCCAAAGAGTAGCAAAGATGGCCACTGGCAGCCCCAGCCTCAATTCCATCAGTTTAAACCCCTGTAGGAGAAGAACATTTCCTTCTGCATAATTACAACAAAAGTCACAGAAAGGTTTCTCCATGCTCTGGCTATGTTATGATCCCACCCCTAGAGCTCAGGGGGCGGTGAGACCAGCCCCAATTGACCTCAACGACTAAGAGTTGGTCAAGGAGGGATTCTCAAAGAAAAAGAGGGTCTCTAACCAGAGGAGGCAAAATAGATGCCAGACAGACAAAAACAAAGGGTTTTCATTTTTCATTGGTTTGGTTGTTTCTCCTCAACAAGGAGAAAGACGTTTTAGCATTACACATAGAAGCAACAGAGGCCAGAATATCTGAGCCATTATTAGTCTAGACCTGATGAGAAGAGCAGAAATGGGAAATTAAAGAAGGTAAATAATACAGAATTGGCTAAAACATTGGGACTATATTGAAGAGAGTTCCATTTTGCAGAAAATGATGGTAAACTTTTGGAGGGAGAAGACATGATCAGAAGCAGCTAAAAAAATGGATTATTTAATTGATGTGTTTAATTAAAGTGCTGCAACCACTAGGAGTATTTTTTTTTTATTTATTAGGAAACTGTGTGTTAAAATACAGTTCAATGAGTCCAAGGTTGTGGAAGAGAGTTCCCCATTTGCTCTCTTTGTCATCAGAGAAATTCCTTAAGCAGGATGTGGTAAATGGGAATTCAGCACAAGCTAATTGCTGCTATAATTATGCCAAAATAAGTCTGAGACAAGCCCCTACATTGTCAAATGTGTAAACACTTTACAAGACACTTTTCCATGCCTCATTTCCTTTTATCTTTGTGAGAATTCTATGGTGTTAGAGATGCTTGAATTTTACAACTATTTCACAGGTGAAGAAATCTGCAGTGTTTCTGGCTTCATCCTCAGCAAAGAATAAAGGTTAACAGTGTCCTGGTTAAGGACTCCTAAAAAGGACCCCAGCTACATTAATGTTACTCTACCAGCATCTAGTGGCCATGGATTCTGCCTATTTAAGGATGCTGAAAGGTCTCTCAGATGTTCGTGTGTAAGCAGGACAGCAGCTAATGGTCCCAGAGCAGGTTTCAAACACTCCCATTTTTGTTCACACTGAGTTCTGTAGCTCCAAAGAGAAATGGGTTTCCTGGTCCTGAAGCTCTTTTTAAAAATGATCTCAGTAATGAAGATTTTTGTAAGTCCAGGACTGAAAGAGCTGAGAAAATCTTTTAGAATTTATACCATTTGCTTTTCTCTAGGTGTGGGGTGACAAGGTCCTGACTGACATTTTAGAATTTGGGTGTCTGGTATATATTTGCATTGTTTCAATAGGTGGCAGCATGTCCTCTCCTTTAAAAGGTATATTTTTTAAAGGGCAACCTCAGCAAAAATCTTCTGTTGGGAAAGGAAGAGGCACTAATAATATAGGCAAATAATAAATTTTCCCTTTGACCCACCAAGAATATACTGCTCATGGTCACAACACAAGTCATTCAACAGGTTTTGATCCCACCATAATATCTTTAGAACACACATTGAAGCATGACATTGCTACTTTGAATTCTAATGCTATTTGGTTCTCCCCTCATCAGTGACTTAGCATACTGGAGAAACTCTGCCAGACAACACTTCCCCACCCACCATTTTGTGGATGATTTTGTTTCCATTCTGGCCACACTGTTCCCTTCTCCACTCTCTTCAGAATGACCAGCTCCAAACAATTTTCTCTTTGTAAGATCAATTTATCTATCACTATATATAAATGTTTTAATTTCATTCACAATGGCATTTCTCCTAAAAGACCCTCCAAGAAATGGTTGGTTCCAAGTCTAAACAAACAAACAAAAAAACCAAACAAACAACAAACAACTAAAGGGAGGCTTACTAGAAGCTTGGAATTCATCAACTGCCCTATATTCTAAGAATATGAATATCTTATTTTCTCAGGGAAAATATCTTCTGTTTGCAGCATGGGAATGATGGCTGCCCTTGGGTAGGGGGTGAAAATGAAGGGCAGTGGTTCCTCATGGTGTTCAGGACTTGGGGTGAACATCATTGGTATCATATTCTTGCCCTAGACAACTCACTCTTTGTGCTACAAATACATTTCTCTCCAAAACTGGGCTCCTTTAGGTTAAGTGGACCCTTAAAATTAAATTGTGGCCCCTAAAAGGGAACAACCTATATAAAATATATACCTAATAAATATAACATAATTCTATATAATTATATATGAACAAATACATCCCAACATTCTTAAAACTGCCTCTGTTTTAATAATAAAATTAATCCTTGCCCTAACCCTTTTCCTTACCTTAGAAAATAAACTTCTAAAAGAAAAAAAAAAAATTACTCTTACTGTAGTAGACAGAGTTGGTGCCTGCCCAGATACCCTTGGATCCTTTCCATCAGCTCTATGTATGCATCCTATCTGTGTGCTTTGATGGTAGCTCCAACTTGGGACACTCAGAGGATGGCCATTGGGCACTGGAGCGGCCTCACCTCTGTTCTGAAGTTCTAAGACAAAAAGAGTAATTGTGGAATACAAGAGCCCAGTTCCTGTGTCTGTAGGCAGAACTAACAACTCTGGTGTAACTTAGGCTGCAGGGCACCTTGCAGGATCAGGTAGGATCTGAGACTTCACTTGAATTTACCCCCAGGCCTGGATTTCCCCCTTCCCAACCCTGCCTTCCACACTCATTTCCTAGTTTCTCTGGGAGCATTTCCTTAGTAAGCCACTTGTACCACAATCCTTGATTTAGGCTCTACTTCTGGGAAAACCTGACCACTGACCAAGGATATTTACTGTTTTGTCTTCTCTTTTCTCTTCTCTTCTCTCTCTTCTTTTGTAAGTTATATTTGGGATATTGCTTGAATTAAGATTATAGAGGAAAAACACAGCAACACAAACTTTTCTTCTCCAAATTGAAATCTTTCAACCTAATAGGAAGATTGTAACATAATCAGAGCCAATCTAAAAACATAATTTTTAAAATGTGATTTTTGACTGAGGTACCACAACCTAGAGTCTTCTTTTGTGGCAAGTGCTGTTTCTCCTTCCTCCCTAACTGCCTTCCTTCCTTCCTTCCTTCCTTCCTTCCTCCCTCTTTCCCTCCCTCCCTGTTATCACTTAGCCAACTGTTTCTCTCTCCATAGCCTTCTGCAAGTTTTTTTATTTCTATAAGTGCCATGTATTGTTAATGTGACAGAATTTTTCTAAAAGACCTTTTCTATCAATTATTTTTAATAATTGAATTTTAATTTTACTGAATTATGACATACGTAGAGAAAATGGTATAAATCATAAGTGTACAACTCAATAAATACCTCCCCCTGGGACAAGAAATATAACATTATTAGTACCCTATAAGTCCCCCTTTATATTCTCTCTCAGGTACTGTTTCATTCTCCTCTCCAAGGATTACCACCAATGACTTTCTAATACTATTAGTTTTGCTTGTTTTGGAGCTTTATATAAATGGAATCATAAAATCTGTATTTTGTGTTTAGCATCTTTTGTTAAAATTGTGTTTCTGAGATTCAGGCATGTAACTACTATCATTTTCTTACTGCTGTGTTGAATCTTTTTATAAGATTATTACATAATCTATTATTCCTCTTTTAAACAAATGATTAATCCTATTTAAAATATCTCCAAGAGGAGCCTAGGTGACTCAATCAGTTAAATGTCCAACTTCTTTTCAGGTCATGATCTTGCAGTTGGAGCCCCGCCTTAGGCTCTGTGCTGACAACTCAGAACCTGGAACCTGCTTCAGATTCTGTGCCTCCTTCTCTCCCCTCCCTGACTCAAGCTCTGTCTCTCTCTCTCTCTCTAAAAAATACATAAACGTTAAAAAAAATTGGGGTGCCAAATTTGGGGTGCCCTGCATGGCTCAGTTGGTTAAGCATCTGACTTTGGCTTAGGTTATGATCTCACCATTTGTGAGTTTGAGCAACGTGTCAGGCTCTGTGCTGACAGTTCAAAGCCTGGAGCCTGCTTCACATTCTGTGTCTCCCTCTCTCTTTCTCTCTCTGCCCCTTCCTTACTCGCACTCTGCCTCTGTCTCCCTCTCTCTCTCTCTCTCTCTCAAAAATAAATTAAAACATTTAAAAAATTATAAAAAAATTTTAATATCTCCAAAATTATCTTTCTGCTATAAAGAGAAAGCACATCTTTTGGGTGCTATCTTGCTGTTAGGGCCTCAGAGAGAATTAAATTGTTGCAAAGGGTAATGATCTAGAAAAAGTACATAAATGTACTCATAATTCTGTAGTATATATCATCTCTATCTCCTGGCCATAATATGTCAACATTGCTTTGAATCATTCAGTGGTTCTCAGCCCTGACTATATACTAGAATCACCTGGAGAGTTTTAAAAATATTAATTACCAGGCCCTCAGACGTTTTGATTTTATTTTAATTAAATACGAAGTAGTATTTTTTTTTTATTTTTTTGACATTTATTCATTTCTAAGAGACAGAGAGAGACAGAGCATGAGTTGAGGAGGGCAGAGAGAGAGGGAGACACAGAATCTGAAGCAGGTTCAGGCTCTGAGCTGTCAGGACAGAGCCCGACACAGGGCTCAAACTCACAAGCTGTGAGATCATGACCTGAGTTGAAGTTGGACGCTCAACCAACTGAGCCACCCAGACACCCCCCCGCCAGTAGTATTTTTTATAAGCTCTCCAGATGACCATATGCACGCCAGAGCTGAGAACCACTTGCCATCTTATAGACACTTGTTAGATGATTCATTTGAACTAAAGTCCATTTCAACACTGTACCTCAAAGAGTTCTCTCTCAACATTTTTATCATCATGTGATTTCTTCTCACCTTTATATTATTCCTCATTTAAGCTCACTGGAAGTAACAAAAAATTCCATTGGATGTAGGTTTTCATTCTAGCTAAAACTGTTCTCCTCATCTGCCCCACACATGCCCCCCAACCATCCCCCTTTCTCTGCTTGTCTTTCTCTAGAGCACTTTATCATCTCATTCAGGATGAATGAATAAAGGAAAAATTTTAAAAAGGGAGAAAAATAAGATAATTTGTAAAACACATGGAAACTTTCTTGAAAATAATATTATATTATGAATGAAGGTAGAAAAAGACATTTTTAGAGACTCCCAAGTCGTTTTATGGATATTTTAATTTTCTATTTTTATAAAAGGAGAAGTGCTATCACTTGAAAAATATAGAAGAGGTGTAGTTACATCTGATAAGAGGATGGGAGTAAATTCGCAGAAGATACAAAATACCTGGAGATCAGGGAGAAGCTATAAGGGAAAAAATTCAATAGTACACAACTTGCATAATAAAGAAAAGGCAAACTATGTGTTGGGAAAACCCTGTGGCAGAACTCCAATGCCAGCTATCGTAGAATCCATCAATTCTTTCTACAAATTTTTCGTGATTTCTATGATCAAGGCATTGTTTTGGGTGCCAGTTATATAGCAGTGAACAAAACCAACAAAAATCTCTGCTCACATTGAGCTTACACTCTGGTGGGGGACAGAGAAAATAAACACATAAATTATTAAAATATATATGTTGAGGGGCGCCTGGGTGGCTTGGTCGGTTGAGCGTCCGACTTCGGCTCAGGTCATGATCTGGCCGTCTGTGAGTTCGAGCCCCGCGTGGGGCTCTGAGCTGACAGCTCAGAGCCTGGAGCCTGTTTCAGATTCTGTGTCTTCCTCTCTCTCTGCCCCTCCCCACTCATGCCCTGTCTCTCTCTCTCTGTCAAAAATAAATAAACATTAAAAAAAATTTTTTTTAATAAATAAATAAATAAATAAATAAATAAAATATATATGTTGAGGCTGGTAAGTGCTATGGAGAAAAATAAAGCAGCAGTGTTTGGGGAAGTTGCAATTTAAAGAGGATGGTAGCCCTCTTTTTTTTTAATGTTTCTTTATTTTTGAAAGAAAGGGTGAGCAAGCATGAGCAGGAGAGGGGCAGAGACAGGGAGACAGAATCTGAAGGTGAAGTAGGCTCTGCATGGTGAGCACAGAGCCAAATGCAGGGCTCCAACTCAAACTCATGACCCATGACCTGAGCTGAAATCCAGAGTTGGCCACTTAACTGACTAAGCTACCCAGGTGCCCCTGGTAGTCCTCTTTTAAAAGAGATGATAGACAAGACCTGATAGTCAGAGAAGACCTGGTTAAGCAGGGACATGAAGGAGGGGAAAGAATGGACTATGTGGACATTGGCAGGAGAGCATTCCAAACAAAAGAAACAGAAAGTGCAACTGCCATGGGTGGGAATGTTCCTAGAGTGCTGGAGACAGGGAAGAGTGTCAGTGTGGCTTGAGTTGAGTCAGAAGAATGAAAGTGAGGTTAGAGAAGTGGAAGGAACATAATGACCATGTAGCCCTTGTTGTAGGACTCAGGCTTTCTGAATGAGGTGGGAGCCATTGGAAGGTTTTAAGCTAAGGGGTGACATACTCTGGTGTTTTAAAAGATTATTAAGGTTGCTTTTTGCAAATAAAGTTTGGTGAGGGGCAAGAACAAAATCAGGAAAACAATTTAGGAAAATATTACAATTATCTAAGTGAAAAATGGTGGTGGAGTCAAATAAAGTGGAAGCTAGAGATGGCAACAGATGATTGTCTTCTAGAGTTATTTTGAAAACAGAGTTGACAGGCTTTGCTGATAATTGGATTCAATGGGTAAGAGAAAGAGATGTCAAGGAAAACTTCAATGCATATCAAGGAAAGTTTTAGTGCATCATTATGTATTTTGTATTTGGTCTGACTCAATTTTTGAACATTGTTTTCTACTATATGTTATGTACTATATATAAGGCACTGTGCAGGCAAGATGCACTTCCTTCTACCAAAGAGGCTTATGTTCTGGAAAGGGAAACAGATGTATCGGTCAATAAATGTGTATATACCACATTAAAACTAATAACCATAGTATGCTCAAGTTCTAAAAGTGAGAAGAGATTAATACTGTCACAGAGATGGAATGAGATGGTGATGGAAATACTTCTGGAGGAAGTGATAACTAAGTTGAATACTGACAGATGCCTGAGGGTTTTTCTGGATGTTGAGGAGAGGGTGGAGGAGTAATATTCCACTGCAAGTACAAAGACACAGAGGCATGAAACAGCATGGTGTGTCGGAACTAGAAGCAGACAGGAATCGCTGGAATGTGAAGTTCAAGGTGAGAAGAGGCTGGGAGCTGAGTGGAGCAGATGATAAAGGGTCTTACATGCCCAGCTTCAGGCCTCAGCTTTATTCCAAAGAAGAACCAGTGAAAGGCTTTAAATAAGGGAAAATCATTATCAAATTTACATTTGATCAGATATAATTCTGGTGACCATGCAGAGATAGATTGGAGAGAAGAGAAGGCAAGAGACCAGAAACCCAATCAAAAGTTATAGTAACCATTGCTGAGAGTCTGCATTAAGATGATGACAGAGTGAATGGAAAAGAAAGGATGTACTTAAGAGATACAAATAGCAAGGCCTGTGGCCAATTGGTTATAGTGAATGAGCGAGAAGGCAGAGTCAGGGAGGCTGGAGATGCATTCCCATTAATTAAGATTAGGGAATACTGGAAAGTAGAGGAGGTCATGGAAGTGGGAAACAGTGACAAGATCAGTTTTGGCATGTTGAGATGAAGGGCCTGGAAGATAAAGATGGAAATCTTCAGGGAGAAATTGGATTTAAGGGTCTGGGAATTAACAGAGAGGTCTGGCCTTTATCTGTAGATTTGTGGGTAAACAACATACAAGGGCATGTTTAAAACACCAAGAATCTATTGGACTATTGAAGGAAAAGTTTAAAGTGAAAAGGTGGCAAGGACAGAATCCTCAGGGATATCAACTTCTAAAGGGAGGACACAGAAAAGCAAACCAACAACTGAGATAGGGAATGTGTGGTAAGAGAGGTAAGACAAGAACCTGGAGAAGGAGGACCCTCCAAAGTCAAAGAAGAAAAGAGAGTTATTAAAGGTAGCAAAAGCCATGATAAGATCAAGTAAGATAAGGACTTAAACATATTTGTGAGTTAGGTAATTTGAAGGTCATTTTGATCAAAGAAAGGGCATTTTAATACACAGATAGGGTGTAGGATGGGTAGAAATCAGATTATAGTGGTTTGATGTATAGATAGAAGTTGAGGGAGTAGAGACACATGTAGGGACTATTCTTTGTTTTCTTTTCTTTTCTTTTCTTTTCTTTTCTTTTCTTTTCTTTTCTTTTCTTTTCTTTCTTTATTTTGAGAGAGAGAGAGAGAGAGAGAGAGAGAGAGTGTGTGTGTGTGTGTGTGAACAGATGTGGTAGAAGTAAGGCAGTTTAAGAATTAAGAGACTAGCGGATGATGGCTTTATATATATAAGGATTTCATACCGAAAATAGTTCCAAGGCAATAAAGTCTGACACATGGCCATGGGAATGGGCCACCTGCAGGTGTTTGAAACTGAGGTAGTCAATGTTCTGGCAAGTGGCAGTGTTGGCAGAATCCTCCTTGTGGGCACTGAAGTTACCCAAGATGATGGCAGAAGTTGAATTCAAGGGAAAGAGTATGCCTAACTCCTCTGTAAAGATGGAGGAGAGACCAGGAGATGACAATCACCAATAACAAATAAAGGTACAGAAAAGCTAAATGGGATAAATGTCAAAGCAGGAAAGAGTTTTACACAAGAGTGTACATGTAATGGGCATTGGCAAGGATATCTTCAACTCCTTCAGAACCTGCCATACATTTGGGAGAGCTGCAAAAGGACGTGATATCCTTGAGGTGGAGACAGGAAGCGGAAGGTTCCATTTCAGTGAAAGTATGTAAGGAGAGAAGACTGTCTTAGCAATATACATATAAAAACAATATGCTCCCAGAAACTGAGGATCATCTTTTATTTTCTGCTAAGACTATTGAATTAAGGGTTTCCAGGGAATCACAAAAACAGTTGTACTGACTGGGAAGTATTTAATATGATCAAGTCTTAAATAAGAAGCCATGAACATAAACATTTAAAACCAAATATATAATAAATAATTATTAAGTTATAAAGTACATAGTTTGTATTAAAACTAAATTCTCAGATGCAAGTGTAAATACAACAGAGCAATAATATAGAATAATAATGCTACAATTTTATACAAGTGTCCAAAGAAGACACTTTCAGCTACAGTAGTAAAAATCATGATTAATTTTCCCTGAACTTCCATGACCTACTGCAATGTTTTTCTCCTTTTTTTTTTCTTTCTTCCTTCCTTTTTTGGGGGGGAGAGGGGAACATTTTCTTTGTTCCTGCAGTGAGTGTTGCTACAAATGCTATTGAATAAGGTTGTTCAACTGAACATCAGATTTAGTGAAAGTTTTACTCAGAGTACGGTTAGATGTTCCTGTAATAGTATCCAGAACATCCAGAACTTTAGACATTCATAGACACAAAAAGCTCTAAAAAAGGTAGAATTGACTTTAGAGATTCAGTCCAACATCCTCATTCTACAGATAAGGAAATGGAAACCCCCCAAATTTAAGCAAGTGACCATGATTTCACAGCCAGCAAGATTTTAGGCCTCCTGTATCACCATCTGTAGGTGAACAGTAATGTTCGTAGGTAAGCCTCTATCTCTTTTGAGGGCTGCTTAAGTCTTGAACACAGAGCAGTGAAGATGGAGCTGTTCATGTCTTACTTCTTCATCTTGTTTATTTCAATGCAGTGCTTTTCTTGGAGTGTTGCTAGGATCTTTACCTGAGTCTTTAAACTCAGTTTAGTGAAGGCTCTTAACCAACACCCCGTTAAATTATTTTTACTCTTAAGGTAGAATCTCTGGTCAAAGGATTAGAACAGAGATTTTAACAGTAAACACAGCAAAATAAATATATTATTTTAAATATAAAATCACAGTGTCAAAGAAGTCACCAACTATAAAGCCAAAAACAAGAAATACAGACTTCATCCTTCCCTAGGCAACTTTGTGGCTGCTTTCTGCTTTTATCCCAATAATGTGGGCTGGCACCATTTGACACATAGGTAGGCTCTACATGCATGTTATCATCATTATTGTTTACATGATCCCTTTGTGATAACATTTTAAAATTTTAAGATAGAATACCGTGTTTTTGATGACACATTTCATTGAGATTTGATGAAATAATTGACAGCTAATATATCTTTTAGAACTATAAATTTATCTGTACTTAAAAAAAATACTTCTAAGTAGATAATTTTTCTTCTCAGAACATACAGTATTTCCCATCCCACATCCTCTTGCACGTTCACAGCCATTTTAACAACAAGAGATTCTCAAATAGCTTATGACATTCTAGCAAAAATTTTATTTTCCTAGAGTTTTTAATTTCATATTTAAATAAACTCTGCTGGAGTTGATAAGAAATGGCAGTTAGAACAGGTTGCTTACTTTTACTATCCATGGTTGAAAGATTGGAATGTTTATGCAAAAGTCTGTTTTCTATTAGGACAGAAGTCTTGGCCTCTTGATTTGTCTCCTTATTTTGATTTGATACAAGTGATTGAATTTGCCTTATGCAAAGCATGCAAGCACAAAGTGTCTGTCACTTTCAAAAGAAGAAAGAAAAGAAAGGAAGAAAGGTGACAGACATTTGGAGTTACTAGCTCGCTCCCATGTAATCATTATAACAATTTGAGAAGAGAGCTACAAGACTTTGCTTAAAATGCATTTTGTTCCAGAATACCACCTGAATATGTCCCTCTATACGTTTTAATTGCCATTTCCACAAGCTTAAAATGTTAGCTTATAAGGGAACTTGAACTGGGGAAGGTATGTTAAAACGACTTAAAGAAAAAAGACTACAAGAGTGTATTCCATAAATACATTCATATCTATAGTATTTAAATATTTTTGATAAATCCCAATAAAGAAATAAGACCTTTTTCTGTAGCCATCTAGTAAAGCTATCTCCTGGCACATAAATAAACTGTATATTTATACGTTAGATATTCTGAGATAAAAAATAAACTCTTCAGATATACATTTTTAAACACTCCATTTCCATTTCCTTAAGAGAATAAAGACCAACATTTCATCTTGACCCTATGCTTCTATATTTCTCATCTTGAATGAAGGTATATAACTTTTAAATTAATGATCATCAGACACCTCATTCCTGTGCTAATCAAGGTCAAGGTTAATATAAGACCACTAAATTCCCAAACCATGTTTTTGGTTAAAAATCTTAAGCTTAAAAAAAAAATTTAAGCTTCTCTCTCCATCAAGGAATGCCATATTTGGGCACTAATATAAAGTAAAAATTTTAGAAACCATAGAAATCCATAACATAGGAAATCAGACTTAATTGAGTAGACAGCTTTTTCAAGTTGACCAGATACAGAGCATGTGGATCAAACTGAAGAACTGTATAGTAACTGGGGGGAAGTAATCCTGACTTGAAATACTGATCTGAGTCTTTTTCCCCATCACCAATATGTTGTACTCCTCCATTTAGAATACCAAGAAGTGAGTTTCACTACTGTGTTAGAGTATGTAATATAGTGTCCAGCTTCAAGTTAGATCCTCAGGAACCTTCATATCTCATTTGTTCTAGGAGAGATGCTGATGAATCATCTGTGGAAATAGTATACCATGAGTAACATAAATGTAAGAAGAAATCTGGATAGATAAATATGAAGTAGAAAATTAAATACAATTTCAGTTGCATACCTTTTGGATGAGTGATTTCAATCTTTCTAGGAATTCTTTCGGTGATGTTTTCTCATAAGAATCACATGAGGGGCATGTCTAGAAATCAACAAAAAAGTTCAACATTTTTCCCATTTAATAAATGTTCAGTTAAAATATATTTTTTCCAATTAGAGATATAAACCGTGTTTACTGAAAAAAATTTTGAGATGTGCATAAAATTGTTCAAGAAATAACAATGGGAAAAAATCACTTGTAATCCCCATCCTCAGAGATAACCACTGCAATCTTTTGATGCATATCCTCCCAGCAATGTTTTTTTTCTTTGCATTTATGTTATTTACACTGGTTGGTAATTAGCTTTATTTACACTCAACATATACAAGCATTTCCTACCTGTTAAATATTCTTCAAAAATATATATAATTGTTGCTCTGTATTCCAACGTACCATCAAACTGTTACTATTTTGGGGCACATAGATTGTTCTAACTTTTCACTATTGCACACAATGCAAGAACATTTCTGAATAATTTTTATATACATCTTTATTTAAAATTTCTAGAAGTACAATTACTAAATTAAAGGAATAAAAATTTTTGTCTTGCTGTATATTGTAAAAAAGTTCCACCTGTATTCATGCAGAGCATTTGTACTATTATTGAGTACTGTTAAAATTTTTTTTGGAAAGAAGTAGGATTTCCTTAGCTTGCATTTATTTGATTATAAGAAGATTGAGCAATTTTTCTTATGTGTCTTGCCTGTTTGTATTTCTTTTTTTTTTTTTTAATTCTGGGATTTTCTTCTTTATCCTTATTCCTTTTGAGAACAAAAACACCAGGCCCTTGCTTGGTATTCAATGTCTCTAAGCCCATTTGATGTTGTAGTGGGAGCCTTTGACTGAAAGGTAGGAGATGTAAGTTCTAGTTTTCATTCTGCAACTTAGTATTTGCAGGGCTTGGACAAGTCACTTAATGAGGTCTCATTTTCCCATCTACCAAAAAAGGTACTTAATTAGATAAAAGCTCAGTGCCCGCACTGCCATTTCATAAGTCTTTGCTATTGGGTTTCAAATGCTCCTTTCTTTCTGAGGAAAGTTTTAGAGGGATACTTTTTACAATGAAACCTGGCTAAGAAATCAAAGGAAATAAAAATCATTTTGATAATGTCATTAAGGTTTCATTTGAATCATATGTGAAATTCCTTAGAAGAGAGAGAACTGATTCAAAAAAATATTTTGGAGAAATTTATCTTATGTGTTATTCCACTGGTTTTGATTAATTCTTGAATTAGTGATGACAGTATCAGCATTGCTTATGAGTTGGCATAGGAAGAAATATACAAGAGGGTCTCAGGGCCTCCTAGGGACTATTAAAATTCTCCAGCCAAATAATGAGATCTGTCTATTTAAATATAGTGCTGACTCTGTGATTATATAGGACAATAATATTCTTTAAGAGAAGAAGGCAAAATATGAGATTTTTCTTGGTCTCCTGTAGGCTGTCTCTTTTCTTATAGGAAAACTAGGCCCTAGCTCCTGTTAATAAGAATACAAGTTATATGTGACCATATGATGAAAGAAAAATACTTAACTCCTAAGTCACAATTAGATTTCCTGCCAAGTGACTTCCTCACCTTGGGAGGCTATTTTAACTTCTTCCAGCTACCAGAGACTGTTAGCAAATTCTTAACAGGATTTCTGGGCACTTTTGAGTCTGTGGATTTTGAAGAGGTGACTTCACTTCTCAAAATACGCCATAAAAGACAGCGTGTAACTGGAAGGAAGGCACTGGAATCTCTGGCTACAAATGTGTGTATTAAGTGCGTTATGTACCGTAAGAGATGTAGTCACTAAGTACAAATAAGAGAGATGACAAATGACAGTCTTACTGGTCTGTGTTTCTGTCTTCTGCCTGCGTTTGTGGGAGGTAGTTTCCTCTTCAGCTGTTTAGTTAATACACTGATTATCTGTTCATTGCCTCCTGTATTTGCTGCCTTTAGTTGGACCTTCTGAAAACATGAAAAAGCTGACCGTTCGCAGTGTCTCTGAAAAAGAAATAATTTATATATATGTAAACAAAACAAAAGTTATTCAGAAAGTAAATGACCTTCCCAGTCCTCTTTTTCTACTTCTACTACAGCATATTAGATCACATTTATTTCAGCAGATTGTGAGGAAGGAGTTCACGCCCTATGCATTTGGGCTCATTAGAAGGAGGCACCTGCAATGTAAAATTTCATCCTGTATTAGGGAAGAGACAACATTTCCCTCCCTACAGGCAAAAGGAGGGATCCTAGCTTTTCCATTTCTAATGCCATTTTGAGGTCTGGGTAGTAGACAGGATCTTCTAAATTTTCTAAATTTTCTAAAAGTTACACTATGACTGGTTGCAGCTTTGGGTGAGATATGCTGTAATCTGATTAACAATCTTTTTTATTTGTTTTTTGTTTGTTTGTTTCTCTCTACAATGTTCATGGAAGCATCTAACAGTGACATGTCTCAAGCAACGTCTTACCTTGCACAACACCTGGCATCCTGTCTTATTGCTAGTCAGTGCTCAATAACTACGTGTGGAGTCAACAAACGAAGTAAATGAGTTAATGCCCCTACTTTGGGTGAAGGAAGTGGCTATCTACCTCTGATGGCATATTCTACATCTAAGAGTCCATACACCTGTGACAGACTACACATGACTCTTCTAAAATGCTATTCACACTCTTAGGTCACTTAGGGTAGGATTCTGCCTGAACTACCTAGTCAAGGAACAGAATTTGAGATTTGTGCAACCAATGGGATGGAGGACCGTTCCTTAGAAACTAAGGATGGTGTCTCAAAGAATGAAGAAGAGGGCGGAACAAGGACCAAAACCTTGTCTCTTGGTTTAGTCAAATAACTAGAGAGTAGTAACTCAAAAACCTTAGAAATCGAACTGAAAATAAAATGGAATATATCGAAAGAACAAAACTTAAATTGACTTATTAAAAACATTTTAATGCTGATCTAAAAACTTGTATCCAAGTTTCTTTTTTCTTTCAGCCAATGTGTGTATATCATGCTATTCTATCCACACCCCACCCCACCCCAGTAGTCGCGTCCCTATCTCACTAATGTGTATGGAAGACACAGCCATATGAAACCAGAAACCTTAATCTCTCTCAGTTCCTACAAGGGCAGTTCCACATATAACAAAATTATCTGAGTCTTCTCATGGACAATCAGCTGAAAATAGCATCTGGCCTGCTTTGCATTTTCCAACCCATATGCTTACCCAATATGAATGTTGATTAATAACATGCATCATTAAGACACAAGCCTGTCAGGCTTACTTTGCATACATAGCCACAAGCTGAGAACCAGCTTATCTGGTTTCCTTCTATCAGAACAGTTTGCCTCTCTCATAAGGGCAAGGTAATATCCTTTCCATATGTTTGCCAAAATGCTTATTTAATAGAAACTATTTATAAATGTTAATTATAGCACTTTTTTTTCCTTGAAAACCACATGCTCATGTTTGTTGAAGTTTTTTCTTTTCTCTTCTTTTTGACCACAACCGGCTTAACTTACTGGAAAAAAATAATATTCATATTTAAAGAGGTAAATTTTCCAGCTGAAACTGAAAACACTAACTGCTTCATCCGTGATGATCTGAGAAACCAGCATTTCTCACAGAAGCCCATTTTGCTGAGTTAACATTTACATGGGTATGTTGAAAGAAAGTTACGTTCCAAAGAAGTATAGGGGCCCTACCGAATGAACTCCCTTGGTATTGCCAGGAATGGTCAAGATCAGTAATGAAAGAGCTTATGCCTGAGAAAGCTTTTCTGAAAGCCTCTGGATGGCGTCTGGACACTGACAGGCTGCACTGTCTCATGCCCTTCCTTGTTTACCTGTGTCAGTAGGCGGTGGTATGTTGCTCAGTGCTTTCTGCAAGCAGCAGAGCTGTCCCCAGCCATGTACAGTCCAGGACAATTAACTGCTGCATTGGGCTTCAGACACACACCAAAGGCAGCCTCAGAGAGGAAAAGAAGTGGAGAAGCTATCCTGACAACTGCCTTACAGATGCACTGGGAAGGGGAGTGGAGATATTAACCTTGCTTCAGGCAACCATGGATGGCTTGTCACTCCTGGTCTTTACAGAATGAACCCAAACTCATGTGTAGAACCACCATCTGGGAGCATAACAATTATTTTCCTTTGCTATGCCTTGCTGGCAGCAAACTATGAGGGCAAGGCTTTGATTCCTTCATCCTTCAACACATGATAAAATGAGTTGTGTGTCCTACATTATTGCAAAATAGAGGGAGCAGTACGGAAGTCAAAAAAGCAAGAGTAACAAACAAAGAGAACAGTCAAGTGCTGCTTTTGCAAGGAAGCACGCTTGGCTTTGTTGTTTTGCAGCTGAATATTTGAAAATATTTGCCTCCTTATAGCTTATTTTTAACCTACATTTCCCCCTCACAGAAAGGCCTGACCACTCACACTAGGAAGTCTTGGGCAAGATACCTTTGTCCCAAAGGCAAACTAGGTTTATATCAGGGTTTCTCAATAACAATACAATTGACATTTTGGGCTAGATAATTCTTTGTTGTTAGGACTGTCCTGTGCATTCTAGAATGTTTACTAGCATCTCTGACAAGTAGAAAGCACTCCCCTACACACAACTGTGACAACCCAAAATTTCTCCAGACAATGTCAGATGTTGTCAGGAGGGCAAAGTCATTACCAGTTGAGGATCACTGGTTATATAATTATAAGAAAGAGAACAATGCCTGGCAAGGCCAATAAGGGATCTGAGATAATCACAATGTATCAACATTTGCATGCAACATGTAAATAAATTTATTTTCCTTATTTTTAAATCTCTTATGAGCCCTGCTTTGATGCTAGCCCTGAAAAACTTGACATAATGCTACTGTGGCCTTGAATTATTTTCTTCCTTCCTAAGTTTGCCTGCCAGCATAGCTTAAAGATCTTAGCTATACCATTACTCACTTGTATCATAGCCAGCATTGTTTGATAAGATTGTCAGATAGATACACTGTCACTGAGATGAAATCTTCTCATTATGATGTAAGGTAAAAAGCCTCTATCTTTAACAAAGCATAGATAATTAATGAAGGAAGTACCCATTGGATCAACTCAAGTTAGAAAATAGGAAATCTTTCTTATTTCTTATTCTGCAAGTTATAGACAGGGTTAGTCCAAAAGGACTCTAACCACAGCAGTTAAACAAAATACGTGAGATGCTGAAAATGTATGTTTTGATAATTAGGTCATCAATTAAGAAATATTCTCACTTATTAGAAAAGGCTTTCCAATAAGCTGAATGTGCTGCTTTCATTTTAGATGCTGCTTATTAGAAAAAGACCTAGTAAATGAGAGTGGTTAGGTTCAGAGCTAGAGAGTGAATTTTAGAGAAAAGCAATGGTTGTGACTCATTCACTTTCTAAACTTTTACACATAGTCATTTACGATAATTGTTTTCTTTGCAATGTATCTTCATATGTCTCCTCCTCTGTAGTGTCCTAATTACTGGTAGCACTTTTATAGTTATTCTAATTTATGCAGTTAAAGGTCTGAGACAATGAAAACATTTCCCCAGTTGCATTTCTATCCTCAGGGTACCAGATGTGAAGACTAGAACGAAGTTACTAAGGAAAAGACCAGCACGCAGCCCTCTTGAACTATGTGCTAGGTCTTTTCTTCCTCGGACCTAAGGGATTTAAATGGCTTAAGAGAATGGGATGAGTTTTTGAAAAAAGTCCTTTTGAAAGACCTCTCCAAAGGCCAAAGACAAGACTCACTGAGGCCAAGGTATATGGGAATTATATTCTAAAGGACAGCCTTGACTTCCATACTACCATTCTTCCATGCTGTTCCTGTAATTGGTTCTTTCTTCTTTCTCTCTTCCTTCCTTCCTTTCTTTTCTTTCTTTCTTGTTATTAAAAGGTGAATTCTGCTTCTTCCGGTGTGTGTCTATATTTCTTAGGTAGGTTTGCAAAGGAGGGCTCAAGAACTGTCATTCTACAAGGGCTCTTAAAATCTAATTAGTTGGTCATTATTCAGGAACTGATCATAGAATAGATTTATTTTCTAGTTTTGTTATTCTGTCTCAGTAGTGCTACTTGGAAGGACTCTTAGAGGTATTTGAAGATAAAAATATATTTTATAAGGTATGTGGTGTTTTTATGATTGGCTTGCTGATAAATCAATGAATATTTGACCAAAATAGGAATAACTATTTTACCAACTATTAAACCCCCAAATTCATGGAAATTAAGTATATTCCTAGATAACTATGTTAATGGCTTTCTTAATTGGATTTAAAAACTTGTGTCACAAATATTATCACAAATAAATTCAACTGGTCTTACCTTTACGTCTTCTGGAGCTGGCAGAGGTTCAGGTTCCTAGAGCAAAAGAAAATTAGTTCTGGGTTATTTTTATAAGTCAAAAAGCACCTTTTATATTAATTGAAGAATAATATTTAAATTTTGTTGTGATAAGTATGGCCTTACCAAATAATTCACATAATTTTGCAGCTGATCAACAATATCTATAAGTTGACGCATTCTAATCAAGAGGAGATCCTTCTCTTGGAAGCTTGACTTATGGGCTATTGTCCCCAAGAAGATGACCATCAGGCAGATGACTATCTTCTCCATGTTGCCAGCACTGGATCTCATAAGTGCCAGTAGAGTAAGACCTTGGTCTCAGTTTTCACTGCAGTTTGACTGTGAACAGGTTGTCAGTAAAGCTACCTATTTATTCATCCTTCAGGGAGAGGTAAAGCCCTCCCATTGCAGCCTGGAAATCTTTGTAAAATGGATGAATGTGAGTAACTCTTTTTTCTTTTCCACTGGCTAGGTATACGTGTGCATGTGCTAATGCGTGGGGGGCAGGGATTGATGGAGTCAACGAAATGTGCCCCATCTGCATCTTAGACAGGAAAAAGAGAAATGGGTGAATTCCAATTTTCAGCATGAATCAAGAAGTGTGCATGGTAAACAGTAGGTACTACAAAACTTCAAAGAAGTAAACAAAAACACTTTGATCTCTCTTTCTCTGCCTCCCCTAGCATCTTACCTGTTCCCTCTAACAGTCATAAGGGCACTTCAATAATGAGTAAAGTGGCAACATGTGCTTTCTTGCAGGACTTTTTCTTATAGTAATAACTATGTCTTTTGACTGAAATCATCCAGTATTCCATCGTAAAGGTAGGAGGGGAGCTACATTTTAGGAAATTTTAAATATCAGGGGTATTTTCCAAACTAGCAAGAATATTTTAGGCTTTTAATCAGGTTAAAGAGTTGAAAGTAGAATTTGCTTACAATTCTCCCTGAGAGCATCTTTAAATAACATTAATCTTGGCTCCTAACATTTTACTTAGCAATCTGGTTTTTATGTGTGTCATAAATGATTCTAAGAGACTGTAAAGAAATTCATGCCATCTCCCAATCAGGATCTCATTCTACTTTCATTTAAAAAACAACAAAAAAACTCTCTGATGTCCATCTCTTCTATACAATGCATCAATTAAATGAATGAAAGGTACTAATTCTCATTCTTGTCCAAACCAAAAACTTTTTCAACAGCAAAATCAAAAATACCCATAAATTATTGGGGGGGGGTAGTGTTACTTATTTCTTTTAGATATGAGACAAGGGATGAGCAACACATTTCTAACTATGACCAGGTAGAGGTTACAAAAGACTCAAAGTCCATTAGTGGTTTTATCATCTTTCTCTCTGCTGCTGCTTCTGTTCCTACTGCTCTACTCATATGAGAAAGTTAAATATAATATTCTAACCAGAAGTAGTTTTGTACCACAGTCAGTTAGGTCTTACAAATAAAACTCTTGACTATGGATTTTACTTATTCATTTGTTTCTTCATCTATTTCATTGCATGCTTAAACCATGCTTTATTCTAGGCTGTATGTAGACAAGGTAAATTAGAGTTTGTACTTGATTTGCTTCACTATAATTGGTTTTTTTTTTTTTTATCATAGAATATCTATTCAAGACTATACATGTTTGGTGCTTACAAAGTAGATAAGAATTCTTACTGTATGATCAAGAGGCCCTCCCAATAAGCATTGAATTCTGTAGGAGAGGGTTCTATGTAAACCTATGAAATGCATGTGGACTACATGTTGTCACTTGGTACCTCAACATTGCCTGCACAGTCTTAGTACATGCATTCCTGATCTGCCTAAAGAGTCTCCTTGTAAACACTAACCACAATGGTTAAGAGCTCAATTTCTAAAGTTAAGTGCTTAATTTCAGATTCAGGCCCTAGCAATTAATAGCACATATGACCCCAGGTATGTTATTGCAAAAGGAAGATAAGTGTAGAACTAATCATTGGGTTGTGATGAGGCTTAAATAGACATTCCAGGTGAAGGGGGTGAATACAGCACATGATAAAATCCCAGAAAGTTTGTGTACTGATTGTGGATAAGGAAGAGCATGGCAGGTCAGTGGTCAGCCAAAATGCACTGGTGTGACTGTGCTGATTGTAACAAAGTGGAAAGTCTTTCATATTGCTTAGAGAGAACCATTCCTTATAGCCCCAGAGTGCCTCACCAACACCCTACAAATCCCAGTCCCTCTCTGAGACCTCCCAGCCCTCTCTACTATTCATCAACCAGCATGCCAGGATCTCCAGGGTCCTGCTGCAGCATTATGACCTAAGATCTTTCTGAGGTCTTAGAGAAGATGTGATAACAGAAGCAGAGGTCAGAGTGATATGGGGCCAGAAGCCAGTAAATACAGGCAGCCTCTAGAAGCTGGGAAAGGCAAGGAACATGTTCTCTCCTGGAGCCTACGAGAGTGAAGCCTGCAAACACCCTGATTTTAGTTCCATAAAGCTCATTTTAGACACCCTGCCTTAAGTGGCATATCAGTTGTGAAGCGTTTTGAACATTATCGCTGGTGTGGTAGGCTAATCCCTAGAACCCGTGAATATGCTACCTTTATATATCCCTAAATAACAAAGGGGACTTTGCAAATGTGATTAAATTAATGATCTTGAGATGTGAGATTAGCCCACATTATCCAGGTATGCCTGATATAATCACAGGGGTACTTATAAAAGGAAGGCAGGCGTGTCAGGAGTCAGAGAAGATGTGATAATAGAAGCAGAGGTCAGAGTGATATGGAGCCAGAAGCCAGTAGATACAGGCAGCCTCTAGAAGCTGGGAAAGGCAAAGAACATGTTCTCCCCTGGAGCCTATGGGACTGCAGCCTGCCAACACTCTGATTTTAACCCCATAAAGCTCATTTGAGACCTCTGACCTCTAGAACTGTGAAAGAATAACTTTTGTGCTGTTTTAAGCCACTGGTTAAGGGGTAATTTGTTACAACAGCAATAGAAAAGTAATACCCCTATGTATAGAGTTTTTACTCTTGGGAAAAAGGTGGGAAAGAGAGGAAGGGGTAATGAGAGAACCCGTAAAGGTTGGGATTTTGTTTTCTGGGCTTTTGAGGAGTGCACATAGAGGGGACAAGAAATGCTGGAGAAGAGGGAAGGAAGATTAGTGTTGGCCACCACGTGGTGTGGGATGATAAGGACAAAAATGTATAATGAGGACTTTCAGGAAGTCTGGTGTGTATTGTTACAAGTTCTTCCTGGCACCAAATAGGATTTGCTTAGGATTGACAGTATGTTTCCAAGTTATGGAACCCAAGTTGCATTTCACTTGAATCTATCACTATGCTTAGATGGAATTTAGGGTGGGAGTAAGGGGACTCAGATTTAGTTGAGTTACATATCCTCTGCTTCAAGATAACCCTACTGCTACCTTTATGGCATCATTCCACTGGGGTCTTAATGGCTTTTTATTCTTTAAATTATAATCATTTTTATAACCTAGATTTTAGTCAGTCCTGCTTTAATGCGTGTATCAAAAATGGGAATTTATTCCACTGATTAAATATACCAGGGAACAATTTGAGTATAACAAGAATTTTGTGTTTGCCTATGTGTGATTTCATCTTTGAATGCAGCAACTGCCTCCAGCTGACTTGAACTGTATAGGAATGCACACAAATGCTGCAAACATCCTCCAGCTGCCTTGATTCACCAGGTATATCATGAGCCATACTCATCCACTTCGGGTGTTATAATTTTCTGTGCTCGAAAACCCTCTGTTGCCATTTCTTGATAGCTCTGACTCTCACCTCCATGGGCAAACTTCAGGTCTTTTTCTAGGTAAGGTGCCATATTTATTGTAGTGTTTATGTATTTCTTAACTATTTAACATGTGTAAAACTGCTACCCTTTTTATTAGGCTCCTATTGTCTTTTTTAAGTGTCACTGACATCATTTTTTGAGTATTGTGCCCCTAATTTCATTTTCCCCGTAAGCTCTGTGGTTGTTATTGTGCAATGTTGTACAGCGCAATGATTTTTAGGAAAGTATGTGTCACATTATACCAGAACTGACTGTATTTTGTCTGGAAGAGGTCACATTTAAGCCTCAACAGCAACGAGTTATATCCTAGAGCGAGTCTAGGATATAGGATTTATTCTTGAGGGGGAAGAAAAAAGGGAGATGATGGAGGAAAGGAGAGAATGAAAAACCAACTATTTCTTGTTTTATACTTGGCCCAACTGAGCTCCGGTATTTTAAAACCCTGGTGCCATTCCTCCCGTGGTCCTTCCCCATTAGCACAAGAGAGTTTTTCTTGGCATCTATGGACATCCCCCCCCCCCCCCCGGCCAGGGACCACTATCAGTGTGTTTCAGAGGACCATAAACCTCCTGAAATTATTTGCAAACTTTAGCATTTATGTTTGTGGGAAGAGGAAAACCTTAAATTTCACCCACTTCTCAAAGGAAATACCAGACAGCTGCTGTTTTTGTTTTTCAGGCTCCAGAGACTTCTGTGAAGGGCAGAGTGATCCATGCTTCTTTTGTGTACATACACCACTGTGTGAGTGTGGGGCGGCTCCAGATTTTCTATACGGGAAAAGCTGAGGCGCAGCAGTCTGGCTGGACGTCATACTTGTATAGAAAGCACACTGCTTTTACTTAGCTTCTGTGTTAATGTGGCGCCTTGCAATGAGGCGGTGGGCTCTGCTACATGCATTCTTTCCAGGAATATAGCCCAGGTCATCACCACGAAAGCATGAAGCTCTAGTCACCCTCCAAGGGGATTTATGGACATATTTTAAGCATTTTATCTAATGGACTGTGCTTAGAGACTTCCTGGTCTGGGTAGGAATGAAGCCTGGGAACTGAAGGAAGGCTTCCAGCCAGGAAGAACAGGCTGAGGGTAAGAGGAATAAAAGAAAGGAGAACTTGAAGTCTGAAAATGAATGCTGCTAGTTCATGGTTTTGCGAGGGCAAAGCTGTGCTGGATATTATTTGGCCCAACTCCCTTGTCCTGTCTTGCAGCCTTTCCTTGTGATCATCATGTGCCAAATACTCCCTGTTTTCACTTGCTTTGTCCCCTCATGGTAGAATTAGATGTTTTCCACAGCAAGCTCTGGGAAGGGAGGCCTCCATTGTTTCGAATAATATTAAGGTATTCTAATATGTAGCACTCCTTCAAACTAAAGGTATTTAGACAAATGGCTCATCCCTAGGCTGGTCTCTAGATAACTATGACACCCATAGGCTCAGTGAGGCTGGAGATCAGATGTCCTTCACTCCATCAACCAAGCTCCACCAGCCTCACATCAGGAGATGTGATAAGCTCCACCAGCCTCATGTAGCATCCTGTCCAATGTCTATGATCAAGGAAACACTATTCTCTTCCTCTCTAGAGTTATGGGTGGCTATAAACATCTTCTTTCTTGGCCCTGCAGCCCCTAACACATGATCATAAAAATTTTTTAAATACAATATTGGTCTTCACTGTGTCCTCCTCTTAGGGTGTCTACTGAGCCCATGTTAATCACCTGAATAGGAACCCCCCCCCAACTTTCTCTCAAGGGGCAACAGCAGGATCTCATAGAGAGAAGTCTGCAGACTGAAGACAGGCCTCATTTTGGACAGTTACTTCTGTTTCTGGGTATAAGGATCATTTTTGGAAAATTACTACTTTTCATCTTCTAGTTACAAAAGTAATACATCTGTGTCATAAAACAAAGAATTCAAAGTACATATGTATGAAGTAAAAAGCAAAATATGAAATTACTCCCTTTCCTTCCCCAATTTTCATTCCTGGGACACTCTTGAGAGTTTACTATGTATCATTATAGACTTATTTTCTATGTACATAGAATATCAAAGGATATAGACATATAGATATTGAATAAATTAGAATTATATATGGAGATAGAAGTATATGGAAATAGAGATGCAGACATAAAAAATATGTTTTTTAATAAAAATTTAATCATACTATACATATCCTACAACTTTTTTTTTTTTACTTAACAATGCGTCAGAGACAGCAGTCCATACAGTATTCATATATGGGGCTATCTTATTTAAATAGCTGGATTAATATTTCATTGCACAGCTGTATACCATAATTTATTCATTCATAGCCCTACTGATAGATTTTTTTTGTTGTTTTCAATTTTTATCTCCTACAAATAATGCTACAATGAACATTCTTAAACATCTATATCTTTTTTTTTAAGCAATACTGAAGCAAATTTACTTTTTATTTTTTGTTTTGTTTTGTTTTTAAAGTTTTTGTTTAAATGCTAGTTAGTAACATATAGTGTAATGTTAGTTTCAGGTGTAGAGTTTAGTGATTCATTACTTACATATACCCAGTGCTCATCACAAGTGCCCTCCTTAATGCCCATCACCCATTTAGCCCATCTCCCTCCTACCTACGCTCCAGCAACCCTCAGTTTGTTCTCTGTAGTTGAAAGTCTCTTATCATTTGCCTCCCTCTCTTCCCTCTCTTCCCCTATATTCATCAACTTTGTTTCTTAAATTCTCCATATGAATGAAATCATATGGTATTTGTTTTTCTCTGACGGACTTATTTCATTTAGCATAATACACTCTAGCTCCATTCACGTTGCTGCCAATGACAAGATTTCATTCTTTTGCTGGCTGAGTAATATTCGATTGTGTGTGTGTATGGTATGTGTAGATAGATAGATAGATAGATAGATAGATAATTTACACCCCACATCTTCCTTATCCGCTCATCAGTCGGGCATTTGGGCTCTCTCCATAATTTGACTATTGTTGATAATGCTGCTATAAACATCAGGGTGCATGTGCCTCTCAAATCAGTATTTTTGTATCCTTTGGGTAAAAAAGTACCTAGTAGTGCAATTGCTGGATCATAGAGTGGTTCTACTTTTAACTTCTTGAGGGCCCTCCATACTGTTTTCCAGAGTGGCTGCACCAGTTTGCATTCCTACCAACAGCGTAAAAGGGCTCCCTTTTCTCCTTTTCTCTGCATCCTCACCAACATCTGTTGTTTCCTGTGTTGTTAATTTTAGCCATTCTGACAGGTGTAAGGTGGTATCTCATCATGGTTTTGATTTGTATTTCCCTGATGAACATCTATATCCTTAAGCATATGTGAAATACATCCCTTTAGGATACATATCCCACATTTCATTTTCCAGTTGGTAAGATTATATCCTTTTAATAATTTGATAGAAACTGCCAAATTGCCCTCCAACATGCCATATCAATTTACACTCCCACCAACAACAGTTTCCTTTGCTCCTCCACTCTCAAATACTTTATGTTATGAATATTTTAATACTTCCCAATATGCTTGGGCAGAAACATAGTATCTTGTCATTGGTTTGTCTTTCCTTGATCAATAGTTAAGTTTGGCTTATTTTCATATCTTTATTATCACCTTATTTCTTTTTTGTGAACATCCTTGTTCCTATTCTTTGCCATATATTGGGTTGTTTCTTGCTTGTAAGGCTCTTTTTCTATTAAAAATATGTTAAACATGTTGATATTATTTCCTTTATGGTATCTTTTACCATATGGAAATTTAAAATTTTTATGTTATTACATCTGAGAATCTCATGTTTTACGACATGAACTCCTATTTAATATCAAAAATGTCTTACTTTCCATAATAGTAAATGGTAGTAATTGCTTTAGTGTTCATCTTGCTTGTGTAATTCCAATGCCAAGGGGGTCCCTATGAACTCAGGAGTGCTTTTAAATGAATTTGCACATAATTAATCATTAGACAAGCTATATACTTTTTTTGAAAAATAATACCCATATGGTTGAAGATGATTTAGCCAATCTATAGACAATGCCCCCTGTATAGATGGATTCATGGATTCATTTTTAGAACAAGTTTTAGACATAATCTATAATTATTTTGTACATTTAAATCCAATCTTAAAGCACACTCAGGGGGACAAGGTTCTCAAGAATCCTGAAATGGCATCTGGGGCATCAAAATCAGTATTTTTCAGTGCCATTTTAGTGCTGAATGTTTGGGACAGTTTCCGTACTTTAGTTCTTTAAATATTGATTTTCCGTGTACAGTGTGTACAGTTCTAATAAACAAGAGTAACTGAGGAAGGAAAACAGACTCTGTGAGATTTTCTCACAGAAAAGGCTCAGGGCTCAAAGTCTCAAAGGAATCACCCTTTAAATGGAGAAATAGTCACACCTGAGAGATTCTTCTGCCACTAATAAAGGGGGAAAGGGTAGCTCCTGTTAGGAAGAGACCTTGGACCAATCAAAAAAATAGTAATATTAATAATTATTAGAACAAACACTTATATAGCTAAGTGCTTTACAGACATTACCTCATTTAGAGCAACAATGTGAGTAATAGGTGCTCTGATTATCCCTCCTTACAGATAAGGAAATCAAGGCACAAAGACTCTAGTGAAACATTGAACAATTGGGTGAACTGCCTATAGAGCCTGACCACTTCTCTCCACAACAGGAAACTTCCTTCATTGCCAATAACACTGGGTTATAGCAGAATAGTCTGTGCAGTTCATGATACTCCATGAAAGGACTGGGCCCCAGTGATGATGCTTCAAACACGTGGATTTGGGATAAGGTGGGGTAAGGAGTCCTGTTGCAAAATTATTCCTGGTGGCATCCAGAATGTAAATGTATATCTTGTCTGGGTTAATTAAATAATCAGCTTGCAATCTGGGTTGGAATAACCAGTTGCCTCTCTTTGATTTATTAATTATTTAGTCCAATGAAAGACTTGACAATAATTTTCTGATGTTTTTTTTATATTCACAAAAGAAGAAAGAAAAAAGTGAATAAACTCCTACAGTCATTTGGGTCTTGAATAGCATAGACAAAATCAATCAGAAAATCAGCTATCTTGACAGTTTCATAGCCAAAAATGTAGCTAAATGATTTACATCTATTTAATTTTCCACGTTATTCAAGCCTTCTCATGGTAATGAGAGCATTAGAACACTCATCTACTCCAGTTATCTCCCGGAATTTTAAAATAGACACCAAGGGGGAAATCAGTACAGAGGGAGACAAAAGAAACGTGCTTATAGAGAGAGTTAGCTAAAAATGGATAGTTCAATGGTTGTGGATATCCACAGTTGAGTCATCACAGGTCATGTCAGTGTATTTAACAAAAGTCCTGTTACTTCTGCCATCTGTATGTGTATCATCAACTGGAGGCTTAAATGGCATGACAGTGATGTAGGACTCTGGTCCTTGACTTGATTTTTACCCAGCTTTCAGAAACACTGCTCTGATCATTGCTGATGTGTTTAGAGAATAACTTTTCATGGAGTTGGTGTTCAGATCAACATTTAGAATGGAGACCTTAGAAAATAAAAACATTTAAAAAATTATAAAAACGGGGTGCCCAGGTGGCTCAGTTGGTTAAGCTCAGGTCATGATCTTGCGGTTCGTGGGTTCAAGCCCTGCATTGGGTTCTGTGCTGACTGCTCAGAGCCTGGAGCCTGCTTTGTATTCTGTGTCTCCCTCTCTCTCTGCCCCTCCCCACTCATGCTCTGTCTCTCTCTCTCTCTCTCTCTCTCAAAATTAATAAAAACATAAAAATTATAGAATGGAGACCTTAGAAATATAAGGATTAAGGCACTTGAAGAAGGTCAACAGTAACCATTGAGAATGATGACCCCTGGATGACCACAACCCAAATGATCCTAGTAGCCCAGGAAAGCTGAGTGTTCACCTCCTTCTCCTTTGACTCTGACTCACTTTCTCTCTGGATCTCTCTATTCTTCCTTTCTCTTCTGTTTCTTACTCACTCCAGATTTCTTGTTTCTTCTCCTTCCCCAGATTGGTTTGCGTCCATCCTAATTTGTTTCTTGTTCAATCCTCATACCCTGAAACCAAAATGTATTTTAATTATAACTGTTTTATTAAACAAAGCCTTCTAGTTTCTAAGTATTAAATTTAAATGACTAGAGTGCTATATTCTCTTTTAGGAGCAAGGAAAGCTCTTTTTTATGACCTTTGGTATTCGATCTTTGTCGTTTTCTCCCCCCTCTCTCTCATGAGTCAATGACACTTTTACAGAAAAACAACACTTTGCCTTTTCCTGATTTATAAAAATATAAGTCACAGAAAGCTGTAAAAAGGCACTATCTGCTTAGCATCGGGGAAAAGATAATTTGGGAGTATCCTTGTTTACTTTCTGAATCTCTAAGGAGCTAGGAGCTATTTTAGAAAGAGCTCTCACCTGTGTTAATTTTTCCCTGTTCGAAGCTCTCTGAGCTGCTGCAGTCGTGGACCTCTGTGGAAACCTCTACACTGTTAGTTCCTACTTTGCACATAATACACCCCAAACCTGAGAAACACACATAAACAAACACACACACACACACACACACACACACACACATCATCATCATCATCATCATCATCATCCAGCAGGTACCACCAGGGAGAAAACAATTTTACGTGAGTATTTCTGTTTTATTTCCTTCACCTACTAAGTTTTATGTGGATATTCCAGGAAGAGAAAGCTATTTGTTTATATGTTTCCCATATAATACTTGCATATCATAATTGATGTACAATAATAGTTAATTAAATTACATTTATTACTGGGTGGAGGTTTCCTGCGACAGGGCTCAAGGAGGGTTTTATGAAAAAGGTATTAGAATAAAAAGTCCTTGATAGCTGAAAGCTATGTGTAGAATAAACGTTCGACGTGTTGTGCATTCTGAGAGCATTAAACTACATCTGGTGGGGATTGTGAGGTGACTTGGTTGAGATGGAAGGACGGTCCCACTCACATGAGAGTTTAAGGGAGATTAAGGGAGTCTGGAGACCAAACTAGAGGAAAATGAGAAAATACATTGAATGTATGTTTTGTCTACATATTTAGTGAACATATTAAACGTTAATATGTGCCACAAATAAGGTGACTTTCAATAAGGTAAAATTTGACAAAGCTTGGAGTAATTGATCGATAAACACCTGTAGAAGTTTTAGGAGATGCATTATCTTACTATGTTAACAAAGCAATATTGCTGCCCTGGCAGGGATCCTTGGAGAGGTTGCCCTGCAGGTGAAGAGGAAGGAAGGTGGGCAGCATTTTGTACCCCTCCACCCCTATTTTAATGAGAAAAAATCCTCTTTTATCTGTTTTACACATTGGGTCCTGTTAAGAGTTAGTTTAGAAACAAGGTTTACCCTTTAGGAAAAAAAAAAAGTTTTAAAGTGACTGATTGAGCCCCCTAGTTGCAGAGCCCAGGGTAGTGGAGTCACCTGCCCATGTCCAGGTGTTCTGCCTTGGGTGAGGAAACCACGGCATGGCCCACAGAGGATTTGGAAGGCCCACTGTTGCACTGTGGCCCACAGGTTGCTAATAGATAATTACAGTTAACATTTACTGGATACATACTCTGTACCAGGCGTTATTTCAGTTTTGTACGTATTCTACATTTCAGTATCCTTAGACAACATATTCCATATATTAATATATCACAAACCAGGCTGCCTCTTACAGTGGATGACAACTTAGAGTCAATGAAGTACAACACGCCACCTAACCCTCACCTTTATGAGGTAACTATTATTTTCACTCATTTTAGAGATGAGAAAACTGAGGCACAAAGAGTTTAGGAAACTTGCCCAAGGTCACACTTGTAAGTGCTAATGTGATCTGCTAAAACACCAAGATTGCTATTGGCAAGGTGGAAAGAGGCCTAAGATGATTCCTGTTAGTACTAGGTATAGACGATTGAATATGGGAACCAGTGACAATAAATCACTGGCATAATATGAAGTTATATGCAACCTGCTAGGAAAAGGAAGCCTAAGACTTAAATTTCTGTGTGTTTCTATCGATTCTGCCTTCTCTCACTAATCTTATTCACAATAAAAATCACCAGCTTTTTAATAAGACAGATGTCAAGAAATGTTCTGCCTTTAAAGGATATATGTTAAGTCCATTAAAACTGATCCTTGCACATAGCAGGGACCTGTTAAATGTTAGTTCCATAACTTTCTTCAGGGGTCAAAAAAAACCCAGTTTCTCATGGATCATACTTTTAAAATGTCATACTGGTGGCTGCCACATCTGATGCTAATTTATTTGCCAAATAGGCATTGGAGAATACTGTGGTTAGAGCTTTGACAATTTCAGTTGATTTCTGAACAGATTTGTCATATGTAAAACAATTTTCCTGACTACTCAGGAAATAGGAAAGGCCTTCAAGTAAAGGAGGATCATCTATAACTGTGTCCTGTACGCTCACTGGAATACCATGGAGTAAAGGTGAAGAGAATTAAAAATGAATAGCTCTGATCAGGTGCAGAATGTCCTGATTGTTAGAATGATGAATAAGAACAAGACCCACAGGGGAGCTCAGTATACTTCCGCTTTGTGTGCACGAGGTGGGGAAAATACACGGTTTCCCTGTCACCTAGTGAGAGCAAATGGGCAAATGACGTGAAGGTAGCATACGTCACCTAAGAGGTCTGTGGCTTAGGAACATGCTGAGTCAATTTGCTACTTGAGAATTTACATCACCTTGATGGTGGACTTCCCCAAAAGTGGAATTCTAAGCAACCTCATATCCCTACCTGGGGAGAGCAGAGATTTCCTTTTTCCTCTATCTCTCTGACAGTCCAAATCGTGAGGTGGATACATAGCAGACCCTGTTCCCTCCACCCACATTTTCCTTTACATAACAACAGAAAAAGGGTTTTCCTACAGCTTAGTCACTGGCAGATTAAATAGCATTCTGAAAATAAGGAGGCAAAGTGACAAAACTGCTTTCAAGGAATTTGTTTTCAACCTCTAAGTTGAGGAGTCTTGAATTCATTATTCAGCATTTACCATAAAAATGTACCAATCTGAAAGATAAAATAAGTTGCTACTTAAAACAATAAATAGGAAGCATTACATCATCAGAAAACATTTCTTGAGCCTGTGTGTATTTGGTATTTCTTTAGATGCTATCAGGTCACTGCTCTGTGAAGACACACGGCAACACTTAATGACACACGTGCTTGAGAAAATGAAAGCACGCCGGCCTTTATGTGTGAAAATGACACTAAATACGATCAGACAAATGTGCATTCGAGGTTTGTTTTTCAGTTGCACTGAGGTTTTTTTCCATGATTTCTATTCACATTTAGTGCTGCCGACCCGTGTTATGATTTTAAGATGATTAGCCAGAGTTAGAAGTATCGGCTTTGTTCACAAAAGGTTTTTTGTCTTCGAGATTTTCATAGGAATTAAAATCATGAGCAAGTGCCTAGCACCATACTATGAAGCTTCAGTAAAAATAATCTGGACTTCCATGAATTTGGGGCTAGGCTAGTAAAACACATGTTAGTGTAAGACACTGGTAGGATATGGAAGTCGTGACAATATTAGTTATATCTGAATTAATCTGATAAAATTAGTTGGGTGAATTATGAAATAAAAATTTTACCAATTTAACAAGTCGGTGGGGTTCCTTCATTAGGCTTAGCATTAGAATTCATCTTGATAATATTGGGTTAAATTCCTTGGTCATTTTTTTCCCCCTTTTTAGGCAGAAAAACCTCAGATAACTGCCTCCTGCCACAGCATAAAGACTCTGTATGACTGCCTTGCTCACTGCTTTCTCTTCAGGGTCTGGCACAATGCCTGGCACAGAAAGGCACTTAATAAGTATTTGTGACTTGTCTACATTAATGGTTGATTGATTGGCTGATTGAAAGACTTAATTCATTAACTGATTATGGGCATATACAAGACATGTAATTGGATGTAGTAGGAAACCAATCATCTACTCAACCTTGATTCTTGCAAGTAGAATGAGACTTAGCAGGCACCAAAATGAGAGAGGCCACCTATGCTTAACCTAAGCATTGCAAAAAGCAGATAACTCAGGTTCTAGAAAACAGATGGTGACTTCCCTGCAGTGATAGTCACCCAGGAAAGCATGAAGGTGTAGCCTAGATAAGACAGTTTCCATTTGTGAAACAGAAGCATTTGTTAACACAGAAGCGGTCACTTGAACAGAAAGCTAGGCAAATGCCTTGAGCCGTTAAAAAAAAAAATTTCCTTCAGAAAAGCATTTCTTTTGATGATAACTTTAAAAAATAATTTATGTAGTTTCTTTTTCAGTAGCCGTGCTCGATCTGTATCGTGCAGCATTATTAGCATTTGTTAACAACAGAAGTGGTAAGGAAATTACTCACCACAATTGTTAGATTGGGTTATTAGAGGCAAAGAGAGAAGAGTGGCCTTCAGGAGTATTCAGTTCAAATCGCTATAGTCAGCAGAGGTGTGGGCCATAGTGGGGGAGGATGTGAGAATGGAGGAGGGAATTGGCTTGCCTCAGTTTCTGGTGAAGCATTAAAATTTGTAATGCAAGCCACTTAGCTTGCAAATGCAATTGGTTTCTTTTGTTCTAGAAGAGAAAGGTTGCTGGGGAATAAATTCAGATGAGGAATAAATACAGCTCTAAACTTTCTTTGAGTTTGTATTTCATGAAAGCCTCACTTATAGAAGTAAGGTGATGGCTCAGGAAAGTAGTATGTGTACTTTTTTTGTTTGTTTGAGACTGGAAAATTAGATTGTATCAATCTTTTCTCAAGAATGATTTGGTGCCATGGATTAGGTCTCCAGTGACAAATTTGCATGTCTCATGTGCCTTGGTCTCTGTGTGTCTGCATAATGAAGGCATCTTTGTTCATTCAAAATTCATTCATAAAAAATTCATTCATTCAACAAGTATTTATTGAACATCAACTAGTCATACTTTGTCCTCTCTCTTTTCTGTGTGTGAAAAAATAGAATCCAACTGTTTTTCATTGCACACAACTTGCAAATGTTTTAGCAGGGATTTCCTAGCATATATAGTACTTTTGTGAAAATGAAAAACAAAAACAAAAACAGCTCCCTCTCTGTGCAAAAGAATTATTTTCAAAAGTCCCTGTTCCTCTGAGTGGAGGAAGCCCTATGCCCTAGCTGAGAGGAGTGCATTCTGGATTTCAGCCCCTAGCTGCGCACCATTTTGCAGTACACAAAAGTCATACCTATATGTAGAAGCTAGTCTTAGGTAAAGCCTTACTGGGTTTTGTCCAATTTTTGATGATTTGGACCAAGTGTGAGGAGAGTTCCTTCAATCTATGTTAGACAAAGAATCTCTATACCAAAGACTCTGGTCTCACTTGTTCATCCACCAAATGAGGAAGTTAGACTAGATTCCTAAAATATGCATTTTGGTTATATAGTAGGGGGGACAAGAGCATGGGCTTCAGAGTCAGACTACTTGAGTTTGAATTCTGGCTATATGATTTAAGAGCAATTTGATCTTGGAGAATCTCTTTGACCCTCAGTTTCATTTGTAAAATGGAGGAGGTATAGTGCCTAGTACCTAGTTCATAGAGTTACTATGAGAATTAAATGTGATATAGCATGTGAACACTTGGTCCAATATCTGGAGTAAGTATTCAAGAATCATTAGCCATTACGATGATGATGATGATGATGATGATGATGTCGACGATGACAGTGTGATTCCACATCTCAAGAAAATGAAGGACAGCCAATCCCATCTTTTGCCTAACAGAGTTCTAGCATCAGTAATCTCACTAACACTTGTTTATCCACATTTTCCACTCAGCCAATTACAACACTTTCTGGGTCACTAAGGTAAATAAGGACTTTCATTTTGTAAGCCTTGATAAGGCTACTGCCCTCTATCATCTAATAGTACTGTAATATCCCTATAGACACTTGCTATCTTTCTAGGAGAGAGTCAAGTAGCAGGCAGTTTTGCCTGAATCAAATAATTTGTGTTTGATTCCAAAAGCAGCCTCTAGAGATTCTTAAGAATAATCCATCAAGCAGAGGAATTCCTGAAACACCAAAGAAGGACAGTGTATCAGCCATTACTGTATAACCAACAGCCCTAAAACATAGTGGCTAAAAGCAACCACCATTTATTATTTCTCATGAGTCTGTGGGATGACTTAATAGATCTGCTGATCTGGGATAGACTTAACTCATCTTGGCTGGGCTCACTCAAGCGTCTGTAGTCAATAGCATATTGAGCTTGGCCTGGACACTAAGTTCTCCTTACATGGCTCCCGTATCCCTCCAGCCTAGGCATATTTTGATGATGGTGGCAGGGGTCCAAAAGAGAAAGGAAATAACAAGTCTTTTTTTTAAGTCTCTGCTCTGTCAAGTTTACTACTATCTCATTAGCCAAAGCAAGTCACATGACCAAATTCAGAATCAGCATGGAAGGATACCACCAAAGCATATGGATAGAGCGGGGCATGAAAACTGGGGCCACAAGTACAATCTACCACACACAGTAAATACTAGTTTTAAAGATTTCTAGCTTATACATTTATCTAGTAGTCAGCTTCGTTTTAATATTCAGTCACACACACACACACACACACACACACATATTCATATACTTTTTCTTGCTTTATTCACAAGAAATGTCTTGAAAAGCAGTACAAAATCCAGAAAAAGAAAATCCAGACAAAGAACAGAAAGCTTTAACATTTGAATGTTAAAGATTGAGCAAAATCTTAAGTTCTCTTCATGAACTTACTCTAATTTGTTCTTTTAGAAATCAGTTAGCAAAATCCTTCTAAGGCAAATAGAAAATAAAAAGGTAGGGTGAATTTATCCCTGCTAGGGTAAAACTGAAACATTGGATTATGCAGTATAGAAGACTGTCTTAGGCTAGACTAGCCTTGAAAAGGGGAGCCTAGCTCGACTAGCCTGTGGAAAGAGGAAGCCTAATCTAGCTTCTCTTTTTCATAACAATTAGGTGTTTTAGCTCCATAGAAGCCACTCAGAAAGAGCAGACAAGCACCCATCAAATAGCTGGTTCCAACTGGCTTGCAAAATCCTAGTTACTATAACCTGCACGTCCTCCAAAGTATATAAGCTGCCTGTTAGAATTCTCATTTGGATCTTTGCTTTAGGATCTGCAAAAATACTCTCAAAATTGGCACATATACCTCCTAATTTAGTTTATACCTCCAAATTCTGTCATAGCAACACAATGGCTCAGACCCTTAAATAAACCTCCACATAATTTAAAGACACCATGTGGTCTGCTGTCCTCTAACTTATTAACCAAACCAGTTTAATATTCTCTCATAGGACCTAGTTTCCAACAATATCGTCATTTTGTTCCCTGTTTTTCTCTAGACCTTGCAGCTCTTTGCCACATCTTCTCTTAAATGTGGTGACTGGGCTGCCCAGGGTATGATAAATGGGGACAGTTCCCAGGCCCTACACCTTGTGTGTCCCCACCCCACCCCAACTGCACCGCATGCACATTATAATGACAGGTGGCTAGGAAATGACTCAGGAGGTGGAGTGTGGAGGAACAAGAGGAGATTTCCAGCACAAGTGTAGAAAAACACTTGAAGGTTTCATATATAAGTGTACTCCATCAATAAACTCATCCTTCCTCATCACAGCAGATAGTAGCAGAGTCCTTCCTTTTTACCACGGACTCTTTAGGATGCAGGTAACTAATTAAGATTCCTATCTCCTTCCAAGTTCATCTTTATTTTTTTATCTTTATTTTTGAGAGAGACAGAGACAGACAGAGTGCGAGTGGGGGAGGAAGAGAGAGAGAGGGAGACACAGAATCCCAAGCAGGCTCCAGGCTCTGAGCTATCAGCACAGAGCCCGAAAGGGGAGCTCAAACTCCCCAACCGTGACATCATGACCTGAGCCGAAGTTGGATGCTTAACCAATTGAGCCACCCAGGTGCCCCCCGAGTTTATCTTTAATATTTACTGTAATAAAAGGTCATCTAAACTAAAAACCAGCCCCAAATGATGTGATTTACCCTCACCTGTCTGCACCAACCATTGTTAGTAACCACCATTGTGGGTTATCACTGATAAGTGACCCCAGGTACCCAAAATCTATAACTCTAAAAATGGTAAACAAAAAAAAACACCACCCCAAACTCTAGCTTTTATAAGTCATTCTTCTAACCATGCAGCCTGATAAGTGTTTCTCTTCTGATCAGTCCTCTTATGCTCACTATATTCATTTTGAACTACTACAATCCCTGGTCTTTTCCCCCTTGTGCCTTTCCTTGTCTTTTTTTCTTAACTACTCAAATCCTACCATTTTCTCACAAAAGTAGCAGAAATGGATTGACTGAGTGCATAAAGAAGAGAGTTATCTCTACAGGACCTGCTTTACATACTTGCCTCTTCCTTGTGGAGCATTATGTGAGACAAGTCCTACAGGATCCATTCTGGGAACTGTGGCCTAACTTGTAAAGGCATATCCCCAGCACAGACCTCGAGCATCTCTCCCAAGCGAAGCAGCTGAATAGAACAAGCCTCCCTCATTCAGGTTTTCCACCTAGTCATTGAGTCCCAGCAGGCTAACTTCAGTGGCCACCACTCAGGCAAATGGGGAGATAACATAAAATATCCTTAAAGTTCTCTTTGTTAGTAATCTAGCACACAAGTAGGCATTTCTCCCACTGATTTTCCGAATCTAGAGTTTAGGATCATTCATTCAGTCAACAAAGATTTGAATGCATATTTGGTACCAGGCAAATAGACCAAGAATGCCAGCCCTCATGGAGATTATATTCAGATGGGTGGAAACAGATAATGAACAGAGATAATAGCACAAAATGTAAGGCACAGATAATTGCTTAAGAGAGAAACAGTAGAGGAAGATAGGGAATGTGGGGGGCAGTAAGAGGTACTATTTTTCATAGTGTACACAAAGAAAGTCTTAGGAATGAAAAAGTGAGGAAGTAAGCCATGTGAATATCTGCCAGAAGAACATCCCAGGCAGAAGGAATAGCCAGTGGAGATGTAAAGTAAGCAGTTAGATGTACAAATTTTGGAGTTTGAGAGAGAGTTCAGGCTTGGAAATATAAATTTGGAGTGATTAGCATGCATGTGGTGTTTAAGCTGAGGAGCTGGTTGAGATCACCAAAGGAGTTAGTGTAGATGAAGAAAAGAGGAGGTGTGAGAATTAAGCCTCAAAGTTTAAACTTTGGAATGATGAGGACCAATCAGCAAAGGAAACTGAAGAAGAATGCCCACTGATGAAGGAGAAAAACTCAGAGTGGAAGCCAAATGAAGAAAGAGGAAGTGATCTACCCAACAAAATGCTGATAGATGAAGTAAGCTGTAGGCTACAAACTGACCTGGATATAGCTGTGGGAGAAGTCATTGGTGAACTTAAAAAGGACTATTTCAGTGAGTTGGTAAGGACAAAAACTGGGTTTAAGAGAGAATGGGAAGTGGGGCATCTGGATGACTTAGTTAAGCATCCGACTCTTGATATTGGGTCAGGTCATGATCTCACTGCCTTTAGATCGAGCCCCACGTTGGGCTCCACACTGACAGCACAGAACATGCTTGTGATTCTCTCTCTCCCTTTCTCTCTGCCCCTCCTCTGTGCACACACACTCTGTCAACATAAAAAAATAAACTTAAAAAAATAAAATTTCTTTTGAAAAAAAGAGAATGGGAGGCAAGAAAATAGAGTCAGTGGGAAGAGATCATTATTTCAAAGAGTTTTGCTGTAAAGGGGAGCAGGGAAATGAAATTGTAGGAAGAGAGGGGTGAACGGTCAAAACTATTTTTAAGATGGTAATAATAGTAGTCTGTTTTTATGCTAATGGAAATGATCTACTAGAAATGAGAAAATTGATGATAATGGAGGTGGGGGAAAACTTGCTGCAGTGATGTCCTTGAGTGATTGAGTGAAGGTGGGATCTAGTGCCCAAGTGGAGGGCTTACCCTTAGGAACACAAACTGTTTGTCCAGTGTAACAGGAGAGAAAGCTGAGTATATGGACACAGGTATAGCTAGGTAGGTAGATAGAGTGGTGAGAGTATGAAGAAGACCTCTTCTTCTTTTTTTCTTAATTTTTGAGTTTTTAAAAATTTATTTTGAGAGAGAGAAGGAGAGCACAAGCAGGGGAGGGGCAGAGAGAAGGAGAGAGAGAATCCCAAGCAGACTCCGCAGCATCAGTGCAGAGCCTGATGTGGGACTCAAACTCACAAACTACAAGATCATGACCTGAGCCAAGATCAAGAGTTGGGCACTTAACCGACTGTGCCACTCAGGCACCCTGAAGAAGTTCTCTTCTGATTGTCTCTATTTCCTCAGAAAAAAAATGGCAGCAAGGTCATTAGCTGAGAATGCAGATGGGGAAGGAGGAAATGGAAGAGAGGATAAGATATGAAATAATCATATGAGAGTGAGAGAGAGTGAATGGGGGAATTTTGTGCGATTATAGGGTAGCTCTGTGGCCCATTTGCGGTTGATGGTTATGCATTTTTAGTGAGACCAGTTCACATAGAGGCATGTTTCTCTCCAGCCAAGCTCAGCTGTGTGCATGTGAGCACATAATAATAGGTGTAGAGGTGGATTTAACCATGGTTGTACTTTTGCTACATGAAGACGGAGTGAGAAAGGGGATAATAATGATGATGGATAGGAGGCAAGTGATGACATGAAGATGGAGTAGGGGACAATCCAAAGTTAGTAGGGTCAATAAGTTGCAGGTGGTGACATGGAGGATCGTTGGCGTCAGGGCACTAAAGAGAATCAGCTGGAAAGACAGGAGGTGGTGGTCAGAAGTGGGATGCTTGGAATTGAGGTTATAAAGGGATTAACGTGATCGATAATGACAAGGTCTAGTAGGATATGACCATGGAAGTGAGTGGCAGAGAAATTATCTTTGACGATCTTAGGCAAGATCTTTGAAAGACATGAGGTCAAGGAACTGACAGGCCAGAATATCAGAAGCATTACCTGTGTGAACATTTAAATCACCAAGAATTGTCAGGAGCAATGTTGAAGGAAGTGACAGTTAGCTAAGGATTAAAATTTCAAGGAATGAGGGAAAGGGACCTGGGATATGTTTTTGAGGGGAGCAGGGGCGGATAACACACAGAAACAAGGAAACTAGTGGTATGGGCCTTATGGCATGCAATTCAATGCAGGTGTTTTGTTTTTAGGGTGGAGGAAGCAAGAGTAATCTGGAATTAGCAATAAGGAGCAAGTCATTTGCCATCTTGTTTTCTTTCCTCTTCATCTCTTGCATCTCCTATAATATATCCTTCCAGTTAGGTATTTTAGAGGCATATTGCTTCTTGACTTTCTTTACTCAAATGTTTTTTCTTATTGTGGTCATTTAATGCCCTAGGGATCTAATGCTTGGCACTGACTGAACATTAGAATCACCTGATGAGATTTTTGAACATTCCAATGTGTACACACAGGCCATTTGAGCTATACTGATTTAATTTTTCTGGGGTGGGGCCCAGGCATCTATAGTGTTTAAAGTTCTCTAGGTGATTCTAATGGACAGACAAGTTAAGAACCACTGCCCTAGGGAAAAATGTGAAAAGGTTTGAGCGTTTGTAGGCATATACATTTTTATAGAGAATGGTCCATGGTTTTCATCACATCCTTGAAAATATTCCTGACTCAAGAAGATTAACACGAAGCCCCTTATTTTTCTAATGAGAAAACGTAAACTTCATTGATTTTTAAAAATCTTTTACATTACAGATGGAGATGCGACTTGAGAAAAGAGAGAAATCTGGGAAGAAACATACCAATCTATGTAAAATGATGGTGTCTGTTCCGAAACATCAGCAGGAATTTGCAACATCCATGAAGTGGAATCCATGAGGCTAGCCCACTACACTGTACATCCAAGATCATCTCTGCCCTTCCTTCCTGCCCTCTAAAAATGCGAAATGTACCTAGGTAACTGACGCTGGGGCTCTCTCACAGATGGTTTCTGCGTAGGAGTGTTGCACACGCCAGGCTCACTTAGCACCTGCGTTTTATGATGTGAAAACTGCACATCCATCATATGAGCATCACCTCAAATTGTATAATTTTTTCTCACAAAGTGGAAAAAAGAAGTTTCAGAATATGCATTCAACTTCTTCTGGCCTGCTAAAGGAACAAGATGGGTCAAGAATGAGGTCACAGTGTTGGGGAGCTCTGGAGGCAGAAGCCCTCTCTGAGGCTGTGATGTACTTTGCTTGCTGTGTCCACACTCTTATTGTCCCTTCACTGCTGCAGCAGGGCCAGCCATCAGTGCACTTAATTTTGTGAATTTACTCACATATTAATATGCTTGCCAATATTAACTTGATGGTTCTGGTTCCTTCACCACAGGCCTTAAATCTTTGACAGGGAAGACAGGAATGTCTTGGAATCCTGTACTTTAATTATAATCATAATCTTTTCTTAGCCATCATTTATCTATTCAATTGGGATTCTGAGATGCCCAAACCAAGCTATGACATTTCTAAGCAGTTAGCAAAAGGATGACAGGGAACTATTTATAACTTGTTAGAAAAGAAAGATGCTGGTGAAAGTAGTGGCCAGAAGAAATTCCTAAATATATGTTCCCTGGCCATGAAATTGCCCATCTCTAGCCTAGTGAGCATTAATGCATGCTTGTCCCCACACATATTAGGGGGGAAAGATTGGCAGATAGAACATGTCCATGGATGCACTGGGTAAAAGTGCAAGTGGCTTCTCCTTCTTCCCTCTTTTCTCTCCCTTTCTTCCTACAACTGGCCCTTTTCTCTTTCTGCTTGTAGTCCTCTATACCAACCTCACATGCACAATTGACTCCTACCCCCACATGTCATCCACTGACTCATGCTCTCATAGTCACCCACACAGTTGCTCACTGTGTGTTCCTTTCATGTCCGTTTCTGTCCAGATGCCTTGGTTTTTTAGCTTTTGCCTGATTCTCATCAGGAGAATCCTACAGGTCTGTAGGCCTTTGGAGTCCAAAGCAGCTAAACCAGCCACAGGTTGACCTGTGACTCTCCCCACTCCTCCAGTATTTAGATCAACTTTTGGAGGAGTCAGTGATAACACGCATAAATCTAGAGAAATAAGCACAATGTCTCTAGAGTAAAGGCTGCAAATTAGCAGCCCTTAGAGGACTCTGATCAGTGTTCTCTTTAGTCTACAAAGGATCTTAAAAATATTGTTAGGGCCATGTTATCTTTAGCAAAAATATTGAGTGAACATTTTAAGTTAGAAGATATTATAACTTTTATGTAACAGAGTCTACATTCCAGCCAGGCAATCATTGGTTACAGTTGATTCACTCTATGCCCCTTAGACAGGGTTTAAGTTTTCCAGTTTCCCCCCACCACCCCTCATCCATCCCAACCTCCTGCCTCTTCACTCATTTATGGTACTTGTCCAGCTCATGGAGGCATTTGTGCTGGACATCTTCTCTACAAATACCACAAATGGAATCCAACCCAGGAAAACAAGATCCCAAACCCAAAAAGATAAACCACCCTGGTGGTTGTGAAAACTGAAAAAGAAGACCTGCCCCTGGCTCTTTGGGCATCTGCTTTGGGAACAAAAGAGCATCTGCTTTAGAAACAAACACTCCCAGGTCTAAGTCCAAGCTCAACTACTTGCTAATAGTTTAACTTTGGATGAGTCACTTAGCTGCTACAAACTTAAGTTTTCTTTTTTATCAAATTGAGGTGTTGGTTGAAACATTACTGTGAAATAATTTATGTGATAAAATACCTAACACATTAAATGCTAGCTGCTATTAATATCTACTTACCCTCTCCATTCTGGCCCATACACATTCTTGAGTACTAATGAGTACACATGAACAGTACTTATGAACATGTCAGCAGGGGAGAAAGGGTGATGCCAACAATATTGGCCAGTGATGATGAAGCCAAACAAGAGTATTCCTGAGATTTCTGGGATGCCCACAGAGAGTTAGATGGGCAGAAGCTCTTATCATAGTACCTACAAGCAGGACCCTAAAATTCATCAAATGTTTTGTATCTCTGCTATGCTGATAGACCAGGAGAGAGAGGCCAGGGATCTGAACTACAACAATGATAGAAGAGAAGGAAAGAAAGGGACATATTTAAGAAAACTGTAAGAATTAAAATTGATTGGTATGTAAGGATTACATTGATTTTGTACTCTGTCAACTTTACTAGTTATAATTACATTTCCCAGAATTTCTTTCTCTGTACAGTTCTGGGTCAAGGGTGGTCACACAAGGCATTTGGCCATGGTTTGGAAGGTGGAAGTGAAACAGCAGCAATCACATTGTCACTGATCTGCTGACTCACCTGAGCAGCACCTGGCCCATACCTTGTCTAGCTATTGCCCATATCTTCCTACCACCTCTCCAAGTACTGGGCTGGGCATACAAACAGCTGTCAGACTTATGGTAACAGCTTTTCCTGCTGGTCTTCAGGATTAGATGCAGTGAGAGAGACATGAGTTCCAATGTTTCCTTGTGGATTCTAGTTTATTCTTGGATTCTAGTTTTTCCTCACTCTTTTCCATGTATGTCCAGCTCTCCTTCCTGACTGCCAGCCCTCCTGACCAAGAGTGACCCCAGGCCCACCATCAGATGGTTCACTGGGATTCACAGAGGCAGTTGCCACAAAGAGCCAACAACCTTCCATGGACTTCAGCATCAGCCTTCATAGTTGCATTCCAGCAGCTCATTAGTGATTTTTCTCTGATCCTTTCTTGTCTTTATTTCCTATAATTGCATGATACGTAATTCCTACAATGAATTCCTTAGTCCTTAATTTCCACAGTGGTTCTGTTTCTTCAATGGAACCTTTACCAAAATGGGGAATAAGGGAAGAAAATGATGGAAGATTTCCAGGTCACTAGCTTGGAAGATAAACTAGATGAATGTATGTGAAGAATGTCCAAAAGACAGCTAATGACATACATCTAAAGCTCTTGGAAAGACTACCCTAATGGCTCTAAAAAGAATGGAAGAAGCATTAGATTAATCTAGAGAACCCAGGTCTCTAGGGAAGCTCTCATTCCCAATTCAGGACTCACTTGCATCAAGGCTTCCATCTCTAAATCAGATTTATCTACTTCACTACTCTGGCTGTGCATACTCTAAATTTTCTTTTTTTACATTTATTTATTTTTGAGAGACAGAGAGAGAGAGAGAGGACACAGGTTAGGGGCTGGGAGGGCAGAGAGAGAATGAGACACAGAATCCAAAGCAGGCTCCAGGCTCTGAGCTGTCAGCACAGAGCCCAATGCAGGGCTCGAACTCACAAACTGAGAGATCATGACCTGAGCCATAGTCAGATGCCCAGCCAACTGAGCCACCCAGGCACCCCTGGTTGTGCATATTCTAGAGCTGAATCTGTCTTTGGGCACATCAGATACTATCCTTAGAGAAGTAATGGCCATACTATTCAACATATATCTATCAATATAATTTCTTTATAATCCACTTTTATTGGCTTGGTATTTTTATTTTTCTTTCTATATACCAAGCATACACAGCCCTAACAATTCTGATAGATTGAGAAGATTTGCATATCAGGATAACTTTGTGACCTTAAGGAGACTAAATTTGATTATGCATTTTGGGAGAAGAGGCTGCATTGGAAGGAAATTCTCACCATCCTGATATTGCTTTTCTTGAAAGTAGAGAAAATTATGAAGAAGAAATATACAGTTTATTTTCAGGATCCATTTTCAAGGCATATCATGATGGTCTCCGTAATTTTCTCCTACTGCTCATTAATTATGCTGTCTACCACATTTATACTCTTCTATGGTGGGAAAGAGAGGGAGGTTTGAGATATGTGAAAGAAAGAGCAACTCTGCACTTGGTCTAATCTCTAATTTAGAACTGGATTTGAGGCATAACTCACAATCACTGTGTGTTTAAAGGTATTTTTTTCTGACTGGATGGGAATGACCTTATAGTTTATGAGCATTTTCTAAATATGCAAGATAACATAACTTTGTTCCTAGAATATTAAAAAGTTGTTTAATCAGCTGGTTGTTATCTGAGAATCAAAATTGTTTTTTTATATCTAGGGGAAAGCTATAAAGTAGGTGGAGTAGTAGTTCACCTCCACTACTACAGTCTTGCCCAAGCCTACATCATCTCGGTCTGGAGCATTACAAGAGACTCCTATGTGCTATACCTGCTTCTACCCTCCCCTCACAACACTCAGCAGCCAGGGGGATTCTTTTAAATATGTCAGATGATGTCATTCCTATGTTCAAACTCCCCAGTGGTTGGGTTTTCCCTTAGGATAAGTGGTACATCTTTGCAATGGCCCAAAAGACCCCACATGATCTGCTGCCCCTTAGATCTCTGACTCTCACTCTGCTCCAAATACACTGGCCTCCTGGCTATCTCTTCAGTATGCAGGAATACAGCCTCCCAAGGGCCTTTGCATTAGTTGTTCCCTTTGTTTGGAACATTTGGCCAACTTCCTCACTTCTTCAAGATTTTGTACAAATCTTACCTTCTCCATGAAGTTACCCTGACAGCTTTATTACATAGCAAACTGCCACCTGCCACCTCACTTCTGACCCTCCTTATTTTTCTGTTGTAATGATCACTTTCTAATATCCTATATAATTTACTAATATTATATGTTTATTATTTATTCTCTGTATTCTCCCACTAGAATGTAAGCTCCATCCAATGGGCAGGTCTTTGGTTTTTTGTGCCTTGATGCAAACAAAATACCAAGAACTGTGGTACATAGTAGGGGCCCAAAAAATAGTTGGAGAGTTGAGTTGAATGCTTACACTAGATAGATATTATTATATATATTCATAATCAGAAACAAATATGCAGAAAAATATGAAAAAACTTGGTTGTAGAAGGTGTTGGTCACATATGACATGATATAAATCAGAGTTAATGTGCTTACAGCTTTTGGGTCCAGATGTGATGCATGTTATTCAAATCCACACCAATATCACAGCCACCTGTTGTCCTAACAATCATAGAAACAGCTATCTCAAAATATGAGAAGAGGCAAACAAAGCATGTTTTATAAGGAATACTCAAATACTCACATGTGAAATCACTTACCCCTTGTGTAACATTTAAGGACATGGAATTTCCAATAATTGAGATATTCTAGACTTTAATACCTATTGCATGCTTTCTGTGCCTTAACTCCTATTATCCTTCCACAAGCCATCAGGTAGATATTATCATTTTGCAAATGAGGAAACTGAGATACAGAAATGCTATGTGACATCCTCAAGTGTCATACAGATAGCAAATGAATTCATCTGTACCAGGCTACCTTCTGAGACTGGTTTCTGTGGCGAGCATACATATGAACAAAAAATTGCAAGGAATTTTTGTTTTCTTTTTTCAAAAAAATTTTAATGTTTATTTATTTTTGAGAGAGAGAGTGGGGGCGGGGTGGGGGCAGAGAGAAGGAGGGAGGCACAGAATCCAAAGCAGGCTCCAGGCTCCAAGCTATCAGCACAGAGCCCAACACGGGGCTCAAACTCATGAACTGTAAGATCATGACCTGAGCCAAAGTTGGTCACTTAACCGACTGAGCCACCCAGGAGCCCCAGGAATTTTTGTTTTCTTATTTGCAGTTGGGACATGGACACTCTCACTCTGTCTCCCCCACTCTTTCCCTCTAAAAGAGGATTCTTTGCTTTCAGGGATGGTTCCTGAGCTCTGCTTTGTTGTAGGAATACAAATACTGAGAGGATAGGAAAGCTGAAAAGACAAAGGTTAATAGAGATTCCCCATAATAAAATTCTGATCAATGAAGAGAGTGACAAAAGACTACTCAGCTTGAGTTTATGGTACACCGTTTTGAAAAGATCTTGAAGACAAATTTTGGAACTAATTTGGTATCAAGGCAATATAGAGGATAAGATGGGGAAATGAGATTTTAAAGAAATTTAGCTAAGTATTCTGAAAGTAGTCCCCCCCTCCAGCACATTCAGGAGAGACTGTTGTAAAGGATTAAATAGTGTGTATCTACTTTTCAGTTGCCAGACAGCTGTTTCTTTGAATAAAAGTCTACATGGGATTGGATCACAAATTAGTTTGTTTGTATGGATTATGTTTTGAAAAGAAAGAAAGTGGATAATTAGCTCTATCATCACCGAAGTTTGAAATCATAAAATACTCTGATGCCTCCTTTAGCTATCTGTTGTTACACAGTAAATCATCCCAAAAGTTAGCAGCTAAAAACAATAATAAGCACTTACTATGTCTCACAGGTTCATCCCCATGTGGATCTCCCTGTAGGACTTTTGAGTGACCTCACAACATGGTGGCTGGCCTCCCATAGAGTGGGCAAACCAAAAGAGCAGGTGGAAGCTGCATTGTCTTTTATGACCTAGGCTTGGAAGTCACATGCCATCACTTGTACCATGTCCTACTGGTCACACAGGTCAGCTCTAATATGAGAGGGACTCACCAAAGCATGAGTACCAGGAGGCAAGGAACACTGGGGAGGGAGCTCATGTTGAAGACTGGTAACCATACCTCCCTTTTTTTCTTTCTCGCTAAATTCAAATAGTCCCTGAATACTAACTGTTCTTCCTCCCTGCCTTTTCCCATTTCCACTATCTCCACTCTTCAACTCCTACACCTTATCGTGATTATGCCCTGACTAATGCGATGGCCTCCTAATTGGTTTTCTTACCTCCAGTCCACTCCATATTTCTTTTTACCATATCTATCATTTTTCTTTAACAGAGCTTGTTCTGTAATTATAGGTAGTTTTATACATGTTTATCCATTTATTTCCCAACTAGGTGTATACCAACAGGCTTTGAAAGTAGTTACTGTTGCATACATTTGCATATCTCCACAGCTCTTAAACTGTGCCTCAGAGAGGTAGGATAAGGGGGAAAGCAGTGGAGCCTACTGGTTAAGCACAGAGTCAGACAGATGCTGAAGTTAAATCCCAGCTCTGCCACTTCCAAGCTATGTGATCTCAGGCACGTTATTCAACCTCTCTGAGCCTCTGTTTTCTCACTTCTAAAAAGAAAGTTAATCATAATTATTAATTGATAATTATAATAATTGATACACATATTAATTATTAATAGTATAATATAACTATTATAATAGTTAATAATACCTGCCTTTTAGATCGTGAGGATTAGATAAATGATGTGTGCAAAGGGCTTAGCATTATGTCTTGCACGTACTAAATGCTTAATAAATTGTAGTCATTAATATGTCACATAGTTGCCATTTAATGGTTTTTTAATAAATTAATATTGGGGAAGGAAGTATTTGGCCAGAAGGCTCTGACTCTGGCAATTCTTCTTCCACTTTCAGGGCCTTTCTGTGGAGTTCTGGACTATCAGCCTGCGGTAGAACTCTCTGCAGTGGTGGAACTAGTCTATATCTGAACTGTTCAGTGGGGTGTCTATTGAGCACTTGACATGTGGCTAATGTGAGGAAGTGTGTTTTTAGTTGTATTAAAATTTAAATAGCCACATGTGGATAAGCAGCAACCACAGTATGCAGGACAGTTCAATAATCTGTATTTCTCTAGTTCTCTAGTCTACCTAGTTCTATAGGAACACTTGAAACCAGGATTATCATGATCCAAAACCTTTTTGTCAACCATTCTGTCATACTGCCGTGTGTTCCTCACACTGCTTGCTTGGTTTTGAGTGTCCATCTGTAATCTTATTTTAATTGTACAATTACATGTGTTTATTGGAGGAAATTTTTAAAATTTAGAGAAGCTAGGGTCGCCTGGGTGACTCAGTTCATTGAACGTCTGATTTTGGTTCAGGTCATGATCTCATGGTTCGTGGGTTCAAGCCCCTCATCAGGCTCTGTGCAGACATCTCAGAGCCTGGAGCCTGCTTCAGATTCTGCATCTCCTTGTCTTTCTGCCCCTCCTCTGCTTGTGCTCTGTCTCTCTCTGTCTCTTAAAAATAAATAAACGTTAAAAAAATTTAATATAAAGAAGCTAAATAAATAAATAAATAATAAACAGGTATTGGTTGTAGCCCTGTTGACCCATTGCTAAGAGTAATCACAGAACATAATTTACTACCCAGCGTGTCTCCCCTAGGGATAGAGGGACAGCTCAGTGTGAATTTCTTTACAGGGTCAGTTCTTGCTATCTTCTCACACACACACACGCAATGGAATGTCAGAGTCTGAAATAATGTACTGATTGCAAATGATTTTAGGCTGATTTCCTCAGCTGTCAGAGGAGAGAATTAAAGGCCCACAAGTTTGAATAAATTTCAGTGATAGTTCTCAAGAAGGTAAAATCACTCCTCACAGAGAAAAGGCAGCAAAGCATTCAGAAACTCCTCCATGCACATACAGGCTATGTTTCATTTTATGATATTCCTAAATCCTTTTGTTCATAAATTCAGTGACTATCTATAGGCAGCCACTACTGCCATCTGTTGGTAGTGGCCAGAACTGATGCATTTCAGCATAGGTGCATAAAATGGTTCTTATCTAAGTCTATAAGTTGAATCTTGTCATCACAGGAACCTCTGTATTCATGAAAAAAAAACCCAGCATGTGGAATCAGATAGTCTTGGGTTCATATCGTTGCTGTGCCTCATGTGAGAAGTGTGACCACTGTCATTTTGGGTTTTCCATTTGTTAGATGGGGATAATACCTAGTTTATATGAATGTTGTAAGAATTATGTAATGAATGAATATTAGTTTGGGTAGATGCTAGTCAAAATTTAAGTGGCTGAACACAGTCTGTTGTTAACTTCATAGTGTCTTGCTCATAACACAGTTCAAAATGGGTGCTCTGAATCATCAGGCAGCTCTCCTGAATCACAGGACCAAGCGTCTTTCATCATATGACTCCACCATCTTCAACTCTGGCCTCCAAGGTCATCCTGGAGCCCAACATCCACCATCAGAGTAAGAGGAGAGGGCATGGAGGTATGTGAGGAGGTTTTTATGGGCCAGACCTGGAGCTACATACATTACTTCAACCCCCCCCCCACAGCCCCCCACCCACCCCCCCGTTCATCAGAACTGTCTCACAACTGCATCTCACTGCTGGGAAGACTGAGAAACATGGCCCACCAGTCTCTGTCACAGTCGCAATTTTAGTAATGAAAACATAAGCCTCACTCTAATGCAGTTGTGAATTTTTCTTTATGTATTATGTAATACTATTTATATTTTTCTCAGTTATTAGTATAACACAGGTACAAAACTAAAAGGCAGTGTAGTGTGATGAAATGAGCAGTGGTCTTGGAGATGTGGCTTCTAAATCTGTGTGATCTTGGACATGTCACTCAGCCAATCTGAACTCCAGTCTTTATTTGGAGACTGACAGTGGTAGAGCCACCTGTGTATCTGTGTAGTCTGTTCCCACCCTATATCCCTAGCTCTAAAGGTTTACAGCTTTTTGCATGGAAATAGTGCAAAGCAAAACAAAATGCACTGGGACTCTCAGAGTAGATAAGTGATAGAATACAAGTCTTGGATGGGCTTAGATGGGAAGGTTTCTAGAAGAGAATCAGCTTTAAGCCCATTCTTGGAAGAGGGGATAGTCCTGAATAGAGGGAATGAGGTATGGAATGCCATGCAGGGAGTGCATAAAGAAGATCATAAACAATTTCGGGGAGGGGGGCATGGCAAGGAGAATAGCCAGGCTGAAAAGGAATGAGTAACAGTGGGGTTGGGGGCAAATTTAAGAAGTAGTTTGAAGGGTGCCTGGGTGGCTCAGTCAGTTAAGCATCCAACTCTTAGTTTTGGCTCGGATAATGATCTTATGGTTCATGAGATTGAGCTCCATGCCCATCTCTGCACTGACAGCGCAAAATCTGCTTGGGATCCTTTCTGACCACCCCCTGCTTGTCACACTCTCTTTTGGAATAAATAAATAAGCATTTAAAAAAAATAAGAAGTAGTTTGATATATAGAAGGAAAGAAAACATTAATGATAAGCTGCTAGGCTTAGGAGGTCATATTTAATCTAAAAAGATCCCAGAAGAAAGCCAATTATGGTTTTTATATGGGCAAGTGACATAATGATAATTTGTTAGTCATTATGAAAAGAAATGCGATTAGATCATAGCATTTGACATGACAGTACCTTCTATTAAACTGCGGAATGTCTAAATACTAAATGCTCCATAAATATTCTTCCGAATATGTTGGTTATCTGAATTCTATACCCACTTCAAGGAAAAAAGAGTTTTACGTGGTAATGGAGAAAAGATGAGGATGTGGGAAAAATCAAATAGTTTACATTGAAAGACAGCCCTCATTTCTCTGCTTTATTTTGTTTTATTTTTGTTTAAATCAAGGATAAAAATGTAGGTAAGACATGAGTCAGAGCAAACTCAGAAAGTACCTAGAAGCCTTCAGCATTTGAAGCCTGCTGGCTAGTTTCATGTGGGTGAAGTTTGGTTTTCAGAAAGACAAACTGAAAATAGAACCTGTTTGTTTAGATTTTGTCATTTTCTAGGGGACACACAAGAATGTTCAATGAACTATGAGGGGGAAGAATTTCTTCCTGGGAACTGCCCCAGAGAGCCTTGTTTGGAGAGAATACAGCCCTACAACAGCCCCTGAGTACACTGCAGTTCCCCTCTGGATCAAGTCTGAGGAGACACAGTCTTGGCCAAGGCAAGCGTGAGCAGGAGTTCAATCCAGTCCTCCACACAGGTTTCCAGTAAAGGCCTCTGTCACACTCTCAGAAAACATGAGAGGATTGAAACGTTCCCCAGGAAAGCTGTTAACAACATCCTTGACTCTTCTTCAGCTCAAATAAGCTCTTGGGAAGCACTATTTTTGTTTTTATTTTTAAGAAAAAGGTTACCTTTTCGATGAGTAACTATGTGTTATTTATTACACACCAACTTTTTTTTCACAAATGAAATATTCTACTATTAATAACCACATGACTGTGGCAAGACACAAGCCTTCTCTGGGCTTCAGGCTTTGGTTTTCTTCTGTATAAAATATAGAGACTAGATTATATAATCTCTGAGGCCTCTTCCTGATCTGAAATGATAAGTTCTAATTCAAACAACTTCCTCTTTCTGGTGAAGTAACATGAAGCCTGAGGTTACTTTATCACATTGTTCTAAATCTCTAGTGCTCTTAAAACGTGTAGGAAAAAGACGAACAGCCCACTGAGCGTGTACTGCGGGAAGAATCCTGTATTCAGTGCAACAGTATGTTGGTTGGGAGCACTGAGCTCAGAGCTACTTCTCTCCCACCCCCACGACCAGGGGGAGTTCACATCTTTAGACTTCTTAGAAACACCAGTGTTTTTATTGTGGCTATTCAATAGATTCTCTGGCTGCACTTTCCAGTTTGGCAATAGTTTATTTGCCATCTATTCTTATTCTTTATTCCACTTCCATGTTTTGGGGTTCTACTTCTTTCTCAAAAGATAATTCCCTCTAAAGAAAGATCATATCCTAAATAAAGCAATTTTATATACAGTGTCCAGGACAGAATATGAGATGATAATGTGACAGGTCATGATGATGAGAGCCAGAAAAATGCAGGATTTCAGAGCCAGACTTCTATGGTAGCCATTAGCCATGTGTGGATTTTTAAATTAAAATTAGCTAGAATTAAAAATTAATTTCCTCTGGGCACCTTTTGGGATGAGCACTGGGTGTTGTATGGAAACCAATTTGACAGTAAATTTCATATATTAAAAAAAAATTAATTTCCTCTGCCATACTAGCCCCATTTAAAGTGCTCAACAGGCACATGTGGCTAGTGACTACCATTTTGGACAGTACAGACATATCACTTTTTCATCACTGCAGAAAATGTTTAATTGGATAGTGTTGCCTTAGACTAGTCACAGAATCATATTCTTAAGGGATGTCAGGGAACTTGGAAACCACCAAAGATATTCTTCTATCCAGGATGGTTCAGATCTTTCCAGTACCAGAGAATTTATCACCTTACAAAGCAGTCTACTTCATTTTTTGAAAACTTTATAGTAGACAGTTCTTCCTTAAACTGGGTCAAAATCCATATCCCTTTAACTTCTGCTCTCTCCCAAACACAGGATAAATGAATGATTCTTCCACCTGGAACTTTATGGGAGCATAGGTACCTCTATTGTATTTACTTAGACTTCTCTTTCCCAGTTAGACTATGCCACAGGTGAGGCAGCTGAAGCTTGGAGCAGTCCTGCCTCATGATCCATGGTGAAGCTAGGACTGAATGCAGGTTTCCAGTTGGTGTGTTCCAGTCCAATCTTACTGCTTCCAAGTCTAGCAACGATATCATTAAAGAATCTATGTATATGAGTTTATGGAGTTGAAGTTCTTGGTCTTTTATCTTTCTTTCCATTTTGTTGTTGTTGTTCCATTTTTTTATTTTCTTTTTTCACTGCATGCTTCCTAAGAGATTCGAGGTTATTTCTTCCCCAATAGAACAAAGAGTACATGAACTCTGTGTGAATATTTCAGCACATAAATCAATGGCCGCCCCCAAAATAACCTCAGCTGTCAAGCACAGAAATCACACCAAATGGCTTGCTTTCATTTGCTAGTTTCAAACAGTCTGAGGATAGAAGAGGAAGCTAGAAACACTAAAGATAAATGACCTACTTCCAAATGGTGTCTAGAAGAGAGAATGCCCTTGATGACTATTCAGTAAGAAAAGACATCTACCTCTCCAAGGTCTCTGTATAGACTTTGCCAGTGAGCTATTGTAAATGCCAGTTACAGCTTCAGATCTTTTCAACAAGCACTCAAGGAGGTGTGGGGTCTGTGCTAGGGCACCAAAAATAATTGAAACACTGCCCTCCACTCACTGGCAGGGAGGCTGGGTGGAGTCAATAAACAGTCAATTACCACTCTAGACAACTCCATTGAGCACGTCCATAGGTGTGTTTCAAAGAAACCAGCAGATCAGTCTTGAAGCCCAAATGGTCACAGCAGTTGCTATCACAGCAGAAAAACTTCTAGTGGGACCCACAGACCAAGCTTCCCAGGAAAGAAGACTCTGCCCAAACCAGTCTGGGCCCAACAGAAGATCTGACACTACTGTATAAACAGCTATCTTCTCTAACAACAAAAAAACTGCTCCCTGATTCACTTCATTAAATTTGGCAAATGATCAGAAATAATAATGTCACTAGCCTCACCACCAGCCATGCCCCTTAACATTCAGATCCATAGTTAACTATAGATATAGATGATATAGATAGAGATAGAGATAGAGATAGAGATAGATACAGATAGATATATGAATATATATGAATATATGTGTGTGTATATACATACATACATACATATGTATACAAAAAACACATATAGGTAGGCTAGATAGAAGTTTATGTAGAATTATTTCATGTATGTATGTATACATATAGCTATATGTGTGTGATTATATGTTATATTTTTTACATTTGAATGTTCTTATATTTGTATATAGAGGTATGTTTATAGCATGCATTATTTCTGGTTGTGTACACTTATAAATACATATAATATTTTTATAAAGCACAATTATGTATCTCACACACATACACTAAAGATGTTTCTGGAAGAATACACAAGAAATTTTTCAGGTGGTAACCTTGGGAAAGCAGGGATAAAGATCTTGGGCTGCAGTAAGGAAGGATGTGTTGTATTTCACTATATAGCCTTTATGTATTTTAATTTTTTTCTATTGATTACTTTTAGAAAAACAAAAACATTTTTATTAATATTTGGTTATACTAAGGACACCATCATCTATCTTCACTCTGTTTTCCAACATGAACTCCAAAGTGCAAATAGAGTTAAAAGACCTTGTCCCAGGCTGGGCTCCTCCAGGTACTCTGCCTTGGATGACTTAAGTTGCTATGGTTTTTCCCACATGTGGCTGACCTGACATAACTAGGCCCAAATTAAGATCATATGAGATGATATATGTGACATTGTGACAGTGCTTTGCAAACTGTAAGCTTCAACAGGCACATCCGTAACACTGGCTTGTGGAAGAGTGCCCAGAACAACCCACCATGACTGACATTATCTGGGTCCTGGTATGTGTGTGTGGCAGGCAGGGATGGTTTATGATGTAATGACAGGGAAGGGAGGGGGGCAGGAAGAAAAGAAATGAGAAGGAGGAGTAACAGAGGCTAAGATAGGAGAGGGTAGATGGGAGGCCTTCAGGAGTCCTGATGTAATCCAGGTGTCCTTGCAGAAGGGTGTTGTACTCTGTCATAAGGCCTGAGCAGCCCTAATTTGCCACTATTCCCAGCTGATACATGAATATCTTCGTTGGGACAATGATGTATCATTCTTGATAGTGTCATGAGAATATGGTGAATTCATGTTTCTTTGTCCAAAGGCTAAGCCTCTTCCCACTGTCCTCTGCCAGAGTCCTTTATTAACTCTCTTAAATCCTCGTCTTTAATTATTAGTTCAACCAACATGTATTGAGTTTCTCCTCTATGCCAGGCACTGTGCTCAGTCCTGGGGATGTGGAATGAATATAATATTGTCCTGGTCATCAAGATAGTCACTGTTAATAGTGGGTAAGGATACGGAAATAACAGTTGCAATCCAGCGTGCTGTTACAGCAACGAGATGTTCAGAACACTATGATGGTGACTATGCATATGGAGGAGGAAGAGACACTGAGGGATAGGAAGAAGTTTGCCAGACAGATTTTGAACAGGCTTGAAAATGCATGAGAGATTCAGAGGAAAGAGGAATTGGATTTGTCTGCGATATAGAGTGAGGGCAAAGTGACAGGTAAATCTGGGAAGACTAAGCTAGGTCAGCTGTAGACGGCATTTTGTATAGCGCTAAGGAGTTTGCACTCTGTCCAGTCAGCTTGAGCTCATTTGATTTTATATCTTACATAACTATATAGTTATTTACCTTTAACAAAGTAGTACTTTATTCATAATAAGAATCTTCAACCTACTTATTTCATTGCAAAGTGCAATTCGTCATTTATACTCTACTTCTCTCAAAGAATTGATTGTCCACTCAATATTATTGGGCTTAAAGCACAGAAGAAAATTTAACCTTTTTGGGAATCAGAATCCCTGGTTTAATGACTTGATAGAAGCTATGATTTTCCTCCCATAAAAATGTAGATACTAAATATTGCATATAATTTCATGGACCTGAAAAATTCCTAAGTTCAAGGTAGACAATTAAATGGAAGTTTTGTTTTGACAGGTTTTTTAAACAAGGAAATTATATACAGAATCTTAGGTACTTACCTAAAACCTCATTTTGGATTTAATAATGAATTCAGAATCTTATTTCAGTGATAAAATTTGAGGTCACCTTCCAAATACATGTTGAGTTATTTTGAAATCTGAATAGACATCCAAATAGAATGTTGAAGTATTTTGAAGTTTTCTTGATTAAATGAACTATAAGTCACATTTTATTAATACAGAGAGGGTCATTAAGTTATTTTAGGATGTCCAAACATGAAATAAGAAATAATTCTATAAAATAAGATGAAAAACAACAATTCCATCAGATATCAAATTTCTAAAAGCCTTCTTTTTCTGCTGCCACATAAATGCTACAATGAGTCTAGCTATAAATGAAGATCTCTCGATTATTAAGGTTTGCTAACATTCAGAATACAATATGACTCCTTTATCGATTTATTAACCTAAGAGACCCTTGAAACTGCAGCTCCTTTTGCACATAGAACACGGATAATATCTTTTGGAAATGTATTACTGGACTTTCCTATTTGGAACCTGAAGAAAAGTCCAGGGGAAAGGGGAGGAGGTGGAGTTGGAAGGAAGGCTGTGTGTTTGAACTTTTTGTGGCAGGAGTGCAAAGAAAAAGATTCACTATTTATCTTCCGCCCGCCCTCCCCCCCGCCCCCCGACAAAAACCAAAATAGGAATTTTTTTCTGAATTTGTTGGAAAATAAAACACTGTTTCTAAATTCCTTATTGTCCTATTAACATGGGGAGAAGCTGATCCAGTGACTTGATCGTGAGGTTTGGAGTAAGGAGGGAGGATTAGAAATCTGGAAGAGAAATATGGAAGGAAGCTGTGAATGGGTACAGGTGAGGAAAGACGGAATGCTGGCTTCCTCCTCTTGGCTGAAGCCCCAGCAGGGACGATCTGCTAGATAAGCTGAACAGCTCTACTCCTGTATGGGAGAGCACTGACTTGCAGTGCATGCTGGACTACTACACATTTAGGCAGAGTATGGAGCTAGCCCTCTTGAGCTACCCTTGGCCCTCAGACAATGCAGTGAGTTCTGAAGTTTCTGCTGGCAGGAGGAGGGCGGCAGAAGGAAGCAGATGGTGTTGGCTGTCCAACTTGGCAGAAATCTCGAGGCAAAGCAAAATAGCTTTGAAGCCAGGTTGCAGCCAGCCTTCAGGAGCCAAGTCACCAGAGAGAAACGTTGGCCTCAGACCAACCTAAAAGAGCAGCCTCAGACTTCAGGAGCAGCCACCAGCAAGATGCCCAGGGGCAGAAGCAGGGGAGCCAGAGTTCAGAGGACACCAGCCAGTGCATGGCCAGGCAGGCCACAGAGAGCACAGTGAAGCCCCTCATGCACCCACTTGCTACCCCAAAGGGGAAGAAGCATTCTGAAAGTCTGAGCATTCACTGAAGGTTGGAATTGCCCAAAACAAAACATTAACCTGCTGTGATTGATGGTCTCACATCATACATGAATAGTTTGAAATTTAGACCAAAAGGATACTCTTCAAATGTTGGTGCGTTGAAATGTCCATTCTATCCAGCAGGATGGAGGCTCATAAGGAGAATGAAATCAGCCATAGAGAAATGAAGGAGCTGCATTTCCTTTGCACATGTAAGTGTGCTGGGAGTGAATTTGGAATCCCGCTACATCTTTTTCCTGCCACACAGTTCTATCGCAAATTCAGCATTATATCATTATTACCTTCTTTGAAAAAATGAGAAAAAATTCAAGTTCCAGTTAGCAGGGTTTATAATTTTAAATGCACTAGGCAGACATCATTATATGTGTTTAACAAATCATTGACTCTTCCGTTACACAGACCATATATTTTGCATGTGCGCATGTGTGTGTGACACATACATGTGTATATCTTAATATTGTCTATTTCCTTTTTTTTGTTACATTTCCTGTGTGCTGAGCTGGGGTATTTATTCTTCTGAATGATGCAATGGGTTAACAAGATAATAGGAAGGAAATCTTTTAAGGTACAAGGACCTTGACACTACAGTTTGTTTCGGTTTGATTAAACAGATGGAATTCCACGCAAGTGGAAAGTTGTGAAGGCGGACACACCTATAGCATACACACCAACAGTGAACAGAAGTGGTGGGAAGTCACTGAAATGAAAGGCGGCAGAATGGTTTCTAGCATCTCACCTTTTACCAACAATACTCTGCTGCTCTGAGCCTTCTTCGTGTTCAAAATCCAGATTTTGTTAACCATAAGAAAAGTGATGTTTTTACTTGTGAAATGCTAAATCCTAACCATCAGACAGTGGGTGACTGCCTGGAAAACGACTCATACATTCCTTGAACATTTCTCTCACAGAGTAATTCTTTTATGAACAGGTAGAAGACGCCCTGGGAACTACAGTAAATGTGGGAGTTTTTTTCTGAATAAAACTATTGAAATCTATGATAAGAATTATTCTTCATTTTGTATATACATGTTATGGAGACGGCAAAAGTCAGCCAAAACTTTAAGTGTCATATTTTAGAAGGTTTAGTATGACCTAATTTTAGTTAACCGGAAATATTTCTAATTAAAAATGAATATATGTGAAGTGACAGAATGCTGAAAGGACACTTTCTTCCCCACTAATTCTGTAATGTTGAAGCAAGAATTAATGAAAACCAGTAATATGAAGATCCAGATTTAACTTTCTTCATTTTTAAAAAGTATATAAATCTTGTCAATTTAACTAGAATCTATTTTTTTTTCTGCTTGGTTGCATTTTTGTAGCACACAGAGTTGGAGAAATTATCAGCACGACAGTAAATGTTTTAGCATCATTAGTTTTAGACACTAAAACTATTTTTAGACACATTATTTTAAATGAAAAATAAATATCCAATTTAAAGCAGAGGCAATATGCTTAACGTTAGTAGATGTATAAGGTATGCTCTTTGTAAAGAAAACAATGAAAGGAATGAATATGTCTTGGGAGAGTATTCACCAAGAGGGTAAACTGAGAAATCATGATTTTTGCCATTTAGCACTTGTACCATTATTGTATGCTTGATTTCCCTTTGTTTCTTCTTCTGTTTAGCGACACAAATGGTTTGTGGCCAAAGTTCAGACTGCTTAAATTACGTGCCATCACCCATACTCACCAGCACTCTGAGAAACAACAAGCCGCTCAGTGATGGTAAACAACACTCACGAGGAAACCACTTCAAAAAGCTCAGGTCAGTGTTCACAAGGGGACAGTTTTCCTGCAAATGTAACATGTGCCAATTACAGTGCCATGTAAAATGAATATTGCTTCTACACAGAGGAGATCTTAGGGAATAACACCATCAAGGGAAGAGGGCACAGGAAGAAGACTACATAAATGCAGGGGTTTGGAGGACTGATTGCCTGGGTTTCAATCCCAGTTTCAATACCCGCTGGGAAAAGTCACTCAAGCTCCCTGCACCCCTATCTTCTCACATAGCAATTGGGAGGAAGGATACAAGCTTTAGAAGACTGCAGTCAGTGTCAAATAAGTTAAACAGATAAAGTGCCCGGACTTTAGAAGAATGTATCAGGCTCCCTTCCTAGTATTCCTACTTACATTAATGCATAGGTATATGGCGATTAAATGCTCTGACATCATCACCTCCCTGTTCACACGTGCACACATGCCACCCTTGGGCTCTCACCCTGGGTGAACATGCACTGATGTGAGGACTCATTAGTCCCTACCCCAGCTCTAGAAGTCTCATATCTAGAGGCTTCCCTGCCCCACCTCCAGTTGTAATTCAGACAATTCAGATGAATCTGCTGAGCTATATCAGTTTTATGATTATGTTCGGCTCATCCAGAGAAAATCAAATGTTTTTTCATCCTTTCTAGAATAATTTAGAAATAATCCACAGAGGGCCCTCCTTTGCCTTTAATTTCTCTCACCTCCTTCTCTCATTTAATGTTGATAATAATGGTAACAGTAAACACAATGACAGCTATCATTTAATGAAGGCCTGCTAGTTACCAAGAACTATGCTAAGTCCTTTGTGTTTATAACAATTTGAGTGATTCATAATAATCCACATATGGGTTTCCTGATAGCAATTTATTCCAAGGAAACATCCTTGAAATATTTTGGACTCCCATAGAAGCAAGGTTTCTGTACATTCTGGTTCTGCAGAGGGTCCTTTAGGCCTTTGTGTCACCTTGTTCTTAGCCCAGAGATCCAGAGTAAGATCCTTGACTGTCCTCTTGACTCTCTCACCTCCTTCCACCATGCATTTTCACCGTATGTAACATTATTGATTCCACACCTCCCTAAACTGCAGCAGTATAGACAATTCCCTCTCTGTACCAAGCACTCTCACATTAAATAACCTCTCATAATACTCATAATAATATTCAGATATTATAGATACAGCCATGACTAAAGTGTAAAGATATCAAATAGTTTTGCCTAAGATGACCGTGGTAGGGGCAGCTAGCACTAGGATCTAGATCTTTTGACTTCAAGTTCAGGCGTTGTTATACTATGCTATTCTGCTTCCTGATCTTGTCAACAACTAATATATTTTCTGGAATGTCAGAAACAAGACAGTATCCCTTCATATATCATTTTGATACCTAATTCTATGAAAAATGATGATCTTATAATGCTATTTAGCAATATTCATATAAAGTAGCATTTAGAAAATATGTTAAATGTTGAGTGCTAAAGAACATTAAGTTCTTAAAACATTTTAAAAGAGTGATTCACTGCCATTACTCAGAAAATATGCAATGAAGATGATTCACTATAGAAAGTTTAAATGAGACTTTGAAGTAGACAATGTTCGAATCATAAATTAAAAAAATTTTTAAAAGAGAGGGAGAAAAGAAAAAAAAACCTTTGTGGTTGCTTTTCTTACAACTAAATATCATTTTACTAGAAAAGGGCTTGGTCAACATATTGATTCATCCTGGACGGATGCTGTTTTTTGTTTTAGATTTTTTTTTTAGACCTATTGTTCATTTCAATAATTTCATTTCTTTTTCTTCTCCTTCTTCTCATTCTTGATCTCCTTCTCTCCTCCTTCTCTTATCTTCTACCTCCACCTTTTCCTATTTTTTCCATTTTTTGGAGCATTAAAATTAGTTCATACAAAGAAATCACATATTGTACTACAAAATTGACATCTATCAACATGAATTTTATGTTTGGCTTCATTTATTGTTTCTCCTTGTCTGTAGATAATGTCTATTATTTTTTTCCAAGGGAGAAAAAGGTATTAAAATGGTCTGTTTCTAGAAGTAGAATGGAGAAGAGTCAGTGTTGAGATATTATGAACTCACTCTTCAGGGAAGTTCTGTAAGACAAGGTATTAGTCAGGATTCTCCAGAGAGTAAGAACCAACAGGATGTATACATATTTATAGAAAGAGAAAAATTTATTTTAAGGAATTGGCTCCCATAATTGTGGAGGATGGCAAGTCCAAAAGGCTGACAAGCTAGAGACAAAGGGAAGAGTCGATGCTGCAGTTCAAGTCTGAAGGCAGTATGTTGGCAGAATTCCTTCTTATTCAGGAGTCAGTCTTTTTCCATTAAAGCTTTCAACTGCTTGGAAGAGATTCACCCATGTTCCAGAGTACTGGTAATAGGCTTTACTCAGTCTGCTGATTTAAATGTTAATGTCATCTAAAAAAATACTTTCACAGAAACATCTAGAATAATGTTTGACCAAAATTTCTGGATAGCGTGACCTACCAAAGTTGACACATAAAATTAACCACCATACATTGCCAGATACTCCCTGTAGAGAGATAGATCATTGTCCCATGTCCCATTTTCAACATTATCAGAATAAGTAGAGTGGTCTCTCGATAAACTGCATCAGATACAACTCTTCTTTCTCTGGATTCACCAGAAATGTTTATGTTTTTACAAACCAAAACCTGGTTCCCTACATCTATAAAAATTCAGAAGGGAAACTGTTACCTCAACTCCAACTGGAGTGTGACAAATCAATAGTAATTTTCATAGCTGGCAAAATTGGTAAAATTCTTTCCTCCATGCTCCAAAGATTTAACCATTTCTTCCCTACTAGTTACTGTGAACAGTGGTATAAATCTATGGGATTATTAGAATCACTTTCCCAGAATGTCATAATTCCAGTTCTCCATTCCTTTAAGTTTCTAATATTAACTCATCCCTTACTCTATTCCCTATCACGTGTAGATGTAAGAATCGCCCAATGGCAATTGAGTCAGACCTGGGGAAAGCAGGGGGACATGTGGTTCCTGACTCCCCATAGTCCTAAGTAATCCTATCCTCCCCAGGGCTTGTACCTGAGGAAACTGTTATTCCCTACCCCAACTCCCCGCCCTGTGTGTGTGTGTGTGTGTGTGTGTGTATCTTTGAGGGATGGAGATCAGAATTGAAAGAAAGATGCAGAAGACAAAGAATAAAGAGGGAATTGGAATTTTTGTGTTTTCAGTTTATTGTCCCTAAGTGCTTAAAAAATTAGGACTGAGAAGGTGTAGTAAAATTTAGAAAAGAGATGCTCATTGTGTTGTAAAAAGTTCCTCTAAATCTTTCTCCATCAAGATTGGCCTCGTTCAGGTGCTGTGAAGAAAGGGGTGTAAAAAAGGGAATTGGGAAAGGAGAAAAGCACCCCAGACCAGAGAGCATGTGCAAGCAGCAGTGTTTGTGAGAAAGTGCCCTGACCAGGATGGACAGCAGTAAGAAATGAGGTTGAATAAAGAGCATAAAGCCACATTTTGGAGGGTGTTGGAAATCCTACTGAGATGAAACTTGCCACAATTGTGTTGTGATGAACTGAGAAGAGACATGATGGGAGGGAGGAGCAGGATGAAGAGGAATGAACAGAGGGCCTCAGAGGGAGCTTTGGGAAAGCCCCACTCCTAGAGGGTGAGTGGACATGTGTGTATCTTGTCTCATGATTGATTTCCTCCCTGGAGTTCAAGGGAGGTCACCCGATGATGGTAAAGGCAAGAGGTTAGGATTGAGGGCTTGAGAGGACATTGTTCAGTGCAATTGCATAAGCTGTTTTTGAGCTTCTGCTCTGGACTGGCTAGAATGCTAGGTGTTAGAAATACAAGAATGAGGGGCGCCTGGGTAGCTCAGTTGGTTGAGTGTCTGACTTTGGCTCAGGTCATGATCTTGTGGTTCGTGGGTTCAAGTCCCACGTCTGATAGCTCAGGGCCTGGAGCCTGCTTCAAATTCTGTGTCTCCCTCACTCTCTGACCCTCCCCTACTCTTGCTGTCTTTCTCTCGCTCTCAAAAATAAACAGACATGAAAAAAAAGAAATAAAAGAATGAATAAAATATGTCCTCTCTCATCTAGACTCTCCCAGTCTTTCAGCATCAATAATAAAAAAAAAAAAATTTAATGAGCTAGCAGCACAAGCCAGACTTGATTTCCTATTTGACTGTGAGCATTGAGACTTGGCACTCTAGTGTGGGGTGCGGGCATCTTACCATGGAGGCCAGTTTGGTGTTGACAGATCATGTCAGAATGAGCTGATGACTAAAGCTGGATGATTAAAGGTCCCAGGTGAAAAGCAAGTTCCATACATGCAGGGAGTTAGGAGAGGCTCATGTGTAAGGTGGTTGTAGCTTAAGATTCAGTATAAATTCTGAGATCTCACAATGAGATCCAGGGAGTGAATATGGAGTTGTGCTGCTGCTCCGTAATTGAGATGGAGGTCAAGAACCAGACTAGATGTAGATCCTTGAGATCCAAGAGTAGGGTGAGTTGTTAATGGACAATAACTTTTGTGCACTTGTCACAAGGCAAAATCGCTCCTCAAACTGGGTTGAGAGAGTACTTCTTTATATCTTCATAAGGCATCTCAATTTCTTCATGACTGCATCCTCTAGATAATAGGGGGAAAACCCTAAATATTAGTTTAGTTTGTAAGTAAACTTAGTACATTGTAATAAGAAGAAACAGCTATGTAATTTTCAGGACTCAGCACAAAGTGGAAATGTAGTCGTCCTTATTAAAAAATTAAGAACTTCAATTTACAGTAGAGTAAATTACAGTAGGGTACTCTACAGTAGGGTACAGTAGAGTGCTAAAGCAAACCAGGGATGCTTCTGGTCACACATTCACAAAGCTACGCCTGCTAAGGAATTCAACAATCCCTTTAGGTTACTCTCCATCTCTTTAAAGTGCTCAGGATCTGATTTCCTTTCTCTCTCTCTCTCTCTCTCTCTCTCTCTCACACACACACACACACACACACACAGCACATACACACAGAGTTTTATCTCACGTATGGCCGTCAGTGTACTATAGCCAGCTTGTACCAGCTTGAGAGAGTAAACAACTATGCACATATCTTCCCAGCTCTGCGTTTAGTAATATTATGTGCATAACTTGAAATCAGCCAAGGTGGGAGAATTTACAGCATGAAATTTGCAAGTACTAGAAAGCAGAGCCTTTTTCTTCAGAGAACCAGTTATTAAACATTTACCAGAACACTACTGTATATACGTTCTTAAACAAACACTGTCTCTTTTGTTCATTTGCTGTATTCCTAACATTCAGAATGATGCCCAGCACATAGAGGACACTAAGTTGTTTAACATATGAATAAATATCCTTCTCTGCCCGTAGAGCAGTAGGTTCATGACCTAGATAGCACAGTAGAGGTATTATTTCTGCCTACAAAAGAAATTCTATCATTTGAAAGCTAAATGAATATAGAAAACTCTCTCTTTTAATAAAGGCTGGCTTCAGCAACTACCTTAATCCTCTATTAGATATTATAAGCTGGATATTAGTGTTTCTGTTCTCTTTGCATTCCTGCTAGAACAGTTCTAAACTTGTTAGCCAAATAGATGCATCTGGAAAAAGACTTGGTGGAGTGGTCTGTACAAAGGGATGCAAAAGGCAAAATAGTTCAAAAAATATTATCTTAGATACACATTCATTTTCTCAAGAGCCTAAACCAAAGGGAAGACACCATGGCAAGCAATTGTAGACACTGACGAAGCCAGGATGTCATGAAAGGAGCCAAGGAGGGAGATTATGTTTCTATCAGGGACATGTCTTGGAGTCGTTCCAATCATTTCACAAAGGTGGAGGTCTATTTCTATAATGTAAAGGGGAACACTATAGTCTTCCTGTGTGTCTCGTGTCTCTTCTATACTACTCACACCGAACACTTCACATCTGACACTTCTGGTCACCAAATGTGTAAAGATTTTTCCCCCCAAGCAATCTTCTGAGATAATACCTGGTGTCCTACATTTCAATTCAGTTCTGACACTAACTTAAGTTAGTCCAGGACCCACAGGTGAAGGGTTCCATCCCACAAGACTGCCCCACCCCACTTCAGACACCAACCACAAATTGTAGGCCCCAGGTTACCTACCAGCTTGGCTACAAATCACAGGTTCCGATGACCTTTCTCCTTGAATTCAGTCATTTCCTAGAACAGCCCACAGAATTTAATGAAACACACTTTCCAGGTTATTATGTAATAATAATTATATAATTATTATATAATAAAGAATGTCATAAAGGATACAGATGAACAACCAGATGAAAGTTAGATAGGGTACATACAATCTGGAAGGGTCCTGAATACAGGAGCTTCTGTCCCCATGGAGTTAGGGTATAACACCCACCTGGTATGCAGATGTGTTACCGGGTTTGGTTACCAAACCCGGTGACACATCCCTACACCTCGTACTTCCTTCATGGAAGCCTGATCTATCATTAACTCCATTTCCAACCCCTCTCCCATCTCCGGATAATGGGGAATGGGGCTAAAAGTTCTAAGCTTCTGATCCTGGTTTGGTCTTTCTGGTAACCAGCCCCCACCCAAGATCCCATCAGGAGTCACCTCATTAAAACATAAGATATTCCCGGGGCTCCTGGGTGGCTCGGTTGAGCAACTGATTCTTGATTTCGGCTCAGGTCATAATCTCATTATTTGTCAGATCGAGCTCTGTGTCAGGCTCTGCAGTGAACATTCTTTGTCTCTCTCTCACTCCCTCTCTCTCTCAAAATAAATCAATAAGTATTTTTTTAAAAAAATTACACCTTCCTATCATCCAGGCAATTCCAAGGGATTTAGGAGATCTGTGCCAGGAACTGGAGACAGTGGCCAATATATATTTTTTTCTATTATTTTATACATAAGCAGAATCAGTCACACTTCTCCATATGTGTGAGGCCACAATCTCTTTGCAAGAAATGCAGAATTAATGCCCTTTGAGTTTTTAGATGATGTACTAAAAACTCAAAGCACAAATGCCATGGGTCTTACCACTACTTGTCTTCTTTTTCTCCCTACTCCTCTCCTCTTCTTTCTCTTTAGATGTGCCCCTCTCTTCTCTCTCTCTGCTCTTTTTCATTCTCCCCTTTCTCATCTGTACTTCTCTCTTGGGCGCCTCCCTTCTATAGGCAATCCACAGTGAGGCAAATTGCTGAATGAAAGAAAAAAATAAGGAAATAGGACCAGAATTCTATCTCAGTGCATTTTACATTCCTGGGAGTTGAAGCAATGGGTCCTCTGGGTGGGCACAGGCACATCTGCAACTATTTCTAGGCGTATTATACATTTTGGAAAATTTTATATTAACTTTTTTTATGGAAAAAAGATTAATCCTGACATTTTATGCATCTTTAAGTGACTCTATAATTTAACTTTCGCTCATACCCTTCCTCACATGGCAGAAAGAGTCCTGTGTGTTTATCAAATCTTATTTCACTTTCTTCTTCCCTGACACATAGAAGGACAATATTTTCCACCTATTTTGGAGCTCGGTTGAAGCTATTTTACTGAGTTTAGGCCACTGGATATAAAGCAAACCTAGCCATACAAAATCCACAACTAACCATGTTCTCCTCCCCTTTTGTTTGCCATCATTTGCTTAAAATGGCAGTATACAGGATGCTAGATCACTTAGCTACCACTTGGAGGGGTGCCCTGAAGGGGAGCCCCCCCCCACATTAAACTGACATCAGCTAGAAATAAACCATTGAGATTTGATATTTGTTACTGAGGCCGAGTCAATCCTATCCTGACTCTTTTCTCAGGAACGCCCTCACAGGCCCTAGGATTCATTCTAATTGTACATACACAGGTCATATAACCATTCCTGAAACAATTATTATGGTCAAGGAAGATTTGGCACATTGAACAAGCTTAGGTCATATGCTGTTCTCCGCAGGTTGGACATAGAACCTTGGCAAACAAATGGATTGATATTGAGGTAAGAGTTGATATGCCAGAAAAAATCACGGAATTAGTTTTGTGTTTTGGGTGTTTTGTTTTGTTTTTTTAAGTGAAGATGGCAAGGAAAGACAGGGAATAGATGCTGGAGTCCAAAAACGTCATGGGCTTTTAGGAATTGTAATTAGGCTATTTTTATTTTAATAAACATTAATGTTAAGAATTAGTTGTAGGTAAGTCTAAAAAGGCAAATTAAATGCAATTTTAGAAATTCCAACCTGGAATACAAGATAGGTCACCTACTCCTTAAAATTTAGGGAATCATGTATTTTTTGAGGTGGGAAGTTATTTGATGTGTTTAATGAGAGCAGTTTTTTTTAAAAGAATATTAACTTGATAATGGTATGCAGGATAGATTAAGATTGAAAAAAAACTAGTTGAGAAAATGACAATCCAAAAACAGAGTGATAATTGATAGTAGTGGCAGTGGCGGAGGGATGATAAAGAATTGACACATTGAGTTACATGAGAAAGGAAGAATTGATAGGTTTCCATGTCTGATGTGATGTGGGGAGATAAGGAGGAATCAAAGATGATTTAAAGGTTTAAAACTTGCGCAGGGAGATTATATTTGGGCAAGATGATGGACTTTAGTACATTGAGTCTGAGATGCCTATTAGACATTAGACGTTCAAATGGTGGGTGAGCAGTTTTGCAACTGTAATATGGGAAAATGATCTGCTGTAGAGAGAAAGATTTAGAAGGCATCTACATAAAGATATGTGTTGATAAGATTCCTCAGTGAGAGTAGAGATTATGTAAAGCAAAGGTCTGGGACAACTTGGGCAGTTGCCACCATTGGGACAGAGTTGAGGTAGGACAAATCAACTGAAGAAGGAAGAAGAAACAGAAGAGTAAAAGGACAAGTAGTGTGTGTCAAGGGAGGGGAAATCTTAAAATTGCCCAATGCTACACAGTGTGACACTGAGTCACTGAGGATCTTGAAGTTTCAACAGAGTGAAGATGAAGTTTCAGAAGAGCTAAATTTTGAAGTGTTAATGAAATGGCAAATGGTAAGGAAATGGTGTTAAAAGTCAGGGAGGAGATAAAATGGTAGATTAAAGGCACATTGTAGTTGAACAAAGGTTTCCCCAGGACTGAGCAGACCTGTGCATTTTTAAATCAGAGGAAAGAATACCAGAGAAGAGGAAGAGATTTTGTTGCTGTTTTGTCGGCTTGGGTTTTTTTAATTTTTTTTTTGGTTGTTGTTGTTTTTTTTTTGTTTTTTTTTTTTTTGGCTGTTTTTAGTTTTTTCAGAATACTAGTAATAATAATGGTACCTTTTATTGACACCTAATATGTGTCAAGCACTATGGTAGGTGCTTTTCAGTTATATTTTTCCAGTTATTATACTCATTTTACAGATGAAGAAGTGAAAAATCAGAAAGGTTAAGTAACTTGACAAGATCAGTCAGCTGTTGAGTGGTGGAGCAGGATCAATGTCCCTTGAAGTGAATTCACTTTCAATGGTACCCTACAGTCTCTGAAGTTCCCAACAGTGGTGGCATGATATAATCCATCAGAAGGTTCTCAGAGAAAGAGCCTGGGTATATTATGAAAATCTTCCAGGGACTTCTGACAAGGATCCATGAGTTTACCTCAGGAAAGCAAACAAGTGCCCTGTCTCTGGAGCCTTCTCTTCTGTACCCATTTACTAAAAACGATAATATGTAGTTAGTTACACATGGTTTGAATTTTGTATCACGAATGAATCTTTGAAGGTAAACAAGCTTCCTTTCTTTTATTAGATAAAAATTATGTAGTTCTTTTGCATTTTAAATTAAGAAAAGCTGAGAACCAAATTAAGAACTCTGCTGAGATAAGAGATCAACCCAATTACTTGAATATATCTATTCCCTAGTGGCCTTATTCTTTCAGTTGTTGTTTTATATTTATTTCGAATTCTTTCAAGTCATTTGGATATCCTTTGGGAGAGTAAGTGGTGTATATGTGGATTTATGCTGTATATACTGCTTTGTTGGTTGGCAATCCTTCTCTCTGAAGGATAGGTAGGTTTTCAGCAGGAAGACATGTTGGTGAAAAGGACATTCCAGATGAAAAATAGCAGAGGTAAATAAGCAGAGGCAAGCAAGCTCATTTCAGAACGCAAGAAATAGTACAGTTTGAGGATGTTGTAGAAACACAGAATAAAATGTGTAAGTTAAGAAGTTGTTGGGGCTCCTGAGTGGCTTGGTTGGGCATCTGACTCTTGATTTCAGCTCAGGTCATGATCTCACGGTTTGTGAATTCAGTCCTGAGTCCAGCTCTGCACTGACAGTGCAGAGCCTGCTTGGGATTTTCTCTCTCCCTCTCTCTCTCTGTCCCTCCCTTGCTCACTCTCTCTTTCAAAGGAAATAAATAAACATTTAAAAAAGAAGAATTGATAAAAGTGAGTACTTAAAATGAATTTGTATATATATATAATTATATAAATTTATATTAAATTATTTATGGATGGAAAAGTTATTTTTTTAAAAATGGAGAAAATATATAAAACTCGAGAAGCATTCTGGGCTCAGGATGCTCCAGATATCATTCAGGTCTTAGTCCACTTTAATTTTTTTTAATATTTATTTATTTGTGAGAGGGAGAGAGACAGAGTGTGAGCAGGGGAGGGGCAGAGAGAGAGGGAGATACAGAATCTGAAGCAGGCTCCGGGCTCTGAGCTGTCAGCACAGAGCCCAATGCGAGGCTTGAACCCACGAACCATGAGATCATGACCTGAGCTAAAGTGGGTCACTCAACTGACTGAGCCCCAGGCACCCCAGGTCTTATTCCACTTTAAAGAAACTGAAAGTTCAGATCATAAGGTGGTGCAGCCTGCATGTAGTGTAAGTAAGGAGGCACTTCTGATCTCCACCAGAGGACTAGGCCCTGGCCCTATATTGCATGTGGCTGCCCATGCTTCACAGCAAGTATAAACTATTAAGGTGTGTTAACAGTGTTTTCTGTGATTCCTCCTTTTAACTGACTTCTTCAATTAATCACTTAGCTATGGGTCAATAAGGAATCACTGGAGATTTTGACATAAGGAATTGGCATATTCAACACAATTACAGTGGGATTTGTTCTATTTAATAAACATTTTCACCTACCTCTCAACATGAAGTATTTTAATACACTTGCATTAAAAATTTAGCAGCTTGCTGTATGGGTTAAATAGAATTTCCTCCATAACTGAACTTGATATCAATGTACAAATGCAGGACAATGTCGTGGGACTAAAGGAAGACTGATGGGTTCAAGTCCTGGTTTTACCACTTAGCAGTGCATGAGTTTGAACAAGGTGGTTGTCCTTTCCTTGCCTTAGGTTCTTCATCCATAAAGGAGGATAAGAATGGAACCTCTCTGGGCTGAGATTAGAGAAATACTCATTCCAGAGACTCAAGAGTATAGGATACTTTGCCTGATATAGGAAGATAAGGATTTTGGTGAATTTGTACTGTACCTTTCTTTTTTTCTTTTTTTTCCCTTATTTTTAAATTTAAATTTTAGTTAATTAACATACAGTGCAATACTGGTTTCAGGAGCAGAATTCACTGATTCGTGACTTACATACAACACCCAGTGCTCATCACAAGTGTCCTCCTTAGTACCTATCACCCATCTAGCCCATCTCCCACCTACCTCCCTCTGTCAACACATAGTTTGTTCTCTATCATTAAGAATCCATTGGGGCACCAAGGTGGCTCAGTCAGTTGAGCCTGACTTCAGCTCAGGTCATGATCTCACGGTTCCTGAGATTGAGCCCCACATCAGGCTCAAAACTGTCAGCACAAAGCCCACTACAGATCCTCTGTACTCTTCTCTCTGCCCCTCCCCACTTGTGCTCTCTCAAAAATAAACATTTTGAAGAGTCTATTGTGGTTTGTTTCCCTCTCTTCTTTCCCCCACCCCTTCCCATATGTTCATCTGTTTTGTTTCTTAAATTCCACATGTAAGTGAAATCATATGGTATTTGTCTTTCTCTGACTGACTTATTTTCTTAGCATAATACATTTTAGCTCCACCCATGTCATTGCAAATGGCAAGATTTCATTCTTTTTGATAGCTTAGTAATATTCCATTGTGTATATATATACCACATTTTCTTTATCCATTCATCAGTTGATAGACATTTGGGCTCTCTATGTAGTTTGGCTATTGTTGATAATGCTGCTATAAATATCGGGGTGCATGTACCTCTTCAAATCTGTATTTTTTTATCCTTTGGGTAAATACCTAATAGTGCAATTGCTAGATTGTAGGGTAGTTCTATTTTGAGTTTCTTGAGGAATCTCCATACTGTTCTCCAGAGTGGCTTCATCCATTTGCGTTCACACCAACAGTGCAAGAGGGTTCCCCTTTCTCTGCATCCTCACCAACACCTGTTGTTTCTTGTATTGTTAACTTTAGACACTCTGACAGATGTGAGGTGCACTGTACCTTTCTAAGATATTACTAGAAAATAACTCTACAAGGTGAACACAAAATCCATAAAACTACTACTTCATTATCTTGCTGCTCAATTATATGCCAGCATGGCCAATTGTCAGCAATTCTGAGTTCATGTGTAAGGACAATCTAGTCAATTGGGAGTCTTCTGTATGACAAATGAAGCCTTCCCTCAGCTTTATATACTGGGGCCAGTTTTCTCTCTACACCTATTTGGATACAGACGTATTATATCAACTTCAGCCCAGAAGGAAAGTGTTTCCTAAGTCAAAGGCAGTTATTATAATTTCCCATTGGCTGAAGATCATGTTATAAGTAAGAAGCAAAATTTTTCCACTGTACTACAAGCTTTCTACAAGGCAGACTGAATATCAGATATAACTCTAGTAAAGATATAAAACGCAACATATCAAAATACTAATTTTTCTGAGGACCCAGTCTTGTTATGATGCTCTGAGACTCTGAAAAATTTCTTAAAAAGATTATGTATATGTATGCATATACAAACCCAGAATAAAAGATATGCAAAATTCAGACTCCCTCGCATCCTTAAGAAAATATTCTTTTTTTTTCCTTAAGAAGGTATTCTGAGTCACACTTCTGACCACTTTCATTGTTGTAACAGCTTTTATGAATGTCCCTGAGCTATATAGATGCCTGTTACATACAATCATGGTCATTCTCACCAAGTTTCACATAAATAGTAATGAAAAATTTTAAAGAAAGGAAGAAAAAGAGAGGAAAGGAAAGTAGAGATGAAGGCAGGAAGAAAGGGAAAGAGAGAAGGAGATTCATTGCCCATTGTTGCCATAAGTGAAAAGGAAGAGAAACTATAAGTGGAGATAATCTTTCTGGGACATTCCTGCATATAAACAATTCCCCAAATACCATCATCTCCTTTTGAACATGTCTCTTTTTCTCTTGTTCCCTACTAGCTGAGCTGGAACTCAGCTCCAGGAAAGCCCCGGCAGAGGGAGGGCAGAAAGGGTGTAAGGCAGCCAACTTTTCCATTTCCCCTCTTGGGCTGTTTTTCCATCTTACAGTTTGCCCTGATTCAGAACGAGAAGGTGAAAACATACAGAGGGAGATGGCATCAGCCACTTTCCCTCTGTGACCAAACCACATAACAACCAAGGCTTGATATCAAAGAGTCCACAAAAGAAAGGCCTGGCCATTCAAGACAGGCTTATTTCAAACCCTGGTCCAGTTTTGCCCCATGAATTTTGGGCTTGCCCAAAGGGAAGCATTTGGAGCAGTTGTTGAACAAACTTCCTGGCAACCACAGAGGCATTGGATTCTGTAATGTGCACTTACAGCCTGCCCTCACTGACACTACCTCCACCTGTCCTGACTCCCCTGTATCACTAGACACTGCCAATGATGCAGGTGTTGTTTTCCTTTCACTCATCAGCACCCAAATCCATGGGGTTGTGAAGGGTTAACAGCCTTTCTTATTAATAAGAAACTGCTAGGTTCTGTGGTCACAGAAGCAAAATGAATCATGATTAGAAATATCCATCTCCCCCCTCCCTTGATATGATGCCATTAATTAAACCATAAATATGGAAAAAATCTCTCCAGTTTGTAAAGCCCTAAAAAGACAAATTGAGTTTGAAATTATCCTTAATTATGCCAGTGTTTAACAATAAACTTTGTAGTATGGGAACCTCAGCTCACTACCCAGTACATTCATGGACTTTCTGTTGACATCAGAAGAAAACTGTTTAATTAAACTTTCTTTAATAATGCCAAGGCTTTGGGGCACCTGGGTGGCTCAGTCGGTTAAGTGTCCAACTTCAGCTTAGGTCAGGATCTCGTGGTCCATGAGTTCGAGCCCCATGTCAGGCTCTGTGCTGACAGCTCGGAGCCTGGAGCCTGCTTTGGATTCTGTGTCTCCCTGTCTCCCTGTCTCTCTGCCCCTCCCCTGCTTGCACTCCATCTCTCTCTCCCTCAAAAATAAATAAACATTAAAGATTTTTAAAAAATAATGCCAAAGTCTTTGGGGTGCCTGGGTGGCTCAGTCAGTTGAGCATCCACTCTTGATTTGGGCTCAGATTATGATCCCAGGGTCTCATGGGATCAAGCCCCACATCAGGCTCTATGTCTGTCTGTCTGTCTCTCTCTCTCTCTCTGCCCCATCTCCCCTACTTGTGTGTGTCCTCTCTCTTAAAATAAATACATAAATAAAAATATGCCAAGACTTTTATATTTATAATCGAGAATCACTATTCAATATATTTACTGATTATGTCTTTAAAGGTTAAAAGATTCAGTTATAAGCAGAGAATGTTATTTATTAGAGTTAAATGTTACTTTCTGCAAATGTCTGAAATTGCTACCCCTAGGTTGATAGGAATCTTGCATGTTAAAGTATCACCAGTTTGTGGGATGAGTGGGAAGAATAGACACTTCTCCCTCACTCCTGCACTTTATCAATTCCCATCTCACTGCTGGCTTCTCTCTGCCCTTTTCCTCATGTGTATCAGGAAAGGAGGTAGACATCGGGGAAGACTGTGGGGTTTTTTTTTTTAAATACAATATTTATTTGTCTATTATATCTTTTTTGTTGTTTTTGCTTTTTTATATTAAATACAATTTATTGTCAAATTGGTTTCCATACAACACCCAGTATGTTTTCACTCATATGTGGCTCCTGGGGAAGATTGTTTTAAAAGTGATCTCTGGGTGTCTAACTCTTGGCTTTGGCTCAGGTTGTGATCTCATGGTTTATGAGACAGAGCCCCATGTGGAGCTCTGCACTGACAGCACAGAGTCTTGGGATTCTCTCCCTCTCCCTCTTTTTGTGCCCCTCCCCTGCTCTCGCTGTCTCTCTCTCTCTCTCTCTCTCTCTCTCTCAACTTTAAAAAAGTGTTCTCAATAATTTCTCTCTCCCCAGACCCTTTATAATGTGACTTAGCCACTTCTCCCACCAAGAGGTGCAATTAATTTCTCCACCCCTTCAATCTTAGTTGGCCTTATAATTTGCTTTTGCTGATAGGGCGCCGTGTAAGTGATGGGTTGTGGCTTCTGAACCTCTCAGCCTTGAGTGGCCTTGTAGCTTCTGCTCTAGCCCCTTGTATGTTGCCACTACATAATGAAGCCCAGTCTTTGTTAAGGCTACACTTCTTAACAAAGAGAGAACACATGAGAGAAAGGCCCAATCAATAGCCAAAGCCAACCACCAAATGTGTAACAGTGCTCAGTTTAGATCATCTAGCCCCAGTCAAGCTGCAGATGACTGCAGCTACATGTGTGACCCAGACAAGACCAGCAGAAAGATGCCCCACTGGGTCCAGTGCAAGTGGATGTCCCATGATATTTTTTAAACTGAGATGTAAGTTACATATAGCATTGTGTAAATTTAAGGTGTACACTGTGTTGAATTGATACATTTATATATTACATTATGATTACCACCACAGCTTAAGCTTATACCTCTATCATGTCACAAAATTGTCATTTCTTTTTTGTGGTGAGAACATTTAAGATAGAGTTTCTTAGCAATTTTGAAGTGTATAATATGATATTGTTGACTATAATCACTATGCTGTGCATTAGATGTCCAGAACCTATTCATTTTCTAAGTGCAAGTCTATGTCCTTTAATGACATCTCCCCAATTCCCCTACACACCAGCCCCCAGTAACCACCATTCTACTCTATTTCTACAAGCTTGGCTTTTTTGATTCCACAGATAAGTGATATCATACAATATTTGTCTTTCTCTGTCTGGCTTACTTCATTAAGCACAAAGTCCATCCATGTCAGACTGCAAATGGCAGGCTTTCTTTCTTTCCCATGGCTGAATAATATTCCAATTGTATATGTATTCTACAACTTCCCTATCCATTCATCTATTGACAGGCACTTAGATTGTTTCCATATTTTGGCTATTGTGAATAATGCTGCAAAAAACATGGGAGTGCAGAGATCTTTTCAGAATCCTGTGTTCATTTCCCTTGGATGCATATCCAGAAGTGGGATTGCTGGATCATATGATAGTTGTATTTTTAATTTTTTTAAGAACTTCCACACTGTTTTACATAGTTGTTACTCCAATTTATAGTCCCACCAATGGTGCACTGATTTCCTTTTCTCCATCCTCATTAACCGTTGTTATCCCTTGCCTTCTAGATGATAGCCACTTTAACAGACGTGAAGTGATACCTTAAATTGTGGTTTGTATTTGCATTTCCCTGATGTTGAGCATCTTTTCATGTATATATTGGCCATTTGGATATCTTTTTTGGAAAAATGGCTACTCATTTCTGTGCCCATTTTTAATTGGTTTGTTTGGTTTTATTGTTAAGTTGTGTAAGTTCTTTATATATTTTGGATATTAAGACCTTATCTATATGTCATTTGCAAATATTTTTTCCTATTTCAAAGGCTGACTTTTCATCTTGTTGATTTTTGCTTTTTGTTGTTTCTTTGTTAGTTTGATATAGTCCTACTTAGTGACTTTTGCTTTTGTTGCTTGAAATTTGGGTGTCACATCCAAAAAATTATTGTCAAGACCAATGTCAAGGAGATTCTTCCCAATGTTTTCTTCTAGGAGTGTTCTCCTAAGAGGTCTTACATTTAAGTCTTTAAACGATTTCAAGTTAATTGTTGTGAGTGAATGATAGGGATCCAATTTCATTTTTCTGCATGTAATTATCGAATTTTCTTAGCACCCTGTTGAAGGGACTATCCTTTCCCCATTGAGTGCTCCTGGCTTCCATATCAAATATTAGTTGACAGTATATGTGGGGATTCATTTCTGGGGTATTTTGTTCCATTGGTCCATGTTTCTATTTTTATGCCAATATCATTCTGTTTCAATTACCACAGCTTTGTATAGTTTGAATTCAGGAAGTACAATGACTGCAGATTTGTTCTTTTGGCTCTTTGGGGTCTGTTCTGATTTCATACAAACTTTAAGATTGTTTTTTCTATTTCTGTGAAAAATATCATTTTTTGATGACATTTTGAATTTTGATAGGGATTGCATTGAATCTCTAGATGGCTTTGGGTAGTATGAACATTTTAACAATTTTAATTCTTCTTATCCATAAACACAAGACCTTTCTAGGTGTGTCTTCTTCATTTCTTTCATCAAAGTTTTATAGTTTTCATTGACAGATTTTTCACTTCCTTGGTTAAATTTATCTCTAAGTATTTTATGATTTTTGATGCTATTGTGAATGGGATGGTTTTCTTTATTTCTTTTTCAGACATTTTGTTATTAGTAGGTGGAAGCACAATTGATTTCTGTATGTCCATTTTATATCCTGAAACTTTACTGATTTCATTGATTAGTTCTAGCAGTTTTTGGTTGCGTTTTCAGGATTTCATACACGTAAAGTTTATCATCTGCAAATAATGACAGTTTTACTTCTTCCTTTCCTACTTGGATGAGTTTTATTTGGTGGACTTCCAGTACTATCAAATGAGAGTGGGCACCCTGATCTTGTTCTTGATTTTGGAGAAAAAGCTTTCAATCTTCCACCATTGAGTATGATGTTAGCTGTGGGTCTGTCATATATGGCTTTTAAGGTGTGTTTCTTGTATACCCAATTTGTTGAAAGTTTTTGTCATGAAAGATTTTGTGTGTTGTCAAATGCTTTTTCCACATATATTGAAATAAACACATGGCTTTTATCTTTTATTCTATTAATGCAGTTTATCACATTTATTGATTTGTGTATGTTGACCCATCCTTGCATCCCAGGGATAAAGCACTTAATGTGCTGTTGAATTTAGTTCACTAATATTTTGTTAAGAGTTTTTGTATTTATATTCATCAGGGATATTGTTCTATAGGGTTTTGCTGTTGTGTTAATTTGTTGTTGTTGTTGCTGTTGTTGTTGTTGTTGTTGTTGTTTGTAGTATACTTATCTGGTTTTTGGTATCAAGGTAATGCTGGCCTCATAAAATAAAGAAGAATGAAAATGCTCATGCCTGTTCAATTTTTTTGGAAGAATCTGAAAAGAGTTGTTGTTAATTATTCTTTTAATATGTGATATAATTTACCAGAGAAGCTGTCTGCTCCTGGGCTTTCCAGTGTTGGGAGGTTGTTGATTACTAATTCAATCTTCTTACTTATTATTGGTCTGTTAAGGTTTTCTTTTTTTTTTTTTTAAGTTTCTTTATTTATTTTAAGAGAGTGAATGTGTGCATGAGCCAGCAGGGGAAGGACAGAGAGAGAGAGAATCCCATGCAGGCTCTGTGCTGTCATCAAGGAACCCAACAAAGGGTTCGATTCCACGAACCATAAGATCATGACCTGAGCTGAAACCAAGATACAGATGCTTAACTGACTGAGCCACCCAGGCATCCTGGTCTGTTAAGATTTTCTATTTTTCCTGATTCAGGCTTGGTAGGTTGTATGTTTCTAGGAACTTATCCATTTCTTCTGGCTTATCTTTTTTTTGGTCTACAATTGCTCATAGTAGTCTCTTATGATACTATGTATTTCTGTAATCCCAGGGGTAATGTCTCCTCTTTCATTTATGATTTTATTCACTTGAGTTTCTCTCTTTTTTTTCTCTTAGTTGGTGTGGCTAAAGGTTTGTCAATTTTGTTTACCTTTTTTAAAAAACCAGCTTAGTTTCAGTGGTCTTTTCTAGTGTTTTTCTGGTCTGTATTTTATTTATTTCTGCTCTAATGTTTACTTTCCTTCACTGTGGGCTTAGTTTGTTCTTCTTTTTCTAGTTCCTGGAGGTATAAAGTTAGGTTGTTTATTTGTGATCTTTCTATTTTCTTAGCATGTATGTGTGCATTTATCACCATAAACTTTCCTCTCAGAATTGCTCGTGTAGCATCCCATGTGTTTCCATTCTCATTTGTTTTGACATTTTTTTTTAATTTACTTTTTATTTCTTCTTTGACCCATGGACTGTTCAGGAGTATGTTGTTTAGTTTCCACATGCTTATAAATTTTCCAACTTTCCTCTTGTTGATTTCTAGTTATACTATTGTGGTTGGAAAACACTTGGTATGATTTCAGTCTTCTTAATTTGCTAAGACTTGCTTTGTGGCCTATCATCTGATCTATCTTGGAGAAGGTTCTGTGTGCATTTGAGAAGAATGCATATTCTGCTGCTCATGGACAGAACATTCTGTATACGTCTGTTAGGTCCATTTGGTCCAATGTATGGTTCAAGTTCAACATTTTCTTGTTGATATTCTGTCTGGCTGAACTATCCACTGCTGAAAGTGAGGTATTGAAGTCTCCTACTATTATTATATTGTTGTCAACTTCTCCCTATAGAATTGTTACTATTTGCTTAATATATTTTGGTGCTCTGATGTTCAGTGCCTATATTTACAATTATTATATCTTCTTGATGATTTGACCCCTTAACAACATGGAACGCTTCATGAATTTGCACGTTATTTTGCACAGGGGCTATGCTAACTTTCTCTTTATTGTTCCAATTCTAGTGCCTGCTGAAGCAAGCACAACCCATGGTACTGTGAACAGATAAAATTTTTGTCCTTTTAAGACACTGAGCTTTCAGGTGACTTTTAAACAGCAGTAAATAATTGATAAAGATTTAATCTGATTGATGGGTCTAGAGAGGTTGAGGGGGCACATCCCAGCCTCTTTCTCTTATTCTTCTTTTGGGAGTAAGTAACCCACTAAGAATTCATGTCCTTTTTTTGTCATCCAGACCATAAATCTTATAGGATTGAGATGAACTGATACATATTTTTTCCAAATGCTAAAGAGCCAGGAGTTAAAGTCAATATGTGACTGAAATCAAGACCAAAATCAAATATAAGAGGAAGAAGTAGGAATCAAGAATACATCTGAAAATAATTTTGAAAATTGATATAGTAAGTTTAGTAGTCACAAATTGAAAGATGATTAGTGAAACGAAAATGTTTTAAATATTTCCCATTTTCCTTTCTCTTTAAATTCTGTTATGTCAATATTAAAAGTAATTTATTATAATTTTTAATTTTTTTCCTCCTCATGAAATTGAAGGTGACAAAAACTATAATTTACTTCATCCTCACAGGATGTGAAAAATTCTCAAATAGGACTTTTTATTGAAAACATGTAATATCTTTGGGTTTTGGCCTTGAAACATTTCTGTTATTCATTTTTATATAAATTTAGTTCTCCTGATTATCAGAAGGATATCTGTTTTAACAACAGTGTTTCTGTGCAGTGTTAAAAAAATTTTTTTTTAATTTTTTAAGGTGATTTTTCTGAGTTGTTTTTGGTTTTTTGCTCTATTGGTCTGGCCCACTTTTATCTGGACCCTCTCTTTCCTCCATCTATGTTGTTTCTTCCTGATCAATTTTGATTTAGCCCCTCCTATTCCATCTGAGTGTGAGCCCCTGTGGAAGGTGGGAAGGTGGTGCTGCTAAGCGATCAGCCTGACTTACTGCAGGACCCTTGCCTCATCTGCTAATCTAGGGATGACTCCCTCTCATTTCTGCGGTTGCTCTTACTGGCCACTGTGCCTCCCCATGAGTATCTGGTGGCCATTTTAGGGTCTCTTATTGTCAGGTTGTGAATCATCCCGTAGCTTTTCTATGTTTTCTCTGAAACAGGTGCTGATGATGCGCTGGTCTTGTGGCTCTGCTGGTTTGCATTTTTGGGGTTCCTGGAGTACCTTGTCACCTAGCTTTGTTGTAAATGCTGTCCACTGTCTTTTTTTGTTGGAATTTGGGAAGATCTAAAAGCTATGCCTCTTCCACCACTGTCATCTTCACAGAATTTGATAAGAAGAGTTTTAACACAAGTTCAATCTTGAGCGCTTGGCCATAATTTGAAAGTGAATACCCAGATATTTATTTAGATTAATGATAGATCAAAATGACATCTCTTGTTCACATCTCTTGTTTGTGTTACTGCCACTGCTACACTGATTAGCTGTGATGGTCACCTATAATATCACATGATCTCTGATCACCCACAAGTTTAAGATGTGAGAAATGCTGTGAAAGTAGGCATCTGTCATTTGGACCTTCTGGCAAAATACCAGGGTTAAGGTTGAACTTAGGTGTATCCTTATATATCAGTGATGTATGTGTGACTTGGCTGCCCTGGCACTGGATGGGTACATTGAATCCTGGGCTTCAGTATCAGGAAGCCCACCTACACACAGATATAAACCATGTTCTCTAGCAGAGCCCTTACCAGTTAAAAAATTGTTTAGGTTTTACCACCAAATGCTAATCACTTTTTGATTACTTCAAAACTTGGACAGGGTGAATTTTTCTCTCTATTATTTGAAAAGGAAAATAGGAGAAAATATTGGAGAGCACTTTAGCACTTGCATCCTTAACACGTGGAGACTGAGACATCTGGCAGGGCTGGCAAGTGTAACTTTAAGTTTTGGTGGTTCTTATGAAGTGTTACACGTTGAATTGTGTCCCCCCAAATAAGGTATGTTAAAGTCTTCATTCTCAGTACCTCAGAATGTGACCTTATTTGGAAATAGGATAGTTGTAGATGTAATTAGTTAAGAAGAGTGGAGCCCTACTCCAACAGCGCTGATGTCCTTAGAATATAGCCACGAAGACAGAGAGAGAATGCCATGTGACCACAAAGGCAGAGATTGGAGTTGTGTAGCTGCAACACAAAAGATTGCCTACAAACCACCAGAAGCTAGGAAGAGGCAAGGAAGTATTACCTGACAGGTTTCAAAGTGAATGCAGGTCTGCTGACACTTTGATTTCAAGCTTCTAACCTCCACAACTGTGAGGCAATAACTTTTGTTGCTTTAAGCCATCCAGTTCATGGTATTGTGTTATGGCCCCCTAAGTAACTAATACTTTAAAGGCTAATGGGGCCTTCTTATCTTCGTGGTGGGTAGCCTGTATTGAGCAATGCAGCTGGCTTTATAGTCACAAAAAAGTCACAATATACAAAGACTCTCACTGAGTCTGCGGTGGACACAGAACTCAACACCCAAGAATTTGGAAGCATGGAATGTCAACCAACATCTTCAACAGAAAATCTTTTTCCTTTAATTGAATGTTTGCTAGCCACACCAACTAAGAAAAGGCTCATTAAGCTCCAGTTCAACATCAAATTACAGTAATCTGTTACTTGCAGTGGAGAATATACTAAGTTAATATGATGTAAAAGAGTTTGAGGACTATGTTGGGGAACTATACATTTAAAAAATCTCCCACCAACCGAGAAAAATTCTCCACAAAAGGAAAAGGGGAAAAACAGTTCTATACTGAATAAGCATTAAACCAGAATGTGATGTGCATCTCAGGCAATCCACTAAAAGACTGCAAAACCAGAAAGAAATCTCACCCTTTTATAAAGCCAGGCAGATACAACACACTCCCTACAAGTTGTCAAAATAAACAGTAACTATTCCTCAAATAGGAGGACTTGACAGCACCATTTGTCACACATAGCTCCCCCTAAATTTAAATCTGATCATTGGGATGACCATCTATGTTAGCTAATTGGCTTTATCCAAAGGAAAACGAACTTGCCATATCTTTATGATAGGAGGTCATTTTGTGATTTGGAGCAAGGTGCCCGCTCAAGTTAACATCCTACTTTCCCACAGAAACTGGAAAATAAGTCTTCTTTTTTTTTTTTTTTTTTTTTGACAATTACATCTCAAAGAGATGGCTTCTTGGTTTTTAGGAAACATCATACTTTCAAGTAAATTATTGCAGTGGCTAGATTCAAATGAAATACCATTAATTCTCCTTTTTGTGCTTCTGGTACCTGTAAAAGAATGGTTTAGTAAGTCAGTTTGCCAGTCCTAGTTTTCAGACTCTTCCAATGGATTACCTTGGACATTGATTCTTAGCAGTTGAGAAAATAGTGGCAATAGTAATTAATTTACATCAACACTTTCACAACTTTATTTTGTGACATGCTCCATGAAGTAGAGTTTCATGGTTGTGTCAGAGATTGTTCATGGTCCTCTGCTCCTCTTCCTCAAAAACAGAATGTTTAACCAGGCATGTGGCTACACAGAATAAAGATTACATTTTAGCAGTTTTTCATGTAGATGTGGCCATATAACTAAGTTCCAATCAATAAGATATAGTCAAAAGTTGCTTTCCAACTTCTAGGAAGCATCCTTGATAGGTTAGGGGATTCTCTTCTTTTCATGTCCTCCTTCATGCTGCATGGATTGCAGATGTACTGATTGGAGCTGTAGCAGCCATATGATACCATGAGGTGGTCTTAACAGTGGGAGACTGAGCCATGATACATTAAAGGGCCAAAGTAGCTCTGGACTATACATCTCCAGAATTTTACTTAAGAAAGTAACAAACTTTTATCTAGTTTAAGACATTAAGACACTTATATTTTCATTTTTTCTGTCACTACTAGTTGAACTTAATCTTAATACAATAGTCAGATATATCTGGGAAATTGTACATATCTTATCTCCTGCTCTACTAAGGGATATTGGCATAAGAAAAGATCCCAAAAAGACCTGCAGCAAAATATTTTGAATTTTGTTTAGTCCTCTACTCCCAGTGTTTTCTTTTTCTATTAAAACACTACAAGGAGAGTTAATTCCCATGTTATTAGAACATAATAGAGGGCCCTGCTACAAATAGAGTAGATTTTCTATAACAATACAACTTTGCCAGTCTTTTTGCCATTTGAACAACTAGGATCTCCATATCCCTGAGCTGTATTCTGATGACTATTTAACTCCATGCTTTGTTCAGAGTGGTTTTTCAAATCTACGTTATATCACTTGAATATTATGAGCAAAGGTGGGTGGGTGGGCAATACTTCCAGAGCCTGAATTAAGTTGTTGCTTAAGTGATTAAGTCATCTATAGACATTTCAGGGCATGGCCCATACTTACTGAATTCTGTTAACACTCATGTCAGGAGTTTATAATGGAAAGTATGCATTCATTTCTATAACAAGCAGTCTCACTGTCTAGGATCTATTCTTCAGTCAGACTTAGTTCACTCAAGAGGAGTCATTGGAGGACTTTATCATGAGCTACAGCTATAAGTCAATCTTTTCACATGTCATCTAAGAGACCTATATTACAGGGTGGAGACTTAACCTTAGTTCTTCAACAAATAGAGCTTTAAACGTAGCTTGAGCCTGGCCAACAATGTATTTTATTTGTGTAATTTTAATATCTGGTGTTAACTGAGAAGAGTGGCTTTAATAGTTCCACAGCATATCAATATTACTATTAAACAATACGAAGGCTCCTAGAGGGCCAACACTTACTTTTCTTACAGCCCCTTTGGTGACAAGCACAGGGCACATATAGGAATTGAGGTTATTGCTAGATGGGATATAGGGAAATCACCGGGGTTACCTTAACAGCACAAACACAGTTTTGCAGATGTTATATTTCAGTAATTTGCTCTAACAATGCCTCTTTTTCTTTGCTGCTCATGAAACAGTTAGGGGGTTGTTGGTTTGTTTGTTTGTTTTTTTTTAACAACTTAATAGAATCTATTTTAGTTTCCCAATATTTGAACTAGTCTGGATGTACACACTCAGACATGAGAGGCAAGAAAGTTTTAAGTTTTGCTGAAGTCCAAGTCTTCTGTAACCTAATTAATTTGGTTACACTGATATTTTTAGAACCTTTAAGACCAGAGCCACATTAAACATGCTCCAGAGCTCAAGTGTATCTGGCCCCAAAAGCTTGTGAGTGGCCCTGTGCCTTGCACAGTTTGCCACCTTGTGTTTTTCTGTAAGGGTAACGCTATTTTCCGTCTTGAAAAAATTTGTTTGGCTTCTGCAGAATGGGTGGAGCATGGGCATCTTCTCTATTAGAACTAGTGTTTTAAATTCTGAAACATCAAACAAACAAAATATCACGTTTTCTTTGTTAATTGTAAAATTAATAAATCCCCATCAGAGAAGGATTCTGACTTTAATTCTTCCCTCTGAAGGAGGAGCTGCTTGGGAGGGATTCTGCAGCTATCACTCAAAATAGCATCACAGGAAAAGCCTCGCTGTGCTTGAAGAACCATATGAAAGCACTCTCTGGTAGTTGCTTTAAATGAAATACAAGATAATACTGCCAAAACTATACCAGCATTTGAAGCCATTGCACCAAAGATATACAGTATAGTTCCCTATTAAAATTTGAACTAGATCATAGTTGTAAGGCTTTCTTTTCTTGTCTCACTTAATTCATGTTTTCCCTCCCTTTTTAATAGCCTGAAAGTATTTTTGTGACTCTGGAACAATGATTTTTAAACCTGAGTGTGTGTGAGGCTCAAATTCACAGACCGATTCAGTAGGACTGGACTGGGTTCAGGAAATCACTTTTATAACAAAACCCAGATATTTCTTTCTTTTCTTTTCTGTAACTGATATTGGGGCCTGCATCTGGCCATTCCCTGTCACTGCTCTATCTCCTTTCTTTTCTCACAACCATCTAGAGACAAACGAAGCAAGCTTGCCCTCTACCTTTTAATATCCGGCCCTCCATAAAAACTCTAGAGTATATTTGGCCAAGTCTGTTCCTTGATATGCTAAATGGGAATTAAGATGGTGGCCGTGATTTTACTTAATACATTAATTAATGAGGGAACCAGTAAAATAAAAAACTGGTTCAAAATCTTATATATCTCTAGGAATGCTGAAAGAAATTTGTAAGCAGATGGAAAACTGGTCAATATCCACAGAGCTATAATCAATTATTTTCCACATGAAAATAATTCATTTGCATTAATATGGGCAAAACTAATTTGCATTACTGTAGATTTTCTAAGACTTACAGAGGTATAAAATGGCTCAAAGACTGGTCTCAGCCCCCTTTAGAACTAGTTGACCTGGAAGGGTGTGCAAGTGATTTTTTTTCCCCATTTGTCTTACAAATTTTTCCTGACACAGCCAGAAACCTAAATTTCCTTATCAGTAAAATGAGAGATTTGGACTAGTGGCTTCTGAGACCCTTCGATTCCAACATCCTGTTATTCTAATTTCTTGGCCGTTATCTATGTACGTGCATACAACTCATGGAATATTTTTGTAAGAACTATTATAGTCATTTTTATTAGTCAAATCAGCCATAGCTATGAGTGCATCCTCTTGCAGTCTCTGTCTAAAAATAAAATCAGGGGTTCCTGGGTGGCTCATTCTGTAAAGCAACAGACTTTCGATTTTGGTTCAGGTCATGATCCCAGGATCATGGGATTGAGCCCTGAATCAGGCTCTGCACTGACAGCATGAAATCTGCTTAAGATTCTCTCTCTCTCCTTCTGTCCCTCCCCTGCTCGCATGCACTCCCCCCGCCCCCGTCTCACCTCTCTCTCTCTCTCTCATAAATAAATAAATAAATAAATAAATAAATAGAATAAAATAAAACATAAATTCTGCCTTTCTCCCAGTTACTTTTAGGCTATGTGTTTGTATGTGTGTGGGGGGGGGGGGTGTGTAAATGAAAGCAGGACCTAAGTATAGGTATTTTCGGCATATTTGTTCATTGTCTTTTCCAAATGCTACCTACGGAATACACTGGTAACTGGGTAAATGTGACAAGTCAGGACAATATTGTGTACATTTTATAGATGGTGAATCTTTGAGAAGGAAGGAATCAAGATTTCTCTAATTTTGCAGACTTTCCTGTAGGGCAAATACAGCAGAACTTTTTTTAAGATTGTTTTGTGATGGCAGAGGTGGTCATAGCAGTGTTAGGGGTGTCAAAACTTGGTGGAGCTGGTGGAGGCCAGTGTTAGGCAGTAGAGAATAAGAAGATACTGAAGTATGATTTTTGTTTGTTTGATCACTTCATTTCTCCTCTATTAGAGGAGCTTTAAACTAAACTTTACAGCAGTGGAGAAAGACAGAGCCTCTTCAGCTTTGTAATTTAACAAATGTTTGTTGAAAGAATATCCGAACTACCTTTCTTTTCTGGAAACAGAGAGCCCAGGTCTCCTAAAAAGCTCTCAAACTATTGAGTGTTTAAAAATTCTATTGTATTTGAAGGCGTGAAAACATGCATTAATGATTACATTCAGCTGATATTTTTGGAGGATAAATATTCTACTTTGTAGATTTTATCAGGTAAAACCCCATTCAGTTTAGAAATCATCATCAAAATTCTTTTTTATTTAAATTTGTTTATTCTCATTTGAATGGTCTCACTTTAACTAAAACAATATTCTTGATGGTAAAACATAAAAACAATCACATTTCTTTGTTTCAATCTTTCTTTTCTTTCATCCTAGTCATTTCTGTAAAAACAGAGACCAAAATGACTGGGTAGGATTATGGAGGATTTCTGGTAATAATACACCTACACAATGTGCTGCAGGAAGTAGAAAGTCCATACTTGATGCCCTCAGTAACTTATGACTCATATGAATCATATAAGAACATAGGACTATTACTACTGAATGTTGAAGATTTATGTCTCAAGTATACTTTTCTACACCAATAACATAATATGGATTCAAGGGGCAAAAATATCAAACCCTAGATCTTCTATACACACATATACATTTATATCTGTCTACATAAATATGCACAAAAGTGGTTTCAAGTAAGGTGCAGGAGGTGGATGTGGAGGATGGGATGACTAAAAAAATAACAAATAGTAATTAACACATTTTATAAGGGAGCCAAACGACATTCATGCATTAATTTTAGCATCATAATAGCCCTGAGAAATCATTTCTAGTAACACCATTTTACAGATGAAGAAAATGAGACTCAGTAGTAAGTAGCAGAGCCCAGATTTGAAACAAGTTCTGCCTGATTCTAAAACAAATAGGACGTATAGTAAGACTTTTCCTGTTGTCCCTAAACTGCAGCTAGGGCACGAAACTAAAGTCAAAAATCAGTGAGTATGTCCACAATTTAAAATCAGAGAGTTACCAGCATCTGGAGCCAGCCATATTCTCTCATTGTTCCTACAACCAATTGTTCCTACAACCAATTCTATGCACCTCTCACCTCTGATTCCCTCCCTGAAAGGACTGAGAGTGAAAGAGGCGTAGCTTTCCCTTCCCCAAAGCTAATGGGAAGGAAAAAGGAAAAGAGAGAGAATTTTTTCTAAAGATTCCAGTACCTAGAAGAGGTGGCCAACATTTTTATCCTCACACAGGCTTTAGTTCAAGAGTGGACATGTTGCTTGGCCCCCATGTGATCTGAATAGGGGCAGAAATTTGGGGAGAGAGAGGGCAAGGTGAGATCCAAGGACCACTCTGCCTGTGATCTGTTGGTTTCCATTAAAAGATGGATCCCATGTGTCCCTGCTGACCTCACAATTTGCTAAAAGATGAGAACCAGGGCTATACCTTTGGGCAATGTAAGCTATACCTTTGGGCAATGTAAGCTCTCTCTCTCTCTCTCTCTCTCTCTCTCTCTCTCTGTGTGTGTGTGTGTGTGTGTGTGTGTTGGGAAGCAGGATGGAGGCAAAGAGGGCCCCTCCCCTGTTACTTGTGAAGATTGTTGGAGCCTTCTTGTCAGCTTGTGTAGACCTTGAACAGAAGTGCAGTCATGGTTAACCAAGAAGAGGTCTGCAACTCAGCCCCTCCTCCCCAACCCCAACCCCCACTTGAAAAACATCTGGAAGAAGGATAAGAAGATGGACACAGATGCAACCATGGTCCCTCCACTCAGATCTAGTCTGAGTGCAGGAAAGAGAAGAGTGGAGGAAAGAGAAGATTACTTTGAATCATTTTTGAGAAAATGAGTGAATCTTAAATGCCAGAATTAGACTGTTCAAATAACCAAAATGAGCTAAAAAATTATAAAGACTGGCCAACATGTTGTTAAGAAAGTATATACTAGAGGAAAAGGCTTGGGGGAGATGGTCATTTAGCACAAATGTCAGGAGAGTTATGGAAAATATAGAACCTTTTTATTTATACACTGCCCCCCAAAAAGGTAAGCATAGTCACCAAACCAATTATTCTATTATTCTTTTCTCTATGTAATCCCGATGAGAGTAAGGAGCCAGAGGCATATCTCTAGCACTTAGAGCCCTTTTTAAGATTTCCCCAGAGATGCCTGCGTGGCTCAGTCAGTTAAGCATCCATTTTCCACTCAGGTCATGATCTCACGGGTTCTTGAGTTTCAATCCTGTGTCAGACTCAGGCTCCAGAGTTGATGGTGCAAAGCCTGCTTAGGATTCTCGTTCTCTCCTCTCTCTGCCCCTCCCTCACTCATGTTTTCTCTCTCTTTCATAATAAATAAATAAATATAACAACAACAAAAAAAGACTTCCCCAATTAACTGGGACTCCTACCTGATTGGAAAGTTCTTGACTGATTCTATTTGTCTCAGCTCCAAGATGAAGGATGACTTCAGCTTTCTCTGTAGGACCAGTGGAGCAAATGCTTTAAAATATTCCCAGATTCAAGGAGTCTTAAGTCTTTAAATGGCAGGTTTAAGCATTGTGCCTTTACAGAACATGCCATTCACAACCTTACCATGCCCTCCTTTCCCTGATCCTTAATTCCTATGTACTCACAGAGACAACTGAATCTTCAAGGAGTAGTATCTAATTTAAGTTTATGGGGCCAATGATCACTGTGGTAGATTGCATCCTTCGTTCTAATTCTCTGCCCCTTCCAGTGTCCTTGCCTTTTCCCATCGATCTTGCAATCCTACCCACTAAAGGGGCAGAATATATTTCTCCACACCTTGACTTCAGCTTTAGCCATGTGACTTGTCTTAGGCAACAGAATAAAATGGAAATGACAATGTACCATTATAAGCCTGGGCCTCGAGAGGCCTTGCATATTGCCTCTTATGGACATGTAAGTCATAGCTTTTGTTTCAACCACTAAATTTTGGGATGGTTTATAATGCACTAAATGATAATTGATACAATAATTTTTCTAGTAGAGTGAATATATAAATAGAAAAAACTGCTATTATTTCCAGAATAATTTCCACTTTGATTGCATTTACTAGCTTAATAAGTGATTACATTAATTTGTGTTTGTATTATTTGCTGAAATATATGTATTTCCTGGCATAGTCTAAGAAGAAAATGTATCTACATCTTCATTCTGTAGAACTCTGGGAGGACTGTCCAGTCATTGCTGACAAGGCATACTCCTGCATAAACCATCACAGCACAGGGGGCATGCACAGTTCATCTGAAAAGCAGCTAAACTTGCTTGATGTGTTGCAGTCCAGAACTTCATTTATGAGTCACTTATTTAGAATTCATAGACACAATATTTTCCCATAGAAACACAGTATTGTAATATCCTAGGGCAAATGTACAAAAAGCCACTTAGCCCCATAATAAAACTAAATATCAATAATGCCACAGCGCACAAAGAACACTTTTTCTCCCACTGCTCAGGTTTCCCTCTCTGTTTTGCCCACCCCCCCTTCTTTATTTGCTCTTTCCAAAGGAAGAGGAGCAGCTGATTGGTTAAAGCCTATGGTTTGTTGGGCCACCTGTCCTAAGTGAGCAGGATCACACTGTTTTGAAAGGTGATGAGAACCCTCACTATCCCAGCTCTGTCATCCTCCCACAATTGTTTGGCTTCATGGACTTGGATGGAGTCCTCTCTACAGTCTCTCTTTCTCTCTCACTCTCACTTTCCCTCTTTCTCTCATTCTCTCTCTCTCCTCCTTCTCTCCCTTCCCAGACATGCTTGAGCCTACAGTTCCCACATTTCATATTTGCAAAGGCAGCAGGAAATCCCAGTTTAGTCTCGGGCCGAAGATGGGTTTTCCATCAGAGTAGTCCAAATTCATTAATCGGGGAGTTTAAAAAATGCCTGTGCAGATTAATAAATCAGTGTTTAATTTCTCTTATTTGGCTGGTTGTCCCTACTAAACACATCATCAGTCAGAAAGCTGAAGGGCCAGGGATAGCTGGCATTTAGAAGTCCTAAGACCCAACTCTTAATGCTCCTTATTCCTGTGGGAAAATTCTTCCCAGGTTCCAACTGAGGAAGCTGGGACACATCTCAAATGCAACCTCCTTTCAAGTCCTGAGTGGAGGACCACTCCATTTCACAGTGACTCATCTTTTGGACGAATCTCCAGATCTGTTGTGGAAGAGTACTGGTCATGTTTTGTTACAAGAGGGACATAAAGTTGATTTTAGAGAAACTAAGAGAGGTAGTAGAAAGTATATGTGTGTTCCATTTCTTCAAAAGTTGCATAAAAATGCATTAGCTCATCCTTCTATGTTCAGAATGCAGAGATTTGGCTGTTTGCTAACCTTAGTTTCAACTGATGCAAACTTATTCTAATACAAACTCTCAATGTCATTTTTTCAGAGAACTCTGGCATTCTTCAATAACATCACTATTTCAACTAACATTTTTTTATTCAATTAGAACTTTATTATTAATTTTGTCTCACATTTTGTACAAAATCAAATGATTTATTATAGACATGTGACCTTTCTGTTTATAACCAGAACTTTCTCCTTAAATTTATTCTGAAAGCCATTTCTGTCCATAATCTGTTTCATAAGAGCCTCGTGTACTGGAAAAAATAATTGAATTGCCTTTGAACTGTTTTCCCTACAAATTTTATAGCCAGTAAAACATTATAGATAATCATATATTTTAACTATAAAAATTTAATAACATTATTAAAACTTCAGATTTTTCTAGCCTTCATTTAATATAGCTGGTATGTAAAAATGAGTTTGAATCTATGTGTTGTGTCTTATATACAGTTCAATAATTATAAAGGTCATTGTGAGACTTCGCTTCTAGATAACAGGTGACTTGAGCCCAGGGCTTAAAGACTAAGCAAGGTTACCTTGTGAATTAATTCTGAGTACCCAGCCAAAGCACTTTAAAAACTCTCTCTGGAGTGCCATATTCTTCCTATTGAGTGACCCACCGAAGCTGGACCAGGGGGAGCTGCCACCCCTACCCAGGTCAGTTGCATAGATCCTGGCTCATCACTGTGGTAGACAGAGATGGGAGGCATTGGTGTAGTGGGAAGCTGACTCCTCCTGTGCAGAAGAAGTTCTTCTGTGGAAGAGCACCAACATTCTGTGAGAAGCAGGGACAAGCAAGGGGAAGAGAGAGAGCTCTGGCAGGATTTGACCTTGGCTTCCTGTGCCCAAGGGCCAGATGCATCCCTATGCCTCCCATGGTTACATGAATGACTCAATTCTCTTTAAAACAGATCAAAATACTCCTCTCTTTGAATTGCAAACATAGAGACAGGTTTAGAGCCTGGCACTACTTTTGGCCACTCCATGAGCCCTCCAGTGAAAGAGCTACCAGCTGTCAGGAGGCCAAAGTCCCAGGGTTAGCTTCCCATAGAGAACAGGGGCAAGAGTCACACCCTTTTGAAATGTCCCTCTTTGTAAGCTTTGGAGGAAGTGGGGAATGCCACCCTGGTCCTAGGACCCAACAACTTTCTCCTAAACTGCATGGAGTGTTTCTTTTAGAAATCATAGCGAAACTACTACTGGTAGCAGTTCACGTATCTCTTTTACAAGAGATTTTAGTTTACAAAATCCCTTTCACGAATTACAGAATTTGGGATGCAGCATCATAAATATAAAGAAACTATCAACTAACCTATACTTCAATGTTAAACTAAGACCTTATAATTAATTTTTTTAACGTTTGTTTATTTTTTGAGAGACAGAGACAGAGCATGAGCTGGGAAGGGGACAGAGAGACGGGGGGGTCACAGATTCTGAAGCAGGCTCCAGGCTCCGAGCTGTCAGCACAGAGTCCGACATGGGTCTCAAAATCAGGAACCATGAGGTCAGACCTGAGCCGAAGTTGGCCGCCTAACCGGCTGAGCCACCCAGGCGCCCCAGACCTTATAATTATTACTATCAACCATATTAATAAACAAAAGTAAAACATTTTGCTCCTTGGGGTGTCAAGGACAAAAAGCATGCATCCAAAGAAGCAAAACAATATCAAGAAACTGTAGATATGAACGATTTTGTTTCATGAGTGTGTGTATATGCATATATGTATACACATATAATAACATACATACACTAATCAAAAATGTAATGTAACAATTGTATACATAGGAATGTGTGTGACATAGGAATTACAGGCATATGATTTATTTTTAGTATTTAAGGACTTAAGAAGGTGGCTCTTCATGTTAATAGCTTGATTGAGGACAACTTGGGGAGAAATTTTACCTGTTAACAGGTTTTATACTTTTGCTCCGTTTATGTAGCTCCTTCCTTCCTTTCAGGACTTGTTTCATAACAAATAACGGCAGAATTTACTCAGTGTTTCTAAAAAAAAAAAAACTATTGTGAATTGTGAGAAATGAAATAAAGAAAGTTGGTAAATGAGCACTAAAAAATAATGAATGGGAGTTAAAAACAGATTGAAGAGACTGTTGTAGTAATAAAAAAGGTTTTACCCTGGTTGGATAACTTCCTTAATTCTCTGTCTCACTTTGACCCTGTTAAAGGAGTTGATGAATGACATGAATTTTAACAGGTTACTTAGTAACGTCAAAAGAGGTGTCCCAATAATGATCATACTGATGTCTCAAATTAATTTCTAGCTATAAAAATGATGCTTATTTGCCCTACTACATATGTATATATTCAAAATTGTGAGATCCCTTTTATATAGAACAGCTCCAAAGGAATTGAAATTAAGGTTGTGGCCATCAAAAGCCCAACAACCTGACATAGAGAAATGTTCAGGTGTTCCTTTGAAGGTTGCAACCACCTTAACCTAAGTCTTTTCATGTGTATTATGTATATTGCTCAGCAGTGTGGCATAGACACAGTCCTTCTTCCCTTCATACAGGGAAGCATTATAGTGATTTCTTGATATTTCATGCCAAAGATAATGGTAGGTTATCCAAAAATGGTCTTGAGTCTGAGAGAAATATTCTAAAAATTCAGAGTCCTCGAGATTAAATAATAAAGATCTAACAACGCAAGAGGAACTGTAAAGCTATTCAACTGCCCCGCGTTGACTCCTGCTCAGTGAACCTCCACCCCCGCCCCCTGACCAAATAATGCAGGGAATTCTACATAGCACAAAGTAGACAGGTATTTATTGTCTCATCACTCAGAGAGCCACACAAATGTACAGGATTATTCATAAGTGGTCGCATGTATTAATTTTTAAATATTTTTCCACATCCTGCTGGCTTAAACAAGCACCAAGTTATAGTGATAAGAACAAGAAATGGATAGATTGATGGGCATGGAAAGAGGGAAGAAGGGACAGTGAAGGGAAAATGGATTCGTTACGACATGCAAATGTCAAGTTCCCTAGCTAACACCAATGAAGCATTTAAAAAATACATGTAAAGGTACGGCTTGGTACTTTTCCATTAATTTTTCAAAGGTCTTGACCTCCTAAAGAAAAATTTCTGACTAAAAGGGGTTTTCCTCACCAGTCAGTTCCTTCTTCTACTGGGTCCTACAGAGAAATAGTGCTCTTATATTTGGCCCTTCAGACAGTTGCCACGGAAATGAGAGCTGCAAACACTTTCAGCTTTCTGGCTTCGCTGTGGGATCCAGCAGAGACCATGATTAAGCTGTCAGAGAACCTCCCTAAGTACAGTTTTACCTGATAAGTAAGAGTTTCCAGAAAAATGGTGACACATACAGGAAGGAAAATAGATTGTTTAACTCACTCTGAAAAATCCCTTTGATTCATAGACTGTCTCATGATTGAAACCATCTCTTTCTCTAATCAGACTCTTTTCAATTCACAGACGAGTACCTCAGGGGGCAAGTAAAATGCCCCTACCTTTACAAGAGGAGGTATCACATTAACAAAAGGTAACACATTAACAAAAGGAACCCAGAGTTCCTGAGTGCTGAAGAAATAAGAAAGCAAAATGCTAAAAATGGGGGGAGGACACAGTGAATGAGAAGGGGAAAATCAAATGGGGTTTAAACCATTTTAAGGAACATTAAATATCTGATTTGAAAAAAAATAAAGAAAGAAATCACTGTGGATGTCAAAGAACGCTGGCTTTTCACACCTGGAACCAGAGATGATTGGATCATAAGGGGCTCTACTGTAGTGGACTTGAAATTTTATTGGTTATCTTTTGTTCCCAGCAAATGAGACCTGGATTTTCTGGGAAGGAACTCTAGCTATCACTTTGAATCCACTGAGTATTTCTACTCCACATCATTGACCTAATAAAACTCTATTGATGGAGTAAGGTCAGTGTTTTTCATATTGGGATTAGAGAAGAGAACACACCAGTCCACGTGGTACCATAGCCACAAATGAAAGAACTGGTTGGCAGAAGCCAACGTTTGGACAGCTACTTGGAAGAAGACTTTCCAGATAATGGTGGAATAGGAAAACGAAGTTGCAACTTGAAAAGATTGTACCTTCTATCTTGGGGCGCCTGGGTAGCTCAGCTGGTTTCAGCTCAGGTCATGATCTCATGGTTTGTGAGTTTGAGTCCCGCATGGAGCTGGCTGCTATCAGTGGAGAGCCTGCTTTGGATCCTCTGTCCTTCTCTCTCTGCCCATCCTCCACTTGCTCGCTCTCTCAAAAATAAGTAAACATTAAAAAATAATAATAATAATAATGTCCTGTCATCTGTTTACTTGTTGGTGTTGTCTAAAATATTGCAACCATTTTGGAGAGCAATTTGGAAAAACCTAGAAAAGTTGAAGATGTAGATTTCATACAAGCTAGCAATTTTACTCTAGGTGGATGCTATGGACTATACTGTGTCCTCCCAAAATTCCTATGTTGAAGACCTAATGCCCAATGTGACTATATCTGGTGATTGGGTCTTTAGTAAGTAATTAAGGTTAAATGATTTCATAAGGATGGGGTCCTAAACTGATAGCATAAGAAGAGGTAGATCTCCCCCTCCCTCTCTCTCTCATTCCCCCTCATTCTACCATGTGATGCCATAGCTAGAAGGTGACTGTCTACAAGCCAGGGGAGAGCTCTCACCAAATCCAATCACATTGGTACCCTGATCTTGGACTTTGGCTTCTGGAACTGCGAGAAAATAAATTTTGGTTGTTTAAACCACCCAGTGAATGTTACTTTGTTACGGTAACCCAAACTGACTAAGACAGTGGCTATCCCAGAAAATGTAAGGATGTTCATGATAGTATTTCTCTGAATAGTACACATATGGAAACAATCTAACTTCTTGTAGAAAAATATATAAACTGTTCACATAACAGAATTGTATACAGCAGTTGAAATAATTGAACAATAGTAGCATATATCAATGTAAATGAATCTCAAAAATATAATGTCAAACAAAAAATCAAGCTGTAAAGGATATTTATACATGCTATCAAAAACTTGCAACAATAGTTTATAATTTTAGGGATACATACTTGTATAGTAAAAGAACGAACATATGGCTGGAAGTGATACACACCAACTACTTCTGAGAAGAAAGGGAAAAATGATAGTGAAAGCAAGGGAATGTCTTTTGCTCTATCTGTAATGTTTTATTTCTTAATAAGAAATGAGATTTGTGCAAATTTCAGCAAACTGTCTGCATCTTTTAAATCTAGGTGGTAAATGCATAGTGCTTGTTATATTATTTTCTGGATTATATTTAATAAGCAAAAGATGTTTTCCCCTGTCATCTGGGTTTTCAGCAGTTCAGTGGTACTTTTTAGACAGACAGTTTTCTTATCCACCTTTTATATATGCTACAGTAAGAAGCCCAGAGAAGTTAGGTGGCATGGACAAAGTGTCCAATCTAGTTAAACAGTGACTCAAGGACTAGAAATGAGTTGTCTGTCCATAGCACACTCCATATGTCTGTTAATTTTCTGCTATAGAGACAATGACGCCAACAAACTTTGTTTTCTAAGCCAGAAAAAAGCACAAATCCTGCCCAACTGTGGAAGAGCACATTTGAAGCCATTAGACCTTTTCTGTCCCCCAAGTCATACTCCACAGTTGATGTGTTACATATTTTGCTTACTCACTGAGCATCAACACTACTTAGGAGAGTTCAGTTTTTCCACTTTTGAAAAAAAAAAAAAAAAGGATCTAAGGAGACAGGACTAGTGATCCGCAAATTTTCTGCAACAATTGAGAAGTTGGCAGAAGCCTTGTTTGTCTGTCTGTCTGTTTATTTATTTTTTTATTTAGAGAGAGAGCACATGAGCGGGGGAGAGGGGCAGAGGGAAAGAGAGAGAAAAATCTCAAGCAGGCTCCACATTCAGTGCAGAGCCTGATGAGGGGCTTGATCCCACGATTCTGGGATCATGACCTGAGATGAAATCAAGAGTCAGATGCTCAACCAACTGAACCACCCAGACACCCTTGGCAGAAGCTTTAAAAATGGTGGTTTTACTGATTATAATTAATTTTGGTTAGATTTCAATTAGGAAATATTCTTTGCAAGATAGATTTTTTAATACTGTTCAACATAGATTTACAGCATGAGAACTAGTAGCCATTTATACTGAGTTTCCCAATTAATCCAAGTAATTGAGTTTTCAAAAAATAAATGACAGGAAGGATTTCATGATATAGTATTGAAACAATGGGTAGGAAATACACAGGGACATGAAGAATAAGTGTTTTCTCTGCCAACATCTAACATATTCAGACAAAAATAAGCATTGTTTAACCCACTTTCTTTATTACGTTTTACATAGTTGGGGCAAGAAATTTTGGCTTTGTTAATTAGGTAGTGTCGACTCATGTTACAAAACTGATAGGATTCTTTAACCTACATTTTATATAAAATAAATAAATAAAAAGGACTTGAAGGAGGACTGAACTTATTTTGAGAAATAATGACTAGATATACAATTATGCATAATTTCATACTAAAATTTATCAAAAATACAGTCGAGGAATGGGGATATTATTCACACACAGTAGCTGCTGCACACACACACACACACACACACACACACACACTACATGCTCAACCAGGCATAGGTAAGAAAATGGTCTCTACACTTGCTCAAATTAGATAGCTGCTTTCTCCCCATTATTTGTGTTTTGCTGACTCCCTAGTGTGTACCAAAGTATTCTCATCTGTTGTTTCCATCATCAGAGCCCTTATCGCTATTTGCTTATCTGACTGCTCAAAATTAATTTTAAATCCTATCTTGATAAGTAGTATTCCTAAAATATTCTTACTTTTCAACATGCTTGGCAAAAAGTTTGTGTGCCCTTTGTCCTCTGGCCAAATGCCTCGGTGATGTTCCCCTATTATGTTGATAGAAGGGATATTTTAACTCCAGTCCTTTGGGCAGAAACATTTTTGATTGAATTAGTAGTAAAAACATGAAGCCATGACATGTCTTGTGTCCAACCCTTAAACACTCCCGAGGGCACAGCAGTTCAGGGATGTTTAGTAAGTGATAGCATGGGGTTGCTACTCACATTTATAGGTGTTGAATTCATTATTTTTATACAGTTTGATATGTGACTTATCTACAGCATTTCCAAAAGAAGTAAAAGGTACTTACATATTTCTAATAAAAAGACAGAAATAATGTAATACAGTATACTGATTTATTTTTCATTCCCTTAACATTAATTTAAGATTAATTTAAAGGACCTTATTTAAGAACATCATTTATTTTGACTATGGGTGTTCTTTGTTTATATAGAGTTAGTGCTTTTGTACATGTCGCTTTTTCTCAAACTGAATTCTATAGAACTGTGTTATAAACTCTTAAGTGTGAAGAAAATAAAATATCAAATTCTCAAGTAAACTGGTATATTTAGGGTTAGAACAAATTAAATAAGTTTCATTTTTGAAGACCTCAGAGCCTATATGTGACTATCCATTATGCAAAACAAGAGATGTGAAAATATACAGTGTAACACTCTTCCTTTCTGATTCTAATTGTAGAATGCCTATTAATATCACTTAGATGTTATATTTATTCATATTTAGGCAGATTATATAAACTTGGACTTACATTTCTAATTAATATTTATATTGGCATCCTAACCCAGTTTTTAAATGCAACTAAATTTTTTTACTTTTCTAAATTTAAATTATAAAATTTATGTTTATAAGAATTCAAACCATATATAGATATGGTGAATAAAAAGCAAATACCTTTACTTCTCTTCCGTCAGAAGTAACCACTGTCAACAGTTTGGTAAGTCTTTTTAGTCATTTTTACGTGAAACAAATGAATTCCTACTTCATAGAGAAAAATGTCAAACATCTTCAAAATTGAATTGGAGGGAAAAATATTTTTTAAAAATCTTCAAATATTATAACTCCCTCCATAATTCCATGGCTTACATTTTGAATAGTGTTAGATTTGGTTTTAAGTGCAATTCTTGACTTTTCATTAATGTGAGTAATTAATTACCATGAAGGTGGGATAAAGAATAATAAAATTTCTGTAAATCTTTCCCCTAATTGTGCTAGATAAATTACATCTTTAATTTCGATCTTTCTTTAAATTCTTCTCTAATTTATGTCAGACTATCAAAACAAGCATAAATCAAACCACACCTTTATTCACCAAACTGAGACAAGACCTCAACGCCCCCTAGTGGGGTGACCTCTATCCTCCATCCTGTGTGACCAACCCCCTGAGTAAGATGAGGTACCATTAACTCTTAATGTTAAAGTTGTACTTTCCTCTTTCACTCATCCAAAAAATACTTAAATGTGTACTTTAAACTTTCTGGTTAAAATGAGCCACCACCAAAAAAACAAGGGAAAATTATTTGTGGAGGAAATGTCCATATATAAAATATTAAGCAATAACTTTCATCACTATAATCAGTCTCTGATCTTCCAAGTTATCCACTTGCCTTGACTGCCTACTCTTGGCCACCTTATGACTCTCTACTTTCACTTAAAAAAGAAAAACAGGTTCATCTTTTTCTTTGGTTTCACTTCTCTGGATTTATCACTTTCCTAAAGCATTAATTTCACTTACTTTTCCAAACAATAACAAAAAGCGCTCAGGAACCACTGCATCCATTTTTTCTCCTTTTCTCCCTTTGGAATATGTGCTATCAATGTCTCCCATTTAAAAGATCACACCTGTTGCAAGGAATGAAGAGAGCACAGTGGTGGAGTCAGCAGGCCTGACTCAAAGTCCATTTAATGTCCATGTGATGTCGAGATAGTCACTTAAACTCTCTGTATCTTAGTTTTCTCGTCTGTAAAATCAAAATGATAATAATAGTGTCCAATAGGCATAGGATTTAAGAAAGTCCGTGTAAATGTGGTAGAACAGTGCCTAATTCAATAACTGTTCCTTAATATCACTCTTTCATCAGAGTCCTGTGAATGAAAATAAGAAAGCATGAATGAAAGATTTGAATTGTACCTCTTTTTTTTCCAAACCAAATGCAGCTATCTATTAGGTCCTCACCATCCCTTGTTTAAATGACTGCAGTAGCCTCTTAACTGGCCTTTCATCCAGCAGTCTCTCCCAATTCCAGTTCAGGGTCATGAGTCAGATTTATTTTCCTGAAAATAATATTGGCATTTTTAGCTCAGGATATGATGAACTTATCTTCCTGCTGAAAACAACTATAAAAGCTGGTATATGAAAACACTGTGTGAAGGAACAGGTAAGTACCCAGTTCAGTTCAGACAAGATTGGAAAGGAAAAGTTATAATCCTTGAGAGAAGAGAAGCACTGGAGGGGAGTGCCACACTCATCATGACTTTTTCCCTGAGGGGATTTTCCAATTCAAAAAATAGGGGAAATATCCCTGATGATGAGTGATGTTGAGCATCTTTTCATGTGTCTGTTAGCCAATCTCTATGTCTTTTTGGGAAAATGTCTGTTCGTGTCTTCTGCCCATTTTTTAATTGGATTATTTTTTTTAAATTTTTTTTAACGTTTATTTATTTTTGAGGCAGAGAGAGACAGAGCATGAATGGGGGAGGGTCAGAGAGAGGGAGACACAGAATCTGAAACAGGCTCCAGGCTCCGAGCTGTCAGCACAGAGCCCGACGCGGGGCTCGAACTCACGTACCGCGAGATCATGACCTTTGCCGAAGTCAGCCGCCCAAACGACTGAGCCACCCAGGCGCCCCTTAATTGGATTATTTTTGAGTGTTGAATTTTATAAGTTCTTTAGATATCACCTCACACCAGTCAGATGGCTAAAACTAACAACACAAGAAATAAGAGCTGTTGGCAAGGATGTGGAGAAACAGCACTGTTGGTGGGAATGCAAACTGGTGCAGCCACTCTGGAAAACAGTATGAAGTTCCTCAAAAAGTTAAAAATAGAACTACCCTACGATCCAGCAATTGTACTACTAGTTATTTACTCAAAGAATACAAAAATTCTAATTCAAAGGGATGTTTACATCAGCATTATCAACAATAGCCAAATGATGGAAAGAGACCAAATATCCATCAACTGATGAATGGATAAAGAAGATGTGGTATGCATATGTATACAATGGACTATTACTCAGCCATAACAAAGAATGAAATCTTGCCATTTGCAACAATGTTGATGGAGCTAGAGGATAAGCGAAATAAGTCAGTCAGAGAAGGACAAACACCATATGATTTCACTTATATGTGTAATTTAAGAAACAAAACAAACAAGCAAAGGGAAAAAAGAAAAGAGAGCCAAACCAAGAAACAAACTCTTAACTATAGAGAACAAACTGATGGTTACCAGAAGGGGAGGGAAGTGGGGGGATGAGTTAAATAAGGGATGAGGATTAAGGAGGGCACTTGTGATGAGCACTGGCTATTGTATGGAAGTGTTGAATCACTAAATTGTACACCTGAAACTAATATTACACTGTATGTTAAGTAACTGGAATTTAAATTAAAGAAATAAATAAATAAGCCCCAAGCAGAAAGGCAGGAATCTTACTGAGCTGAGGAGAAGAAACAGGTTGGAATTTGGGGATGCCAAAGTAGCTAGCATTTGGGAGGAAACATTATAGAGATCCAGGATTTAAAGTAGATTTAACTGAAAAACTGTCCAAATACCCTACCTCACTGACTAACTCCTTAGTTACACATGCCCTGGGTGAGACCCTAAAAACCCAACAGAAAACAGCATCTAAGAGAACAAAGAACTAAGTGAAAGTGTAATTAAATAGCTATGTGATGCTGCAAATATTAAAATTTGATTTTAAGCCCAGGTAAGATGAAGGGAGACAGAGATATCAGTAGATATCCTGTGCTTTCAGTCAACAGAAAAGTATTACATCTGGGAATAAGGGCAAACATGAAATAGAAAATCCTTAATTATGACTAAAGCTGTTTCTCAAAAGAATCAAAATTATCCTCCTATATTTATATACCTGCTAGAAGAAAACTTAGACTTCTGTGAAAGAAGATGACAGCATTTACAGTCTAATTTTTCATCCACAATATCTGGCTAAAAAAAAAAAAAAACAGATAACTAAAAGCCAGAATTTAAAAGAACAACAAAAATAGACCTAGAGATAAGATGTTAAAGTAATCAGTGACTTTAATATAAAGATAATTCATGTGTTCAATAAAACTGAGGAGAATATGAAGAATTTCAACAGAGATCTGGAATCTGTTAGAGAACTTCTGGTAAACTGGAACACAAGTCAGTAAACTATATATAAATTTGAAGCACAGAGAGAAAAAGGGATAGAAAACACCAAAAAGAGTGTGAGAGATATATAAAGAATAGTGATAAGTCTAACATGCATGTATTTAATTGGAGTTCTAGAAAGAGGAGATGATGGTTCAGAAACAATATTTGAAGAAACACTGGCTAAAATTGTTTCAAAGTTAATAAAAATCCATTAAACCACAGAATCAAGACACTATGAATCTCACGTAGATTACAAATATAAGGAAAACCACACCTGGGTAGATCACAGTTATATTGCTAATAACCAAGACAAAGAGAAAAATCTTAAAAGCACTCAGAGGGAAAAAATCCCACACATTACCTTCAAAGAAGCAACAATAAAGCTATAAGCTTACTTTTCAAAAGAAATTACAAAAATCAGGACATAATGGAATGACATTAAAATGCTAAAAGTTTTTTAAAAATGCCATCCTACTATCTCACCTGGGACTCTATACACAATAGAAATATTATTCAAAAAAAGAAGGCAAAAATTAAGGCCTTTTCAGACAAACAAAAGCTGAGAGAATTTATTACCAATAGATCTTCACCATAACAAATACTAAAGACTTATTCAGCCTGAAGAAAATGATTCCGCATGGAACCACAAGCTTGCATAAAGGAATGAAGAGAACCAGAAAGGGTATGTAATTAATCTAAGTAAAATAGACTGGTTTATAAAAGACAAATATAAAATAATAACAATAATAATATCTTATATGGATTTGATTATAAATAGAAGTAAAATATATGACAATAGCACAATAGATCAGAGAGATAGATAAAGTTAAACTGTTGTAAAATCCTCTAACTGGGGGAAATTGTAAACGTGCCACTTAAAGGTAAACTATAATAAGTCTAGGATGATTGTTGTATTCTATTGTTGCTCAAAAAACTACCCCAAAATGTATTGGTTTAAAGTAATAACATCATTTATTTTGCTTGTAAACCTATAATTTAGGCAGGGCTCAGTGGGGTCATCTTGTCTCTACTCAGAATCAGCTATGGTGGCTCAAAGGCTGAATACTGGAACCATCTGAAGACTTATTAACTTATCTGCCTGGTAGTTGGCACTAGCCATTGGCTGGAATCTCCTTGGGGCTATGCCCAGAATACCTCCGTGTAGTCATTCCATATGGCTGCCTAACATAGCATGGTGGCTGGATTCCAAGGTTGGGTGCTTAGAGAATAGAGCCAAGCAGAAGCTATATCACCTTTCCTAACCTATCATCAAAAGTCATGCAGTGTCACTTCCACTACATTCTATTGGTTTAGAAGCAAGTCACTATGGACAACCCACATTCAGAGGGAGGGAAAGTCGAACTCTTCCTGTTGTTGGGAGGAATATCAAAGAATAAGTTTAAAAAGCACAAGTGTAAGTTTCAACAACTTTCAAGTTGTATATTCTACATACAAGTGTTTAGTAAGGTATATTTATTGAAAATATCTTTTTCCAATTAGTAGCTTATGTCTCATTCTCTCCTTTCATGAAGAGAAGTTCTTACTTATAGTACACTTTATCATGTTTTCCCTTAAACTTAATGGTTTTTGTGTGTCCTAATTAGGAAGCTGACCCCAAGGTCATGATGATATATTCTTACTTTTCATGTCTTGATCAACAATAATTTAGAATTAATTTTTATGTATAGTGTGAGGTTGGGATCAAGTTTTCTTTTCTTTTTTTTTTTTTTTTGGATACCCTATTGACTAGGAACAATTTATTATAATGAAGATGTCCCACTGTAGAGTTACCTGTGTCTTAAATCAATGGCATATACAATGAGTGTGTTTCAGGACTTTCTGTTCTATTCCATTTGTCAATTAGTCTATCCTAGTGAACACTATGCTATTTTTTTTTTAAGTTTATTTTGAGAGAGACAGAGACGGCATGAGTAGGAGAGGGGCAAAGAGGGAGAGGGAGAGAAGGAGAATCCCAAGCTGATTCTACACTGCCAGCACAGAGCCCGATGTGGGGCTCAAACTCACAAACTCTGAGATCATGACCTGAGCCTAAACCAAGAGCCATTCGCTCAACTGACTGAGCGACCCAGGTGCCCCAACACTACACTATTTTAATTACTATGACTCTAATAAATCTTGATAGTCCGGTAAGCTAGTCTCTCACCTTGTTCTTTGAGTGTGTATCAGATCCTTGGATTTCCATAGAAATTTTAGAATTAGCTTGTCGAGTTTCACATAGGTTAAGATTTTGATTGCACTATAGCTATAGATCAATAAAAAGAGAACTGACATCTATATAATATTGAGTCTTCCAATCCATGAACATAACATCCCTCCATTTATTTAGGTCTTCTTTAATCTCTCTCAGTACTCTTTCATAGTTTTTGATATTGAAGACCTGTGGGTCTTCATTAGATTCAGTCATAAGATTTTTATATTTGTAATACTATTAATAGTCTCTTAAATTCACTTTGTAATTATTCATACCTGGTTTGTAAAAATATAATTGTGCTTCTATTTGTATTTGCATAACAACTTGCATCCAGTAATCTCTAAATTCTTTTGAATACACTATGGATAGATGTGTCATCTGCAAATGGAAAGAATTTTATTTCCTCCTTTCTGGTCTCTGTTTTCTGCTTGCCTTAATGTACTGACTAGCACTTCTATACAATGTTGAATAGAAATAGTGATAAAGGACATTCTGTACTTGAGAGAACTGGGTTGATGAGACTTCTATTTAGAACTCTTTGAACTTATTCATGTGTATTTTTAAGTGTATTACCCACTTAAAAATATAAATCATTTAACAACTTAAAGGCCATAATTTTCACTTATGAAGCATACTTAGTAGTTATATTTTTCTTTACTATAGAAGGAAATGCTGCATAATTAGGAATTAAAGATCCTGTGGAACACTTAATGAGCATAAGCATAGATATGCCATTCCAGCACCAATTTAAAAAAAAACTTGTGTTGACAGAAGAAAATCGAGTCTTCGTTTCAGTGAGCTAAAAATGAACTGAGACAATTAAAGTTACATTTTCTGTAAGCCTGTCTTGCTCCAAAGACCATTACTTAGGTTTAGGAAATGGGGGTGTCCAGCAAGTGGCATCTGTTGCCTATTATCAGGAGCAGAAATCTGAGAGCTTCTGCCATTGCATCTTGGTATCAGGTTAGTTGTCAAGGAAAACACAATGCAGTCAACTACTTGATGGAACAATTCTTCACTCATATGAAGACCGAGTAGTATCAGTTTTAGTAGTGAATGTCAGTTTTCCATGCAAGAGGTCCCTCCCAGAAGCCGATCTAGGGCAATTGGCCTGTACGGACCCATCTTGTTGTTTAGCAACCCCTTGCCAAAGGGTATATCCTCTTTCCAAAGTGGAGTTGGCCAGGTGTCATATTACATACACAGGCACTGTAACACACACAATGCTTAAGCAGAAAAAAGTACACATTGAGTTTGAAGTGGAAAGATATTCAGACAATTCCAGCACAAGCTATAGAGACTATGTCTCTTGGTAAGAAGTGTTCTGGGCCCAAGACCCAGTCTTGTGTGACCCAGTGGGGAGTCAAAAGACTGTAGCTTCAGACTGCCTTTCTCAATAGATTGGCTCTTTCATAGGAAACAAAGTAAAATTACGAGAGTCACAATATTAAATGAGTTAGAAAATATATACTTAATTACCCTGAGAGTTTTTATCCATAGCAAAGCTTCATAATGAAGCATAAGGATACAAGATTTATAATCCATGTTTTATTATCTATGAGCAATTGAGCAATTTCTAAATTTCTCTGAACTTTACTTTTCTTGTATGTAGTAAAATGGAGCTAATACCACCAGCTTCCAAGTTGTAACATATTAACTGAGATAACATATGTAAAATCCCTACCACCTCCCAAGACAGTCATTAAATGCTCACCTGCAGGGTCAAACTTACAAGAAAATCTGGGTAGTATAAGTGCCTTTCTTTATAATAAGAAAACTAGCAAATAAAGTATTACTAGGCAATTTTATTTAATACTTTACATATCTGAATAACTGATTAAAAGTCAAATGTTTATCAGTTTTTAAAGAGTTGCACAAAAGGAAAATAATAGGGAAAGTAATAGCCTGTTTGCCAAATTCAATTGGATGTGGGCTCAGTTTCATTAAACCTAAAAAAAATTCTAAGTCTTTAGATGCTGAGACTCCAAAAAGTAGCAGTTGGAATTAATACTGGTTTTGGATTCACGATTCACAGAAATCATTATATTTTCTTTCTTGATGCTGTAGATGTTTAACAACATGTTGATAGAAGCCTAGCTTCTTGCATGGATTACACATCAAAACACCAATTTGCGCAAATAAATTAGAAATTGACAACAAATACATTCAGATATTATGGAACTGTATAACAAATACAAAGTTATTAACTTTCCAGAGGGATTAAAAAAAGTATTAATAAAGAGTGGTCTTTTTCATCATCCTCAAAAATTCTTCCTCACTTACTTCTCCATCCCTATCACGATCAGCTTCATCAAGCATTTCCTATAAAACAAAATGTAAATATGGTATGTGAAATCATTAAAAATGAATGATATAATATTCAAATATATATACAAATTTTATTTTGAATGTATTTGAGTCCATCTAAGGAATATTAAAATTGTAATAAAATTAAAATTGTAATATATTTTAATTATAATATATAAATTACAATTGTATATAAATATATATAAATTACAATTGTATATAATATATATAAATTACAATTGTATATATACATGTAAGTTATAAAAATTATAAAAATAAGTAAAATTTACCTGAAGTTCATCATCTGTTAAATTTTCCCCTAGTTCCTTAGCAACCCTCTTGATATTGTTTAGTGTTATGCTTCCAGTATCATCATCATCAAATAATTTGAAAGCCTTCAATATTTCTTCTTTCTCACTCTTTAAAAACAGAAACAACTAACTGTCATTAATCTTTCATTTATTTATTCTATCAAATTGGACTTATGGGTGTTTGAGGTCTAGAGCAGCAATCTGCCAAGTAGCTGCGTTCATTTACTGTTCTAACTTTTAACAATTATTCCAAGGCACTCACATCTGCTCTCAGGGTATTTAAATTCAGAATTTGTTAAAGTGGAAGAGGCAAGGGTGATAAAGATAATGGATCTCTATTAACTCCAGTAATTGATACCAGCTACCAAAAAATGTAAGCTCTAACAGGGAGGTTGTCTCATCCAATGCTCTCTAGAACAGTGCCTAGCAAAAATAGGCACTCAAGAGGTGTTTGCTGAACTCAAGGCTTCAACGTGCTGACCCCATTTTCTTTATCCAGCCATTTATCTTTATTATTTCCTAACAACCTTCTCCACACCGGACAGTCTTTATTACTACCCTGAAAACATCTTTAATCTTGCTATTCCTGTCTATCTAAATCCCACCCATTTTTAAAGACCTAGTTCCAATTCATTGATTGCTCCAGCCAAAAAAAAAAAAAAAAACAGTAGAAGGCTATTGCTTGTATTTCTTTGAAAAACAAAATCACTACTATACCATTTTTACACTCATTATGGCAAAAAAATCTTCGAAACTAATGGTGCCATTTCCTTCTTTGTCGATTTCAGCTATCATTTTTTTAATTTCTTCTTTCTTTGGTTCAAATCCTAAGGCTTGCATTGCAATCTGAAATAGAAAGCAAATAAATAATATGCCACGGTCTCATTCCTAGCTTTTAAATTACCTAATAATTACTAGATTTTCTCTTTTTTACTATGGACTAGGCATAAACCTAGAAAGTCAGGTCAGCAGGCCTAGGTTCCAATTCCACTATACCATAGGATATGTTACTGTTACACCCAGAGTTTTTGTTGTATTCATTCATAAAACAAGAATAAATGCCTAACAAGATATAATTTTGTTAGTATGGGGCAGGTGCATACACTGAAGGTGTAGGTGTCCACAATGAAGAGACTTTGTATCAAGCTTTTAGAAGGCTGCTGTTAAAGACTGAAAGATTTGTTTTTAAAATGTTTTAGAATTAGAAGTAATTTCAAAACCTTCAATTCTTTCACATCTATGGTTCCAGACCCATCAACATCAAATAAATCAAAGGCCTCTTTAATTTCTTGCTTTTGGGTTTCATTCAATTCAAGTTTTGCTGCTCTTTTCTTCCATTGGTCTGAACTTGTGGATGCCTGTAATAAACACACATGTGTGTGAAAAACTACGTAACAGGAAAAGTTACCAGAACCAGAAAAATTGATAAGTACATAAGCATGTTCAAGAACCCTATTCCCTAGTACATAATGACCATCAACAATTTCTACCTTTTCCTTTTGCTAACATTTATGCTATTAGTTATTAATATCTTGGTGGAAAGCTTGGTTCTTTTTACCACTTGTTTTTCCTTCAACCTAGTAGAACATTAGATGTTATGTCAGAATGGACTGGCCTTACTTGGTATATTTGAAAAAAAGTGTTTAAGGCATACCTTTTACCTAGGCCTATATATCTCATAATAAGATTTATTTTGTGGGATATGCTTGACTGAAACATGATATCCTTTCCCATCTTTTAGCGTACTTTCCTATATTGCAGAGGCTAAGAAATGAAAAAACTACATCTTCCAGGTGAAAAACTACTCCAGCGATCTGGATAAGAATAAATGTTGGGCCAATTATCAATATCCAGGTAAAGTGGAGGTCATCTGCCTGCTGTGTGCCATTTTCTGCTGGCAAGCAAGGTCACAGAGTTACTCCTGGGTTGTTCTGCAGCCTTATTTCAATATCTTGTCTCCCCATCTTTGGGTTAGGAAGCCGTAGCGGCAGAGACGGCAACTGGACTCCACGTTCCTGTGCACCTAGTCTCCAGTTTCGCGTGGTTTCGTTGTGGTAGCAGCAGATTCTTGATCCCTGGACCACAAATCCACTGGTGTGGTCTTCAACTCCACAGTTGAGCCTTCACAACCTTCACCTTCCCAACAGTAGCAGAATTCGTAGCTATCCCGGCCAGTCACTTTTTCGGAGGTCAGGACCTCTTTCCTAGAGACCTAGACCCTCCAACAGATTTTAAGTTTCTTATTCTCTGTATTCAATTCCTCTCTGGCCGAACAGTGGTTTCATTTCCATCATAGAACCTACAGCGGAGTGCTGGTATTAGCAGTTGGCGGGGATAAACTGGAGACCCGCTCTTGCGTCCTTAAGAGACACGGGCAATGTGCTGCTATTTGACCACGAGAGGAGTTACTAAACGACACTCGAGGATCAGGAGGCGAGTAATATATTTCACATACCAAAAGCAATTCCTTCTCTGCTCCGGGGAGAGATTTCAGCACCAGCCCTGGCCCAACAAGCGGTTACAGCTTCACACTCACCATGTCACCAACCGGTGCCCTCAGCCGGGACCTCCCGATCTCAGCCGCCGGCAGCGCAGCCCAACGGCTGTCTTCACAGTTCAGAAACCGTTGCTAAGGCCGCTCTCGCCTGCCTCACAAGCAGCCCCGCCCACCGAGGCCTACTGATTGACAGTAGTTCCACCCAATAGTCAGAAAAGAAGGCCCTTGAGGCCAGCCCCCTCTCCCTACTCTCTACCAATAGAGTAACGCTCTGCCTTTCCCAGCCAACCCTTAAGCAGAATTTTTCCTCTGGTTTCTTAGCGACCAGCCCCGCCCAGCCGGCCCTCTCGCCCCGCTTCGCGCATGCGCAAAATGCCGGCGGCGAAGGGGGCGTCTTCGTCCCGGAGCCCTGGCGTCCAAGGGCCGGCCAGGACCGCGACTGGAGGTGGGAAGCTGGGAACTGGAGCCTCGCGTGAAGATGGAGAAAAGAGCGAGGTTAGTAACGAGGTGCTTCCACTGACTGCTAAGTCTTCAGTGCAGCCTTATTTGCTTTTTTGACCTCTTCGTGCCCGGGGTTATGATTGAGAATCTAGGGCCTGGCGGGCCGGGTAAATTTGGTCCAGTTTTGGTTTACCATCCGACTGGGATTACCAGAGGTGGAGGGGACTGCCCTTTCCATGCGCCCCTAGATATTTCTCAACTTCCACAGTGTCTGGGGATTGGCCTTTAACATTTCCCTCTGGTTCGGAGAGATTCTGGCGCGGTAGGGGTATGACTGGAAAGAAGTGGGGATGGCGACTGGAAGGAAGCCGGATAAGGTGCTGTGATGCACCAAGCCTCACTGCATAGGAAAGGGTTTTTACCTGTGTTGTAGTATTTATTCGCCGAGCAGGACTTTGGCCCCACCCATATTACTGTCAGACAGACACCGCCCCCCATCCCCCACCTCATCCCCAGCCATTCCAATGGTTTGAATCCCAAGATTTGACCGGCTTTCCAGCCATATCCAGCATAGATCCATACTCATGAGTCAGTCACACACAAGTAGTCTGATAATCCAATAGACTCAGGATTTAGAAGCCCATAACTGCTGTAAATCAAAGCAAATTTTTGCCCAGAGGGCCAGACTTGCTGGTTTGCCCAATCATGAATCTGGTTAGGGACCAGCTTAAGGGTGGGAAAGAATGAGGTGGACCTCTGACTTCCTGGTAGGAATGAAGTGATGATAGCCCTTTAAAATTTCTAACCCTAATAGCTTACACATCAGGATTCTTTTTATGCCTTCTGCAGTACCTTCTGCAGAGTAAGTACTTTATTTAACAAAAATCATACAGGCTTCTCCAGCAGTGAGTGGATTCAGAAGGAACATTAACTTTTGCCTAGATTTTTTTCCCTTTATCCCACTTACTCCTTGAAGTTAGGGCAAGAAAAATGTGCAAAGTACATTCTTGAAGCAGTCTCCCAAATCACTGTTCATACTGTAGTAAATAGAAACATGGCACATTTTCTAAAACCATCATCCTGTCTGGTTCACATTATATCCTAGTCAGACATCCAAGCTTTGTAATCATAGATAAACAGCTCATTAGGATTCTGGAAAATAGGTAAGGTTATTCTAATATGAGAAGTTTTTTTTTTTTTTTTCTGTATTAAGTTGTCCCAGTGGAAATTAAAATGATGCAAGTTCAAGATATTTTGTGAACTAAGTAAAAATATTCATTCACTTATAATACAGCTGACTCTTGAACAACATGGATTTGAACTGTGTGGGCCCACTTACACATAGATATTTTTTTGGAGATTTGCCACAATTTGAAAAGACTCCCGGTTGAACCTCATAGCCTAGAGATGTTGAAAAATTTTAAGAAAAAGGTATTATTATAAAAACACAGTATATAATACATATGACATAAAATATGTGTTAATCGACTGCTTATGTTATTGGTAAGGCTTCCAAACAACAGTAGGCTATTGGTAGTTAAGTTTCAGGTGAGTTAAGAGTTATATTTGGATTTTCTGTTGTGCACTGATTGGTTGGGGCCCCTAACTCTCAGTGTTTAAGGGTTAACTGTGTATTGATTTTTCAGGCCATTGGTCTCACTGGGAAAGTTCCTTTTGATCACTTTCAAGGACATTTACTGCATCTTTTCTACTAATATTTTCAGGATTTCTGAGACCCAGAAATAGTGACCAAACATATAGAACCAGATTCTAACCTAGATAAAGTTTGATCTCATGGCAATTAAAAGGCTGAAGTAATATATTAACCTGCTTTTATATCACTTTATGATTTAGGTTCTTATATTTGGGAAATTAACTTCTAGTGAAAATGATTTTTTAATTATAGGCTCAGATTACAATTTCTAGGTCTTGGGTAGGAAGTACTTAGTCTTGAAAAATAGCTGTTATTAATGTAATTGTATTATAAAACAATAATAGTAATAATTAATCTAAGAAAATATTAAATCCATTGGCACTCTTAAGTAAATCTATAATTATTTAATACTTTCCACATGTACTGTGCCAACTATTGGGTGAGTTTGAAAGGAACTGAATGTAGAGTATAAAGAAGAATAAAAGCAACCCACAGATTAGTCGGGGAGAAAGGCACAGACACAAATACAGAATTTGAAATTCAGGGTGCTAAGTGCTTCAGTAGGTGTGTGTAGAAAGTGCTTGAGCACAGGAAAGAGGCACTGTTCCTTCCTGGTGCATTGGAGAAGGTTATATTCAAAATGTGGCATTTGCCTTGGGTCATGAAAGATACACAGCATTTGCCAAAGTGAAGAAAGGGTAGGATATTCAAATCTGAATATAGCATGTGTAAAAATGAAAATAAATGTGTCTTCTCGTGTGGCAAGATCATAGGGTTTATATGGAAGGGTGGAAAATGAGTCATAAATTACATTGAGGTCCAATTATGGGACACCTATGTCAAGCTAGGGAGTAAAGATTTTATTTTATAAGATAAACAGATGTTTTTAGACAATGGAGTGCTTTGATTAGGTTTGTGCTTTTCAAAGATAATTCTGACAACCATGTGAAGGAGGTACCGTTTTGGAATCATGGGATCTCAACTAAGACAGTGCCATATAGGAATCACATCAACTCTAAAGGTGATTGAAACTTAAATTTGTGGTGGGGGAATACTGACAGCACCATCTGTTTAATCTTTTCAGTTTTGTACTTAAAAGTTAAGATTTAGCAAATATGGTGAAAGCCATTTCTTCATTTGCTCACCAGATACTTCTTGAGTGTCTGCAGTATGTCAGACAATATTTTTGTTATGTGGGATACCTCAGTGACTAAAATTATCCTCCTGGGAATTAGATTTCAACAGAGGGAGATAGCTGAGAAATAATAATAGGTATGTAAACTGTGTACTATTTTATAAGGTGATAAATGTTATGGAAAAAAAGGAAGTAGAGCAGTTAACAGGAATCCAAGTAGTTAAAGTTCATCCAAACAGTTAAAGGGAATTCTACACTTAGAAAGGAAGAGCTTGTGGTGTTAAATAGGGTGCCCAAGCGTGGGCCTCGTTGAAAAGGGGAAATTTGAGTAAATACTTAGAGGTGGCAAGGCAATAGATTTCCCAGGGAAGAGCATCCCAGAAAGTGGGAGCAACTAGAACAGAAATTATAAGTTAAGGAGCGTGCCTTGCATGTTCCAGGAACAGAAAGGAGGCCAGAGCCAAGTGCTCAAGGGATAGTGTAGTAGGAAACAAAGAGGGGTAAGAAGGAGGGGTGCAGATTACTAGGGCTTAAAGACTTTAATTTTCATTCCTGGTGAAATGGGAAGGCATTGCAGTATTTTGAGCAGAGAAGTGAAAGGATCTGAGTTAACTGTTTAAAAGGAGTCCTGTGTGAGACAAAGGAGCAAAAGCCTTTATGTTCCAAGTTGAAGGTTTTTTAAGTAATGGAATCATATGATTAGACTGCTATATTAGGAATAGATGAGATACGCAAACTATTGATTTTGATGATGACAAAAGCTAATCATACCTGTCAGAAAATAATAGTATTTTTAAAAATTCAACTCCTAAAAAGCATTGCATGTCTTAGTATTCTAAAACAAATTCCATATACAGGACTAGACATGATAAGAGGAAAAGAAAGCTGCTTCTGATGTCAAAACCCAGTGAAGTAGTATGAATGCTTCTATTACAGCTTTAAAATGTTCAAGAAACATTAAGCTGACAAGTAAAGTTGTTAAGGATCTCAATAATAAAATAGCTGTTTGTGGAAGACACTGGTGCTGATGTATCTCAGAACAAGAATCAGAGTGTGTCAATTCAATGCCAAGAATAGTTACCAGAGGTGTTTTTATCTTTGGAATTATGTATTTCACCATCCGCTTGACTGTCGTTGCCTTTTTTATACTCCACTTTTTAGAAGATGAAGGATTTTTATTTTATGCTAATTAACTAATCTCTCTAAAATAATTACTTAGGAGCTTTTCTAACCTTAGGAATGCTAAGACTGGCTTTTTTTTTTTTAATTGCTGCTGAAACAAAATAGTCTTCAAATGCTGAAACAGCATTTCTCTTGAATATTTATTTATTTGTTTATTCATATTTTATTGAGTAGAATTGACACACAGTGTTACATTAGTTTCAGGTGTACAACATAGTGATTCCACAGCTCTGTATGTTATGCTATGCTTATCACAAGTGGAGCTACCATCTGTTGCCGTACAACACTATTACAATACCATTGACTATATTCTTTATGTTGTACTTTCATCCCTGTGACTTATTCCTTCTATAATTGGGAACCTGTACCTCCCACTCTTCTTCATCCCTTTTTAACCATTCCCTTCCCTCCAGCAACCACCAGTTTGTTCTCTGTATTTATGGATCAGTTTCTGCTTTGTGGTTTGTTTTGTTTTTTTAATTTTACATATAAGTGAAATAACTGAATATTTTTTAGATCAGTTTTATGTAACTTTTTGTCTGTAGATTAGTTTTAGTAATTTCGTGTCTTCTCTTGGAAAACCTTTTTCACATAAATTAAATACAGACTTTGAAAGCTTGAGTAAGTTTGAAATAGCCCGTGGCTTTTTTCCTTTTGTTCTAAATTCTCTGTAACTTTTCCATTCATATAGTAATATCTTGTGATTTAAACATAGTATAGAGGGGGCACCTGAGTGGCTCAGTTGGTTAAGCAGCCTACTTTAGCTCAGGTCATGATCTCAAGGTGAAACGCCCAGAGTCCAGGAGACCCCAAAAACGAACCACCAGAGTCCAGAGTCAAAGCTAAGCAGCAAGGGTCATTTATTGCAGGTTCGAACCTGGACCTCTGCGCACTTGTTGCCGGTGACGCTAAGAGGCCCCGAGAGAGGTTTTTACAGCCCTTTTGTAGACAGGTACAAACAAGTCATGGGGAAATCAGGGATTTTCCACAGTTACAGAGCTGTGATTGGTTGATGTTTAAAGTTGGACACTTAGCAGTATTCGATTGGTTCCTGCCTTTAGGTCAGACCATAACTGGGGGTACGGGTATCTCAATGATTGATCAGGAATACACGGGCGCACCAAGCAACAATGATTGATCAGGAATACACGGGGGCGCCAAGCAATTGTACAGAAGCGGAACAAGCTGGTTAGGCTTGGTTAGGTTTCAGTTTCCCGTAACTTAAGCTTTTAAGTTTCAGTTTTCTCAGGCCTCTCAAAGGGTCGGGAGTTCAAGCCCCATATCAGGCCCTCTGCTGTCAGTGCAGAGCCTGCTTCGGATCCTCTGCCCCACTCTCTCTCTGCCCCTCCCCTGCTCATGCTTTCTCTCTCACTCTCAAAAATAAATAAATATTTAAGAAAAAAAAAAAGGCGGATTGTTAAAAAAATTTATAGAGAGGAAACCATAACAGAGACTCTGATGCTTAGAGAAAAAAGGGCATAGCCATATTAAGGGTATGAACAGGTTTAGAAGAAGGCAATAAGGGGCGCCTGGGTGGCTCAGTCAGTTGAGCGTCCGACTTCGGCTCAGGTCATGACCTCACGGTTTGTGAGTTCAAGCCCCGCATCGGGCGCTGTGCTGACAGCTCAAAGCCTGGAGCCTGCTTCAGATTCTGTGTCTCCCTCTCTCTCTGCCCCTCCCCTGCTCATGCTCTGTCTCTGTCTCTCTCTCTCTCAAAAATAAATAAACGTTAAAAAAAAATTTAGAAGAAGGCAATAAGGTTTGGAAGTGGGAAATGCAATGGAAGATTCTACAGAAGAGAGGGTGAATTGCTATCATGTTGGGTAGAGGGGCAGCCAGAAGGTAGTATTGTATGGTAGTTAATAACATGGGACTTTGGTTTTAGACAAATCTGGGTTTTAGTTCATAACCTATTACTTACTAGCTGTGAGATTTTGTAAGTTACTTAACAATTTTTCATTTTCATAGGCTTTTTGCACCTCATTATATTGTGAGAACTATATTACATAGTGCATGTAAAGTACCTCATACTTAATAAGCTCTCAAAACATGTTAGAAATTAGAAACAAGCAAAAAGCCAGTCATTTTAAGCTTGTCTTTTCAACAAATTATTCTAGAGCAACTGGATATCCAGGAAGGAACAAAATGACCCCTACCTCACACCATTTACAAAAAATCAGTTTAAGATGAATTGCAAACATAAATGTAAAAGCTAAAACAAAAAGAGCAGAGTTGGAGTTTCACACTCCCTTGCTTCAAAACTTGCCACAAAGCTATAATAATCAAAAAAGTGGTCCTGGCATAAGGATGGACATATAGACCAATGAGATAGGATTGAAAGTCCACAAATAAACCCAAAAGTCTATTGCCAATTGATTTTTGACAAAGATGCCAAAACCACTCAATGGTGAAAGAATAGTCTTTCAATAAATGGTGCTGGGACAATTTGACATCCAATGCAAAAGAATGAAGTTGGTCCCCTACTTCACCCCATATAGAAAAATCAGATGTATCAATTAACATAAGACATAAAACTATAAAATTCTTTGAGGAAAACACTGGGTCAGATCTTTGTGACTTTGGATTTGGCAGTATATTCTTAAATATGACACCAAGAGCATGAGCAACAAAGAAAAAATAGACAAATTAGGCTTCATTAAAATGGAAAACTTTTATGCATCAAAGTACCTTATCAAAAAAGTAGAAAATACAACATACAGAGAGAAAATGTCTGTAAGTTGTATTCTGATAAGGTTCTAATTTCCAGAATATATAAAGAACTCTTACAATTCAACAACAAAAAGAGAGCCCAATTTTAAAACGGGCAAAAGATTTGAATAAATATTTCTCCAAAGAAAAAATGTAAATGGCCAACTGGTAAATGAAAAGATGCTCAACATCATTAGTCATTAGAGAAATGCAAGTCAAAATCACAATGAAATATCGCTTCATATCCACTAAGATGTCTATTTAAAAACAATAACAAAACAAAAAAAAATGGAAGATTTGTATTGGTAAGCATACTGGGTTTGAATAGTGTTCCTTCAAAATTTATATCTACCCAGAATCTCAGAATGTGATTTTATTTAGAAATGGGGTCTTTATAGAACTTGTTAGTTAAGATGAGGTCATAGTAAATTAGGGTGGACCCTAAATACAATGACTTGTGTCTTTTTAAGAAAGCCATGTGAAAGAGAAGCAGATATTCAAGTTTTGTTACCAAAAGCCACGGACCTCCAGGAGGCAACTCGAAGCTGGAAGAGATTTTTCGAGAGCCTTCAGAAGGATCATGGCCCTGCAGACACCTTGATTTCTTCTGGACTCCAGAACCATGAGAGAATAAAAATGTATTGTTTTAAGCCACCCTGTTTTTGGTAATTTAGCGTAGCTGCCCTAGGAAATCAATACAGCAGGGATGTGGAGAAATTTCTTGCTGGTGAGAAAGTAAAATGGTTTAGCTGCTATAGAAGACAGTTTGGTGGTTCCTCAGAAGGTTAAACATAAAATTACCATGTGACCACTCCTAGGTATATACCCAAAGTAATTGAAAACAGATATTCAAACACTTGTACACAAATGTTGATAACAGCACAAATTCACAATAGTCAAAAGGTAGAAACAATTCAAATATTTATCAGCAGATAAATAAACAAGATGATATATACATACAATAGAATATTACTCAGCCCTAAAGGGAATGAAGTATTGATACATAATACAGTGTGGATAAACCTCAAAAACATTATGCTCAGTGAAAGAGTATTGTGTGATTCTATTTACATGAAATATCCAGAATAGGTAAATCCATAGAGACATAAAGCAGATTGGTTGCTAGAGGCTGGAGGAGAGAACAGGAAGAGAATGTTTAATGGCTTTAAGGGTTTTCTTTTGGGGTGAGGGAAATGTTTTAGAACTAGATAAAGGTAGTGATTGTACAACACTGTGAATGTACTAAGTGACACTGAATTGTACATTTTAAAATGGTTTATGTTACGTGTTCACCTCATTTAAAAAAAAAAAAAGATTAAAACCATGACGTTTTTAGAAGAAGTATAGAAGAATATCTTTTGTAGTCAAGGGTAGGCAAAACTTTTAAAAATAGAACCCAGTAAATGATAATCTTTTATAAAAAGATAAGTGAACTAGGGAAGTAGATTTTCAGGCAATACTAAGGGCCACTTGAGGTTTGAAATGACACCAGTATGGTTGTGTGTGTTTTTCTGTTTATTTCAGCTGTACCAGGGTAAGCATGGAGTAGACAGAGAGTTGGATTTCATCAGGCTTTGTGACTTTGCAAGGTGAGTAGGATGAACCTAAAGAGGGATAAGGATTTTGAGGGTATATGTGCAAGGGAGTGATTGTAATTGACAAATAGGAATTTAGAATTTAAACTGAGTAAGTCGAGAATTGATAATATGGGGGTGAGGGGTAAAGGACAGCAAAAACATGCTAAGATCAGATCATTGTAAGATATCATGGGTCTCAGGATTAGAGTATTAGAGTCCTAGAATATATTTTTATGCTGTCTAGGGATATGTCTGAGTGTATCAAGAGTTTTATTTTTATTTTACAGAATTGAAATTTTCACAAAAGAGCATTTGTACCTGATTTCAGACAACTCATTGAACATTTTCCTAGGCTGTGCTCACTTTTCTCTAGTCCTTGAAAGCTTATAGGAAGCTACTCTTGAGGAATAGTTGTGTTATGGCTTCCTCCTGATCTTAAGGTATCTCAAATGGTAGTGTTCCTCAGCTTCAAGGATGAATCTAGGTATTCTAGAAACAAATTTATCTGGGGCACGTGGGTGGCCCAGTCAGTTAAGCGTCCGACTTCAGCTCAAGTCATGATCTCATGGCTTGTGAATTCAAGCCCCATGTAGGGCTCTTGCTGACAGCTCAGAGCCTGGAACCTGCTTCGGATTCTGTGTCTCCCCTCCCTTGCTTGCACTCTGTCTCTCTCTCTCTCTCTCTCTCAAAAATAAATAAACATGAAAAAACAAAATTTAAGTCATCCTAATTGCCAAGGCGCCTGGGTGGCTCAACTGGTTAAGTGTCTGACTTTGGCTCAGATCATGATCTCGCAGTTTTGGCTTCGAGCGCTGCATGAGGCTCTGTGCTGACAGCTCAGAGTGTGGAGCCTGCTTCAGATTCTGTGTCTCCCTCTCTTCCTGCCCTACCCCTGCTTGCGCTCTGTCTCTCTCTTTCAAAAATGAATAAGCGTTAAAAAAAAGAATAATTAAATAAATAAATCACCCTAATTGCCATACATCATTTTAAAAAGCTTCTGAAGAAAAGAGAAAAGAAAGAAACAAATTTATCAGATGAAAAGCAAAACTCTGAATTGTTTTCTTTTAGATATTTTGGATTTAAAGGATTGAGATAAAAAATATCACTCAAAGAATTACAAAGTCTTAGAATTAGAAGAGAAGTTTATATTATTTATAATTTCAGTTCTAGTGCTTTAACTGACAGCTCATATTTCATAAGACAGGTCATTTTATTATAGACAGCTTTTCAATTGGGGGTATTTGTTAAAAAATTCTTTTTACTGGGAGAAAGTTTTTCTCTTGTAAGTTCTTACTAGTCTTAGATGTAGATTTTGAAATATTATGTGGAAAAAGCCTAATAGCTCTTGAACTTCTCTTTAAGTAGTATTTTTCCCCATTACATTCTAACCAATAACCAAGTCCATCTTCTCACCTGCATCCCTCTTCCACATTCCTTATCTAGATAACTGTAGATGATTCTTAGCCGGCCTCTCTGCCTCCAGTCAGGCACCCATCCAGTTCATTCTCTGTGCTGTTATCAGAGTGGTGCTATTTCCAAAACACTAGTAGTAGTAGCAGTAGTACTCAGAAGGGATTATGTGCCAGGCACTGTTGTAAGCACTGTACTCGTTTACTCCTTATAATAACCCTAAGAAGTAGATTGTGCTATTTTCCTCAGTTTCCAGATGCAAAAGCAGGATAGAGTAGTTAAATCATTTGATGAAGTCTACACAGCTGGTAAGCATTAGAGCCAAGTTCAAGCCCAGACTTCTAGATTGAGAGCGCAGGCTTGCAAACTCTACATCAAGCTGTTTCTTAATCTTCCTTACTTAAAACACTTCAGTGATTGATTCCCATTATTGGGTCGGGTTTGACATGGCACATGATGCCCTTCATGCTCCAACCTGTTTCTCTTCTAGAGCTTCATCTCCCATTTCTCACTACTTTCTTTATATTCCTGTGAAACTAAACTACTTGTATCACCCAAATACACTGTTTTTTCACATATATGTGCATTTACTACCACCTCCTTCAATTTGCTCTTTTGGATTGTTCTTCAAGACTCATTTCAGGCATTGCTTCTTCTGGAAACACTACCAGGATTATTACCTGCATGATTGAATGAAGTGTTTCTTACCCACATGCCCATACCTTTATCACAATATCATTATAATACAGTAACATTGCACTGACCGTATTTAATGGAAACTATGTATATCAGAAACTCCTCAAAGGCAGGGCTTATATCGGATTTTTCTTTTATGAGCAATTATAACCATGAAGTACACTGAATAAAGTTCCAAGTTTTTATTTTATTTGCAGATGAGGATTCATGGTGATGGCTTGCAGGGTCATAAATAAAAGAAGGCATGTGGGACTTCAGCAGCTTTCATCATTTTCAGGAACAGGAAGAACCTTCCTAGGCCCAGTAAAATCATCTAAATTTATTATTGATGAAGAGCGTCATGAAAGTATATTAATCAGTTCAGTAGTAAGACTTCTTGAAAGTTTGGATTTAACGAGTGCAGTGGGACAACTTCTCAATGAAGCAGTTCAAACACAAAATAACACATATAAAACTGGAACCAGTACCCTTTTGTTTCTTGTCGGTGCATGGAGCAGTGCCGCTGAAGAATGTCTTCATTTGGGTGTCCCCATTTCATTAATAGTGTCTGTAATGTCAGAAGGCTTGAACTCTTGCATTGAAGAGGTAGTTTCCCTTCAAGTACCTATCCACAATGTATTTGACCATATAGACAGCACAAAGACATTTTCTGGACTTGAAACATGTAGTGTCAGTTTGTGTCCTTTTCTACAGATCCCTTCAGATACTGGTTTACAGAAGGCGCATGATCTCAAGGATGTTGCCTCTCCATCATTGACCGTTTACAACCTTTCTGGGATACCCGTTAGATCACCTAAACTCTTTAGACCTCAGGCTGAAGATGAAGCAAATAAAAACACATCACAGAATCCTCAAACTCTGAAAAAGAGTCTGCTCGCCGACAGCTGCTGTGGAAAGTCAATACTAATCCACAGTAGGCATTTTAATAGGACAGATAGTAATTGGTGGATAAACAAACCAGAGGGATTTCTAGAACAACATGGTGCAGCTACTCCCCGTACTTACAGATGTAATGATTTGGTAGAGTTGGAGATGGGTTTGAGTCATGGAGATCACAACAGCATGAAATTAGTAGATGAAGCAGTTCGACTACAATTTCAGAATGCAAGTACGCAACAAGGCAACTGTACAATACCATTTATGTTCGACATTTCAAGAATCTTCACTTGCTGTTTACCCGGTGTACCTGAAACTTTTTCTTGTGTCTGCCCAGGATATATCACTGTTGTATCAATATCTAATACTACTCTGATCAAGGAATTGCAGAATCAGCCTGTCCAGATTATTCTCATTGAGGGTGACCTCACAGAGAATTATCGCCACCTGGGATTTAATAAGGCTGCAAATATTAACACGCTATTAGAAAGCATGAAGGTTCAACAAGACAGCTCAGAAGAACAATGGGAAGATTATGTATTACAGGTATTAATCAAGTTCAATGTGAACCTTGTCCTGGTACAAGGAAATGTGTCTGAAGACTTAATTGAAAAGTGCATGCACAGTAAGCGGTTGGTAATTGGCTCAGTGAACAGCAGTGTGATGCAGGCTTTCGCGGAAGCTTCAGGAGCAGTACAGGTGGCCTACATTACACAAGTGAATGAAAATTGTGTGGGCAGTGGGGTCTGTGTGACCTTCTGGAGAAGTATTCCCTCAGATGTCATAGATAGGATCAACATACTGACAATCATGATAAAAACAGAAGGAATTAATTTGGTTACAGTAGTGCTCACTAGCCCACTCCCTGCACAGATGCAAGCCAAAGAAGACAGGTTCTGGACTTGTGCCTATCGTCTGTATTATGCTCTAAGAGAGCAAAAGGTCTTTCTTGGAGGTGGCGCAGTTGAATTTTTGTGTCTTAGCCATCTTCAAATTCTTGCAGAGCAATCACTGAGTAAAAGAAACCACGTCTGTTCAGGATGGCTTCATAATACTTCCTCTTGGCTGGCCTCATCTCTGGCACTATACAGATCAACTGTGCTGAAATGCCTGGCAAATGGATGGCACAAATACCTTTCAGCTCTCATGTATAACACTGCCAATTGCTCATCAGAATTGGGAGCCAGCACAGTCATTCAACAACATCTACAAAGTGCCACAGACTCTGGCTCTCCTTCATCTTACATCTTGAATGAATACAGTAAACTAAATAGTGGAATTTTTAATTCAGGCATTTCAAATAAACTGGAACAGATTCCAAGCGTTTATGACATTGTTACACCAAAGACTGAGGCGTGGCGCCGAGCTTTGGATTTAGTGCTTTTGGTACTTCAGACAGACAGTGAAATTATTACTGGACTTGGACACACACAGATAAATTCACAGGAAACAGAGGGCTTTTTATTTTTGTAGTGTTATTGGCTAAGTCTTTGGAAAATAATCTTTTATAATGTATCTTGCTAATAAATTTCCTAGTAGCCAAGTCATAGTGCCTAAAATGCCAGCTGTTACCAAGAAGAAAATTACTGATGTCTGTCAACAACTGCAGGGTCTGAGATTTCACCAGACTTACAGGCTAACAGGTGAGCCTGTTACTATTTCATGGGATGCTACAGGATACATGAGACACCTGGGCCAGAGACAAAGCACTTTTGTTATTCACAAGCAAAAGTGGTAGCCAGGGCTTCCTGTTGGTTTGTATCAGTGATGGAAGCCAGCACACACACAGTGATGGAACCCACACACAGTGGGTTGTGTTATAGAAAAGGAACACTGAGCTTGGGACTTCCACTGCTTTTATAGTCAACAGAAACAATCCTGTTCTTTGTCCAGGGGGAGTTGTTACCTCATGCCTCAAGGTTATTCAGTGTAAATACAAGCCAGAGACATGGACTGGGTAAAGGTCAGGTCCTTGTATTCATGGCATACCCAGAAATATGCAGTGTCACTCAGAGCCCATAATGGATGGCCTCTTCCAAATACTCACTCCTTAACCTGATGTGCTCTTGGCCAAACTTGAATTTTCATGTAAGAATGCCACTCTCTTGGCTAGTCCAATTAATCTGACAGGTTGTTTAGTCAATACCAAATCTATTTAATTAGTTTCATATAGCAGTCAATTAAGGCTACCGTCAGACTCTGAGCAGCAGGATGAAACTGGTCTGTAGTATTTATCTCAGTGACGCCCCCTAGGGTCTTGAATTTAGTCAATTTTAAATTCCAAGGGAGGGGTGTCTTTTTATTAGCATGAATGTACTGTAAGACCAATGTGTCATACGTTATGACCCATGCCAGGAAGCTTTGACTGAGTTGTTAATCTTCAATGTCACTGACAAAATTACAGGAGGTAATAGATGGCCAAAACACATCCCCAATCCCTAATGGAGAGACCTACTGTGACCCATTTTCCCCACATACAAGCACATCCCAACAGGGCGAGGTCACTGTACTTAAAGATTTGTTGTGAAACCTAATTTGAATAACCATTATGTGATTTGATTAAGTCACATAGGTAGTGTCAGTGGTTGCAGCCTTATTGCTATACATGGCGAAATCCAAGGCTACTCAAACATTAATAGAAGTATAAAATCAGTCAGATTGAAACTAGGTTGTCCTGGTTCCTGTGTTTGTACATTTTCACATCTAGAAGCTGCCATTGATAGCATTATGAACTGCCTCCAATACTGAATAAGAGTCTTATTAAGGAGACAACTTTTGTTTGTTTGGCTCTCAGAGGAATTAAGTGCTATTACTCTGTCTAAATAATCTTGAGAAACTACTTGGCAAACAAAGTTCTGAATTTTGTTCAGGTTTATCAGCCACTTTTACTGGTAGAAGAAGATAATAGCCACAGTCAGAGCTACTGATCATTGACACAGGCTTCTAACTTAACCACCAGAACCATCATCTATCTAGTGAACATTTGGGACATCAGAACATTGAGGCAGTCACACTAAATCCCAACCTGCCAAAGGATTAGGGTAGGTTAGGGCGTGGTAGTAGATGGCAGGAAGTTTGTCTCATTTCTCTACATGCAGTAATACCCTGAATGGGAAAATGTCCTCTGGCACTTTATGACCATTTATAATATAACCATGTTATATATTTTCATACAAATTTATTCTAATCTTAGTTTTGACTTTAGTCACTTTTTCCCCCTATGGGAACATGGACAAAGAAGTTTAACACTGGCACATTAGGGTCTTTAACAGTTGCCAAGAGATTGTTATCTGCCTGCATCCAAGGAGGCTCTTTTTTTCTTTCTTGGCCCTTGTCTTCAGTGTTGATGTCAACTTCTTTCCTGGGCACTTCCCAGTATCTGGGGAACACCCAAACTGGGGATCTTTCTTTTTGCCCTCCATATAACACTGTACCTCCTCAGTGTCCTACAGCCCTTGGTACCTTTGACCACCCTATGCCTAATACCAATTTCCCCTAGAATGGGAACTTGGGCACCTGTATCTAACAGAGCCACTTTCTTCCCCCAAGTTTCCCCACCACACCTGGCTTTTTCCTTAAAGCAGCTAAGGTCAGGGTGAAGGAGTTACCAAGAAGTGCAGAGGGAGAGAATGGTTCTGTGCCAGTAAGCAATGCTTTGCATTTAATTTTGGTTTTGATCAGCTGCCCAACTTGTGCTCAACAAACCTACAATTTTGATCTGCTCAAAGTTTTAGTTACTCATTGCTGGCAGCATTTGTTTCAGTTTTGAGGACCCCTTGACTTAGCAGCCACAGTCAAATTTCTTCTTGGCTAGAGCCATGGGGGATGCTGCCTTGTTATATTAATATTGTTTCTTTTCCCACCCTGAGGCGAGGGAACAACAACCAATACATGATTTGACTGGTTTGTTTTAATCTTACTTCACATTGCTTATCCTCCAAACATAATTTAAGAGTGGGGGTACAGTGTGACAGTGGGAACTTATATTCCCCTTCCCCTTTCCAACTACTTAGGTGAAAACATTTACTGTTGGATCTCAGGAAGACTTATCTCTCTCAACCCAGCCCATTGGGTCCCTCATCTTTTCCAGGAAACTATGGCTTTCTCAGCCAAAACTGTCAAGAACTGGCAGGGTCTGAGATTTTGCCCTGTTTACAAGCTAACAACTAAAATTCCATGGGATACTGGCAGGAGACATGAGACTTCTGGGTTGGAAACAAATGGTTGTATAGTAGGCAGAGCTTCATGTTGATCCTCTGTCTTTCCAAGTCCCACAGGGGTACCATAAAAGCCCATGATGAATTCCTGCATATACAATGTGTTGTGTTATAGAAGAGGAACACCTAACTTAGGCAATTCACAACTTTTACAGTAAGCAGAAGTAAGCCTGTTCTTTGTCTGGAGTGAGATATGTCATCATTGAAGGTGACTCACTGGAAACACATCCCTGAGAAATGACCTGGAAAAAGAGAGCTCAACAAACAAAACAAAAAACAAAACCAAGAGAGCTCAAACTCAGCAAGAAAGTGCAGGGATGCTGAGAGCCCATCACAGAGCTCTATTGCTACTTAGTCATAAATCGAACATTGTAAGAACCAAATTATGTGTGGAGTTGAATATTAGAAGAGCTCTGGGGAAATAATATAGTAATTAAATTATTAATTACCTACCATGTTCCAGGCACTATTCTAAATTCTTTACATATTGTATTAATTTGCTAGGGTTGGCATAACAAAATAGCACACATTAGGAGGCTTAACAGAAATTTATTATCTCCCAAATCAGGGGACTAGAAGTCTGAGATCAAGGTGTTGGCAGAGTTGGTTTCCTCCGAGGCCTCTCTCCTTCACTTGTAGATGGATGTCTTCTCCCTGTGTCTTCATGTCTTCCCTCTGTATCTGTATCCTAATTTCCTCTTCTTGTAAGGACACTAATAATGGATGAGGGCCCTCCCTAATGACCTCATCTTTATTTAATTACCTCTTTAAAAAGCCTGCCTCCAATACAGTCACATTCTGAAGTACTGGGGACTAGGACTTCAACAAATGAATTGAGTGGGACACAATTCAGCCATAACACATATTACCTCTATCTTTGAAACATTTTCTCCATTGTATAGAGGAGGAAATGAGCTTAATAATGTTAAGAAACTTGCCCAAAATCTTACAGCTAGTAGGTAGTAGAACAGGAATTTACACTAAGATTTTATCTGCTCCAAAATGTATTTCTAAGTATTAACTGTGATAGGAAGCTTTTTCTGTAAAGTAACAATAACAAAACAAGAAAAGAGAATGTCTAGTTTATAGCGATAATTTAAATATATTAGAAAATATAATTTGGTTATCCTCTACTTAGGTAAAAGAATATAATTTTTGGTTTAATAGTTGTCTTAAATGTGATCACATGAAAACTTTGCACAGATCATCATTCTAGTTATATATACTGTCTTCAAAGTTAAAATAACATTAAGTGTTGAACTGTTTTTTAAAATAAAGTGTGTTATTTTACTTGTGTAGGTATCGATACTTTTACTCTCCTGTATACCATTAACACTTAGTGGGGTTTTGTTTGTGTTTTTTTTTTTTAATTTTTTTAAGTTTTTTTAAAATTTATTTTTGAGGCAGAGAGAGACAAACCATGAGCAGGGGAGGGGCAGAGAGAGAGGGAGACACAATCCAAAGTAGTTTCCAGGCTCTGAGGTGTCAACACAGAGCCCGATGTGGGGCTCGAACTCACAGACTGTGAGATCATGACCTGAGCCGAAGTCGGACGCCCAACCAACTGAGCCACCCAGGTGCCCAACACTTAGTTTTTGTTAAAGTATTATGAAAATTATGAGCGCCACTAATATTAATACAGATTCTTAGCTCACTTTATATAATAGATTTTTTGTGAAGTTGGTATTTGTATTTATTAGTACGATTAAATATTTAGTAAAATTTTGTTATAAATACTTTCGTTTGAAAGTAGAAGTCTCATTTTATTTATTTTTATTTTTTTACGTTTATTTTTGAGAGAAAGGGAGAGACAGACCGTGAGAAGCGGAGGGGCAGAGAGAGAGGGAGACAGAATCTGAAGCAGGCTCCAGGCTCTGAGCTGTCAGCACATAACCCATTGTGGGGCTGGAACTCACAAACCACGAGATCATGACCTGAGCCAAAGTCGGACGCTCAGCCGACTGAACCCCCCAGGCGCCCCTAGAAGTCTCATTTTAATATAGATTTTGTAAGTTCATTTTGTTTCCAGATTATAAAAAACTTTTTACTGTTGTGTGGTTTATCTGCTATTTTTCCAATTTTTTTAAGGAGTGCTTTTAAGTTGTAATTACTCAAGGAACTGTTCTGTCCTTGCAGACTGAGTCCCATCTCACACATAAACTTGATTCATTTAAATAAGTGAGTTTTCTAAGAAACCCTGTGCATAAGCAGGTAGACATTTTTCAAGAGACCAAAGAAGTGTTGACATCTTTGAGACCAATCTGCTTCTTTAAAATTATAGACTACAAAGAGGTTTGCAGTTATCTTACATCACATTATAGCCAGTCTTCCTAATGATAAATAACTCTTTCTGGACCAGGGGTTCATTAGCTCTTCAAAAAACAATCTTCAAGAAATTCTAGCAAAGGAATCCCTACAAATACCAGAATATGGGCAGGTGTACCTGCCTACCTCAACGCTGAATGGATGCAGGATCAGCAGAATGAAAGTGGGAAGCAGCAAGAATGAAGGGGTTACTGACAAGTCATTGTGAGCTATATTCCCTAAAACTGTTGAAAGGACTCTACCGGAAAGGAAGTATGGATGAACAGATTTGAGAATGGGCATCACATTCTGGATGAGTGCAAAGCAACAACAAAAACCAAAAACAACCCCACTTCTATGTGTTTGTGTGGATGCAAGAGAATTGATTAGTGCTGTAGTGCTCTAAGCTCTGAAGGTTATCAGAACTATTCAGCACATGCTTCTTTCCAGGAGGACTGAGCCATGGTCTAAGAGGGGAAAATGTTGGAAAGAAGTATAGAGCAGGACAAAAACATTTGGAATAAAGGAGAGGGAAAACTTACATTGGGAATGGTAAAGCAGTGTCATTTTGTATTAGGCTGGGTGGCCAGCAGACTCAAGAGGAAAAGATCTTCCTCTGTGGAAGGTCTGTAGACTTCTAGGAAACACAGAGCTAAAGGTGGAAAATCTTTCCAACTAGACTTCGCTTTGACAAATAGAGAAGGGTTACACAAAAAGGCTATATTTTTGGTCCTTCATTATAACAGGAGAGAGACCATGGGCCATGAAGCTGAGAAATTGACCGTGGTCCATCCCCATCTCCATAAGAAATCTCTCCTATGTTTGGATCCACAAAAGTCCACGTAATTTGGACATGAGGGAAAAAAGACATTTAGCCTCAAATGACCTTAGCTATTTAACCTCAAATGACCTTAGTATAAGAAAAAAGATTTAAATAGATTAAATAATTTGAACAGACCATGAGAACTTAACAGAAAAATACTCTAGCTATAAAGCAGATGAAAATTAATGTTTTTAAACAAGTTAAATCATTTAGATTGGAGCTTTTGAAAAAAACACACATTAAAAATGAAGATGTCAGAACAGATTATAGAATGACAGCTGACACAATTCAGAAAAGAATTGGATGAAACTACACGTAACACAACAGCACATAGAGTCCACAGAAAGCATGGTAAAGGAAGTAACCCAGGAGAGGAATCTCTTTCACAAACCCTTCTAAATTTTCATAACAGAAATCTGCATCGTATCATTTTTTTTTTAAAGATGCTGACCTAAATGGCCAAACTTTACAAAGGATGACTTTCCTATGCAAAGCACAGACCAGTATAACATTAAAGTCATTCTCTGGAACTTTTCAAAACCATTAATGAGTCATGTAAGTTTTGGGGTAGTCCTCTGGCTCACTAGTTCATGCCATTGTTTGACAATAAATAGCTTTATTTAGTGAGGGGGAAAGCAGTTCACGGTCTCTCAGAGAGGCGATGCCTTGCAGTCACCAAATGACAGGGTTTCCATGAGCATAGCCTTCCAGGCCCACAAACTTTCCTCAGGATAACAGGAGGAGATCATCATCAGAGGAATTAACTCTTGTGCTAACCAAATTCAGAGAATTGTTGTGGAAACCAAGATGCTGATTTTGCATTTATATTTGTAACATGACTATTAGAAAAAACAGAATACTCATATAAACTGAACCAAGAATTGTTTCCTCCTGTGTCTAAAAGTCTCTGGGAAGCTAGGAACATTGTTTACTGAGGCTGGAATTGAAACCAAGGGACTCCTGATGCAGCACTAGCCAGACACCCTCTCTTCAGGACAATGCTGGACACCCACCATGATCCAAGAAGGTTGCTCACTTCTGTTGTCATACTCTATTCAGGTGTTGGGTTAATTAAGTAAACACTACTTTCTTTTTACTCAATTCCATTTCAGACCAGCTTTCTGGTGGCAGCATCCTATGGCACCTTTGAATGTTAACTTGCTGATTTGGGAGACATCTCTCCAATAGTGACATCTAATAACCACAATCACCCACTTTGTGATATTCGCTAAACCCCCAGAACTTAACCATATCTGTTCTGGAAGCAACAGATCAGTCCCCAAGGACCAGCTAAAGGCTCTCCCTTTCATGATAAAAGAATGCTAAAGGGGAAGTACCTATCAGCTTCCAGGATGCACTTGTAGTGTAGTGAAATAAGCATTAGACTTAAAACTAGAAGATCTTTTTCATAATCTGACTTTGCCTCCTATGTGACCTTGGGCAGGTCACTTAACCTCTTTTAAATCTGTTTATCTGTAAAATGTATTCTTAAAGTGACTTTAAGGTTTAAATTAAATATGTATTATGATAATCTAACTCAACTGCATGCAGATATCTAGGGAAATAAGCATTTGGATCATTGTTATAAAGCAATTTTGTGAGATTTCTGTTTCTTTCCTGGCCTTAAAATTTTAATGATTCTCCTTTGTGCCCCTTCCTCCCTGACTCTCCTTATGGTGATTAGATATAACGCCCAGACCACAAAGGGTCAGCGTGCCTACTTTGGAGATAAGAGCAATAGGAAAGGAGAGTACTAGGCAAGAAGTATTTCACTTCTCAAGATGACTGGAGGAGAGAAGAACCCAGGCAGTTAAGGTTAATAATGATAAAAATTAATAATAGTAGGTTTGGTGTAGTGCTTTACCCTTTTAAATAGTTACTGACCCTGGTAGGCCACTTCTAAGAGAGCAGGACTACTCTCTCCCACATGGGTTTGCTGGCCTCAGGAAGCAAAGTCAAGTGCAAGCTAGGATGACTCAGGAGTGAGCAACAGGTGATTGTAGACCACAACACCCTTGGATCAGCCTACCTTGGAGTATGCATGTGTCATCTGTTACAAGTCATGATGTCAAGTTCTTATTGTGATTGCCACCTACTTTACTTTAGTATTTTGTTTACATAGAGCAATAGTTCTCAGCGTTGGCTTCAAATAAGAATCAACTGGGGACCTTTTATGACTGTTAATGTCCTGACCACATCCATAGATATTTATTTAATTAGTCAGAGGTCAGGGCTCCGGGCATTGGTATTTTTAAGAGCTCCCCAGGTGACTGGAGTATATAGAAAGACTGAGAATCATTGACATAAAATGATGATTTTTTTTTCCTTGCTCAGTGTTCCTCAATCCCTGACTACACTGTAGTATCACCTGGGGAGCCTTTAGACAAATTGAATCAGAAGCTCTGGAACTGGGGCCTAGATATGTGGGTTTTTAAACCTTCCCATATGATTATAATGTGCAGCCAGAATTGATCATTGCTACTATAATGTAAATAGACTATGAAGAGATGGTATTTTTAATACAAAGTAATTGCTATCCTTCCTTGGGGCAACTGAATCCACATGTTCAGGGGAAATGCACAGTTTGCAACTTTGCAAAAATATGAAAACTCATGCACTTAGCTTCAGGCTGAGGAGATAATGTCAGAAAAGAGCAGAGAGATAAGGAAGAATAAAAAAAGAATAAATTGCCATGTATTATTTTATATGAAACAACTTGAATTCCTAAAATACCAGTAATCAACTTTAATTCAGCAATCATCTAAAGAAGGATCGTGCCTTGCAGAATATTGATCACAGATCTTATCTACCATTAAAGACCACTTCTTCATGCCAAGCATAGGCATGATGGGAAGCACTTTGTAGGCACTGGCTCACTTGATCTTCATGGAACTTCTGTGAGGCAGGCTCTATTATTATCTTCACTTTACAAATAAACTAAAATGAAGATAATAATAGAAATGATAAATAACAATACAAATAAACTGAGACACAGAGGCTAAGTGTTTTGCCCAAGGTACAAACTATTTAGAGGTGGATCCTGGTAGCAGGTCTTGAGAGACCCTAATGGCAGCCAGTGGTCTCTGAAGAAGCAAAACTGCACAGACAGGAAGGTACAATATGCTGCAAGACGAATATATTAGAATTTCTCCTGCTTATTTTATTTTTGTAATTTTAACTTTTTTCTTTCTGTTATATAATTTATGTATATTAGTTTGGTAGGACGTATATATAGAGAGAAATAAATATGCATATACTGGGGCATCTGATCAAAGTTTGAATATCGCTTCTCCAGAAGCTAATGGGTATACAAATAACAAACACAAATATACAAATTCTACATATGGCCAAATATCAGTCTATTTTGATAGAGTAAAGGTAAAATGGGAGCAAATTATTCATTATAGGGTCAAAATCAGAGGTGTCTAGATGTCTCAGTCATTGGAACATGGGACTCGAGCACATGGTCCATGGTTGTGAGTTTGAGCCCGGCCTTGGGGGGGGGGGGGAGAGAGAGAGAGAGAGAGAGAGAGAGAGAGAGAGAGAGAGAGAGATGATAGATAGTAAATAAGTTCTTCGGTTTTTCTCTTTTAATATTTATTTTTGAGAGAGAGAGAGAGAGAGAGAGAGAGCGAGAGACAGAGCATGAGCAGGGGAGGGGTGGAGAGAGAGGGAGATACAAAATCTGAAGCAGGCTCCAGGCTCCGAGCTGTCAGCACAGAGCCCGACACAAGGCTCAAACCCACGAACTGTGAGATCATGACCTGAGCCAAAGTCAGATGCTTAGCCAACTGAGCCACCCAGGTGCCCCAACTGAACACATGTTTTTAACAAATAATTAAAAAATAAGAGGTGAAAATAAATAGATTGTGGTTAGCTCTATCTTCTATATGTAAAACATTGTGATATACCTTCAAACGTTTTGAAATACTGTTTTAATGAGCTGTTCTAAAAACCCTAGTTTCTTGGTTACTTTTAAATGAGTTTTCACCCTGTGACCTTTCAGCAATATATTTTTATGGAGCTTTTTAGACAGCTTAGACTGTATTTAAACTAGAGAATATTTTTTAAAAACTAAAACTAGAGAACTTTTAAAGTATTTTAGATTGACTCCTGGGATAACAGAGACCATACTGTGCAAGCAGCAAGCATGCTGATTTGCCTGGGCTGTTTTGTGGCCTCACTTCCAGGCTCTTAGATCATGTTGTACCAGCAATTACTTCACACCTGAGTGTGTCCTTGACAAATTTTACTGCATGTTCTGGCACCTCTGTTCTTCCTAAGTACTTTTATTTCTCTTCTCATAGCCAGACCCCATTCTTTTTATCTCTAACTATGGATCTCCTTTTCTGCATTCACATTTCCATCCTGGAAGGTTCTTTTGTTTTGTTTTTTAAACACATTTACCTTTTAATTATTTCCATTATTCTTCAAGAACATCTTTAGAGTAAACTCTTAATCTCTTTTCCCCCACACACAAAAGTAACCATTATTAATATTTGGTGTACAGTTTTCTAAGGCCCCTTATGTGTACATGGATGTATATATATGTTTTTTCTAATCAATAGTGGGCTCAGACTAAATACACTGCCATATAACCTACTTCTGTCAAGTAAAGTAATATATTAAGAACTCCCCCCACCCCAAGGGGCACCTGGGTGGCTCAGTTGGCTAAGCGCCTGACTTGGGTTCAGGTCATGATCTCACAGTTCATGAGTTCAAGTCCCACGTCGGGCTGTGTGCTGACAGTTCAGAGCCTGGAGCCTGTTTCAGATTCTGTGTCTCCCTCTCCCTCTGCCTCTCCCCTGCTCATGCTCTGTCTCTGTCTCTCCCTCAAAAATAAAGAAACATTAAAAAAATATTTAAAAAAAAGAATTTCCCCCAATACCATTAAATAGAGTTCAGTAAAAGAACTGCAGCGGCATCATGTTATCCCAGCACAATAACCTACTATAATTTCTTCTTTTTTTTTATTTTTTATTTTTTAATATATGAAATTTACTGTCAAATTGGTTTCCATACAACACCCAGTGCTCATCCCAAAAGGTGCCCTCCTCAATACCCATCACCCACCCTCCCCTCCCTCCCACCCCCCATCAACCCTCAGTTTGTTCTCAGTTTTTAACAGTCTCTTATGCTTTGGCTCTCTCCCACTCTAACCTCTTTTTTTTTTTTTTTCCTTCCCCTCCCCCATGGGTTTCTGTTATGTTTCTCAGGATCCACATAAGAGTGAAACCATATGGTATCTGTCTTTCTCTGTATGGCTTATTTCACTTAGCATCACACTCTCCAGTTCCATCCATGTTGCTACAAAAGGCCATATTTCATTTTTTCTCATTGCCACGTAGTATTCCATTGTGTATATATAAACCACAATTTCTTTATCCATTCATCAGTTGATGGACATTTAGGCTCTTTCCATAATTTGGCTATTGTTGAGAGTGCCGCTATAAACATTGGGGTACAGGTGCCCCTATGCATCAATACTCCTGTATCCCTTGGATAAATTCCTAGCAGTGCTATTGCTGGGTCATAGGGTAGGTCTATTTTTAATTTTCTGAGGAACCTCCACACTGTTTTCCAGAGCGGCTGCACCAATTTGCATTCCCACCAACAGTGCAAGAGGGTTCCCGTTTCTCCACATCCTCTCCAGCATCTATAGTCTCCTGATTTCTTCATTTTGGCCACTCTGACTGGCGTGAGGTGGTATCTGAGTGTGGTTTTGATTTGTATTTCCCTGATAAGAAGCGACGTTGAACATCTTTTCATGTGCCTGTTGGCCATCCGGATGTCTTCTTTAGAGAAGTGTCTATTCATGTTTTCTGCCCATTTCTTCACTGGGTTATTTGTTTTTCGGGTGTGGAGTTTGATGAGCTCTTTATAGATTTTGGATACTAGCCCTTTGTCCGATGTGTCATTTGCAAATATCTTTTCCCATTCCGTTGGTTGCCTTTTAGTTTTGTTGGTTGTTTCCTTTGCTGTGCAGAAGCTTTTTATCTTCATAAGGTCCCAGTAATTCACTTTTGCTTTTAATTCCCTTGCCTTTGGGGATGTGCCAAGTAAGAGATTGCTACGGCTGAGGTCAGAGAGGTCTTTTCCTGCTTTCTCCTCTAAGGTTTTGATGGTTTCCTGTCTCACATTCAGGTCCTTTATCCATTTTGAGTTTATTTTTGTGAATGGTGTGAGAAAGTGGTCTAGTTTCAGCCTTCTGCATGTTGCTGTCCAGTTCTCCCAGCACCATTTGTTAAAGAGACTGTCTTTTTTCCATTGGATGTTCTTTCCTGCTTTGTCAAAGATGAGTTGGCCATACGTTTGTGGGTCTAGTTCTGGGGTTTCTATTCTATTCCATTGGTCTATGTGTCTGTTTTTATGCCAATACCATGCTGTCTTGATGATGACAGCTTTGTAGTAGAGGCTAAAGTCTGGGATTGTGATGCCTCCTGCTTTGGTCTTCTTCTTCAAAATTACTTTGGCTATTCGGGGCCTTTTGTGGTTCCATATGAATTTTAGGATTGCTTGTTCTAGTTTCGAGAAGAATGCTGGTGCAATTTTGATTGGGATTGCATTGAATGTGTAGATAGCTTTGGGTAGTATTGACATTTTGACAATATTTATTCTTCCAATCCATGAGCAGGGAATGTCTTTCCATTTCTTTATATCTTCTTCAATTACCTGCATAAGCTTTCTATAGTTTTCAGCATACAGATCTTTTACATCTTTGGTTAGATTTATTCCTAGATATTTTATGCTTCTTGGTGCAATTGTGAATGGGATCAGTTTCTTCATTTGTCTTTCTGTTGCTTCATTGTTAGTGTATAAGAATGCAACTGATTTCTGCACATTGATTTTGTATCCTGCAACTTTGCTGAATTCATGTATCAGTTCTAGCAGACTTTTGGTGGAGTCTATCGGATTTTCCATGTATAATATCATGTCATCTGCAAAAAGCGAAAGCTTGACTTCATCTTTGCCAATTTTGATGCCTTTGATTTCCTTTTGTTGTCTGATTGTTGATGCTAGAACTTCCAGCACTATATTAAACAACAGCGGTGACAGTGGGCATCCCTGTCGTGTTCCTGATCTCAGGGAAAAAGCTCTCAGTTTTTCCCCGTTGAGGATGATGTTAGCTGTGGGCTTTTCATAAATGGCCTTTATGATCTTTAAGTACGTTCCTTCTATCCCGACTTTCTCAAGGGTTTTTATTAAGAAAGGGTGCTGGATTTTGTCAAAGGCCTTTTCTGCATCGATTGACAGGATCATATGGTTCTTCTCTTTTTTTTTGTTAATGTGATGTATCACGTTGATCGATTTGCGAATGTTGAACCAGCCCTGCATCCCAGGAATGAATCCCACTTGATCATGGTGAATAATTCTTTTTATATGCTGTTGAATTCGATTTGCTAGTATCTTATTAAGAATTTTTGCATCCATATTCATCAGGGATATTGGCCTGTAGTTCTCTTTTTTTACTGGGTCTCTGTCTGGTTTAGGAATCAAAGTAATACTGGCTTCATAGAATGAGTCTGGAAGTTTTCCTTCCCTTTCTATTTCTTGGAATAGCTTGAGAAGGATAGGTATTATCTCTGCTTTAAATGTCTGGTAGAACTCCCCTGGGAAGCCATCTGGTCCTGGACTCTTATTTGTTGGGAGATTTTTGATAACCGATTCAATTTCTTCGCTGGTTATGGGTCTGTTCAAGCTTTCTATTTCCTCCTGATTGAGTTTTGGAAGAGTGTGGGTGTTTAGAAATTTGTCCATTTCTTCCAGGTTGTCCAATTTGCTGGCATATAATTTTTCATAGTATTCCCTGATAATTGTTTGTATCTCTGAGGGATTGGTTGTAATCATTCCATTTTCATTCATGATTTTATCTATTTGGGTCATCTCCCTTTTCTTTTTGAGAAGCCTGGCTAGAGGTTTGTCAATTTTGTTTATTTTTTCAAAAAACCAACTCTTGGTTTCGTTGATCTGCTCTACAGTTTTTTTAGATTCTATATTGTTTATTTCTGCTCTGATCTTTATTATTTCTCTTCTTCTGCTGGGTTTAGGCTGCCTTTGCTGTTCTGCTTCTATTTTCTTTAGGTGTGCTGTTAGATTTTGTATTTGGGATTTTTCTTGTTTCTTGAGATAGGCCTGGATTGCAATGTATTTTCCTCTCAGGACTGCCTTCGCTGCATCCCAAAGCGTTTGGATTGTTGTATTTTCATTTTCGTTTGTTTCCATATATATTTTAATTTCTTCTCTAATTGCCTGGTTGACCCACTCATTCGTTAGTAGGGTGTTCTTTAACCTCCATGCTTTTGGAGGTTTTCCAGACTTTTTCCTGTGGTTGATTTCAAGCTTCATAGCATTGTGGTCTGAAAGTATGCATGGTATAATTTCAATTCTTGTAAACTTATGAAGGGCTGTTTTGTGACCCAGTATATGATCTATCTTGGAGAATGTTCCATGTGCACTCGAGAAGAAAGTATATTCTGTTGCTTTGGGATGCAGAGTTCTAAATAGATCTGTCAAGTCCATCTGATCCAATGTATCATTCAGGGCCCTTGTTTCTTTATTGACTGTGTGTCTAGATGATCTATCCATTTCTGTAAGTGGGGTGTTAAAGTCCCCTGCAATGACCACATTCTTATCAATAAGGTTGCTTATGTTTATGAGTAATTGTTTTATATATCTGGGGGCTCGGGTATTTGGCGCATAGACATTTATAATAGTTAGCTCTTCCTGGTGGATAGACCCTGTGATTATTATATAATGCCCTTCTTCATCTCTTGTTACAGCCTTTAATTTAAAGTCTAGTTTGTCTGATATAAGTATGGCTACTCCAGCTTTCTTTTGGCTTCCAGGAGCATGATAAATAGTTCTCCATCCCCTCACTCTCAATCTAAAGGTGTCCTCAGGTCTAAGATGAGTCTCTTGTAGACAGCAAATAGATGGGTCTTGTTTTTTTATCCATTCTGATACCCTATGTCTTTTAGTTGGCGCATTTAATCCATTTACATTCAGTGTTATTATAGAAAGATATGGGTTTAGAGTCATTGTGATGTCTGTATGTTTTATGCTTGTAGTGATGTCTCTGGTACTTTGTCTCACAGGATCCCCCTTAGGATCTCTTGTAGGGCTGGTTTCGTGGTGACAAATTCTTTCAGTTTTTGTTTGTTTGGGAAGACCTTTATCTCTCCTTCTATTCTAAATGACAGACTTGCTGGATAAAGGATTCTCAGCTGCATATTTTTTCTGTTTAGCACACTGTAGATATCGTGCCAAGCCTTTCTGGCCTGCCAAGTTTCAAAGGAGAGATCAGTCCCGAGTCTTATAGGTCTCCCTTTATATGTGAGGGCACGTTTATCCCTTGCTGCTTTCAGAATTTTCTCTTTATCCTTGTATTTTTCCAGTTTCACTATGATATGTTGTGCAGAAGATCGATTCAAGTTACGTCTGAAGGGAGTTCTCTGTGCCTCTTGGATTTCAATGCCTTTTTCCTTCCCCAGTTCAGGGAAGTTCTCAGCTATAATTTGTTCAAGTACCCCTCCAGCACCTTTCCCTCTCTCTTCCTCCTCTGGGATACCAATTATGCGTATATTATTTTTTTTTAGTGTATCACTTAGTTCTCTAATTTTTCCCTCATACTCCTGGATTTTTTTATCTCTCTTTCTTTCAGCTTCCTTTTTCTCCATAACTTTATCTTCTAGTTCACCTATTCTCTCCTCTGCCTCTTCAAGCCGAGCCATCGTGGTCTCCATTTTGTTTTGCATTTCGTTTAAAGCGTTTTTCAACTCCTCGTGACTGTTCCTTAGTCCCTCGATCTTTATGGCAAGAGATTCTCTGCTGTCCTGTATACTGTTTTCAAGCCCAGCGATTAATTTTATGACTATTATTCTAAATTCACTTTCTGTTATATTATTTAAATCCTTTTTGATCAGTTCATTAGCTGTTGTTATTTCCTGGAGATTCTTCTGAGGGGAATTCTTCCGTTTGGTCATTTTGGAGAGTCCCTTGTGTGGTGAGGACCTGCAGTGCACTTCCCCTGTGCTGTGGTGTATAACTGGAGTTAGTGGGCGGGGCCGCAGTCCGACCCGATGTCTGCCCCCAGCCCACTGCTGGGGCCACAGTCAGACTGGTGTGTGCCTTCTCTTCCCCTCTCCTAGGGGCGGGATTCACTGTGGGGTGGCGTGTCCCGTCTGGGCTACTTGCACACTGCCAGGCTTGTGTTGCTGGGGATCTGGCGTATTAGCTGGGGTGGGTAGGCAAGGTGCACGGGGGCTGGAGGGGCAGGCTTAGCTCGCTTCTCCTTAGGTGATCCACTTCAGGAGGAGCCCTGTGGCAGCGGGAGGGAGTCAGATCCGCTGCCGGAGGTTTGGCTCCGCAGAAGCACAGAGTTGGGTGTTTGCGCGGAGCGAGCAAGTTCCCTGGCAGGAACTGGTTCCCTTTGGGATTTTGGCTGGGGGATGGGCGGGGGAGATGGCGCTGGCGCCTTTGTTCCCCGCCAAGCTGAGCTCTGCCGTCCGGGGGCTCAGCAGCTCTCCCTCCCTTTGTCCTCCAGCCTTCCCGCTTTCCGCGCAGAGCTGTTAACTTATGACCTCCCAGACGCTAAGTCGCGCTTGCTGTCGGAACACATTCTGTCCGGCCCCTCCGCTTTTGCCAGCCAGACTCGGGGGCTCTGCTTGGCCGGCGAGCCGCCCCTCCGCCCCGGCTCCCTCCCGCCAGTCCGTGGAGCGCGCACCGCCTCGCCGCCCTTCCTACCCTCTTCCGTGGGCCTCTAGTCTGCGCTTGACTCCTGAGACTCCCTTCTGCTAATCCTCTGGCGTTTTTCTGGGTTCTTTAGGCAGGTGTAGGTGGAATCCTCCTACGCCGCCATCTTCCGGAACTCCTACTATAATTTCTTTAACCCATATCCTATCAGTCAATTCAGTTTGGGTACTATGATAAGCAAGGCTATAAAAAATGTATTTGTACTGAATCTTACCTCTTATTCATGATTATATCCTTTGGATCAATTCTTAGAGATAGATATTGGGTCAACAGGTGGACATTTTAGCATTTGTTACATAATTTTGCCAAATTGTTCTTTCAAAAGGCTCTGCAAATTAAAGTGTCATTTCCACAGCCATTATTGACAGTGGATATTATTATTAAAATTTTGTTTGACTAATTTGTGGGACAATGTAATCTCAATCTTAATCTTTAAGAACAGTGATTTCTTTACATATGTTTAAATGTTTATTTATTTTGAGAGAGAGCATGCGTAAACATGGGAAGGGACAGAGAGAGAGGGAGAGAGAATCCCAAGCAGACTCTGCACTGTCAGTGCAGAGTCTGACCCGGGGCATGATCCCACAAACCATGGGATCATGACCTGAGCCGAAATCAAGAGTTGGACGCTCAACCAACTGAGCCACCCAGGTGCCTCGTTTTTAAAAATATTTTTAATGTTTGTAAAATGACTGTATTTTCCTTTAATCATTTTCCTTTGATGTTATGTTTACAAAGCTCTTCCCTACTCCAAAGTTATGTTACAATCACCTGTACAGACTTCTAGTAATGTTATGGTTTTGTTCATCTTTCACATTTAAATATTAATCCATCAGGGACTTATTTTAGTAGAAGATACAAGACTCTAAAAGAACTTTTTCTAGATGGTTATCCAGTTGTCCCAAAATCATTATAGGATATTATTGCACACTCAGATATTTCTTAGCAGTGAGTAGGAAATTCCAACAGAAAAAGAGATATGTTCTCAGTTGCTAGGAAGCATTTTCATAGCCTTCTAAATTATGGGTTCATACTGTTCAGTGTTCTATGATAGCACCACATACTATTGGAAGAGGAATACTGTAGAAACTTGTCACAGTAACAGTGATGAGAACGAAGGCAGCATCTTCATGATAAAAGTTTTCCTATGCTATCTTGACAGGTACTCTCCCAAGGAAGTGCTTTAAAACACACTTTTTGCTTTGTAAGAGTCATCAGAGCTTTACCCTGGAAAAATCCTAGAAGATTTCTTCTTTTGACCTGCAGGGGGCAAACTTCCACTCTTATCCTCCTTTGAAGTTTTGACCTACTGGTTTAAAGTCCTCAAAAGGGAAGGTGAGATTATTTTCATGTGAATTAGCATAAATATAAAGGTAAGGAGATTTAAAGTAAAAGGATAGTGAAAGTTAAAAGCAGTTCCTTTTTTTATTATTGTATATTTTGAGATGGTCTGAGACATGAGTCAAAGTCCCAGGTCAGCTTATAATTAGCTGTGACTTTGGGAAGGTAATTGAAGTTCTCTTGGCCTCTGTTTTCTCACCTTTAAATCAAAAGTTGCATGAGGTCATCCCTATTATACTTTCCAACTCTAAATTTTATGATTCTTGTTACCAACTTAAATCCCTGACATATTCTGAGTGATAGTAAAACTCATTGGAAAGGGGGCAAAAATGTCAAATTGTTCTTTCAAAAGTCTCTGAAAAAATTCTTAAAAGATTATAATGATTAGATCAGGCTTAAAGTTGATTACAAAAGCTCTAGTGCATGATGTTTATAACATGGGGATTTCAAACACTGGCCAATTATGGATTCAAACCTTTATAATCACTTATTTTATTACAAACCAGAAGTAATACAATAGAGACTTAAATTACTTGTTTCAATGATCTGAAAAAAAATTAACTTAGATTGTTGTCACCATAGCCATATCCATAAATTACAATGAGTTCAAAAGAAGCATATAAGTTATAAATCTGCAAGAAACCAGAATATAAAATATAAAACTCAAAGGAAACAGAATAACATATGTATCCCTTTTGTGGGTGGAAGATAAATTAGCAGATATTTAAAAAAAGAGGAAGGGGGCACCTGGGTGGCTCAGTCAGTTAAGCGTCCGACTCTTGATTTCAGCTCAGGGCATGATCCCACAGTCATGGGATTGAGTCCCACATCAGGCTCTTGCTGAGCACGGAGACTGCTTAAGATTTTCTCTCTCCTTCTGTCCTTCCCCTGCACTCTAAATAAATAAATAAATAAATAAATAAATAAATAAATAAATAAGAGGAAGCCATTAAACACAAGATATTTTTTTTCATACTACAAGAATAAAAACATTTTGAAATGACAGGAAGAACTAAATGTGACACACTATTAAAGGCTTATTGTTTTAATTTTTTAAGTTTATTTATTTATTTTGAGATAGAGAGAGAGAACCAGCAGGGAAGGGGCAGAGAGAGGGGGACAGAGGATCCAAAGTGGGCTTTGCGCTGACAGCAGCAAGCCTGATGTAGGGCTCAAACTCACAAACTGTGAGATCATGACCTGAGTGGAAGTTGGATGCTTAACTAACTGAGCCACCCAGGTGCCCCAAAGGCTTACTATTTTAAATAGTATAAATATGTATAATCCAGGCAGCTGTCAGGGTACCTAAACTCAGGCTAAATCTGACCCAAATCTTAAACCCAGTTGCTCTGATATCAAAAACACTTTCAGGGTGCCTGGGTGGCTCAGTTGGATAAGCATCTGACTCTTGGTTTTGGCTCAGGTGATGATCTCGTGATCTCACCTTTCATGAGTTTGAGCCCTGCGTCAGGCTCTGTGCTGTCAATGCAGAGCCTACTTGGGATTCTCTCTCTCCCTCTCAGCCTCTCTCTCTCTCTCTTTCTCTCTCTCTCTCAAAATAAATAAATAAACATCAAACAAACAAACAAACAAACACTCTGAGTGGAACACCTGACTGGCTCAGTCAGTGGAATGTGCAATTCTTAATCTCAGGGTTGTGAGTTCAAGCCCCACGTTGGGAAAGTGGATATTACTTAAAAAATAAAAACAACTTCTGGGAATTTTATTGTGCACCCCACACACACAGTTTTGCTTCTCTCTGTCTTCTGTATTTTATTGGTAAGCTATTTTTTCTTTCTTCTTCTCATCCTTTACTTCTTCAATCTTAATGTCTACAACTGATCTACCTATTCATATTGTGCACTTCATGAGTTTTTAAAAGTATTTAAGATCTGAGTAAGTTACGGAGAGAACAGATGTCAAAATGTAGAGTGCTGACCTTTCATTATTTTCTGATTACACCCTTCTTTCTTGCTTTTCCTTTACTGTCCCCATCCTTTTTTTTTTTTTTTAATGTTTATTTTTGAGAGAGAAAGAGAGCATGGAAGAGTGAGGTAGGGACAGAGAGAGAGAGAGACCAAAAATCCAAAGGGGCTCTGTGCTGACAGCAGAGAGCTTGATGCGGCACTGGAACTCAGGAACCATGAGATCGTGATCTGAGCTGAAGTCAAACGCTTAACCAACTGAGCCATCCCGGCACCCCCACCATCCCTCCTCCTTCTTAATAAAATTATCCCTAGTCTCAAAAAGAGCTCTTCTTATATTTGCCCTTGACTACAAACTCCCATTTTCCAAAAAGGACAGCTCTCCCTAAGAGGATATTAGTAAATCAAATTTTCCCCATCTAATTTTACCTGTAAGGTTGGCATTTAAATTCCCATTTGAAAAAGAAGGAATGGTTTTCACAAGAAGACATGGAAAAATGCACAACTTTGCTCCGATAATACAGTATATAGAGAAGCAACTTTATAGCAGCATTTCATACTAGTTAGAGAATATATGAAACATAGAACTCAGTGTTGGTATTGTGCAGAAAAGTTTGCATTTATATACAATCCTGGAGAAAATGCAAATTGGTTCAACTTTAAATTGTTCTTGCACGAAGATGATAGTAGTATTATAAAAAATGGAAACAAACCAAATATCCAACAACAAGGGGTATTTAGACAAGTGTGATATCTTAATATGAAAGAATGAGCACTATACTGCTTTTAAAAATGTCAAGTATACATTTTACTTCAACACATAAACAAGTAAATAGTGAAAAACTAAAAAACAAAACTCAAGATAAAATGAACTTTATAGCTATGTAAAAACAATAGCAAAGATTGGAACCCAGAGGAATGTAAATGATTTCATTTCCTATTCATTTGTAAACTTAAGTTCCAAGTTTTAGAAATGACAATAATTCTATTAGTTATAATTAGTCTATCTTGTATTATACCTCTGTATACACTAGGACCAATCGTTTAAGTCTATTTGAATTGATTCTAATAGTTAGAACCATCTCCAAAAGATATTTTTTTTCCTTTAGGATTGCTTTAAGTCAAATTTTTCTGATGTATTAATTGAATCTAAGAATAAATTAAGTATCTTTAAAAGCTTAATAGTATGCAACATTCTAAAACTTACTTAGCTGAAGTATAGTCTGAAGAATAGTCACAGCCTAGAGGAGTGTAAGGTGATATGACAACCACATGATAATATGGTATCCTGGATGGCATCTTGGAACAGGAAAAGGACATTTGGTAAAGACAAAGGAAATCAGAACAAAGTATGGATTCTGGATTCTAGTTAATAATTATGTATCAAAACTGGCTCATTAGCTGTAATAAATGTTGAAACTAGATGTGGAGGATATAGATATTCTCTGGACTATTTTTACAGTTTTTGTGTGCATCTAAATTATCCTAAAATTAAAAACTTATTTTAGAAATGTTAGTATGTTTAAACAGGTAACCACCATCCAATATATTGAATTAATGTACTAAATAACAGAACCTAGTTTACTGTTAGTGACCAATTGGTAAGGTGAAAAATTATCAGGTCATATTTAAAATTATGTAATATATCAAGAGAATACTTCAATAAAGGGAAGATATCCTTCAATAATGAGAATGACACATTATTAAGAGCTGAGGCTGTACAGAGCCCTATATAAAGCACTATCCTTGCCTTGGGTATATATTAAACTATCTCCAGCAGGACCAGATAATAGAAATACATTACAAGGGCCCAATGCCAACTCTAGCGTCAAATAAAATGTTCTTACTTATCAACATGTAAAGTTGTTACTACTAGACTACATTATATAATTAAGTATTTTTCAGACTGTTTGGAGTATGTTTTCCTTTTCTGAAATTTTTTTCCTTTTCTATTTTGTTTGCCATTTTTCTTGGCAATTGCATTTAAAAAATTTTCCAATGTGTTTATCTGGTGTTGTGAAGAAGATTCTTTGTATATTGTCTACTAGGAATGAAAAAGTAAATTGCGAATTTCAGAGTCTGTTGACAACATTGAAACTGGATTGATGTCTAAAAAAAGTAGACCTGTTTCCTGTGTTAACCTCAGAGCAGGAGGTAGAAAAGGCTACTTCCCAATAGGTTTTCACTTTGGATTGATACCAAATTAAAAGAAATGAGGCAGATGTAATATATTTTTCCTCTCATCACTCTAATTAAATCATACATTAAAATAGTTTCTTTTTAATGTATTGAAAATGTTTTAAACTAGCATTTGTGTTTTCTTATTTAAAAGCAATAGAAACCTCTGTTGATGAAGTCATTTATTTTTTTAGAAATAATTATTGGTTTCCTGCCGTATTTCTGAAACTGCTTTATAAGAAGCACATGTGTCACTTGTCAAAATGCAGACTCTCACGGTCTCAAAAATCTAATTCAGTATGCCTGAGGGTCTAAGAGACTCTGTCTTTTTAATTAGAGCCTTCTTCTGGTCAGGCTAAGTCTTTTACTGATTAGTTGTTTATGGTAGTTCTTAGTTCTGGCTGCACAATAGAATTATCTGGAGAATTTTTAAAACTACTAAAGCCCTGGTTTACCCTTCCCATACCCCAGATTATAATTTATTTATCTGGAATGGGGCCTACACATCAGTGTTTTTTAACTCTCCCTGGTTGGTACTACTGTGCAACCAGGGTCTAAACCATTAGTTTTGTGTATGGAATCATAATTAATTAGAAAAACCTGTACTTTATGCCTTAGGCTCTATTCAAAATATATATACATATATATATTGGCTACTGATTATAGCACATGAATCTCACAAACATAATGTTAAGAAAAAGAAGCCAAAAGCAAAAGAGAACATACTAATTGGGACCAACTGCTATTAGGTACAGGGTTTTGTGGGGTAAAGTAGGAGATGGAAATATTCTGGATATAGATAGTGGTAATGGTTGCACAACAGAGATTATAGTAAAGTGTACACTTTAAAGAGGTTACTTTATGTTGTGTGAGGTATATCTCAATTTAAAAAGCTACTAAAAAAAGAGAGAACATATGGTTTAACCATGCTTGTAAATTTCAAAAACAGACATATCTAAACCAAAGTGTTTGAAATCAGGTTTGTGGTTATCTTTGGGGAGGTGGGAAGGGTAGTGTCTGGTAAGGCGAACAAGGAGGGCTCTGGAAGTGCTGGCAGAGTTATTTCATGACCTGAATCATGGTTACAGGGGTGAATTCATTTTTTTGACCATTTTTGAATTGTATATTCATGATTTGTGCTCCCAAAAAACGGGGTTGTCAAGTAAAGTTTACAAGATATTTAGACTCCTCCACTTAAGAATACAGGAAAGAATGGCTAAGTAATCTGCCTTAATCTACAACAAAATCACGTCTGATGAGACGAAGATAATGTTTGACAGTACAGGTTGTTTGATATTGGAATTGTTTTCCAAAGACAGCTATATAATCTCTGTCCTTAGAACTCAGGGAAAATAACCTTACAGTAAAATCAGTTCTGTTTTGGGATAGTACCTTGTAGTAATTGGCCAGATGATATTTTGAGACTTGATCTAGGTGTTTGAGTCTACCTTTAGTTTATATTTACTTTTTACTCTGGGAAATAAGCAGACAAAATAAAAGAAAAACTTTGAATTCCCATAATAGAATACTTGCCAAAGAGAATTAGCTAATTCATATATTTTTTAGTTTCAGCAAAACTTATTGTAAATCTGTTCCACCAGTCATCCAACTGAATTTTTCTAAGATCAGTTTAATGTCCTTTCTTTTATATTATCACCGACAATTTTTTCTTAATTGCCATTAATATGCTGACAATCCTAGACTCTCCTTCCCTTCTCTGCTTATTGCTGCTTTTCCAGGCTCTATGAACTTAGTTGTTCCTACTTTCTTTCTTCATATGTTCCAGGGTTTCATCACTTTATTACCTCTTATATTTCTTTAGCTCTGCTCATATTTCTAAGACTTTTGGTTTCCAGTAATGACTATAATATCATGAGGTTCTGGAAAATGTCTACTTCCTTTTGCAACAATGCTTGTAGGCTACAACACTATGGTTCAACATCGACTCCTTTGGTTCCAGGATTATGTCTTTAGAATTGAGTCAATTCAACCTTGCCCCTGATTTCATAAGCTCTGTTTTGCATGCCATCTATTCCCTTTGAAATCTTTTCATGAATCTCCAGAACTCTTTCTTATTCCATTAGCCACTGTAGACTATGGTTTTATATTCTTATATCTAATGTTTGTTTTTGCTTTTTGTTTTTGTTTTTGTTTTTACAAAGAAAACAAACATCATCTTAAATTTGCTTTGTTCTTAATTGTTCTGATTTTTCTGAGGACATCACTATAATATAAATACCCAAGATATTAGCCAGATTCAGAAATAATGAGTGATTTTTTTCTAGTTCTTAATTTTTCCAATTGTTTCTTCATTGGTTGACAAATCTTATGTCAATTATTTTATTAATGATGTTATTTGTGTTCACTTAAGGAAAATTAAATTACAAAAACAAGGGTACATCTTGTTTCTTAGCTACTAAGTAAATATATATTTTATATATATTCTCCCTTATTTGGGGTCAAACCCTTGTAGCCATAGATAATTTTGTGGCTAGGAAGAATTTTATAGATTCTTTTTTTCTAATCTCCTTGTCTACAGATGAGGAAACTGAGACCCAGAGAAATCTATGTAGTTAATTACTGATAAAGCCATCTTTCTTCCACATTCTTTATTGTTTTATTTACCTCTTTTTTTCTATGCAACATTTTTAACACATAGGCACGCTAAGTCATTTTGGCATTTTTTTCTCTTAATTTCTTTAAAACTTTTTGGTAAATTATTTAGTTCCATTTTAGTACCAGACATTCAAGCTAACTATTTCAGCACGATTTATTATTTTTTTTAATTTTTTTAAGTTTATTTATTTATTTTTGAGAGACAGAGAGTGAGAGGGGGGAGGGACAGAGAGAGAAAGAGAAAGAGAAAATCCCAAGCAGGCTCCACTCTGTCGGCATGAAGCCTGATGTGGGGCTTGAACTCACAACTGGGGAGATCATGACCTGAGCTGAAACCAAGAGTCAGATGCTTAACTGACTGAGCCACCCAGGTGCCCCTATTTTAGCACCATTTAATACATTGTTATATTAGCACAACTTAAAGAACTTCCTCAGGGGCACCTGGGTGGCTCAGTCAGTTAACTGTCCTTTTTGCAGCTCAGGGCATGATCTCATGGTTCACAAGTTCGAGCCCCACATCAGGTTCTATACTGACAGCTCAGAGCCTGGAGCCTGCTTCAGATTCTGTCTCCATCTCTCTGCCCCTCCCCTGCTGGTGCTCTGTGTGTGTCTGTCTCTCTCAAAAATATAGAAACATTAAAAAAAAAAAGAACTTCCTCAGAACAAAGCACTTTTCTTTGTTGCTGTTGCTTTTTAATGTATTATATTTTTCTCCACACTTACTGAATGCTCCAAATCTAGCCACCCCCAGAAAAAACACATCCCTTCACACTCTCATACTCTATTTCCTTTTTTAGATACATTGGATAATAGTAACAGTTCACAGGGACACCTTGGTGACTCAGTCAGTTAAGCTTCTAACTTGATTTTGGCTCAGGTTATGATCTCACTGTCATGAGATCAAGCCCTGCATCAGGCTCTGCACTGAAAGCATGGAACCTGCTTGGGATTCTCTCCCTCTCTCTCTGCCCCTCCCCTGCTCATGCACTGGTGCATGAGTACGCTAACATTCTCTCTCACACAATAAATAAATAAATAAACTTCAAAAAAAAAACAAAAAAAAACCAAGGTCAAATTTCACCTAAAAGTGTGAGTCCTTTTCCGTTTTTAAAATCTTTTTGGGTTGTTTTGTTCCTCTTGGTTCCATTGACTGCATTAAGAATTGTTGATGGCTCCACCCCTCTTAAAAACTTCTCCTAGCTGATCTCATAGAATCAAAGGCTTCCAAGGGCCGAGACCACAATTTATTTATATTTTCAGTCCTAACATTTAACACAATGCCTCAGTTTCTCTTGTCAAGAGAAAAAACAAAACCATTGTCTCTAACACAGATGTAGTATTAGAGAAAAAGGCTGATCTCTAGTCCCTGGTTTTTTATTTGCTTTCAACAGTGAGCAAGTCACTTACCTTCTCTATACCTGTTTCATCACCTGTAAAACAAAGAATATGGGCTCAGTGTTCCCTATCTATCAATCTATAGGTATGGCACTATTTTCAAAGGAAATCTCACACAGAAGCCCGGTTGAAGCCCAGTTGAAGCCCAAGCAAATTGAAAAAGCTGTGCTAGGGCACAAGGAGGCTCTCCTGCTCCTCCCTTATCCCTGTCATGGCCTCAAAGGTTCTGCAAATCCCTATGACTCTTTAGAGCAACACCAGAAACTCTCTGAGCTAGACATTTCCCATGGTCCTGTCAGGCTTTAAAATACTATGTTCTAGAAGCAGTACCGAGATCTTTTTTTAAACAGTATTATTACCCCAAATATTATTTAATGACAAAAAAATTTTTCATTTGATTCAATTTTTCTTTGTACTTTTAACACAATGTTTGCATTGTAAAACAGATTCAAATTGAATTCCTGAAGAAATAGAACAAAGGACAAAGTAAATTGAAACCCAAATCCATCATTTTCCTTTTTCTTTTTCTTTTTTTCCAACTTAAGTCCAACAACACTAAACAGATGGTGAGAAATTAACACCCAGAATTTTCAATGACATGGGTTCTTCATCTTGTCAGGAGACTGCCATTCTTGAGTCTGCTGGGAGAAGGGGAAATCATTAGATGAGAGCCAGTTATACAAGTTAAGTACTGAACTTTCACTTTCAGAACAGTCGTCCAGTTAGTTTGTCTTTAAGGTCACTGGTAAAACCTGAACTTGGATTGATGATTGTACCTAACAAGAAGCATTTACATAGCATTTATTTCATTTAAATCACCATGCATTTTCTTTACTGTTATTGATCTACCAGACAAGAGGAAGGTTAGCATACTATTTCTGTTCTTTAAGTGGTTACTCTTAAATTTTAATATGCATATTTAATTTAATGAAGTTTAATTGATATATAATCCTCCTACCAAACAATGATCTTTAATGTGCAATTGACTTTTTTCCATGCCTATCCCTGGATCAGATGTTGGGATTTTCTGAGCCCCATTATATGGCTGAAAGGCCATTTCTGGGTCTCTCAGACCCACAGGTTTATGAAAGGACCTCTGCTCTATTACCCTACATGCAAAGGGCCATATATACCTTGACTTCTTTCCTCCCGTGATTATGATCTCCAGCTCTGTAGCTATATATCTTGTTCTAATGCCCCTGTGACTGCTTTTAGCTCTCACTCTTCCTCCCCATCCTGGATTATTTCCTCTATATTACATTATTTGGAGATCTCCCTTTCTTATGTTGAAACCTATGTTAAAACATTTAAAACTTTATGGAAGGAGTAGATCTCCAATGTTGGTTTAGTCTACCATATTAACTGGAAATTTCAGAGATGCTTTATTAACTTCTCTACAGATGTGGAGGCAAGCATAGAGAAGTTATGACTAGCCCATGCCAGTATTGAAAAAGAATAAGCAGACTTTATTTCAGATCTTATTATTCCAACTCCCGTATTATTTCCCTAATATTGGGATTCTTTTGTCCTTCCTCTTTACTGATCCCTTAAAGTTGTTCCTAGATTCCTATTGACTCATAGAACACTAGTCAAATTTTACCCTTCCAAAGAAAGTCCTATGCATTCATTATCGTCCCAGAAGCTCTAGCTCCATTTTTGCCAGTACAATTTTTTTAAGTTTATTTATTTTTAGAGAAAGAGAGAGAGGGTAAGCAGGGGAGGGGTAGAGAGAGGGAGAGAAAGAATCCCAAGCAGGCTCCACACTGTCAGCACAGAGCCCAACATGGGGGTCAGTCTTACAAACTGTGAGATCCTGACCTGAGTTGCAATGAAGAGTCAGTCGCTTAACCAACTAAGCCACCCAGGTGCCCTGCCAATATAATTTTTTAAAAGCCATGTTAAGCATTTTTTTTCCAAGTCAATCAAAGGTTTTAGATGAATCATGAAAACTAAGGTTTACTTTAGTCCTTTTTTTTACCTCTTGTAGCCTGATACAGAGCCTTTCTTACTCACAAATAAGAACTAGTCTCTGGACTCCTATGAACCATGCATGAGAGCTAGCATCCATAGCCATCAGTATAATTAGCTTTTGAAAAATTATGCCTGCATGCTATTTTTAAAAATTTTTGAAAAATGTTTTATTATTTATTTTTGAGAGAGAGAGAGAGACAGAGCGTGAGTGAGGGAGGGGGAGAGAGAGAGGGAGACACAGAATCCAGAGCAGGCTCCAGGCTCTGAGCTGTCAGCACAGAGCCTAACTCAGGGCTTGAACTCACGAACTGTGAGATCATGACCTGAGCCAAAGTCGGACGCTCAACCTACTGAGCCACCCAGGTGCCCCCCTCCATGCCATTTTTTAAAGCATACTCTTCCTCTGAAGAATTATTCTGATCTTCACTATAACAAATATTTTCACTGTCTCAGCTCAAATTGTGACACACTCAGCTTGCACTAATACACATGTTTCTTAATGTTCCTATTCATCCAATAATCATTTTTTTTACTGTTATCCCTGGTTAAGCATTAGAATCACAAGGATGAGGGAGGGAGCAAGTTCACTGTGAAATCAGTGCCAGCATAGTCATATGCAGATTATGCTATGGAGTAAGAAGGAACAGTTACTCCTTTGGAGACAGAAGGCGTAGGGTTAGAAAGAGGCAACAGCTTGTGCAAAGTTATGGAAATCAGGGCACCTCCCAGAAACTGCAAGTCTGTCTGGGGCTGGGGATCTAAGATAGGAAGGAAGACTGGCAGAGAGGGTCCCAGAGAGGCTGGCAAGGGCTGGGCTGTTTGCCCCAGGTTCAGGTGTTTGTGTTTCATTCTGGAAGCTCTGGGCAGCCTTGGAATAATTTTAGGCAGAGAAGTGGATTAAAGTAGGGAAAGCTGGAGCCAAGGAGACACATGGGGTAATTATAATGCATGGCTTATGGTTAGCACTCAGTGAATGTCAGTTGAATTATTACATTTAGAAGAAAAATGTTTATTTATTTTTGAGAGAGAGAGAGAGAGAGAAACGGGATGGGGAGGGGCAGAGAGAAGGAGAGGATCCGAAGTGGGCTCTGCACTGACAGCAGAGAGCCCGATGCATGGCCCAAATTCATGAACTGTGAGATCATGACCTGAGCCAAAGTCAGACACTTAACTGACTGAGCCACCCAGGTGCCTTAAATTACATTTTTGTTCATGGATGAGTACCCCATCCTCATATTGGCCTGCACAAATTTAAAAATTTTAAGTGTGGAAGAATAAATGGTGTCTGCAAAAGGTAGAAACTAGTTTGGCTAGACCACTTTCCTTGTTTACACTTCACATGCTCAAATATCCTCTCAATAAAAACAGGCTCATTTAGCTTGCTATTTACTTAGAGCAAAAGTAGTTCTCTATCTGACCTGAGTGGGCAGAATCCTTGCTTAGTTTTTGAACACAGGATGTGTTCACAGGTAGTTTTTGATTACTCAAAGCCTCTGTTACTCTATTTATAAACCAAGTCCTTTGCTTTTCTTCTTCTTATTCCTTCTGATGTCTAATGTTTTACATTCACATTTAAGGACTCTTCCCATTCACAGATAGTGGGGAGAATGAAAGAAGAAAATAAGTCAATTTTTGTAAATATTTTTGGAGTAAGAATTTTCACTAAAAGTTTCCCTAAATTCTACGTGTTTCTCTAAAGACTTTAATATCAGAGGTATATTTATGTACTTCGGGAATCTGGTTCTTTTGTAGAGAAAATATCCATCCCACCCAAATTCTGTTTATTTGGAAAACTATTTACATAGCAATAAAATTAAACTCCCAGTATTACTGACTTATTTTTCTGACTTTTTTTTCTGTATGGACAGTTAACCATAACAAGAAAAAAGAGAATTCATGAGTTTTGTCTTAGATATTTCAATAACTTCAAACAATTTATGCAGAAGTATCTATACTTTCATTGACATATGAGTTAAAATTTCAAATATTTGCTCTACCTTAGTTTCTAAGCCAACCCAGACTATCTTTCCAAAGTATATCTAGGTTTTGTATTTTCTGAGATGCATTTATTGATGGTACAGATGAACTTGCAGAGGTTAGAGGCATGGCTAACATAACTGAAGCATTGATAATCCATGTATTTATTACTGAAGATGAGACTTGGGATAGGGTGGGGAACAGAAAATGTGTCAAATTTTCATCCCACTTTAACTACAGAATTATGGTTTGTTTTTAATACTTTATGACAAGTTGTTGTTTTTTTTTTTTTCCATTACCTACCTGTGTCAAACAGACAGCAGGCAAGGCCACAGCCAAGGCCTGCCAGAATTGGCCAGTAAAGACACTGAGCCCTTTTTAGCTTTAGAGGATTTATTACTTACATAGACAGAGAAGAGTAGCCAAAGGTGCTTGTTTCACAGCCCAAGAGGGATGGCGCGGAAACTAAAGGGTCAGATGATTACAAAACGAGTTGAAATACTCTCTTGCCAAGCAGGGAATTCTAGATTGCAACTATACAGTTTTATAGCCTACATTTCTGTCTAAAGGGGAGTGAGGCAGAAAGCCTCACACCTCATCAGAACATGGGAGGCAATGAAAAACTGCCTCATGTCAGTTTCCCTGACAGAAAAGCAAGTGAGAAATTTCCTGGTAACCCCTCCTCACAAGCCTTCAGGTTCTCGTGTTTCAAAAAGACCCTAAGGAGAATCCACCAGACCCAGGGCAAGCTGACAACCAAACCCAGCCACCAAGGTGCCATGACAGAGCTGTTCCCCCATAATTTACAGGTTACCTCCCCTACCTGCAGAGTCACCTATCTCTTCTACTCTTCAATGATATTTTCTTCATTTCTCCCCTTTCCTGTTGGTGAAATAAAGCTGTATGGTCTATCTTAATAGAACTTACTCACTGTCTGTTTTCCTTAATTCACTACCTTTTCCTAAATTATCTAGTATTTCCTATGATGCTGGCAGGAATAAGAAAAAAAAAATATGAACTATATATTTCTGTGTAATTAACCACACCAAAACTTAGTGTTTTAAACCAACAATATTTTGCTATTTCTCCAATTCTGTGTGTCAGCTGGGTGCAACTGGTTTTGCCTGGGCTCATAGTTGAAGATTCAAGATGGCCTCAGGCACATGTCTGGCAGCTGACGCTTCTCCTCTGGCCTCTCGTCCTTAGTAAGCTAGACTGACTGTCTTACATGTCAGTCTCAGGGCTGCATTCTCCAAGAACCAAGGCAGAAGCTTCAGGTCTAGTTTGGAAGTCATAACTTCACTTCTACCATATTCTTTTGGTCAAAGCAAGTGACAAGAACAGTCTAGATTTAAAGGGTAGGAAATAGACTCCTCTTTAAAAGATGAGTTGCAAAAAGAGTGCGCCTGTGTTTTTCAGTATGCGATGTAAACAGACTTGAGTAAGTGCCTTCAGGTAAATAGGTTCACTGAAGCCCAAACAGAATCTGACTTGACTTTTTATTCATGTAAGTAAGAATGACACTTGACTAAATATCTTCAATTCTGATCACAGCAATAAAATCACTGTAATGCTAGCAGATCACAGGATAGAAAATTAAGGAAATTGTCATAGGCCCAGAAAATATTTGCAAGAGGAAGTGGAGGTACTAAGTCTTATTTCTGTAGGCAAAGTGACCAAAGTGTGGTTTCCAAACCTCGGAGAGTTATTCCAAACCTCTTTAGTTAATAATAGAATGGAGAACACCAGCCAGAGATTCTGTTACTTACAGGGAATTTGAAAATTAACTCTCTTAAGTAATGATTGGTTGGTTAACACTCACTGACAGAAGTTTGCATTTTTACCATCTACCTTGCATAACTGATGAAAGGGGAATGAGATAATTAATGTAATGTGCCTACTGCAATACCTGGCTTACCTTTGTCTCTAAAAAAATATATTTGTTACTATTATTTTATTTGAGGCTTCAAGAATTTACATTGTTTAATGATAGATATTTTATTAGGTACATTGTTAATATATTTTATAGTCAAAGTGGATGCTTAATAAACTTGCTTTAAAAACTTTTCAAGCTAAAACTATCATTGCCATATTCTGTGGGGTAAAAATGTAGAACCTCCATTTTCTAGTTGTTCATATGTTGGAAACTGACCTCTGACAATTGCAATAACCAGTTATTGATGTGTGACAGAACATGAGCAGGGGAGGAGACATGAGAGGAGACAGACAGACAGACAGACCCAACAGACAGAATCTTAAGCAGGTTCCCGGCTCTGAGCTGTCAGCACAGAGCCCCACGCAGGGCTCGAAATCACACACGAGCTGTGAGATCATGACCTAAGTTGAAGTTGGATGTTTAACCAACTGAGCCACCCAGGCACCCCTGCAAATAACTTCTTGATTCAGTAAGTTGCCTTTTAGTTTTCTTGATGGGCTCCTTTGCAGTGCAAAAGCTTTTTATTTTGATGTAGTCCTGATAGTTTATTTTTGCTTTTGTTTCTTTTGCCTTAGGAGACATACCTAGAAAAATGTTGCTATTGGCAGATGTCTCAGATATTACTGCCTGTGTTCTCTTCCAGGATGTTTATGTTTTCCGGTCTCCATTTAATCCATTTTAAGTTTATTTTTGTATATGATGTTAGAAAGTAGTCCAGTTTCATTCTTTTCTATGTAGCTGTCCAGTTTTCCCAGCACCATTTATTGAAAAGGCTGTCTTTTCCCCATTATATATTCTTGCCTTTTTTGTCATAGATTCATTGGCCATGGTATTGTGGGTTTATTTCTGGGGTCTTTACTCTGTTCCATTGACTTACATATCTATTTTTGTGCCAGGACCATACTGTTTAAATTACTACAGATTTGTAGTACATCTTGAAATCTGGGATTGTGATACCTCTAGCTTTGTTCTTCTTTTTCAAGATTGCTTTTGCTATTTGGGGTCTTTTATGGTTCCATACAAATTCCAGTATTATTTATTCTGGTTTTGTGAAAGATGCTCTTGGCATTTTCATAAGGATTGCTTTGAATCTCTAGAATTGCTTTGTGTAATATGGACATTTTGACAATATTAATTCTTACAATCCACAAGCATAGAATCTCTTTTTATTTGTGTAATCTTCAATTTCTCTCAACAGTGTTTCATATATATATATAGTTTTAGAGTACAAGCCTTTCACATCCTTGATTAAGTTTATTCTGGGTACTTTATTATTTTTGGTGCAATTGTAAATGGTATTTTTTTTTTAATTTCTCTTTCTGTGACTTCATTGTTAGTGTATAAAAATGCTACTGAGTTCTGGGCATTAATTTTGTATCCTGTCACTTTACTGAATACATTTATTACTTCTAGTAGTTTTTTGGTGAACTCTTTTAGGACTTTTTATGTATACATCATGCCATCTGCGAATAGTGACAATTTAATTTCTTTACCGGTATGGATGCCTCTTATTTCTTTTGCTTGTCTGATTGCTGTGTCTAGGACTTCCAGTATTATGTTGAATAAAAATGGCAAGAGTGGACATCTTTGTCTTGTTCCTGACCTCAGAAAGAAAGTTTTCAGGTTTTCACCATTGAGGATGATGTTAGCTGTAGGTTTTCATATATGGCCTTTATTATGTTGAAGGATATTCCCTCTAACCCCATCTGGTTGAGGGGTTTTCTCATGAATGGATGTGGAATCTTGTCAAATTCTTTTTCTGCATCTATTGAGATCAAATGATTTTTATCCTTCATTTTGTTGATGTGGTATATGATGTTGATTGTTTGGGGAATATTGAACCATCCTTGCATCCTGGGAATAATTCCCACTGGATCATGGTGAATCGTCCTTTTAATGTATTGTTGTATGTAGTTTGCTAGTATTGTGTTGAAGATTTTTGCATTTATGTTCATCAGGGATATTGGCCTATAGTTTCCCTTTTCTGTGGTGTCTTTGTCTGGTTTTGGTCTCAGGGTAATGCTGGCCTGATAGGATATATTTGGATGCTTTGCTTCCTCTTCTGTTTTTTTTGGAATAGTTTGATGAGAATAGGTATTGGCTCTTTAAAGGTCTGGTAGAATTCACATGTGAATCTATCTGGTATATATGTATATATATATATATATATATATATATATATATATATATATATATATATATTCTTGATTACCAATTCAATTTCATTATTTATAATCAATCTATTCAGATTTTCCATTTCTGCCTGGTTCAAACATTTTGCAAGATTATATGTTTCTAGAAATTTATACTTTCCTTCTGGGTTCTGCAGCTTTTTAGCATATAACCTTTCATATTATTCTTTTATAATCCTTTGTGTTTCTATGATGTCAGTTATTACTTCTTTTCTCTAGCTTCTGATTTATTTTGGTTCCTTTTTCTTTTTTTCTTGATGAGTCTGGCTAAAGGTTTGTCAGTTTTGTTTTGTTTGTCAGTTTATCAGTTTTGTTTGTCTTCAAAGAACCAGCACTTTGTTTAGTGAATTTTTCTACTGGTTTTTGTTTGTTTGCTTTTGTTTTGTTTTGTTTTGTTTTGTTTTGTTTTTTAGTCTCTAAATCATTTATTTCTGCTCTATCTTTATTTTTCTTCTTTTCTACTCATCTTGGGCTTTGCTTTTTCTTCTTTTTCTAATTTCTGTAGGCATAATATTGGATCGTCTATTTGAGTTTTTTCTTGTTTCTTGATGTAGGCCTGTATTTCTATCTACTTCCCTCTTAGAACTGCTTTCACTGTGTCCTGGAGGTTTTGGGCCATTGCGTTTCATTTTCATTTGTCTCCATATATTTTTTTTAAATTTCTTTGATTGCTTCATTGATCCGTTGGTTGTTTAGTATCATGTTGTTTAGTCTCCACATGTTTGGGTTTTTCTAGTTTTTTTCTTGTTACTTATTTCTAGTTTCACACTATTGTGGTCAGAAAAGATGCATGGTATGATTTCAATCTTCTTAAATTTATTGAGGCTTGTTTTTTGGCCTAATATGTGATCTGTTCTGGAGAATGATCCATGTGCACTTGAAAAGAATGTGCATTTCATTGTTTTTGGATGAAATGTTCTGTATATGTCTATTATATCCATCTGGTCCAGTGTGTCATTCAAAGACATTGTTTCCTTATTGATTTTCTGTCTGGATGATCTATCCACTGATGTAACTGGAGTGTTAAAGTCCCCTACTATTATTGTATTACCTCAGTTTCAATCTATATGTCCATTAATATTTGCTTTATGTATTTAGGTGCTTTCATGTGGGGTGCATAGATATATATACAATTGTTACATCCTCTTGTTGGATTTATCATTATGTAATACTCTTCTTGTCTCTTATTATAGTCTTTTTTTTTAAGTCTATTTTGGGGGTGCCTGGGTGACTCAGTTAAGCGTCTGACTCTTGGTTTCAGTTCAGGTCATGATCTCACAGTTCATGGGTTTGAGCCCACATTGGACTTTGCACTGACAGCATGGAGCCTGTTTGGGATTCTCTCTCTCTCACTCTCTGTCTCTCTCTGCCCCTCCCCAACTTGTGCTGTCTCTGTCTCTTTCAAAATAAATAAACTTTATAAATAAATAAATAAATAAATAAATAAATATAAATAAATATAAAAATTAAAATAACTGAAAAAAGTATATTTTGTTTGGTATAAATATTGCTACCTCAGGTTTTTGTTTGTTTCCATTTGTATTTCCATTTGTATGTGTCTTTAGGTCTGAGGTGAGTCTCTTATATGAAGCATACATGTTGGTCCTGTGTTTTTTTTGTTTTTCAAATTTAATTATTTATTTTGAAGGAGAGAGAGCAAGAGAGTACATGCAGGGGAGGGGAAGAGACAGAGGGAGAGAGAGAATCCCAAGTAGGTTCTGTATTGTCGGCACAGAGCCCAACGTAGGGCTTGGTCCCATGAACCGTGAGATCATGACCTGAGCTGAAACCAAGAGTTGGACGCTCAACCCACTGAGCCACCCCAGGTGCCCCTCAGTCTTGTTTTTGTTTTTTGTTTTTTGTTTTTTTAGCCATTCTGCCACTCTGTTTTTTGATTGGAGCATTTAGGCCATTTACATTAAGGTGATTATTGATAGATATGTACTTATTGCCATTTTTAAAATTTGTTTTCTGGTTGTTTTTATAGTTCTTTGTTTTCTTATTCTCTTGCTCTCTTTCTTTGTGCATGATAAGTACCTATAGTGTTTTGTTTGGCTTTCTTTTTCTTTATTTTTTTATGTATCATAGGTTTGGGTTTGTGGTTACCCAGAGGTTCATATATAACATCCTAAGTAAATACCAGCCATATTAATTTGATGGTCATTTAAGTGAAGCAGATTCTCAAAAAAAGAAGAAGAAGAAGAAGAAAATAAAGAAAAGATCTTTCTCTTTCTTTTTCTTTTTCCTCCCTTATTCCTCCCTTTTTACTCCCATCACATTTTATGTTGTCATATTTTACATCTTATTATTCATATTTGTCTTATGTCTAATTATGGCCATTCCTTTTCCACTTAAAGAAGTCCCTTTAACATTCTTGTAAGGCTAGTTTAGTGGTGATAAACTCCTTTATCTTGTTTGTCTGGGGAACTCTATCTCTCCTCAAAATCTGAATGATAACCTTGCCAGGTAAAGTAGGTTATAGGTTTTTTCCTTTTAGTACTTTGAATATTTCATGCCATTCCTTTCTGACTTGTGAAGTTTCTGGTGAAAAATCACCTGATAGCCTTATAGGTTTTTCCTTGTAGGTAACTTTGTTACCAACTTTCTTGTTACCAGAAAGCACAGAGAGTTCCAAACAAGATGAACCCAAAGAGGTCCACACCATGGCACATAATAATTAAAATGTCAAGGTTTAAAGATAAAGAGAGAATTTTAAAAGCAGCAAGAGAGAAACAAAAAGTTACCTACAAGGGAAAATGATTTTTATTATTTTATTATTATTATAGGTAATAATGGGATACATTGGATATAAATAAATAAGAGAATGTGATCCTAATATCTGACCCCTTATTTCATTCTGGAATAAAAAGAGCTGAATTCATCTGTTGCTTTTCCAAACTTCTGTAATCAAATTACCTAATAAATAAACAGGCCAAGTATTGGATAGGGAAATTTTATTCTCTTTCCATTTAACTAATGTTTTACTGATTAAGTTTAAGTTTGTCTCATTTAGACCAAATATATTTCCACTTCTTGCCAAGAATACTTAGAATGATATAAGTGAAAGCTTCAGTAAGAATAAATATTATTAAAGGATGGACAAAAGCTTGAAACTCTGTCTAATGGTTTGATGAGATGGGGATTGGGGAGGGTATGAAGTCCAATAGGGAATTCTCTTCTTTACAACAGCTAGTTTTTGGCCTAAGCTGGGCCATTAAAATACCGCTTTCTTCCCCTGTTCTGCAATGGAAAACCACAACAGATAGAGTTCATATATGTTTATGATAGCAAATGAATATCTGTAAATCAGGAAAATACAGGAGCGCCTGGGTGGCTCAGTCAGTTAAGTGTCTGACTTCAACTCGGGTCATGAGTTCAAATCCTGTGTCGGGATCTGTGCTGACAGCTCAGAGCCTGGAGCCTGCTTCAGATTCTGTGTCTCCCTCTATCTCTGCCCCTCCCCTGCTTGCACTGTCTCTCTCAAAAACAAAATAAACACTAAAGTTTTTTTTTTTTAATAAATAAACATTTAAAAAATTTTAATAATAAAGTACCTTATATTTGTATGTGTAAATATCTACTTATATGTAACTGTATAATCATCATCATCATTAATAAAAACCACACTTGCCATGTACCACGCACTATTCTAATATGCCATTGTTAATCCTCACAACTCAGTGAGAGAGGTAGTTATGCCCCTGTGCAGAGATGGGATTCCAAGGCACTGAGAGGTCCTTGCCCCACAGTCACACAGCTAGTAAGTGACAGAGCTGAAATTTGCACCCAAGTAGCTTGGCTCCCAAATCTGCCTTCTCAACTAGTAGGTCATGATGCCTCCCTGTCATGAGAAGAAAAATGGATGGGGGCGGGGGGGGAGGGGGGGGAGATAAGCAGCAGTTGGTTAATATCTGGAGAATGAAACTATTGGGAATTTTTATTTTCTACATTAACATGTTTATAACATTTGGATTTTTATAATAAAGTACTGATTTTATAATTTATCAAAAATTACTTATAAATTAGAGAGGGGGTGTAAAACATTAAGCAAATATCTGACACCATTCACCCTAACTCACTCTTATTAGCTGAAGTTTGGTAAGAAACCATGTTTTCGTAAGCAAGCTATAGGGCTTATAATGTCACTTCCTCCAGGTCCAATGTTTAGGTGTCACTCATGCTCATTGGTTAGCTAGTTAACCAAGCTCTCTGATTGCAGGTAACTAATACCAATTTTGCTCACTGTGGCACTCTCTTAAAATAGAGTATGATCAGAATTCCTTGTCCCTGCAACTTGCAGTCAGATACCTAAGCCACTGGACTCTGGCTCCTACATTTACGTATGTAATTGAACCTCGCTGCTGCTCTTCTAATGACCATGTTAGCAGGAAAACTCTAGCCTGGACATTATGGTCCTGTCCGCAAGGATTACTGTTTTAGATCTTCCTCATTTCAGTTGAACAATACCAGCATGCCCTAGTTCAGGGTATACAAGAATATCATAAACTGGGTGGCATAGAAACAACAGAAATTTACTTCTCACAGTTCTGGAGGCTGGGAAGGCCAAGGTCAGATTCAGTGTCTGGTGAAAGCTTATTTCCTGCGTCAGAGACTGCCATCTTCTCACTGTGTCTCCACAAGATGGAAGTGGTAAGGTATGTCTCTGGGGTCTCTCTTCTAACGACATTAATGCCATTCTTGAGGACCTCATCCTCACCACCTAAAGGCCTCAATCACTATTACCATTTCGTTGGGGATTAGGATTTCAGCATATGAATATTGGGGAAACACAAACATTCAGTCTATAGCAAGCAACATAGCAAATTTATAAAGCAGAACATTATAACAATTTCAACACTTCCAAACCCGCAAATTTCAGAGATGTTCCAGACCTAAAGCAGTGCTATAAATAACCTTTCCCTGCATGCAATTCTTATAATATTTTAACACCATTGTCACAATACTATACTCTACCATTCTATTATTTATCAGTACATTTATAATAGTGTATACTATTACACACACACACACACACACACACACTACGTATTTACCACATTGATGAGGGACGCAGATAATTGAGGTCTGTTCAAAATTTAAACTTTTCGCCAGAACATTGTTTGAATAGCTATATTCCTTGTATCTTAAGACTTCTGGTTCTAGTGGCATTTACTCTTTTCATGACAATGGGTTATCATTTAGTAGGACACCGAGGCAAATTTAAAATTCTTAAGAATAAGCAATTATAAAAATCTTAAGAGCATCTTTCCCTCTCAAGAACCTAGATCTCTGTCAAGAGCCTAGGTCACCTTCACAGTTAAGATAATGGTAGAATTAACAAATTCAACTTGTTCATGGTCTCAGTTGGGTTTATTTAGATACAGTAGCTAGTATATGTGGGCATACACTGAGCATATAGATATGACAAGATGTAACTTTAATAAATGTAGGTATAATAAGAGCTTTTATGTATCTGCATGGAGTGGGGATCCTGGCTTGAACTTAAAGTAGATCTATGGTGTTATTGACAATCTCCACCCACCTTCTCCCACCTTTGGGTTATCAGGAATCCATGGAGAACTTGGTTTGGAACAAATCCAATCACCAAACATGCCCAGACATGTTGAAACAATGTAAGATTCCACTGCTTATAATTTAGTGCAGTTAATGTTATGGTTTTCCACATCACATAGGTATAAAAGAGAAAGGTTTTTCTTTTACTTATTCCAGTAGGGTCCTTTATATGCATGTTTGTCTCTGTGTGTTGCCCAAAGATCAGAAATTACAAAAGACCCTGGGACAGAAAATTAACCTCTAGCTGGCCTAGTTTCCTTAATATTTCAGCCTACTGAGTTAATCTGTTTCATTCTTTTAATTCTGGAATCTGGTCCTAATTTAGCCATCTGATTACTAGGAATTACTTTGGAAATATAATATTACAAGAAGACTCAGACTAAAAGAAGGCATTACACATAGGATTTCCTGTTTATAGGTTTGCAAAATACTTTAAAACCCTAATTAAATAATTAATGAGGGAGAACAGAATACATCTAAACAGTGTACTCACCACAATTTCCTACCAAATGCACTGGATAGCTTGCTCTAATGCCTGACTCAGAGGAAACACTCTGGTGCATTCATGTACACAAGAAAAGAAATGCGACCTCGTGATAGATTGATCTAAATGTTGGAATCAACTGGTAAAGAAATGGCAATGTCTAATACTTCATTAAAAAGATTTCACCCAAAATATAATACTGGGATGCTGAATTTCTTAAGTGACAAATTGTGTCAATTGTCAAATTGTCTAGCGACATTATTCAGTTTCTCTTTCCTTATAACTTTCAACTTCAATTCTCTGTTTTTCTCTGCCACAGTTTTTGAAAATGAATACACAAGAAACTCACCAACAATGAACTGTCATTTTTATCTTTCTAACCTCAAGCAGGTGTTGACTGTTCCCTCTTTCTACACTATTTCTGATTGTGGAGTGGAGGGATTTTCTGATTTCTTAAATTTTTTAAAATTTTTTTTACATTTATTTATTTTTGAGAGACAGAGAGAGACAGAGCACAAGCAGGGGAGGGGCAGAGAAAGAGAGGGAGACGAAGAATCCAATGCAAGCTCCAGGCTCTGAGCTGTCAGCACAGAGCCCCATGCGGGGGCTCAAACCCATGAACCATGAGATCATGACCTGAGCCAAAGTCAGACGCTCAACTGACTGAGCCACCCAGGCACCCCAGGATTTTCTGATTTCTTAATAGCAGGAGCAATATTTGGAATTTCAGTGTCTGGGTTTTTTTTTCTCTAAAGGGCACATTAATCTTATGTACTCTCTCCAAGAATTATGATAGTTTCCAATCTCATTAAGACTTTTATCTATGCACAGAGAATTCAAAGAAAATTAGTAAAAAAGATTTTCTCCACCTCTATGGCAAGTATCACAAGGAGTTCCTCAAAGTGTTTAGAGGAGAAAAATCAAAGGAAATGAAAGGAAAGAAAGAGAGAAAGCAAGAAAGAAAGCAAGAAAGCAAGAAAGCAAGAAAGCAAGAAAGCAAGAAAGCAAGAAAGCAAGAAAGCAAGAAAGAAAGAAAGAAAGAAAGAAAGAAAGAAAGAAAGAAAAAGAAAGGGAGAAGAAATAGATGCTGTTCAAGCAGTTCAGAAGATTCTTGACTTTGAGACTTTGATGAAGTTATAATATAAACAGCTTGAGGGAATATGGGATTCGAAAGCAGTTTTATATGTTGGAAAACAAGCAGTATTTTTATGAGGCTAATATTGGAACATATACCAATGCCAATTCCTGCTTTTAGGAATGGCAAATGAAGTCTTCCGTTACCAGTCCCTTAGCCAACCTGTTCTATTCCAGCCTGTTTCATAATGTATGTTTTCCCAAGTAAAAAACAAAACAAAATGACAACAACCACAAAAATGAACATTTTATTAAATATACTATTTTCCAGTTAATTTTTTTCCTTGTTGCTCAAGTACAAGGATAAACAAGTTATTTCTTCTGGGTTTCATGTCTGAAACTCTTTCTAGTGATAAGATTGTTGTAAAGATCAGAAAGACACTATATATGAAAGTACTTTTAAATACAAAAAGAATCAGGGTTCCTGGGTGGTTCAGTTTGGTTAAGCCTTTGAATCTTTGGTTTGAATCTCCATGACCTTGGAGAAAGGTCATGGTCTCACTGTCAGTGTGTTTGAGCCCCAGCTTGGTATTCTCTCTCTCTCTCCTTCTCTGTCTGCCCAACCCCCCTCACCACCCCCAACTCATGTCGGTGAGCTAGCTCTCTCTCTCAAAATAAGTAAACTTATTGCTTCTAGGCCTTTATTCCAAGATAAAATGTAAAATAAATAAACAAACAAAAAATATATATATATATATATATAAAATCATACAAATATAAGTCAACATTATTACCAAATCTATTTGTGATATGTACATTTTCTCCTTTAGTTTTTGTTTTTCTCTCTTATTCCATCATTATTTTCTGAATAATCAAAACTATTATACTAGAATTATAACATTATTCAGGTAGGTTGAAAATGTTAGCCATTTTTGGTTTTGCCTTTCAATAAAACTAACAAAAATTGTCTACCTTGCACATTTTTACTTTCAATTGAGGTTGGTATGTTTAAAAAGATTAGAAAACATGATCTAAACATCTAATTTTTATTTTTTTTAATTTAATTAATTTTTAAATTTAATTCTAGCATAGTTAACATACAATGTTATATTAGTCTCAAGTGTACAATATAGTGATTCAACAATTCCATATATTATTCAGTGCTCAGCAAAATAAGTGTACTCTTGGGGCTCCTGGGTGACTCAGTCAATTAAGCATCCAGACTCTTTATTTCAACTCAGGTCATGATCTCATGGTTCTTGGGTTCAAGCCCCACATCAGGCTCTGTGCTGACAGCACAAAGCCTGCTTGGAATTCTCTGTCTCCCTCTCTCTCTGCCTCTCTCTCTCTCTCTCTCTCAAAAATAGATAAATAAACATTAAAAATAAAGTGTGTTCTTAATCCCCTTCACCTATTTAACCCATCCCCTCACCCACCTCTCCTCTGGTAACCATCAGTTTGTTCCCTATAGTTACAAGGCTCTTTCTTGGTTTGTCTCCTTTATCCTTTGTTTGTTTTGTTTCTTAAATTCCACAGATAAGTGAAATAATATGGCATTATTCTTTCTCTGACTGGCTTATTTCGCTTAGCATTATACTCTCTAGATGCATTCATGTTGTTGCAAATGGCAAGAATTCATTCTTTTTTATGGCTGAATAATATTCCTTTGTACATATATACATCTTCTTTATCCATTCATCTATTGATAGACACCTGGGCTGCTTCCATTGTTTGGCTGTTGTAAAATAATGCTGCAGTAAACATAGGAGTGCATATATTTCTTCGAGTTAGTGTTTTTGTATTCTTTGGGTAAATACCTGGTAGTGCAATTACTGGATCATAGGTCACTTCTGTTTTTAATTTTTTGAGGAGACTCCATACTGTCTTCCACAGTGGCTACACCACTTTGCATTCCCACCAAGAGTGCAAGAGAGTTCCTCTGTCTCCACATCTTTGACAATACTTGTTGTTTCTTGTATTTTTGATGTTAGCCATTTTGACAGGTATGAGGTGATATCTCATCATGGTTCTGATATGCACTTTCCTGATGATGAGTAATATTGAGAATATTTTCATGTGTCTGTTGGCCATCTGGATGTCTTCTTTGGAGAAATGTCTGTTCATGTCTTCTGCCCATTTTTAATTGGACTATTTGAGGTTTTTTTGGTGTTGAGTTGTGTAAGTTCTTTATATATTTTGGATACTAACCCTTTATCGTATATGTCATTTGCACATATCTTCTCCCATTAAGTAGGTTGTCTTTTAGTTTTTTTGTTTCCTTCACTGTGTGGAAGGTTTTTATTTTGATACAATCCTAATAGTTTATTTTTACTTTTGTGTCCCTTGCCTTGGGAGACATATCTAGAAATGTCTAGGTAAAAACTTTCAAATGATACACTTCAATAAAATTAAATATGCACAAATTTTCACAGAGGAATGTTGTATATTTTGATAGTCAAAATTTCTGTTAGTAACCCATGCTGACCTGCTTAATATTTGTATTATGCAGAAGATTTTCCTCTTGAAAAATCACTATTAATATTTGAATCAAAATGAAAAGTTCATACTATCTATATATTTTAAGCCAAAAGTTTTATTTTTGAGGACAATTATTTTTAATAATATTAAAACTTTTCCAGAATAAACAGTGCTTTCTTACATTTTTACATTCTCATTTAAAGGATCAGTTTATCCTGAAATACGTTACAGAGGAGAAATGGAAGGATTTTTTGAAAAAGTAAGTATTGCATGTATTTCATAAAACCCCTGAACTTCCTATTATCACTTGTTACATTAAATTAAGTATGCAATCATTTAAGCTAATAGAAAAAATTTGGCTGGAAGCTTTTTATTGATTTTGACTAAAGCACAATTTGCCTTTATTTACTTACATTGTTAAGAACCATATGTAATAAGATGAAAAGTATGTTTTAGATTATTTTTTAAAGTTGGAGATTTCATTATAAAATTATAACACTTCGTAAAAATAAAACACATAGAAACCCGAAAGAAAATTAAATAAAATATGAACCAAGGTAATAAAGTATTAAATCAGTTTGTTATAGTGACAAACAAAAATAGCAATATAAAGCAAAATTGCCACCACTGACCAAACTGTATCCATCTTGAATTCATTTGTGGTGTAGAGATTAATTCAGTTCTTCAAATATTTCTTTCTTCCTCTCTTCTTTCTTTACACACGCACACACACACATCACACACGTGCTTGTACACACTATATTCAACTTTGTGCCCAATCTACCAGAGAACATTTTTTCTTTCTTTTTTTTTTTATTTGAGTGTAGTGTACATACAATGTTGCATTACGTTCAGGTGTTCAACACAGTGATTCAAGTTTTATGTTATACTGTGCTCACCACAAGTGTAGCTACTGCCTAATGTTCCAATTTTAGTGTATGTGCTGCAGAAGGGAGAATGAGAATGTTTTCTTGATTCAATTATCTTCCACAAATGTGTTTTGAATGCCCTCTGTGTAGTACTAGTCACTTTGGAGGCTATTGACTTAAGTAAGACACTTGTCCTCCAGGAACCTGTGATCTAGTGGAAGAAATAAATGATGCACAGTAACAATTGTGATAGCAGATGGAGCCAAATAAACATCACAAATGAGAATTCAATGGTACAGGAATTCAAGGAGTTCATTTTGCTTGAGGAAACCAGAATAGTCTCATGGAAAAGGTTTCATTAAGTTTGGGCTTTGCAAAATGGTGAGATTTTTACAGAAAGTGTAGCAGAAAAAAAAGAAAGAAAGAAAGTATAGCAGAAAGCTGAGAGGACTGAGGTAAAACCAGCAGCATGTAGAGGAGTTATGATTGAGTCGTTCTGTTGAGCTGCAACGTAAGAAGTGGCAAGTAGCAGGTCCTCTCTCAAGGTGGGGAGAAGCTTGAGAAAATAAGTGAAACCACTAGTAGAAAAGTGTCATTCAGGGGCACCTGGGAGGCTCAGTTGGTTAAGATTCTGACTTTTGATTTCGGCTGAGGTAATGATCTTGAGGTTTTTGAGTTCTAGCCCTACGTTCTAGCAGAGCCTACTTGGAATTCTCTGTATCTCCTCTCTCTCTCTCTCTGCCAAAATAAATAAATAAACTTAAAAAAAGAGAGAAGTGTCTTTTATTCAGAACACAGTGCAGATTCCTTGGAGGTTCTGGAGGAAGAACATGGCATGCTCAAGTAGCAGTTCAAGAAAGCATTTTTAGTTTGTTTTTTAGGTGTCTTTTTTTTTTTTTTTTTTTTTTGAGAGAGAGAGAGAGCATGATTGGGGAGAAAGCCAGAGGGAGAGAGAGAGAGAGAGAGAGAGAGAGAGAGGGAGAAAGAGAGAGAAAGAATCTCAAGCAGTCTCCATGCTGAATCCAACACAGGTCTCGATCCCACGACCCTGGGATCCTGACCTTAGTCAAAATCAAGAATCCAACTCTCAGTCATCCAGGCAACCCCCCCAAAAAATAATTTTTATGGGTGTGGGGCTCAGTGCTGAGTGTGGAGCCTGCTTAGGTCTCTCTCTCTCTCTCTCTCTCTCTCTCTCTCTCTCTCTCTCTTTCTACCCTTCCCCTGCTCATTCTCTCTCTCTCAAAATAAATAAATTTAAAAAACATTTTTTAAATGAGACTGTGGGTTAGACTATAGCTACAGAGATTGATTAGGTACTTGCATTGCCCAGAAAAACAAAGGAGGCAATAGAAATGAACAAGATGACACAAAGCCAGTGATATTTCAGAAGCAGAATTGTTAGGACTTGGTAATCAGAAGCCTCTTTTGGAGCTAAAAGTGTTAGTTACTCTTGTTACAGTCAGATAACAGCAGATTAAATTGAACTAGCTTAGGTGGAGTTGCTAAGCAATTTGCATGTATTATCTCATTTAATATTCATATAAGTACTTTGAAGTAGGTGCTATTACTATACTGATTTTATAATTAGAAAAACCTGTGCAACTTAGCAGACAGTAGCCCAATTTGACTCACCACTGCGCACTATTGCTCTTCCCAAGCACACTGAAGATCTACCCTGGAACCAATCAACTGAGGCCAGAGAAGGCAGAATCCTGGAAGACCATGGCCATGTAGCTGGGATGGGACAGCACTTGAGGAAGAAGGGGCAGCAGACAAAGTCTCTAGAAAGCCACTAAACAAACAAACAAAAAAATCCAATGTGTTGAGCCAGGGTGCTCAAAGGTAAATCATCAGAAGTAATCATTTACAAGGGAACATAGTGGGTTCGACTTGGACTAGTTTAGTTTGTGCTGGCCACTTATGTAGGTGGACATATCCACCAGAGAAGTGGGGATGAGAGGGCTATGCACCCAGATAGAGGCAAAGTTTGTAAATCTAGGAGTCACATCAGGGCAGTGGTAATTGAAGCAAAGAGAGTGGATGTTTATTGAAGAAGAAAGTATGGAAAGTGCTCTAAAAAATGCAAGTAAGAATGGGAATGCTTAGTAGAGGAGCTGGGGAAAGGAACTGGGAAATACTGCTGTATTTGGAGAGCAGAAAAAGGAATAGGCAGTAATAACAGAAGCAGAGAAGCAGCCACCAGGAACTTTTCCTGGAAAAGGAGGAAAAAGGAGATCCAAAGACAAGAACACTGCAAGATGAAGTGATGACGACATCATCCTATACCAGAGGAGAGCCAAAAAATCTAACCACTGACATCTACTGTTCAGCACAGTGTGGGAAGGAATATCCAGACTAATAATGGTGTAGGGAATAGGGAGGGCGGTGGGTCTGGATGTAGCTTGCAGGTGTAGATGAGTCTTTGAAAAGGTTCAGTGGTGAAGGTAAGGAGTGAAATGGGATGGAAAAAAGCATTTTATAATAAAGGTGCCTAAAGTCTGCTATAGGCCCAGAGGAGAGAGCCTGGTAGCTCCTTACCTATTTGGAACCTGGCTCTCCAGCAACCTCCACTATCTGGAATACAGTGAAGAACCAAGAAGCAAAAATAGTTTGAACAACTTACATCAGTGTCATTATACTTATTCAACTGAGTCTATGGATTGTACATAAAAGAAAATTGATTCATTTGCAAAATTGAATTAATCTTACTCTAGATCAGAGATGAAGAAATGTTTCTCCCTAGCTCTAGTCTCACAACGGTAAACTATACCCACATTTACACATAATAAAATGTTCAACTAACTTCCCATTTAATGAGCTAAGGATATAAAATCTCATAGGACATTAGGAGGCTACAAAGTGGAAACAGATGTAGCATATTTCAAGATGGCTCTCCTTGACCCAGAATCCCTGGGATAGAAGAGGTGGGAAAGGAACAAGAAGAAAAAACTGACACTGTCCATACAAGGTAGGGTTTTTCCACCCAGAAACATAATTCTGACTACAATCCTGTCCTTTTATAATAGGTGTTGAATTACCATTCTGGAACATACACTAACCCCATTTGTCATTACATTTAATGAAAGGCTTATAAATAACCAGAATTTCCTGGTTCCTGAACCAAATGCAGCACCAGTAGGACACATCAGTGTTCAGTCATGCCCAGGTGACCCCAGAGGATCGCTCTGCTTCCAGTCCTCTAGTATCCCAGAAAGTACATTTCCCCTCTGTGCCAGAGGTTCTCAGATGCCCCTGTGTCCTTCCTCCATCCTGCTCTGTGCCCTGGGAGGCAGACCAGCATGAACTGCATCAAAGGGATCTATCTTGCCTTCTGGATTCCAGTTGGGTTTGGCCATTTGGAAGAACTGGAAAGACCCTAGAGTATACAAGGTAAATGAGGTCAAGGATTTATTCTCACATCTCCCTCCCAGCAGGGTCTTTGTAAGTTAGCTGCAGCCTCCCACCCAGACCATAGCTCCTGGCAGCACTTAGGTCTAGGTTCCAGTAACTTCTCCCTCTCCTTCAGACCCACAGGTACTAACTCCAGGGTATGGTAGGGTGTGGCTTCTTAAGCCCTACTCACACTTATGAAAATAGAGTATTAAACTCTCTTCAAATCACCCAAGTTTGAGGTGCTATTTATTTCTTGCAGGACTTGACTACTAACACCATCCCCATGGAGATAGTATTCAGCTCCCATGCCGAATACTATCAATTCGCATCAATTCTTATCAATTGATAGGAGCTACTTGGATGGAGCATCTTTTGTGAAAGATTCTGAGGCCACATCCAGGGTTTTAATGATTCATGGTTAGTGATGGGGAAGAATAGCTCTCATGCTAGGTATTGGCAGTCCTTGTTCTGGATTTTCATAATTATAATCACCTCATACCCAAACTCTCAGCAGATTTAAAAGCAAACAAAGAGAGATTTGTTACAAGTAGGTACACTGAGAACAGGATAAAGGGATGGTTGACAGACTAGCAGAAGAAGGAGACTGAGCGGAAAACTCAAAAGTAGACAAACAAACATACAAGCAAACAAAACCACACATACAGACAGTAGTAGAGTGCAGGCCAATCTAGAGTTTAATCTACCCGGTCAATGATGCTTTTGAGCAATCATAGAAAAGGCTAAATATGTTTGGCATACTTTCTTTGAAAAAGACAAAAAGTAGGGGTGCCTGGGTGGCTCAGTCAGTGAAGTGTCCAACTCATGGTTTCGGCTCAGGTCATGATCTCACAGTTCATGAGGGCTCTGTGCTGTCAGTGAGGAGCCTGCTTGGGATTTTTCTCTCTCTCCCTCTTTCTCTGGCCTTCTCCCACTTCTACTCTCTCTTTCCCTCAAAATACATAAATAAACTTAAATTTTTAAAAAAAATTTTTTTAACGTTTTATTTATTTTTGAGACAGGGAGAGACAGAGCATGAACAGGGAGGGTCAGAGAGAGGGAGACACAGAATCTGAAACAGGCTCCAGGCTCTGAGCTGTCAGCACAGAGCCCGATGCGGGGCTCGAACTCATGAACCACGAGATCATGACCTGAGCCGAAGTCGGCCGCTTAACCGACTGAGCCACCCAGGCGCCCCTTAAATTTTTTTTAAAAAAAGAAAAAGACAAAAAGCATAACATACACTTGATAAAGATTTCTATTCCGAAGACCTAAACTGTTTAGGTGATCTGAAAAGCTATTTTATACTTTGCTGGCTGGTTTGTACTCCTTGTCAGTTCATCATTATCTAGAGAGAGTTCATGAAAGGTCAATTACCCATTTATTCCCCACAGTTGCCATTGCCAAAACTCCTAAAATTCCTGTCATCACAATAGACAATGACAGCTGATGACTCCAGGCCTCCTAGGGATCAATAGACCATGATGCCAAACTAGTGCCAGGGAGGCAATGACCTGTCTGTTCTTCCCCCGCAGTACTTGGATCCCTTGCTCACTCTGCACCTCCCAGATCTTATTGCTACCATTCCCTTTTTCACCCCGTTGCAATGTATTGCCTGGGCCAGACTCCGCGTTTTAGGTAGTGTGATGCTGATAATTTCTTCAGGGTTAATAAAAGACAAGTGAGCCTTCCTCTGATCTGAGAGAACAGAGATCCCGCTTCACATCAACCTTCTGGAGCTATATGGCAGCCACTGTTAAGGCTATGTTGTGCAAGAAACAGCTAACCAGTTATTATGCAGCTTCTGTGAACAAACTGCTGTGCTAAACTTTGTAGAGAGAGGCAAAATTGCGTGAGAACTTGGGGCTCATTTGACAAGCTTCCAGTAAACATGGGCACTACTAACTACAACTAAAGAAAAAACTTGGCCAAGGCTCCACCATGCAAACCTGAACATGCTAGAAAGCGCAATGTACTCTGACCTGGACCTCTCTGAGAACTGCAAGAGCTGTAGGAGCTCTGAGAACTGGTGCTCCCTGCCATGACAGGGCCAATGTGATATCAGCTGGAAAGAAGAACTCACAGTCTACCTTGTGAGCCAACCAGAGTGTGAACTCAGGCTTCATTGGTGAATTTCCTCCTCTGTCTTATGTCAAAAGGTAAAGACTAAGTTTAGTTATAAGAAACTTAAAATGTTACTTTTCCTCCTCTGTGCCTCCTCCTACCTTTTGTCCTAAATTCCTGTTCAAGTTACTTCTTGAGTGACATGGCTCTTTCTCTCCTGGCAAAGGAACGCACTCAGTTTTGTCTTGTGTTGTGTCCACCTCTCCTGGTCTTTGTATTTTGATGTGACACTAGAAACATGCTAATAAAGAAAGTGGGTGCTGTAGAGAAGCAGCAGCTTATCTGGACAGTGAAGGATGAGAAGAGCTTCAACAGGGAAAGAAGAGAAGTAAGGGTCTTCTAGGTATAACAGGGCCAATGCTTTATAGCATAACCTCTGGTATGAAGGAAATGTAACATTTTAAATTTCTTATAACTAAACTTAGTCTTTACCTTTTGACATATGAATTACTTTGAGCTAGAGGCGCCTGGATGGCTCAGTCGGTTGAGTGTCTGACTCTTGATTTCAGCTCAGGTCATGATCCCAGGGTCCTGGGATCGAGCCCAGCATTGGGCTCTGCACTGAGTATGGAGCCTGCTTGAGACTCTCTCTCTCTCTCTCTCTCTCCCTCTGCCCCTCTCCTCTGCTCATTCTCTCTCTCTCTCTCTCTAAAATAAAATTTTAAAAATTAAACAGAAAGAATTATTTTGAGCTTAACTATCATAAGTGTCCCCAGAGGCAATTCTAATCTCTTCCCAGAGAGAAGCTGAAAAGTTGACACCACACCCAAATATTGTCACAAACTGTCATATCTCCCATCTGTTCTCCTAAGGGTCCTTTTATCTTCCAAAAAGACATCTGTGTTTCTGTAAATGCCTTCTGCCTTCCCTTCTAGGAAGTCATTTGTTCTCCCAGAAGTGCCCCCTGCCCCTCCTCATAGTAACATGGTATATAAGCTCAAATCTTACCACTCCTTTGGATAGTCACTCCCAAAGGAAGTCCCCTGCACTTAAAATTAATAAATTTGTATTTTTTTCTTTTGTTAAATCTGTTTGTTGTCAGTTTAATTCATAGAACCCCCAGCTATGAAACCTAAAAGGGTATAAGAAAAGTTTTTCTTCCCCTACATGTGTCACCTGATATCTCAAAACATAATCTAGTTGACTCCAGTAAATTCAATCATTTCAGTAAGTTTCTTAGTTATTTCAAATTTACACTTGGTCAGTCATTCAAAAATTTTCCCCAACCCCTCAATTCTTCCAAAGTGACATCTGTTTGGGGGAGTGTCTTAGTTAGATTCCCTAGAAGCAGAGCCTGAAGCAGAGATTCTTCTGGAAGTGACTGAGGGAGTGCTCATAGAAGAAAGTTGTAAAGGGCATCTGGCAGGCTCAGTCAGAGCATGTGACTCTTGATCTCAGGGTTGTGAGTTTAAGTCCTGCATTGGGCAAGGAGCCTACTTAAAAAAAAAAAAAAAAGAAGAAGAAGAAGAAGAAGAAGAAAGTTGTAAGGAGGTGAGATTAAGCAGGATACCTCAGGAAGAAGCTAAGTACAATGAGATTTCTGCTGAAATCTAGCCTTGGCTTGCCAGTGAGCCCTGGACTGTGAATGACACCATAAAGTTGACACCCCTGAGGCAAGAGAGACAGTTTTTTGTACCCATGTCAGTCAGCCATTGATTTGCTGGTTGGGATGGGGTGGAGGTGACCTCCCAGATAGTTTTGGTAGTTCCTTAATGAGGACAATTCTCTGGAGAAGGGTGGCTCCAAAGGGTGAGCTATTATCAGCCAACCCTCACAACAACTGAGGATGGTGTACTGGTCAAATGAAGAGGATTGGATAAGACCAACAGTGTCTACTAGCAGAAGCTTCTAAGGTATCCAGGCATTAGGCCAGTGTTCTAGATAGTGGGTCTACCACTCAATCATCTAGCAGTCTCCATTTATCAGCAGTTACTGACACTTGTGCCACATAGATGTGCTATTCCATTTGGTTTTCAAGTGGCCATCATCAACTGAGACATAACTGATCAACGGAGACCTCATCTGATCCCCAGATGCAGCCAGGGTAGCATGTTTGCATCCTACCCTGAAAGCCATGCAGCCCATTTTCTCTCTCTCTCTCTCTCTCTCTCTCTCTCTCTCTCTCTCTCTTTTTCTTTCTTTCTCTCTCAACCCTTTCTTTCCTCCCAGGGCCTGGAAAGCACTGACTATGCATTGTACCTTGCTAGGGAATAAGGTGTGTATGGCTCTTCTGAGGCTTACTGCCATCCCAGAGATACATCTTGGGACATACCCCAGTCTTGGTATTTTGAAAACTTTTTGGTAGATTCTTTTCAATTGTCCCCAGGGGTTTCAATCCCATAAGGAAGTATAACAAGCCCCTTTTCTGACCCTTATGCCAGCCATTTCCTCTGAGTCACTTTCATCTCCTCTGCTGGAGCAATGCTTTTCTAGTCTGTGGCCTGGGTGGTTCTTCATCTACTTTTTCTACAAGATATTGTTTCTGTTAAACTTCATTTAGGGGATTCTTCTTACTGATACTTAAAACTAGCTTTTTTGGAAGTAAAAAAATGTTTTCTCTTTTAAAAAGCCCTGATTTTGTCTTTTCTTTCTTAACTATTGTTCCAGCTCTGGGTTTCACAATGTATTCTTGAAACATAAAAGCTGAAAAATAATTGTTTCTTTGTTTTTGCATTCCTGCTTTAATAATTCTAATCCTCCTTGAGGCAGTGGATGCCTCCAACCAAAGAATAGACCCTCTGAAACAAAGAGGTTTTCAAAAGAGAGGGTGTAACCCTGCCATGGCTATAAGAGGCACAGAAAACTGTAGGTCCCATCTTGGAGATACTTGAAGGATAGCAAGTTTGCTAAAGAGGGGGCAGTGTGCCAGAAAGGCAAATGGAAAATGAATGTGGAAAGAAATCAAGATGAGAGGTTTTAGAAGTTTCAGTTTTGTGCTCAGTAGGGGAAATCCCTAGATCACTTCACTTCGCTTAAGGCTGCGCTTAGGAGGGCATGTCCAGACTTGCAGAATCTGGATCCTGGAGAAGAGAATAAGATGGAAAAGAATAGGAAGAGAATCCACTCTAAAGTTGTTCAAGATATTTAAAATAAGTAGCAATGAATATTTGGCCTAGGTCCCAAATGCCTACTACTAGAATTTAAAAGATATGAGAATTTAGTTCAAAATATATGTGACAGTTAAATAAAAAGAGTAATATGGAATAAGTAAAGGGAAAAATATTACTTTTCTTCATTCTAAGAAATATAGATGAAAAAGTATTGTTATTTTGGTTTAAGAACTAGAATTAATGGCATGGTTGAAAATGGGCTTTGTACTTTAAATAAAAAGTACAACTCCAGAAACTCACCAGTGTAAACTGAAGCTTAGACACATAATCCTTAGCTTCAAATATTTGGGTCAAAGAAATTTGTCAGAGTAAAAATTTTCTCTACCCTTCAAGATTCTTCTAGCTGGTCTAAGAATTAAACTGACTTGTGACAGATTAACAGGAGGAAAAGACCAAAGTTTAATTACGTGCTCGTGGAGGCCTAATAATGAAATTGAGATCTAAAGAAATGACCAAGGGCAGGCAGTTTTTATACTTTCTAGACAAAGAAACAGTAAGTGAGGAATTAAGAGGACAAAGGAAACATGTTTGGGAACTCCAGTTAATAAAGTATTCTAAACAGAATCTGGGCTGAGGTAGTAAATGAGTAAAAGTAACAAGGTTTGTTTATACAGCCTTTTTAGCTCCAAATTCCCTATCTCTGGTGAAAAGGATGTCTCTTTACCTCCTGGTATAGGGAGAGTACCTTTCATATGGGATATTTATTTTCTGCTTTTTGGAGACAAAAGGGGACCAGAATGTTCCCCCATGTACTGGCTGTTTCTTAAGTAACTTTTCCTTCAAAATAATCAATATGCCAAAGTGGCACATTTTAAGGAAACCTGTCCTCGGCTCCTATAGAAACATTTGCAAGTTTTTTAAAGCACTTTTCCCTGTTTATAAATAAAAACTAAGTTTGTCTTTTACTTTTTTGGGCTTTAATTGATAATTCATTATCAATCAGACAGCTCTGTATTGGTTTAGAGTTGATAATCATATTGTTAATATTTGCTGAGTGCTTATTATATGCACTTCACATGGAATAACTCAATCCTCACAAGAAACTGCTGAGATGGATACTATAGTATGCCTGTTTCACAGCTGAGGAAAGTGAGGAAAAATTAACAAAACAAATACTATGTACAGGTACTACATTCTTTGTATATAATATTTCATTTTCTCCTTTAAAAATAGCTATGAGATACTATTATATTCCCCATTTTATAGAAAAGGAAATTGAGACTCAGATGAATTTGTTTTGAGGTGATGCAATTAGTAAGTGATGGAAGAAGAATTTTAATCAAGTCTACCTGTTAAACCAAATTCCTGGCTCATATAATGTTGAAAAGCTAGAAATAATAATAACAACCCTTACTAGACAACTCTTATCACCTATACACTTCCTAAGCATCTTCCCACAGTTTACCACTGTTAGGAGCCCAAACCCTCTTTTCCTTTGTCTATTCACTTCTTCACAATTTATTGCCCTTTGTTAAAATGATACATAAACCCCCAGGTCTAACTGCCCCTTTGGATTTTCATCTCCTTTCTATGGAACCACTTTGCACCTAAAAATATTAACATAAGTGAAGAAACATATGATTTATCTCCTGTTAATCTGTCTTCTGTCAGTTTAGTTTGCAGGCCTCCAGTGAACCTTAGAGGGTAGAGTAAAAGTTTTTTTCTCCCCTGCACTTGTCAGCATTGTGTTACTTGTACGTCTTGTTTTGGTAATAAGAAAAAAAAATAATAGAAGAAGTAATAAGAGAAAAGGCATTAAATGTGGAAGTGGGAGTATTAGAATATATGCATATACACACACATATATATACATATATATGTATATATACATGTATATATATGTATATATACACACACACGTGTGTGTGTGTGTGTGTGTGTGTGTGTGTTTATATATATATATATATATATATATATATATATATATACTTTATTTTCTAATTGCCTGCCTGCCTGCCTGCTTTTTTTCTTGTCTAAATAATTTGGTCTCAAAGACAATAGGGAGAGTTGAGCAAAAGTAAGCATTCACACTGGACAGTGGATGTTAGTGGCCCAGCACAAGGAGGTGGAGCTCAAGAGGGATGAGAAAAACATCTGCATGGAGTAGGGGTGGTAGCAGTGGTATGGTAAGTGGAGTCCAAGCAAGATAAGGACAGCATCTGTACAAGGGAGAAATCACCCAACGTGGGATATTGCAGGCAGAATGAGGTGAGGAGAGTGCCCCCTCAGGGGACAGTGGTGATGAGAAGAGATTGATTACATGGAGGGTTGATCCAACAAACAAATATATTGAGTTAATGCGAGCCAGGTTTCCTACTCTTAGAATAAGAAGATACAAATATGGAAAGGGATAAAACTGAAATAAACCCTGTAGTTATAAGATTAGAATAAATATACCAGTGGTTTCGTGCTTTCCATAGCATGTGTGTATACGTGTGTGCACACACATATATGTAGACATATATTTCCTAGCTCTCTCAGTTGAGAAGGCCTGAGAACAGTGTCATTGCAACACTGAGCATACCTAGTGTTTAGATCTCAGTTTCTAAATAATATTATCTATAAATAATAATAATAATAATAATAATAAAACAAAACCAACCAAAAAAGAAAAAAAAAAGCAGAGGTCTTTGAAGATATATTTGATTCCAAGACTGGGGCAAGAAAAGTGCAAGGTAAGTCTGTAACATTTCATGTATGTAACAGAAAATAAAAAAGAGTTCAAAGATTGATAGGGATACATCAAAAAACCATGAGTAACAGTGATGAGGTATAACTAGAAAGATGAGGCAACCATCCTCCCATCCCAGCTCAACAGGATGTGATACTATATAGGGTCTTATACTTTTTCCATAGTAGATAGAATATCAGCCAGTATTTCGCATGACACTTACACCACATTTTAAATGACTCTTCTACCATATACATGAAGAAACAATTCACACAAAAGTTATCAGTAAATTATGTACATGAGGTACTTTACCACAGCATATTTGTAACAGTGGGAAAACACCATCTAAATGACCCGGAATAGTGGGTAGCGAAATGAGGTATACACATACCAACTTGATGACATTTAATTCTTAAAATATGAATTCTGTAAATAATGTAGAAAGATAGGAAATTATGATGGTAAGGAGAATAGAATATAAAAATATTCCTAGACTATGATTGCAAGAGTGCAAAGCATAAATAGACATTAGCCAATGAACAAAATAAGAAGGGAACACAAACGAGAATAACTGATGTCTGAGGCTAGGGGAATTTGGGTGAAGTCTTTTTTTGTATTCATTACTTTTGTTGTCATACAGTTGCTTAAGCAATAGATGAAATCAAAGGTCTAAAACAGAGAAACAAATGGGTGGAAGTAGAAGAGACAAACATTAGACAGCCCTTTAGGAATTTTGCTGTAGAAGGAAGCAGAAAATGGGTAGTATCTGAAAAGTGGTGTGGAGTCAAGGGAAGAGAGGGTCCTTTTTGAAGACAGGAAAAAGACCTATATATTTTTATGCTGATGGGAATAATCTAGTGAAAAGGAGGAAAAGTGATGCTGGTGAAAATTCCTTCAAGTAAGAGGAAATGTGACCCAAGGCTTAGGTGGGAGGGGGCAGAGGACAGGTCCGGGGCCAGATAGAGTGTATGAGAGCAGATATAGGTAGGTTGGTTATTTCGTGGTGGGAAGGTAAGGAATTATATTCTGATTGATTTCATCATCTTTGGTAAAATAAGAAGCAAACAAGGTGTCGACTAAAAGTGGGGGTTGTTGGAAGTTCAAGAAAAAAGAAATGTTGAAATGGTCTTAGAGATTGAAAGAGTTGATGGACCTATACAATATGGCTGGATTTCCTGACAACAGGAAATCCTGAGGGTCTACTTGAGGTTTGTGCAATAACAGATCTTATTGATCTACCCCATGCAAGACAACCTGTCTCAACTATATAATACCTCAAACACATAGTCTTTCTTTTTTTCTATGATTCTTAAAAGGTTCAGTTTCAGTATCATCAATTGCTATTATACTCCCTTTTCATTTTATGTGTGAACAGTGACGTTGAAAATACCCTGTGGACAGTAGTCTTGCATTGTTAGCTTACATTTACTCTTTGAATGTGTTAATCTTAATATAAGAAGAGCTCTAGAAACATCAGAATGAGCTAACCCTAGGCACTGACTCCACCACCCATCAGAAGCCATGACCTGTGATTTATGGGTGTGAATTAGATCGTAGATTCTCCAGAGACTTGATACCCTTCAGCAACTGCAAAAAATAAAGAAATCTGTATCATATTGCTTTATATGAGTGATGTAGTTTTGTTTTGTTTTGTTTTAATCTGATGGCTTTAAGTGAAGACAGGGCCACACAAATTGCATGACTAACCCCGCTCAAAAGTTAGATACTTTTTGCAGCCTACACACTGATGTCATTAAGAGTACTTAATACCAGTGATGTGGCTATGATTGCACACTGGAATTTATTCTAAGTGGATCAGGAAATGGGGAAGAGAAATGAACAGGGAACTCTGAGGGGAAACAAACACTTTAGAAGAAAAAAATAAATTAAAATTAAGGCAAAATAATTGACCAAAAAAATTGGTCAATGTATGTATGTGTATATATATATATATATATATATATATATATATATATGTACACATATAGATATATATTTTTTTAACTTATTTTGAAAAAGAGAGAGTGAGAGAGCACAAGCTCTCTATAGCCTATCTGGTAACAGACCAAACAGTGCTTTGAATTTGCTGTTTTGGGCACTTCTCAGATAACATTGAAATGATTGTGCCTCAGTACTTACCACACTTAAGACTAATGAATCAAAAAACAAAAAGTATAAATGTTCAATAAACTCATGAAAAAAGTGTTCATTTTCTATAATAACTTTAAAAGTTATAATAACATTCAACAGTGAACAGCTATTTTTTCCATGTCAAATAGTTCAATGATTGTATTTAAGATAATTACCTGAGATAAAGAGAATGTAGAAAAAGGGGATTTTCACCATGCTTTTGGGAAAGGTACAAATTGACACAACTTTTCCAAACCAGCTTGATACAATGTACCCAAACTCTGAAAATATTCATTTATTCAAAGGTATTATTGAATGTTTCCTATATCAAGGGCTAGAAATCACATTCTATCAGTGAATAGACATTACATAAATAATTACAAGTTCAAGGAGTCTTGTGAAAGGAAATAAATGCAAGGAATTGATCCTAAGAAGTAACCAGAATTATGCAATAAAATATAATTTAAACAGTGAGAACTACCTAAATGTCCACAGTGGATTACATAAATTTTGGTATACCAAATGCAGTGGAATAATGTGGTGGCACTAAGAACAAACTTATAGGAAAATACTTAATGACATATAAAGATGTTCATAATACACTGGCAAATGAATAATAATGGTATAGAAGTGGGTTCAGTATGGCCCAGTTTTGAAAAACAAAGCCAAAAACACCCAAAACATATCTCTATCCTTATCCATTTATCTAAGAAGGATGTCCCAGCAAAATGTTACTAAATGATAATTGCCGCAACAATATTTCCTTCTTTGTGTTTATTGTCATGAACATTCTTACTGTTGTAAAAATGATAATAATAAGTATATAATTGAACTCAAGATAACTGATATTTAAGAGAGAAGACTTAAGGAACATATTAATCAACCACCTTTCCAAATTATCTAAAATCTGTCCTAGTTTAAATTAGATCAACAGAATACAATGTTCCTGAAATACATTTTTTAATCCCCTACAGAAATGCTTTTACAGAGTTATGACTGAATGTCGAATTCTGCTTTATTAAGGCAATCTGAAGAACATTTTCTTAATCTTTGGTAAAATTACAGTTCACTTACATTGGCCCTTATATTACTCACTGCTCATTTTATAAGACGCTGCTTAACAGGTTTGTAAAGAATTCATGCCAGTCAGGAACTTTTCAGTGAGCTGTTATCAAACAGCACAAAGTTTAGAACACGCTCATTTTTTCTCATTACCTTGTCTGCAGGAAGATTAGAGATAATTCAGTGACTGATTAATGTAAAGATCTAGCTTCTGGTACAATTCTGCCTGCTTATTTTTATAATTTTGAACTCTTTGTCTTCAATAGACAAGTTACCTTAAACTGTTTTTCGAAATAGACACACTAAGTAGAGAGATGCAGTACTGGAAATTAGTATTCTTTTGCTATTTGTGTATATGTGTAATGCGAAGGTTGTAAAATAGTTGTCTTTGTAATAGTCAAAATGTTTTTCCAAGTTTGTTTAGCCTTTTGCATGAGTAGTAAGTGCATTAACTTTAGCTGAGTCTTTTTGAGTTGCAGTGGTTCTAAATTGAATCTTCACTATAATTTCATTTCTCTATTAGTAAACTATTGGCCAAAACATTAGCTTTTCAGAAAGCATGATGTTCTCAAAAGTTTAAAATTAATGAAATACATTTTTTAAAAGTTTCTTGAGTTATTCTGAGAGAGAGAGAGAGAGAGAAAGTGGGGGAAGGACAGAGAGAGAGAGGGAGAGAGAGAGAATCCCAAACAGGCCCTGTACTGTCAGCACAGAGCCCTACATGGGCGCTTGATCACGCAACGCATGAAATCATGATCTGAGCCGAAATCAAAACTCTGACACATAACCCACTGAGCCATCTAGGCACTCCTAATGAAATACATTTTTAAATTTTTATTTTATTTTAATTCCAGCATAATTAGCACACAGTGTTATAATAGTTTCAGGTATACAATATAGTGATTCAACAATTCTATACATTATTCAGTGCTCATCATGATTAAGTATACTCTTAATCCCCTTCACCTATAATGAAATATATTTTTATCATAGAAGAAATATTGACAAAACATTTGAAATTTTCAAGTCTAGTGAACTCCTGTCCCAGTTTTTCTTTTTCTTTTTCTTTCTTTCTTTCTTTCTTTCTTTCTTTCTTTCTTTCTTTCTTTCTTTCTTTCTTCTTTCTCTCTCTCTTTTTTAATCATTAGTCATTCTTTCTGTATTAATTTTGTGAGACCTTAACCTTAAGAATACTAATTTGAGATAAAATTTTGTACTCTCCCAGTGACTAGGGGCTGAGGTGTTTAAATGACCTTTTTCATCCCAGGAGACGATTGCCTGTAGGTCAGACTTGAGGTCATTGGCTGGACAGTTACAAAGTCATAGTTTTGGCTGAGGTTATAGTACATTTGGACTATAGACAAAGCTGATGCTTCCTCACTGATGAAAGAAAAAAATATTCAATCCTGTCCTCTGAACACAAATAAGAACTTCTATAACCGGCCAGTTTGGGTGGGTTGGAGTTTATAATATTTCTAAATCTGGTATGCATTGCTTTTTGACCATACGTGGTCAGGTTACAGTTAAATGTTTGGGAAGATTTCTGGGAAAATAAAAAGTATTTCCAAGAAAGGAGAAAGAATCTTTGAATTGTAAAGATGGAAGACCCCTACAGTGATCTTTTCTTTTGTATCCAGAAAGACTAACAAAGGAAGAGTCCTGAGTGGATACTCTATTTGGAGAACAGAAGGAAAAAGTGTTCCTGTAACTTCCTGTTGTAATGTACTCTAATTTTGTCTTTGAATAAAAGAACCTGATGCTACATGGGAATTTTCATGATCACCACAATACATGATTATGGTAATCAGAGTTGCCCAGTCTTGCAAACCATCTATCTGGTCAGTGTCCCTTTAAGATGTAAATTTCCAGATGTGATCTGTTACAGTTCAGAGGAATTGTAACCTCCAATCATCTGGTCGTTAGATATCTACTCGTAAAGCCCAGTTATTTTAGTGTCTTTGGAGATTACTTGCCCTACTGATTTCTATTAACTGCGTGTTCTTATAGGGAGCTAGGGAGTGCAGAAGTCACCAGGGAGCTGTGCCCTGGAATCCCACAGGATGTAGGTAGAGATGACTGACACACAGCATCTTTACATTCTGGACCCTGTGCATTTACTTTTTTTTTAAAGGAATTTCATATCAAGTTATCATATTTTTCTTACTATATATATTATAAAACATGTTATTTAAATGGGAAAAGGTAGTTACATGCATATGATTAAAAATCAAGTAGTACAAAAACAGGACAATTAAGAAGTCTTCTTTTGCAATTTCTAGTCCCCAGTTCTCCCCAGAGACAGATATTCCTGAAATACTCTATGCCTATAAAAGCATGTATGTTGTGGGTACATGCATGTTTTCCTGTCTTTCCCATCGTGAAAATGAAAGCACGCTATACACATGGCAGCATATCTTATGTTTTTCACATTTTCAATATACCTTGGAGATCATTCCATAGCCATACATATAGATTGACTTCATTTTTTAAAAATGCTTATTTATTTTTGAGAGAGAGAGAGAACACACACACACACACACACACACACACAGGGGAGGGGCAGAGAGAGAATCCAAAGAGGGTTCTGTGCTGACAGCAGAGAGCCTGATGTGGGACTGGAACTCACAAACCTTGAGATCATGACCTGAGCCAAAGTTGTATGCAAAAACGAATGAGCCACCCAGGAGCCCCTAGATTGACTTCATTTAAAAACAAAAAATAAACAACAAAAAACAAACTTCAGTAGTTCATTCCAGAATTGCATCTGGTAGTGGTAGACTCTCAAAAAAAAAAATTATTAATGACTGTACTATAATTTCTTTTATAGGCCCCTATTGATAACCCTTTTTATTGCTTAATTCCAATCTTTTGCAACCAAGGGCAAAGCTAAAGTACATATGTTCTTATATCTTTGGACACATATATGACTATGTGTATAGGATAAATTACTAGAAAAGAAATTGCTGGGTTAAAAGGCATATGTGTTTCAAATATTGAATGCTATTGCCAATTTGATCTCCCACCAGCTGTGACAAGAGAGTGCCTGTTTCCTCCTACTCTCTAATGCTATATATTAAACATTCTGACTATGCCCATTTGAGAAGTAGAGCAATATATCTCATTCTTTTTTTTTTTTTTTTTTTATTTATTTTTTTTTTTTTATTTTATTTTTGGGACAGAGAGAGACAGAGCATGAACGGGGGAGGGTCAGAGAGAGAGGGAGACACAGAATCGGAAACAGGCTCCAAGCTCTGAGCCATCAGCCCAGAGCCTGACGCGGGGCTCGAACTCACGGACCGCGAGATCGTGACCCGGCTGAAGTCGGACGCTTAACCGACTGCGCCACCCAGGCGCCCCTATATCTCATTCTTAATGTGCAATTCTTTTACTCGAATGTTTTATATTTCATTTATATATTTTAAAAGATTATGTAGTTAGTATGTATTTATATATTTTATTTATATTTCTTTTTCTATGAACTACTTCATATTCCTTTGCCCATTATGAAGTTTTAATTTTTCTGAACTTAGGGGTTGAATTTGGGAAAGCAAAATCAAAGAGTTGATGAGAAGAGACTAGTCACTTGATTAACAGAGTCATATAGATGCCTGAAAACAGTGAATGACTATAGATTGGCTATTTAGTTAGAGTGACAATACAATATTTAAGAAAAAAAATCGCCAGGGGTGCGTGGGTGGCTCAGTGGGTTGAGTGTCTAATTCTTGATTTTGGCTCAGGTCATGATCCCAGGGTTGTGGGATCAAGTTCCATGTTGGGCCCTGCACTGAGTGTGGAGCCTGCTTGGGATTCTCTCTCTCTCTCACTCTGCCCCTCTTCCCTGCTTGTACTTTCTCTTAAGAAAAAAAAAAAAAAAAAAAAAAGAATAAAAATTGCCAAATGTAACACAATTAAGCCTTGGCTATTTCAGGAATTTTGGGGTGTTTATTGTTTTATTATTTGTTTTTCAAAATCAAGGACACGAAGTCAACATAAAGCACAGAACATTATTCTGGTGAGATCAGAATCTGCTACCTGAGCATAAAAGGTAAACAATAACCTTTTTATTACCTCTTTGGAAATAAAATAGAGTGGCTCACTCTACTATATCACAGCTGATAGTCATAATGATGACTTGAGAAATGATAAAATTGTTTTTGATGTACTAGGTTTTAGAATGCATTCACTTCTGCATGTTAGTGAGATTTTCTAAGGAAATAAGTATAGTGTGATTGCATTAAAAAACAGCATATAGAGTTCCACAGTCATTGACCACATCCATATATAATGTAGATGAGGAGTAGTTTTCAAAAACAACTTTTTAAAATGATGTTAATGCATGCATTTATTTGTAAATATTTGTTCAGGTCCTGCTTAGTGCACAAGGCCCAAAGATACAGTAATATTTAGGGTAAAAAGATCCCTCCTGTAAAGAATCTTGCATTCTATTGGAGTGAAGGGACTGATAATAAATAAGAAAACAAGTAAATAAACAAGATACAATTTTAGATTATAAGTTTTATGTGATAGTAAGTAGCCAGAGGTTATTTATATAAAATGAAAATAATTTGACCACCCAAAATAATCAGTACTAACATTTTATTATTTATTTATTTATTTTTAAAATTTTTTGTGTTTGTTTATTTTTCACAAAGAGAGACAGAGCGTGAGCAGGGGAGGGTCAGGGAGAGAGGAATCCAAAGCAGGCTCCAGCAGGCTGTCAGCACAGAGCCAGACGTGTGGCTGGAACCCACGAACCGTGAGATCATGACACCTGAGCCGAAGTCAGTCGGTCGCCTAAACGACTGAGCCACCCAGGCACCCCAGTACTAACATTTTAATATATCTCATTCTAATATGTATTTGGGAGTATCCATATAGTTACATGGAACACATTAGTTTGTATGAATATGATTTATTCAAATTAATTTGTTCACTTTTATTTAGATGATCTCTCATTTTTTTCTCCATTATTAATGAATGGTATTATAATGAACACCAAGGCTGCCAACCATATACATAGATGATATTTTTCTTTAAATTTCTTGCACCAAAACTTGTTGGCTGAAATGAAATTTAATTTCAAAAATTGAAGGACTCAATGCACATACTTTTAAACAGCACTTCCAAAATGCTACAATATTTATCCTATATCAGTTCATGAAGTCTCCAGTTCGCCTCATCCTTGACAACACTGGCTAATATCAGTTCTTTTTTTCTTTCAATTTTAGGGGAGAAAATTTTCATTTTTATCCTATCATGCATTTCTTTCTTTGTTCTAAGATATAATTTATATACCACGACATTCACCATTTTAAAGTTTACAATTCAATGTGTTTTTAGGATATTCATAAAGTTGTGCAACTATCACCACTATAATTCCAGAGGTTTTTCATCACTCCAAACAATAACAACAAACCCATACCCATCAGCAGTCACTCCCCGTTTCTCTCTTCTTCTGGTCTCTGGCAACTGCTAATTTGCTCTGTGTATCTGTGGATACACATATCCATAATATCTGGACATTTTGTGTACATGATATCATACAATATGTGGTGGTTTCTTTTCTTTTTAAATTTTTTAATGTTTATTTATTTTTGAGAAAGAAGAGATATAGAGCACAAGTGAAGGAAGGGCAGAGAGAGAGTGAGACACAGAATCTGAAGCAGTCTCCAGGCTCCGAGCTGAGCTGTCAGCACAGACCTGACATGGGGCTCAAACCCACAAACTGCAAGATCATGACCTGAGCTGAAGTTGGATGTTAAACCGACTGAGCCACCCAGGTACCCCAATATGTGGGCTTTTCTATTGGCTTCTTGGATGTAGCATAATGTTTTAGGGTCCATCCATGTTTTAGCATGTATCAGTACTTCACTTATTTTTATTGCCAAGTAATATTCCATTGTAGGAACATACCACATTTTGTTTTTCCAATCACTAGTTGATAGATATTTGGGTTGTTTCTACTTTTTGACTATTATAAATGATGCTGCTATAAACATTCATTGATTTATTTTTATGTGATATATGTTTTATGTGACCATATGTTTTCATTTCTTTTGTATATGTATGTACAAATGGAATTGCTAGGTTATATAGTGACTATGTTTGCTTTTTTGAGGAACTACCAGACTGTTTTCTGTATCAGTTTTATGTTCCCATCAGCAATGTACAGAGGTTCCAATTGTTCCACAGCCTGACAACACTTGTTATTTTCTGTTTTTTTAAATTATAGCTATCTGGGGGCGCCTGAGTGGCTCAGTGGGTTGAGCGTCTGACTTCAGGTCAGGTCATGATATCCACGGTCCATGAGTTTGAGCCCCACATCGGGCTCTGTGCTAACAGCTCAGAGCCTGGAGCCTGTTTCAGATTCTGTGTCTCCCTCTCTTTCTGCCCCTCCCCCGCTCACATTCTGTCTCTCTCTCTCTCTCTCTCTCTCCTCAAAAATAAACATTAAAAAAAAATTTAATTATGCCTATCTGAATGGGTGTGAAGTGATATTTCATTGTGCTTTTGATTTGCAATTTCCTAATGACTGTGTTGACCATCTTTTCATATATTCACTATTCTATATATATATATTTTTGAAAAATGTCTATTGAAATACTTTGCCTACTTTTAAGTTGGGTTGAGTTGTAAGAGTTTTTTATATATTTTGGAGAGTAGATTCTCACCATACATATGACTTACTAATACTTTTTCCTATTCTCTGGGCTCTTTTCATTGTCTCAATAGTGTAATGTGCAGAAGTTTTCAATTTGGATGGAGTACAATTTATCTGTTTTCTTTTGTTGCTTGTGTCTTTAGCGTCACATCTAAGAAATCATTGTCTAATCCAAGGTTGCAAAGATTTCACCTATGTTTTCTTCTAAGAATCTTATGGGTTTTTTTTTTATTATTTTTAATGTTTATTCATTTTTGAGAGAGAGACACACACACAAAGCATGAGCAGGGGAAGAACAGAGAGAGAAAGGGAGACACAGAATCCGAAGCAGGCTCCAGGCTCCGAGCTGTCAGCACAGAGCTCGACATGGGGCTTGAACTCATGAGCTATGAGATCATGACCTGAGTCAAATTGGGATGCTTAACTGACTGAGCCACCCAGGCGCCCCTAGAACTTCAACTATAATGTTAAGTAGAAGTGGCAAGAGTGAACATCCATGTTTTATTCCTGATCTTAGGAGGCAAGTTTTCTTTCTCTTTTCTTTTTCTTTTTCTTTTCTTTTCTTTTCTTTTTTTTACCATTGTAAGTATTATGTTAGCTTTGAGTTTCTCATAAATGTCCTTATCAAGTTGAGGAAGTCCCCTTCTATTCCTAGTTTGTTGTTTTTTGTTTTTGTCATGAAAGGGTGTTGGATTATGTTAAGTACTTTTTAAATGTCCATTGGGATGATCGTGGTTTTTTAACCTATATACTGTTCTGTTAATATGGTGTTTTACTTTGATTTTCCTGTGTTTAACCAACCTTGCATTTCTGGAATAAATCCCACTTGGACATGATGTATGACTCTTTTTTTTTTTTTATGTTGCTAGATTCTGTTTGATAGTAATTTGTTGAAAATTTTTGATCTATATTGACAAGAAATGTTGGTCTGTAGTTTTGTATTCTTGTGATGTCTTTGGTTTTGATTTTACTATAATGCTAGCCTCTTGAATGAGTTAAAAAGTATTACCTTCTTTTCTTTTCTGTTCTTGGAAGAATTTTTTTTTAATGTTTTATTTATTTGTGAGAGCAAGAGAGGCAGAGCATGAGCTGGGGAGGGACCGAGAGAGGAGACACAGAATCCAAAATAGGCTCTAGGCTCTGAGCTATCAGCACAGAGCCCAATGCAGGGCTTGAACTCACAGACTGCAAGATCATGACCTGAGCCAAATTTGGATGCTTAACTGACTGAGTCACCCAGGTGCCCCTGGAAGAATTTCTGAATTTGGTCCTGGGTTTTTCTTTGTGGGGAGTTTTATTACTTGACATGCATTTTTTATTGCTAGTGACACAAAAATTTTATTTTATTTTTATTTTTGTTGTTTCTACATTTTGTTTTTGTTTTTGTTTTTAATTTTAATTCCAGTACAGTTAACATACAGTGTTATATTTGTTTCAGGTAATAGTGATTCAACAATTCCATACATCACTCAGTGCTCATCATAAGTGCACTCCTTAATCCCCATCACATATTGACACTAACATTTTATTAAAAATTTTTTTTTTTAATTTTTATTTATTTTTGAGAGAGAGAGAGACACAGAGTGTGGGTGGGATAGGGTGAGAGAGGAAACACAGACTCCAAAGCAGGCTCCAGGCTCCAAGCTGTCAGCACACAGACTGATGTGGGGCTTGAACCCACAAGCCATGATATCAGACCTGACTGAACTGACTGACCCACCCAGGCACCCCGAAACTAACATTTTATTTTCAATGTTTATTTATTTATTTTGAGAAACAGAGAGAGCACATGTGCATGAGCAGGGGAGGAACAGAGAGAGAGGGAGAGAGAGAATCCCGAGCAGGCTCTGCACTGACAGTGCCAATGCAGGGCTTGGTCCCAGGACTGTGAGATCATAACCTGAGTGGAAACCAAGAGTTGGATGCTTGAGTGCCTGATGGCTCATTCAGTTGGGTGTTTGACTTTAGCTCAGGTCATAATCTCACGGGTCTGGTTTGAGCCCTGCATCAGGCTCTGACAGCTCTGAGCCTGGAGCCTGTTTTGGATTCTGTGTCTCCGTCTCTCTCTGCCCCTCCCCTGCTCATGCTCTGTCTCTCTCTTTCAAAAATAAACATTAAAAAAAATAATATAAATAAATAAATAAATAAATAAATAAATAAAAGATTTGGACACTTAACTGACTGAGCTACCCAGGTGTCCCTTGACATGAACATTTTAAAAATATTGTTCCCATGGCAGCTCATTTATAATCATTTTAGATACCTCTGAAATTTTAATCCTTGTATTGATCTTTTGATCACTGCATGCATCAGTTCACAATGTCTTATATAAAATAGTTTTATACAGATATCCCCCACTTTTTGAAAGTTCTTATGCTACTTTGCTTTTGTGAAAGACCTACATTAGTACTTGTTTTTAGTAGCTAAAAGGAATCTGAAGATGATTTTCACTTTCATGAAAAAAAGGTGAAAAGAGAAGATTGCACTCAGCATCCGTTTTGTAGCAAGCCATTATAGAAGCCGTGCAAACCCCCAGCAGCCAGAGTGGTACCATCAAGCTCCTTTCTTGGAAACTATAGTCAATATAGTTTCAGCAACAAGCTGCCATAGCTTTGAACTCTGAGCATCTGTGCTTTATGTCTGTTTATTTTGTGCATGTACTAGCAAAATGTGTCCTAGGGTATAAGAAAAGGCTTTAAATGTTTATTTTTTAGGTCTGGGAATACTGCAAAAATTTTCTACAATACATTAATAGTAATTGCTCCTTCACTTTACATCATTTTGACCTAATGAAAAGTTTCACAGGAATGGATTACTTTTGGATAGTGGTGGAAACCTATAATACATTTCAATATCTATAGAGGGCAAGTTTCTCCTCATTACTCTTATTATTTTAAAGGATAATTTTTTCAAAATGTAAAATCAGGACTCCCATGTGGACAAAATGTGAATATTAACATTTCTATCTCATAAGATATAGAGTTTATATTACCTCATTAATTAATGTGGAAACCAATAGGATGTGAAAACAGGTTTGAAAGAAAATTCAATGAGTCACACATATCAAGGCAGAAGGAATGCTGAAATGAATTTACAAATACATTCCATAGGTAGAAGAGGTATATTAATCAGAGTTCTCCAGAGATAAGAACCAATAAGATATATAGATATAGATATAGATGTATCAGAGATTTTTATAGGACTTGGCTTACATAGTCACAAAATCTGAGAAGTTTCATAGTCTGTCATCTGCAAGTTGAGGACTAGAAAATCTGGTGGTTTAGCTTCTTCTGAGTCTGAAGGCCTGAGAACTAGGGAGGACCATGATGTGACTCCTAGTCTGAGACTGAAGGCCTGAGAACAAGGAATTTCAATGTTTGAGAGCAGGAGATGGACGTCCCAGCTCAAAGAGAGAGAGAGAGAGAATTCACCATTCCTTCACGTTTTTGTTCTATACGGCCATCAGTGGATTGGATGATGCCCACAGCATTATTGAGAGTGAATCTTCTCTAGTTGGCCTACTGATTCATATGTGAATCTCTTTTGGAAACACCCTCAAAAGACATGCCCCAAAACAATGTTTTACTAGCTATGCAGGCATACCTTAACCTAGCCAAGCTGACACCTGAAATTAACCATCACAGAAGGGAAATCAATGTTCATCCACTAGATATACTCCATTTGCATATTTTTGGTTATTATTAGTCTGCCAGGGCTACCATAAAAAAAGACCCCAGACTGGGGGGTTTAAACAACAGAAATTTTACTTTCTCACAGTTCTGGAGGCTGGAAATTCAAGATTAAGGTCCTGTAGGTTTGGTTTCTGGTGAGGCCTCTTTCCTTGACTTGCAGACAGAAAGAAGCCTTTTTGCTGTGTCCTCAACATGTCTTGTCTCTGTGCACACTCCTGGTGTCTCTCCTCTGTATAAGGACACCAGTCCTATTGGGTTAGGACCCCACATTTAAAACTTCATTTAATCTTAATTATCTCCTTAAAAGGCCCTATCTCCTTAAAAGGCCCAACCTCCACACTGGAGGTTAAAGCTTCAACATAAGAATGTGGGGAGAGAGAGGGGCACAATTCAGTCCATGACAGTTATCTATAGTTTACAAGAGTTGTAAAGTTGCTCAAAGACAATGAAAAGTATAGAGACCCTATAAAATCAGATACCTACATAATGCCTAATTTTCCACTGAAGATATTTAGTAATCTTGTTAATCCATTCAAAAGTCATTTACGTTTTTTTCTCTATAATTAAAAGTATTTGCTATTCTTATGTTTATGTATCCAAATGAATTTTACAATACTGTTGTATAGTTTTCAAAATTATGCTCAAATCAGGACACTTGGGGGTCTCAGTTGGCTCAGCTCAGGTCATGATCTCATGGTTTGTAAATTTGAGTCCCGCATCAGGCTCTGTGCTGACAGAGCCTGGATCCTGCTTTGGATTCTGTGTCTCCCTCTCTCTCTGCTCCTTCCCTGCCCACTGTTTCTCTTTCCTTCAAAAATAAATAAACATTAATTTTTTTTTAATTGGGCTAGAATTTAAACTATTGTGTTTTACAATTTTGAAACATGTGGGCAGAATTTTACATTGATATTTTACTATATGTTTCCATCCAGGAACATATAAGCTCTCATTAAATCTTTGTACTTTTCATCATTTGGATTCTGCACCATTCTTTTTTTTTTTTTTAATGTTTTCATGTTTATTTTTGAGAGAGAGAGAGACAGAGAGTACGGGGGGGGGGAGGGGGGCAGGGACAGAGGATGCGAAACAGGATCTGCGCTGAGAGCAGACAGCCCAATGCGGGGCTCAAACTCACAAACGTGAGATCTTGACCTGAGCCAAAGTGGGACACGCTCAACTACTGAGCCACCCAGATGTTCCTGAATAATTCTTAACTGCAAAGTAATTTACCTTGGTATTATGAGGGAAATTCCTCTTTCTTTTGTAGTTTTTAAATAGTTATCACTGGAACCTAGTGGTTTTTTTTTTTTTAATTTTTTTTTTAACGTTTATTTATTTTTGAGACAGAGAGAGACAGAGCATGAACGGGGGAGGGTCAGAGAGAGAGGGAGACACAGAATCTGAAACAGGCTCCAGGCTCTGAGCTGTCAGCACAGAGCCCAACGCGGGGCTCGAACTCACATACCGTGAGATCGTGACCTGAGCCGAAGTCGGACACTTAACCGACTGAGCCACCCAGGCGCCTCAAGGAACCTAGTGGTTTTTAAAAAGAATGAGTTTTGTACCCATCATCTTACATTAAAAAGTTTTTTTATATTCATCCTTACAGCTGGGTAAATTGAGAATCTAAGTAATTTGAGTACTCATGGTTCCAGTAAGAGCAAATTGATTGCTTCTAAGAATAGTGTGTCTGTCTCTGCATGTGTACAAGTGTGTGTTGCGAGAGGGCTGGGTAGGGAGTTGAGACAACTATCTTAAGGATGTCTTCTTGGAATTAACACTAGTTTGGATACCTAGCTTCCCATAGCTGGATTAACCATTTCCTCTGATATTGTCTCTCCTGGTTTTGGAAGAAATTAGGAAACAAGGGGTTAACTGTACAGGTAATGAAGTTCCATGAGCTCCGTGGCCCATTAGCAAACAGATTACTTAACTGCATGTGGCTGTTGCCCAGATTTCAGGATACCACTGTTAAAAAAAGTTTTGACTTAGATTTATCACTTTGCTCTTGGGATACTCAGCTTTCTCTGACAGAGTTCAAGGCTTATTCAAATCTTTCATTTCAAAGTAATTGGCAACCTCATGAGTGCTATAGAAGGATTAACCATTCCCTAGGATACCTACAGAGATCATCTGGAAGGGGGTCATTAGTCCTAACTGATTTTTTAATGAAGTTAAAACCTGTCCATTTGGGAAGAGCAGTCAGAGAACATACAGCAGCCAAGAGAAGACTATGCCTGGTGTTAAAGCTCCAAAGAATCAATTCGTACTTCTTTCTATTTAACATCCTGGGAATGCATCTAGAATTAAAACCCTCATGGAGACTTATGAACAAATGCATTCATCTTTTGATGCACTGATCTCTTGAAACCAAACATGTTCCTAGAGAAACTACCATTTTCTCACATCTTCCTAGAAGCTTTCCCTAACCCCAGTCTACCCCCAAGCTGAATTACCCCTTTTCTGAAATCTTACACCTCATCTTACTCTTCTATGGCCTTAGCACTTTCTGCCGGTATGGTATCTGCGTTGTTCACGCTGCCCATAGTATCTCCCGCACTGTCACTGTGCGGAGAAGATCCTGCTTGATTGGGCGCCTCCCACTGCACTTACCTGAATGCTTGGCATATGGTAGATGCTCAAGATTAAGACATTTTCTGGATGGATATTTTGCTAATCTGTAGTACCTGTTATATTCTACTGAAAATTACCAAAGTCCAATCAATTTCAATTTTGTAGTTTGGGATTTTTAGAAAACTACCCTCTTGCTAAGAAATACCTAACAATTTAACCAGGGCTATGCCAGCTTAGGAATAAGATATGAACACCCATGAGGTTTTGGGGTGATAGTTGGAGGGGGGTGGGTGGGAGCTGACAGCCAAGAAAGCATTCTTGAAGATGTCTTTGGTGCAAAAAGGTGATTTTATTAGAGCACGGGAATGTGACCCGTGGGCAGAAAGAGCTGCACTGGGGTTGTGACAGGTAACTGATTATATACCCTAAGGCTGGGAAAGGGTCAGGGACAATGTAAGTCTTAAGGAATTTTGGAAGCAAGGTTTCCAGGACCTTGAGGGGCTAGCTTCTGTTAAGAAAATGCCATTTATGGGGTGCCTGGGTGGCTCAGTCGTTAAGCATCCGACTTCGGCTTAGGTCATGATCTCACACTCCGTGAGTTCAAGCCCTGCGTCGGGCTCTGTGCTGACAGCTCAGAGCCTGGAGCCTGCTTCACATCCTGTGTCTCCCTCTCTCTCTCTGCCCCTTCCCTGCTCATGCTCATGCTCTGTCTCAAAAATAAATAAACATTAAAAAGAAATTAAAAAAAAAAAAAAAGAAAATGCCATTTATTACCACTTAGTAAAACCTGTCATGAGACCCTTCAGACGTATATCAGGGCATAAGCTTGGAGCATGATTGCCAGCATATATCCTTTGGCAGTTGAGATAAAGTAAGTTTCCAAAGGATTTTTATAAGTTAAAGTAGACTTACAGGATCCTGGCGGGAGGGGGGGGGGGGCAGTGTCAGGATAATGTTCAGCTTAAGATTCTCTTTTGCCCCCAGCAAAGTGTCACCTTGAGGCAGCTGAGCTCCTAGAGGGAGGTCACTCTGCTGGTTTCAAGGACCTGTCAATGGGCTGTAGGCAATAAGGGAATTTAATTTTTCATTTGCCTTGGTTTCCCACGTCACCACAGCAAGCACCTTAACTCCTTTCCTTTGTTCTTGGGTAGCCAGGAGTATCCGAGGAATATCCCACATATCCCACCCTGGGGGGAGGTGGGGGAAAGTGTTGCTGTGAGCCTGTACTTTGCCCTCAGCTTGCCCCAGGCTCCCTCATCAAACACACTTATAATCACGTAAGGATTTGAGGCCTATCTTCATCTTTCCACGTTGGCTACTTCAAGTTAGGGTGGTAAAAGAAAATGTTTTTCTCTTAGCAATCCAGTCTGCTCTCTTCCTCTGTCCTCTTTTCTTTCCTTTTATTAGTAAATGATTTCAGCCTCTGCCTTCAATTATAAAGTTTGTGCCCCACACGTACCCCCCCCTCCCCTATTTTGGTGATTAGAGGTGTTCAAAACTTATTCTGACACAGTATCCGCCCTCATTTCGGAATCCTTCACTTCTTGGGGGTGGAAATAGTTTCTTCTCTGAAACGCTGGCAAGGAAAAAGAATGGGGGAGAAAGTTGCATTTAAACGTTTAAAAGTTGAGTCACGGCTGGTTGCACAGCAAAAGCTCCACAGTGTGAGGAAAGACTAAATGTGCTCGGCAGGGTGGGCCTGGGGCGACTTCTGGGGAACTAGCCGGGGTCGAGCCCCTAGAGTTGCGGAGGCCCCGGGCGGTCGCCTCCCGGCGCGCCCTCCTTACCTCCCCCGCTCCCCGCTGCCCCCCTGGGACTGATGTCGGGCGCTTGCGTGCTGCGGCCAAAGCTCCCGATCCAGAGGCCGGCCTCGTAAAGTCCCGAGCGAGTAGGGGGCGGCGCGCAGGAAGGGAGGAGGGCCGGGGGCGTGCGGGGTTGGTGGGTGTTCGGGGGTGGAGATGTACAAGATGTGACGCCGCGGCCGGGCCGGGGCCAGAGCGGCGGACGCGGTGCCCGCGGTTGCAGCCGGAACCCGGGCGCTGTAGCTCGGAGAGGCGGCCCTCCGGAGAGCGGCGGCCGCGGAGACACCCAGCCCTAAGCCCCGGCTCCCGAGCGCCGCGGCGCATCGCGCTCCAGGGCAGACGCGGAGGGGAGCGGCCCAGAGGCGCGACGCTGGGGGCCCGCGGGCGCGGTCGCGCGCCGCCGGGCGGGAGGCTGGGGGGCCGGGGCCGGGGCCGTGCCCCGGACCGGGTCGGGGGCCGGGGCCGGGGGACGGCGGCTCCCCGCGCGGCTCCTGGGGCGCGGGCACCCCGGCACGGCCCCGGGGGGGCCATGGCAGCCGGGAGCATCACCACGCTGCCCGCCCTGCCGGAGGACGGCGGCAGCGGCGCCTTCCCGCCCGGCCACTTCAAGGACCCCAAGCGTCTGTACTGCAAAAACGGGGGCTTCTTCCTGCGCATCCACCCCGACGGCCGAGTGGATGGGGTCCGGGAGAAGAGCGACCCTCACAGTGAGTGCTGGCCCGCTCTTCTTCCCCGATCCCATCTCCACTCTTGTGGTTCTCTCCCCCTCCCCTCCATTCCCTCCTTGGCGCTTCTTGCTTCTCTTCACCCCGACCTTAGTGGGACTTGTGGTTTCTTTCCTAGCGGCCCTCGGTGGTTTCGGGTTCACCACTCGCCCCTTCCTCCCCAGCTGCGGTGTCGGGTTAGATCCTTCCCCAGGCTTTGGAGTGTGCCAGTTTCCCCTGGTAAACCAGTCCCCTGGGCCCTGAGCCTCCAAGGCCTGGGAGGCGGGCTCCCTTCGCGCAGACAACCTGTGACTTAGGGGATGCCCAACGGCGGAGAGGCGAGCGGCTTGCGGAGAAAAAGTCTGGGTCTCCATCCTGAAGTTCCAACCCCTTCTGTGTTGGATGCGCGAAGTCCCGCGGACAAAGGCGGGGGAGGGGGGGACAAGGCTGAATTAAGTGCTCTTTACTGGAAAAATACCTTTCCAGAGTGTGCCCTTAAACTCTGATTTGGTAGGATCCAGGCCATCTGGCACACTGCTCTTACACATCCATTTCTATTTTTTTTCCAAATTGCCGAAGGCTGAAGCAGCAGAAGATATGGACCTTTTGTTAAAGTGCGACACACTTTTGTTTCAATAGTGACAAGAACTGCAAAAACTTTTATCTTTCGCGTGCAGTTATTAGCTTTGGGACCTTGAGCTTGTTTTCTGATACCTAAAAATGGGGATCATGTCTACCTTGCATCAAGTTTGAGGATCAAATGAGAATTCATACAAAGTGCGAAGAGAACTCATTTTACCATCGTACACTTTTGTGTTCTGTGAAAAATAATCTGTGGTTATAGAAATAACACTAGCCTAAATCATTGGTTCTCAAACTCCAGGAGTACATTAGAATCACCTGGGGGGGGGGGCGGTTATAACACATTGCTGAACGTTGTCTCCCAGAGTTTCTGCTTCCTTAGGCCTAGAATTCCTTACACCTGATAATTTGCATTTGTAACACGTTCTCAGGTGATGCTGACCTGGGACCACACTTTGAGACCCACTGGTCTCAAAAAAGAGAGGGAAAAGGGCATAAAACTGGCTGACGCCGTTGGAATTTGAAGTGAGAGAAGGAGGATCAGAGCGTATTGTAACTGTTCTCCTGTAAGTGTAGGTAAAAAGTCTGTTTTAAAAGCTGTGAGTTCCACCTTTATTGGTTTCTGGTGAAGAATCTGATCCTCTATTTGCCTGAGAAAAGACCTGCAGGAGTTCCGAGCTCCACGCCCCAGGAGTCACCTCTTTATCCTAAGATGCTGATGCAATGTCCTTCCCACCTGTGAAGTGATTGGAAGAGGCGAAAGCTTTGCACTGAGATCTGAGTTGACAAATGAGAAATGTGCTTTTATATTGCTTGGGTTTTTATTGATTTCAAAGCAGCAACAAGCAAAAGATGCAGGTCTTTCATTTTTTTCCAGGCCTGCCATAATTTTTAAATGTTATCAACCGCTTCTATTCAGTAAAACTGAAAAGATGCTCGTAATCCAATATGTATGGGTTAGTGCTATTTCTCTATTCAATAATTTGAATAGGTTTTCCAAATTAAATTTTAAGCTTTGTGTTTGAAGTTTGTTTTGCAGTAGTCTGCTAGGTGAACACAGCTGATTAGGGCCAGGTGCATATATATCCCAATGAGTTTTGTTCTTTTCTAGCAGCATAAACTGTCTATAATAATAAAAAAGGAGCATGTTCTAGGACTACAAGATAAAAGAGCTCTCCTCCATATTAGGTTCATGTTGGACTTTCCCCTAGTACTCTGTCTCTCTCTCTCTTTTTTTTTTTTAAGACCCTTTATTAGTTGCTGGATTTTTTTTTTCCTTTGAAGCTTTTGATACCCTATTTCCTTTAGAATATAACTGGGGGCTAGTGACTGAGGATAATTCTGAATTGCATACCACACTACCACCCTTGTAATAATAGCTGTTAACTGTTTCTTTCCAACTCTGAGTTTTTTTGCTATCTTATTTTACCTCACTGGTTCTCATAGGTGGGTGATTTTGCCCCATCCCCCCCACCCCCCAGCATCTGGCAATGCCTGGAGACACTTTTGGTTCATTTGGAAGGGTGCTACTGGTATCTAGGAGATCCAAGCCAGGGATGCTGTTAACCATCCTACAGTGCATCCTACTTTATCCCAGCCACAATTTTTCTTTTCTTTCGTTCTTTCTTTCTTTCTTTCTTTCTTCTTCGTTTTTTTTTTTTTTTTTTTTTTTTTTTGAAAGAGAGAGAATCCTAAGCAGGCTCTTCACTAGGCTCGATCTCACAAACTATAAGATGATGACCTGAGCCGAAATCAAGAGTTGGACGCTTAACTGACTGAGCCACCCAGGTGCCCCAGATCCCAGACGTTAATAGTGCTAAGGTTGAGAATCCTTCCAACTTGATAACTAGCTAAAGACTACATGTTAAAAGTGAAGATTAGAATACTCCAGATTTGTGGAGGGTACTGATTTTTTTTCACCTTTTAGCAGGCAATAGACTAACAATACAAACCTAAAGATGTGATGAATTTAAACCACTTCTGTGTAGCTCAACCTGGACATAAGTTTAAGTACAGTCTATTTTTCTGACATGTCAAAGCTGTGCTGATAGTTGACCAAACCAAGACAAGACCGATGGGAAAGATACAAGGAAAAATGATTGTGGACATGATATAACAGTATCTTCCCAACCGCATTTCCTCCATTACCCCAAACAAATGACACTGACCAGAAAACGTGGGGAAAAAAGCAGAGTTGATGGTTGTCACAATTTCCCACTGAATTATGGCTCAGATATCTAGACCGATTTGAAAAGTTAAAAACCCCCTAGTCTCATTCCTCAAACTGTCCAGTTGACCTGAAAATCTCTCTGAGATTTATTCCTTTGGCATGAACATTTTCTGCCCCGATGTCTTTTAAAATGCAAATATCCTTTGGGTACTTGGAGGGATGGTATAAATGTGGGGGGTGCTGGTTAGGTATGGGGGATGTGTCTTAGGTGCTGAAGGGGGAGACAGGGCAAGGAGGTGTGAGGTGGGGAGGGCAGAGGCAGAAATGAAAGGGGAGGGAGAAGACTGAATATCAATTTTCCAACTTCTCAGTGTTGTTGAAGGCCCCTTTTGCTCCATACCTGGGTATTCTGCTTTATTTTCACTTGAAAGGGCCAATTTTCGTGCACTTTCCTTCTAGTCATGGAGTAGCTTTTGTTTGACGTGAGATTTTGATAGAAGCACAATACGGTGACAAGAGTCTGTTTCTCCAGCATGTGTGCTCCTCACCCAGCTTCCTTGTGTCCTGGATGTTTTAATTGGCCCTTTCCAAATGTCCATGGGATTGTGTAACATTAAGTATTTACTCTTAAGTAGTGAACTATGTGAAAACTTCCGAAGAGGGAACACTTTAGCCTGAGTGGCACGTACGCCGTGTGGTGGAGTGTAGCAAGAGAAATGTATGCTGCCTATGTACATTTTGGCATTAAATTTGGTCCAGATGCTCTTATTTAGGAAAAACTGGAGGCGGTTAGCAGTGCTGTTTCTACCCTTGGGCTTCTCTTGGGAGCTGACTGCCTGTTTGCCATACTTGTCTGCCTCCAGGTTCTAGAGGATACTGAGACTTGGAGACGTAGAGGGACCTGCCCACTCCTGTGTGGAGCAGGGATGGCATCCTGGCCCGCGTGACACCCGTGCCCTTTGCCACGGCACATATTCCATGCAACTCGACTCATAAAAACATGGACTTGTGAAATTCAGAGGGAGGTGTCAGACCTTTTAGTTCACTGATCTTGTTTTATTGAAGACAGTATTGAGGGTCAGAACAGTAACTGATCACCTGCCTTCATATGCCAATTTCCCCTGAGATCATCCTGAATGAGCTTCTTGCCCACCAGGTCCCTTGCCTTCTATTCCTGCCCTCCTCCAGCCTCATTGCACTCTTCCGTTCAGTCAGAGAGAACACCCTCCAGGGGCCCCACTTTGTGGGCTTTCTCCATTTCAGAGCACTGGGGAAGCCAGCCCCTCGGAGGAGGTCTTACTGGTTCACAGGTTACCTCTAGTTATGTTCCCAGGGCATTGGATAAAGCCACCTTTCTTCTCTACTTCATGTAAACGGAACCATTGATTCCGTGATTCTAGATTCTCTCCCCATCTTTTTTTGGGTAATATCTGGCAAGTGGATCCCACTAATCTGCCTCAATAAACACAATGTTTACTGTAATGCTATTTATGTGCAGTAAACAAATGAAGTAAGAATCTAATAGCTCATTTAATCATGGAAATCATGTCATTGGTACAGCAATGAAAGGACAATTCATGAGTCATAGATATTACCACACCTTAGCCTTTTAAGAAGGGTTAGATGCCAAGTGACTTCAGCCTAGAAGAGGCAATATCCCCTGTGACACGCCCTGAGGGCACTCCTTGTGTTTATAAAATGTCCATTATGTAATTAGGCTTTGACAATGGTATGACAACGGAGTTCTAAGTATTCTCATTTAGATTTTTGATGGCATTTTAAATGGATGGGTATGATTTTTAAGTTAATCTGAAAATATTACAGATGTAATAAGACACGAACCATTCTTTTATACATTATAATTATAAAATTGACTTTATTCATCTACGCATTGATTCTCAGAAATCCCCATCTGTGATATTAAAAAAGGTGATTTTTTAGGTCTCACATCATTAGAACTGTTATTTTTAAGCCACAAGATGTCTGTACAACAGGATAATGACTACACATGTGCCATAGCCTTTTCTTGTTTTTCCAAATTCCAGTGTTGATTTTCCAAAAACCCTACTTGGGCCCCTTTGTCCTGTGGCACACATCTGTTAGAAGGCTGCCTGGGGTAAGAGTCTAAGACGTGAACTGGAGCAAGGCAAATCCACACATTGCGGCAAAAACCTTAACCTCATTACGGTATTCTATCCAAGCAAATGTATTGTGTTGTGTTTTGCTTTTGAGTTTGTCATTTTCTGCACTCTGAAACCGGAGATCTGGAGATCTGGCCTTGTACTCGTATGCTGTCAGTGCTCAATAAATATCCAATGCTTGATTGTTTGCAAAATAATTTAGAATATTGTATCTTTAGGAAATGCAGTTGTGGCTCAATGTTTCCTTGTTGTATTCATTGTTATATTAGCTATTGTATTCTCCTTTGCTATCAAATCCTTCCTCTAATCTAGGTTATTCATAGCCCCAGGAATTTAGGAGAGGACCAAAAGTGGTAACTCCCAGGGAACCTCACCCCTTGAGCCATAGACTATGTTTCTTAGAAGCCAGACTAGTTCCATTCTAAATTCCTGTAGGATATTTTTAGTTTGAAGAAATTTGGAGGACCTGGAGTCAACAGACAGCCAATATTCAGTGTTTAATTTATGTCTCAAACCAGCTGTCCTCTGTCACTCTTCCTGCGCAAGGTGACTTTTAAATTGACCAGTGTATCCTTAATGCTTGCCTGTTCATTTACAGAAATCTGTAGAGTGTGTGTGTGTTTGTATTTTCAAAGGGTTACTTACTTTCCCCATATTAACTTATACTCTAAATTGAATTATCTTACAGAATTCTGAAGTGAAAGGTTTCCAGGTTTTTAAGGTATTCTGGAGATTAAAAATGAGGAAGTTCTTGCATGTATAATTGAACGATTGGAAGGAATTTTCCTGTTTAATTTATAATGTTTTTAATTAAAAAAATTTTTTTAATGTTTGTTTATTTTTTGAGAGAGAGAGAGGAGGAGGAGGGGCAGAGAGAGAGAGAGACAGGATCCGAAGCGGGCTCCAGGCTCTGAGCTGTCAGCACAGAGCCAGATGTGGGACTCGAACCCACAAGCTGTGAGATCATGACCTGAACTGAAGTTCGACGCTTAACTGACTGAGCCACCCAGGCACCCCAGTATAATTTATTTAATTTTAATTAAGATCTACATTAATTTGTAACTGTAATTTATAATTAATAAATAAAATTAGCCAAGAAAAGATTTTTTTTTTTTTTTTTTTTGTCTTAAAGAAAATTTGTACAGAGTAGTCATAATCTGGCTAGATTCTGTGAGTACATTGTTCTCTGTTCATGATTTAGGTGCTTGGTGAAGATGCTGACATCTTAAGGTAGGAACCATGAATTCTCCATATAAATAAGCATCATGAACAGCTTAGGACTTTTCCCTCAGGGTGTGCTCACTAAATGTCAGCTGCTGATGAAACCATTTTGTGTGGACTGGCCTGTGTAGTAACTACTCATGGCTCGTATTGCTGTAGAAAGCTTAGTTGAGGTTTGCCGTTCTCTTGGTGTAGTAATGCTTGCATTTAGGCACTTGGTCAATCTTTTAATGAAGGTGATTATATGTAACAAAGTTATATTTGAAAAATATTTGGGAATCTTAGAGATTGGGTGTTAGCATTTCTTAGAGTATTCCATATAGAGAGTGGAATCATTTTTCAGGATAAATAGTAAATTTGTTAGGAATTCTGCTTTCTTTAAAAAGCATTTTGGGTTTTGGGGCGCCTGGGTGGCGCAGTCGGTTAAGCGTCCGACTTCAGCCAGGTCACGATCTCGCAGTCCGTGAGTTCGAGCCCCGCGTCAGGCTCTGGGCTGATGGCTCGGAGCCTGGAGCCTGTTTCCGATTCTGTGTCTCCCTCTCTCTCTGCCCCTCCCCCGTTCATGCTCTGTCTCTCTCTGTCCCAAAAATAAATAAAAAAACGTTGGAAAAAAAAAATTAAAAAAAAAAAAAAAGCATTTTGGGTTTTTATCACGTACTATGTGGTATGAAGTTCCTTAGGTATGCTGTGCATTGTGTGTTCATTCTTTTGTGGCCAATATCCGGGAGTCCTGTGTGTTCTTTTTCTACTTCACCTCCTTTTCTCTTTTTAACTCTGGATCCTGTCCACCCCAGAATTCTACATAAATCATGCTGGGCCCCAGTCTTCCACTTCAATCATGTGGCCTTATCCAATTTGTCACCCTACTTTTGACACGATACTATTTTCTGCCCCTGTCCTCTTGAGAATTCTTTGGTTTCTGTTATACCACATCAACCTAGTTTTCTCACCTGCCAACTATCCTTTCTTCTGATTTCTCCTTCTTTTGGTCTTTTGCTTTCATATTCCCCAAGGCTCTGTTTTGGGCTTCTACCTTTCTTTCTGGGCACTCATATTCCTTCAGCAGATCACTTATGGTCTTCGTGTCAGTCTCTGATTTCCCATCTCTGTGTTGATACTCCGTTTTCTTCTGCTTGAAGGACAGATAAACTGCCACTGTCTCAATTCAAAATGGGTAAAGAACTTAATGTGTTTTTCTCAACCTATTATCTCTTTCTACCCAATTTCTATTTGGAGTGAAATTATTTTTTTAAAGTTTATTTATTTTGAGGCAGGGGAGGGGTAGAGAGAAAGGGGGAGAGAGAGACTCTCAAGGTCTCTCAAAGGCTTAGCACTTTAAGGGCAGAGCTGGATCCAGGGCTCGAACTCAAAAACAATGAGATCATGACCTGAGCCCAGGTCAGGAGTCGAATGCTTAGCTGACTGAGCCACCCAGGCACTCCTGTAGTTAAATTGTTCTTGTCTTCAAAGCTAGACACCTCAGAGTCTTCCCCACCTTAGTGATTTTTCTTTGCCGTGTCTTTTGATTTCCCCTGCCTTCACTTAACCTACAACCAGACCCTACCTGACCACCCTTTTCAAATGTGATCTACCTGCTCAATTTTATTGCCCACTATTTACCATCCCTACTCCCTGATGCTGCCAGTGCTCTTGCTTAATTATAGACCATCACTGCTACAGTGATTGGCCTTTCCTCATGTGATCCTTGTTTTGGAAGACGCTCTTATCAATTCCTCTCACACACTCTTTTTGTTTCCACCTTGCTCTTAAAAAAAAAAAAAATCTCTTAACAGCTAATCTCAGCAGTTTTCTTTTTTTGTGAAATGTTCCCTAACTTCCCAGGGAGAAGTTGTTTTTATCTCTTTTTTCCCCATAATACTTGGTACATATGCTACTACAAAGTCTAATGATTTCTGTTGTAATACATTGTTGAATTGTTTCTCTCCCGGAGTGGGACTGTGAACTCCTTGCGGGGAAGGACTGGGACAGATTTTATGTATCTGACCTCATGCACAGTGGCCAAAGAATGTTTGTTAAGTTCTACATGTACCCGAAAAATTAGCCAACTCTTTTCACTTCCTTTCTGACTTTCTCACATCTTCCTTCTCTTCACCTTTCCTCAGGCTGTTTGCTTGAGCTGGAAAGTCTTCTCAATCCTCTTACCTTATCCTAGTCCTAATCATGCTTCAGGCCGCATTTCTTTCCCACTGTCCTATACCATCTTTCCTTCATGCTTCTAATAGCTTGATGTGTTTTAATTTCATGTCCCCTAATGTTATTGGAAATTCCTAGTTGGTAAGGATTTAAACAAACAAATATTACCTAACAATCTCTTACTTTCTTTTCTTCTCTGAGGGTCCAAGACTGAATGAACTCATCCCAATTTCTCTTGGCTCCATTTGCTGAATGAATGACCAGGCTGAGGCCTATGAAGAGATTCAATCTACATTTGTGGAATGAGCTAGAACTTTAAATAAGCATAAATACTTAAGAATGAGGCATGTAAAGTGGATAAATTGAATGTAGCATCACTGTAGTTCTTTTTGTAGACACCTTTCATGTTATTTAAAGGGGGCAATAAAGGTAAAACATAATTGTTTGTTAACAGTACTTAAAATTTTTTTTTAAATGTTTATTTTTGAGAGAGACAGAGTGTGACTGAGGGAGGGCCAAGAGAGAGAGGGACACAGAATCCAAAGGAGGATCCAGGCTCTGAGCTGTCAGCACAGAGCCCGATGTGGGGCTTGAACCCACAAACTGTGAGATTATGACCTGAGCTGAAGTCAGACGCTTAACCAACTGAGTCACCAGGTGCCTCTAGCATTATTTTTTATTGTGGAAGTTTTTCTTGTCAGCTATTGAATAACACATCAGTATTTCTAGCCAATTCCAGAACTAGTTCTAATCCTCTAAGATCTGAGAATTCATACTTCAATCAGACACTTTAATCCTTAAGCCTCTATCTCTTAAATTTAAAACCAGTGAATCATTTTATAAATTAGGATTAAAAACTATCTGGTACCATTGTTAGTATACTTTTTTGGGTGAGGAAATGGCACAAATGGTTTAATCCTAATAATCAGATTTATGAGCCAGAATTCATTGCAATCTTAAAACTCTTAAAAGGATAGAAATTGTATGACAAAGTGAGTCATAGTCTTTGTGATGTGATGTCTGTAAGGATGGGTGGGAGAAATTGCTGAATGACCAGTCTTATTCTATTCCTTTCTAAGCTGAATCATTTTGCAAATAGAAAACAATTCATAGGTTTTTCAGTGGTCATTACATAAATAGAAAATGGAAAAGAGTAACAGAACCAAATAATACCTCCATTTAAAAAATTACTTTCTGAATTGTATCACTTGATGAACAGTCTTTGTCTTGAATTAGAAACAAAATTTATTTACTACTTTAATAACATGTATCTTTTAATCTAACACCTGTGGTCTTGGTCTCTGTCTCTGCCTCTTCTATTAATTATATTAATTTTCTTGCCTAGATTTTTTTTTCTTCTGTGTAATTTGATCTTTCTCCTCATAGCTATTTCTAGCTTTGACTTGTTTGAAGATAGTGTGTGTATGTTGGGGAGAGGTATCATTTACTTACGGGCTCGATGACTACTTGAATTGGATAGGGATTCAAGAGAAGAAGGACCCTTTAATCTTGGAAATCTTGATTTGGTGTAGGCATAATCTTGCATTTTGCATGGTTGGTCCTTGTTTGTTAGTTTTCTTATTTGGAGGTTTGGAGAGCCTTTCTCGGAGGCAAATTTCATCTTAATCTTTAAATGTAAGATTAATTAACCTTATTTCCTTATTTTCTTTGAGGGCAAGGCATTTGTCCAAAACATTATGTGAAAAAAAGAAATATTCTATTTTATGTTTCTAAGTTTTAGAAGTTCTTCTTACATATTATATTTTTACATTACTCTAAACTCAATAATTTAGTAATGGGAATATAATGCAAGTAAAATTGGGAAGACAATCTTGCTAACTGGTTCAATAGAGATACCATATAAAAAGAGGACATTTATAGCAGGTGTTGGATTAAAAAATAATGAATTGCACAACTCTTTCAGCTACTATAGGGTTGGAGAAATGGGGCACAGATTATTTTGTAGGGAGGTTACTAAAGCCATGAAGTATTAATAGGATCTGTCCAACTTTGGCCAGATGCCTAGGGAGATTGCCATAGTGATAGGCAAAGTCACTGTACCTTGCGGGACAGGAAGGGCCAGATGGTTGGTTTTCATCTCAGTATTCCCAGGACCTTGATATTTACTGAATATTTTTTGAATGAGTGAATGAATGAAATTCTTGAAGATATGCTCTGTGTCAGTTCTTACAAATAATATGTTTAATCTTGATTATAAATTTATGAAGCACAAGTGTCATTATATGCCTCATTTATAGATAATACGTCTTTGCTATTAGCTTTTCAAAACATGATCTCTTTGTGACAAGTGGTGAATTATGCCTTGTAGACTTCTTAGTGTTTAGAATACAGATTCAAACATGGTCAGAATTCCAGATAGACATGTAGCAGAAATTTAAACAAATATGATTTATTAAAATTTTTTTATTTTAATTTTTTTAATGTTTATTTTTGAGAGAGAGAGAGAGGCAGAGAGAGACAGATATACAGAATCTGAAGCAGGCTTTAGGCTCTGAGCTGTCAGCACAGGGTCCCATGCAGGGCTTGAACTCACAAACTGCAAGATTATAACCTGAGCCAAAGTTGGACATTTAACCAACTAAACCACCAGGTTCCCCTAAAAATTTTTTTTCAATGTTTATTTATTTTGAGAGAGAGCTAGTGAGCTGGGCAGGGTCAGAGAGAGAGAGAGAGAGAGAAAGGAGAGAGAATCACAAGCAGCCTCTGCTCTGTGAGCATAGAGCTGGATTTGGGGCTCGAGCTCAGGAACCATGAGATCACGACCTGAGCCAAAATCAAGAGTCAGATGCTTAACTGACTGAGCCACCCAGGCACCCTTAAAGTATTTTTTTAAATCACTATTTCTAGGGGCACCTTGGTGTTTCAGTCAGGTTGTATGCTGACATCATGGAGCCTGCTTTGGATTCTCTCCCTCTCTCTCTCTGTCCCCTCCCATGCTCACGCCCTCTCTCTTTCTCTCTCTCAAGATAAATAAACATAAAAAAAAAAAAAGAAATGCAACAGATGTACATTGATTTTTGTATCCTGTGACTTACTGAATTTGTTCATCAGTTCTAGCAGTTTTTTGGTGGTCTTTCCGGTTTTTTATTTATAGTATCATGTCATCTACAAATAGTGGAACTTTGACTTCTTCCTTACGGATTTGGATGTCTTTTATTTCTTTTTGTTGTCTCACTGCTGTGGCAAGGATTTCCTATATTATGTTGAATAAAACTGGTGAGGGTGGACATCCTTGTCTGGTTCCTGATCTTAGGGGAAAAGCTCTCAGTTTTTTCCCATTAAGGATGATTTAGGTGTGGGTTTTTCATATATGTCTTTTATTATGTTGAGGTATGTTCCCACTAAACCTACTTTGTTGAGGGCTTTCCTCATGATTCAATGTCATACTTTGTCAAATGCTTTTTCTGAATCCATTGAAATGATTATATGGTTCTTATCCCTTCTTTTATTGATGTGATGTATCACACTGATTGATTTGCAATATTGAATCACCCTTGCAACCCAGGAATAAATCCCACTTTGTCATAGTGAATTTTTTTTTTTAATGTATTGTTGGATTCTGTTTGCTGTTATTTTGTTGAGAATTTTTACATCTGTGTTCCAAGATACTGGCTTGTAGTTCTCTTTTTTACCGATGTCTTTATCTAGTTTTGGTATTAGGATAATGCTGGCCTCATAGAATTAACATGGAAGTTTTCCTTTTCTATTTTTTGGAATAGTTTAAGACAAATAGGTATTAATTCTTCTTTAAATGTTTGGTAGAATTCACCTGTAAAGCCATCTGGTCCTGGACTTTTGTTTGTTGGAAGTTTTTTGATTACTGACTCTATTTCTTTGCTGGTTATCAATCTGTTCAAATTTTCTATTTCTTTCTGTTTGAGTTTTGGTAGTTTATATGTTTCTAGGACTTTATCCATCTCTTCTCATTTGTACAGTTTGTTGGCATGTGGTTTTTCATAATATTCTTTTATGATTGTTTGTTTTGCTGTGGGGTTGGTTGTTATTTTTCTTCTCTCATTTGTGATTTTATTTATTTAAGTCCTTCCTCTTTTTTTTTCTTGCTGTCTGGCTACAGGTTTATCAATTTTACTGATCCCCCCCCCCCCCCCCCCCCGCCAAAAACCAGCTCCTGGTTCATTGATCTGTTCTACTGGTTTTGGGTTTTTTTGTTTGTTTGTTTTAGTTTCGTTTCCATATTTTTTATTTCTGCTCTAATCTTTATTGTTTCCTTCTGGTTTTAGGTTTTGTTGTTCTTTTTCTAGCTCCTTTAGGTGCAAGGTTAGGTTATTTGAGATTTTTCTTGCTTTTAGAGTAGGCCTGTATGCCTGTATTGCTATAAACTTCCCTCTTAGAATCACTTTTGCTGCATCCCAGAAGTTTTGGACCATTGTGTTTTCATTTTCATTTGTTTCCATGTACTTTTTAATTTCCTTTTAATTTCCTGGTTGACCCATTCATTGTTTAATAGCATATTATTTAATCTTCATGTATATGTGGTCTTTCCAGATTTTTTCTTGCGGCTGACTTCTAGTTTCATAGTGTTGTGGTTAGAAAATATGCATGGAATGATTTCAATCTTCTTGAATTTGTTAAGGCTTGTTTTGTGGGCTAATATGTGATCCATTCTAGAGAATGTTCCATGTGCACTTGAAAATAATGTGTATTCTGTTTTGGAATGGAATGTTCTGAATATATCCATTAAATCCTTTTGGTTCAGGGAGCCATTCAAAGCCATTGTTTTCTTGTTGATTTTCTGTTTAGTTGACTTGTGTATTGATGTAAGTGAGATGTTAAAGTCCCTACTATTATTGTATTATACAATTATCTGATTATTGATTAGATCCTGTATGTTTGTTTTTAACTTTGAGGTATTTGGGTGCCTCTATATTGGGTGCATAAATATTTACAATTGTTACACCTTGTTGGATTATTCTCATTATTATATAGTGTCCTTCTTTGTCTGTTGTTGTAGTCTTTGTTTTAAGTCTATTTGGTCTGATATAAGTATTGCCACTCCAGCTTTCTTTGACCTCCATTTGCATGATAGATGTTTGTCCACCCCTTTCCTTTCTAATTGCAGGTGACTTTAGATCTAAAAAGTCTTTTGTAGGCAGCGTATGGATGAGTCTTTTTTTTTAATTTTAATTTTAATTTTTTAAATTTACGTCCAAATTAGTTAGCATATAGTGCAACAATGATTTCAGGAGTAGATTCCTTACTGCCCATTTAGCCCATCCCCCCCCACCACCCCTCCAGTAACCCTTAGTTTGTTCTCCATATTTATGAGTCTCTTCTGTTTTGTCCCCCTCCCTGTTTTTGTATTATTTTTGTTTCCCTTCCTTTATGTTCATCTGTTTTGTCTCTTAAAGTCCTTATATGAGTGAAGTCATATGATTTTTGTCTTTCTCTGACTAATTTCACTTAGCATAATACCCTCCAGTTCCATCCACATAGTTGCAAATGGCAAGATTTCATTCTTTTTGATTGCCGAGTAATACTCCATTGTGTGTATATGTGTGTGTGTGTGTGTGTGTATACACACACACACACACACACACACACACCACATCTTCTTATTCCATTCATCTGTCGATGGACATTTGGGCTCTTTCCATACTTGGGCTGTTGTTGATAGTGCTGCTATAAACATGGGGGTGCATGTGTCCCTTAGAAACAGCATGCCTGTATCCCTTGGATAAGTGCCTAGTAGTGCAATTGCTGGGTTGTAGGATAGTTCTATTTTTAATTTTTTGAGGAACCTCCATACTGTTTTTCAGAGTGGCTGCACCAGCTTGCATTCCCAGCGGCAATGCAAAAGAGATCCTCTTTTTCCGCATCCTTGCCAACATCTGTTGTTGCCTGAGTTGTTAATGTTAGCCATTCTGACAGGTGCAAGATGGTATCTCATTGTGGTTTTGATTTGTATTTCCCTGATGATGAGTGATGTGGAGCATTTTTCATGTATCGGTTGGCCATCTGGATGTCTTCTTTGGAGAAGTGTCTATTCATGTCTTTTTCCCATTTCTTCACTGGATTATTTGTTTTTTGGGTGTTGAGTTTGATAAGTTCTTTATAGATTTTGGGTATTAACCCTTTATCTGATATGTCGTTTGCAAATATCTTCTCCCATTCTGTCATTGCCTTTTAGTTTTGCTGATTGTTTCCTTCACTGTGCAGAAGCTTTTTATTTTGATGGGGTCCCAGGAGTTCATTTTTGCTTTTGTTTCCCTTGGCTCCAGAGACATGTTAAGAAGTTGCTGCAGCTAAGGTTAGAGAGGTTTTTGCCTGCCTTCTCCTCTAGTATTTTGATGGCTTCCTGTCTTACATTTAGGTCTTTCATCCATTTTGACTTTATTTTTGTGTATGGTGTAAGAAAGTGGTCCAGGTTCATTTTTCTGCATGTCACTGTCCAATTTTCTGAACACCATTTGCTGAAGAGACTGTCTTTATTCCATTGGATATTCTTTCCTGCATTGTCAAAGATTAGTTGGACATACGTTTGTGGGTCCATTTCTGGGTTCTCTGTTCTGTTCCATTGATCTGAATGTCTGTTCTTGTACCAGTACCATATTCTCTTGATGATTACAGCTTTGTAGTATAGCTTGAAGTCTGGGATTGTGATGCCTCCTGCTTTGGTTTTCTTTTTCAAGATCACTTTGGCTATCCAGGGTTTTTCTGGTTCCGTACCAATTTTAGGATTATTTGTCCTAGCTCTGTGAAGAATGCTGGTGTTATTTTGATAGGGAAGTCTTGTGTTTTTTTTTTTAATCCATTCTGTTACCTTATGTCTTTAAAAACTTTTTTTTTTGACATTTGTTCAATTTTGAGAGACAGAGACAGAGCATGAGTTGGGGAGGGGCACAGAGAGAAAGGGAGACACAGGATTGCAAGAAGGCTCCAGGCTCTAAGCTGTTGGCACAGAGCTCACAAACTGCAAGTTCATGACCTGGGCTGAAGTCGACTGCCCAACTGACTGAGTCACCCAAGCGCCCCTCACCTTATGTTTTTTGATTGGAGCATTTGGTCCATTTATGTTCAAAGTAATTATTGGTATGTATTTATTGTCATATTATTTGTTTTGTGGTTATTTCTGAAGATTTTTTCTGATCCTTTCTTGTTTTTCTCTCATGGTTTACTGATTTTCTTTAGTGATATATGTATTTGGAGACACATACATATATATTGATTTATTTTCCTTTATTCTTTACGTATTAGTGGTTTTTGATATATGGTTACCATCAGGTCTGTGTATAACATCTTCACATATAGCAGTCTACATTAAGTTGATGGTTGTTTAAGTTTAAACCCGTTCTTTACTCTTCTTCTCTCCATGTTTTAGGTAATATGCTGTTTATATCCTTTTATTTTGTTTATATCCTTTTAGTTGTTTATATCATTTTTTTGACTCATTTTTTTTTTTTTATGGAAGCATACATTTTTACAGCTTTTGAGTTTCCTACCTTATACTGTCACTTTTGGTCTTTCCTTTCCACTCAAGGATTCTCCTTAATATTTGTTACAGGATTTGTTTAGTGGTCACGAACTCCTTAAATATTTTTTTTGTCTGGGAAACTCTTTATCTCTCCTTCTATTCTGAATGATAGCTTTGCTACATAGAATATTCTTGGCTGCAGATTTTTCCCATTCAGGATGTTGAATATATCATGCTGCTCCCTTCAGCTTGCCAAGTTTCTGTTGAAAAACCACCTGTAAGCCTTAGTGGTTTTCTTTTGTAAGTTACTGTCTTCTTTTGTCTTGCTGCTTTAAAAATTTTTTCTTTATCATATGTTGTCGATTTAATTACGATATGTCTTGGTGTGTGTCTGCTTTTGTTGATTTTGATGAGAGTTCTCTGTGCCTCCTGGATCTAGTCACCTGTTTTCTTTTCCAGATTAGGGAATTTTTCAGCTATTATTTCTTCAGATAAATTATCTCTCCCCTTTTCCTCTCTCTTCTTCTTCTGGGACTCCTATAATGTGAATGTTACTACATTTGATGGAGTCACTGAGTTCTCTAGGTCTATTCTCATTTTGCATAATTGTCTTTTCTCTCTTGTTCAGCTTGATTACGTTCCATTAGTCTGTCATGTAGATTATTAATTTGTTTCTCAGCTTCTTACAGCCTGCTGTTCATTCCATCAGGTATATGTCTCATTTCATTTCTGTGCCCTTTATCTGTGCTGTGTTATTCCTTATCTCTGTGTTAAAGGTCTCACTCTTCCACTATTTTGTTAAGTCCAGTGAGTGTCCTTATGATGATTAATTTAAACTCTATCAGGTATGTGACTTATATCTGTTTCACTTAGATCTCCAGCTGTGGCCTTGTCTTGATCTTTCATTTGGGATAAATTTCTCTGTCTTCTCATTTTGTCTAAGTCTTTTGGCATGTTTCTTTGTGTTGGGAAAGTCCGCTGCGTCTCCTATTCTTGAGGGTAATGAACTTCATGATAAAAGGTCCTGTAGTGCCCTTCTGTGTAGTGTCCCTTGCTCCCCAGGGACTGGTTTTTCTGGGAGTGTCACCAGTAGGTGCTGTATGTGCTCTGCTGTTTTGTCCTAGCTGCTTCATCCTCAGGCCAGTTGTTTGCAGAGGCTCTCTTTGCCTGTTGTGGGCAGTGTTGGCCCCTGGCCTGAAGGTGGTGCATTTTAACTAGGTGTGCCTGGTCCGTTTGTGAAATGAGACCTGTCGCCACTGCTGCTGGAACCGAGGCCCTGCAAAACTCCCCCATCAGGTGATAGGGTGTGGCAGGGGTTTGGACCTTCTTCTAGGGGAAGGGTCTGCTATGCTGGGAGTGAGGCAAGTGTGACTGGAAGGGGGGATTCCACTGGGGTGAGTGGGCGGGGCTTGGTGTAAACAAGTTAGGTAGTGAGCATCCCAGACTTCCTGCAGGTGGCCCTGTGCTTATGCTGAGGGGCCTGGAAGGGAAATGGTGCCTGCCAGTTCCTTTGTTCCCAGAGGGGTGTTTCCGTGAATACTGCTTCTCTGGGACATGCTTTGAGATGAGCAACTAACCTCCTCATGTGTGCCCCGGGTGCTCTTCAGATCGCTCTTTTAATACTATATTTCCATAGGCTATTTGCTCTGCCTTTTCTCCAAGAGCAGCACAATGCCCTCTGTCCTCTCTCAGAGCCAGGCACACTGACCTTTAAAACTGCAGGCTTTAAGCCCCACTAGTTGCAAGAACTCAGGAAATTTGCTTTCCAAGCCAGTTGCTATGGTGATTTGTTTTTCCCATGGGTTCCTCTGTGTGTTAGTCTCTTACCCTTCTTCTCAGGGACTGTGACTCCCTCCCCACCCCTTTGGCCACTCCCAAACCATGTCTCTGCACTTCCTACCTTCTTTGATGTGGCCTTTTCTCTACCTTTAGTTGTGAAGTTTGTTCTGCCAGGCTTCAGGCCAATATCTGGGGTATTTAGGATGATTTAATAATCTAGTTGTATTCATGGAATGAGGGGAGCCTAGGGTCCTCCTCCACTGCCAGTTTTCATACCAACATTTCACAAAAGAAGTTGTGTGTGTGTGTGTGTGTGTGTGTGTGTGTGTGTGTGTGACAAAGTCTAGAGTTTTTAATGTTTGGGCTTAGGCCAGGGCCCATAGACTCCATCCCTTTTAATGAACAGGAAAGTAAAAAATTAAAGATAAAGAAAATTAGTGATATGGATTTATTCTCATAATTTAAAAGTATTCTTAATAGTTGACCTTGTTAATTACCACCAAAGTGATGCTTTCGATTCTTACCCTAAATCAAAGTTATAATTTTGATGAGATCTCCACCCACCTTGTAACAGCAGTGTGGCTAATCTCCCCACACAACAGGAGAATTCATTTAGTTGTTTACATATTCGTTTTACAAGTAATTTTTCTTGGAAGTCACTTCAGGAAGTTACATTACTCAAGAGTCAGATATTGTTTATTTTAATGAGATTAGAAGAAAAAAAAATCATTGAGATATCTGTTTGGTTATACCTACATTGCATATTTTACAGACTTAAATTTATTTTCGTCCTTGTTTAATGATATAGAACTGTAGAGCCGTTGTGTTGTAGAGTTCTGGAGAATCTTGGCCTTACCCAGGGTATCAACTCCAGAAGTGGGTGAATGTTTGTTAAGCACCTCTATTTTTCTAGAAGGAACCTAATACCCACCATGGCTGACAGTTAAAGCACCTGGTTCTGCTCTCTAGGTAGGCCAGAGAGCTGAACCTTTTAAAAGTTCTGCTGTGGGGAATAATGTTTATGGAAGCCTGACTCAGGATATATAGTATATGTTTACTCCAGGTTGGAGAGTTTAACCTGAGGGTTCGTTCCATGGACAAGGTCTAGGTTTCCATGATCCTTTAAAAGTAAATGCAAAATATCATGCCAGGGTATTTTTCTGAGGGTATACATAGCATTTTATCAGATTCTCATATCATTTTATCAGTTGTCCATGGCCCAAAATATATTAAGGACAGTATCACTAGATGCACTAAAGAATATCTTCTAATTAGCCTGACTGACAGTGAGAGAACCAATTTGAATGTGTTGGTGTAAGCCTATAGCTTATTGTGAGTGATTTTTGAGCATAATCTCTGTATGAAACTTGTCTCAGTTAATTCTAAGAAATGTTTAAGCCTGCTGTTTATCTCATTTCATAGTGTCCACTCTGAGGTCCCTTGGGAAAAACTTATCTTTGGTAACTCTGTCAGTACTTATGCTTCTCCTTAGTATCCAGTTTGTTTTAACCTTACTATCTCTGAGGGACTTGTTACTGCTATTGGCTTCTAGAAAGCCAAATATGTCATCTGCTTCTTATGTATAATGATCTGAATCCTGGCCTCGCCAGTTTTCAGCACTTGAATTTACGTTTGCCTCATTTAAAAGCCATTTTTAACATTTTTTGTTTGTTTGTTTTGGTATATTGCCAATATCTTTGTAATTCATCTTAAATATTATTTGGACCTGACAAGTTTTACCTCAGTAAAAATAATGTACTTATTGACTTGTTATTTTAACCATTAGGTGTCTACTATATTGTTGTATATAGTATATAGCATTAGGTACTGGGGATTACAAAGTCAAATAAGTTAGGCCCATACCCCATAAAACATGTATTGTCTGGCAGGACAAGTAGAGATGTACAGAGTTATGCCTGCTTTGCTTGTGTTGTGTGCTTGTGTTGTGATAGAGTGAGGTCATACCAAGGAGGATAGGCGATTCTAACAAAGTCAGAAAAGGCTTCTTTGAGCAGGAGTTCAGGACTGCTGAACTGGATCCTTGGAGGAAAGTAGGTGTTACCACCAAAAAGTGGTGCTTTAGCTTTTTATTCTAAATCAGAGTTAGAGCTTTTTGGTGGACCTTCCAACCAGCTTTTAACAGCAATGTGGCTATTGTGCCCATTCAGCAGAAGAAGTCATTTAGTTATTTACATACAGGTTCTGCAACTCAACTGAGTTTTCTTGGAAGGCAAATAAAGCCATGAAGGCCAAGGAAGTACTGCCAGGTTTGGTATGTTTTGGAAACTGCAAATAGTTTGGCATGGCTGGAATGTAGGGTTATGGTAAGTAGCAAGGCCAGCCACACAGGAAGGGCCTGGATTCCGACGGGCCTTATAAACCATGCTGAACAATTTGATCTTTATCCTCAAGGCAGTGGGGAGTCAATGAAATATTTTAATCAGGAGAGTAAGAATATCAGATTTGGGCTTTTATAAAATCACTCAGGTGTGTGCGATGGATGGGAGGGTGTAAGCCTGGGAGTAGGGAGGAGTTAAGAAATTATTACAGTAGTCCAAATTGAGAAACGTAATCTCACACACATTGCCTGGCATGTTGTAAATGATGGATGTGCACTAGAGTGGAAGGGTCTCCATTTTGTCAGGAGATAAAAGGAAATTATTGGAGTAATACTGAAAATGTCCCATTTATGAAAATGCATACACTCAAAAGGATTAGATACTTTTGGACTAAATATGTAGACTAATGTCTGAAAAGGATACACACCAAACTGCTCACAAGTGCTTGTAACTCTGGAGATGGGAATGGAATTGGGAGAGAAGAGATGAAGGAGAATCTTTATTTCTTTACCTATTTATTGAGAAAAATTTAAAACTAATATACCCATATGTTATTATATAAACATCTCTTGAGAAGAATGAAAGAGGAGTGAGGGAGTGGAGGCTGATGTTGGATACTGCTCTCTAGGGGGTATGAATGTGAAGGGATGGAGACAGGTGAGATAGTGCCTATAGGCTCCTGACTTGGAAGGGCAGAGCTGTGGCTGGGTGTTTGGCCATTGGTCACACAGGTGGGTGGACACAGCGCACCAGTTGACTTGGAGCACTAGCTGCTTGCGAGCAGTGCTCAGGCCTATGCCTTCCTATTAGAAGGAGCTCACTTCTCATTCATCTACCTCTTGGTTTCTCACCTCTTCACTCCCACTCAAGGGATGTGTGGCCTGGGTTATTATCAGTGGAGCTGCTTTACTTTGCTAAGGGAAATGATGTTTAGTTAGCACTTGGGGGCAGAGCATTATTTCTAATTCACTCTAGAGTCTAAGTCAAAGCACACCAAAAATCTAAATCTGAACACATTCTGTGTAATGTAGCTTACTTTTCTAAAGTGTGAAAATCATAACTGTGTTTTTTTGGGAAACTCTCATACTAATAGCAATGATTTGGGAAGGATGTGAAGGGACTAGATCAGAACCCAAAGAGGGAGGAGTGTCCCTGCGCACTGGGCTTGGTATACCAGCAGCAGTGCTCAGTGAAAGCCAGCCTGGCTTTGGAGTCCCATCAGAGGCTAGCCCTGCTGTGTGGAGATGCTGCTGCCTAGGCTACAATTGAACAGATGCTCATCACCTGATGACCTCGCAGTTTGATTTTTAGGAGGCCTGTATTAGTGATGGTTTTCAAGACAAACAGAAGCAATAGAAGCAGAGAGGGGAGGAAAGGAGGGAGAGATTTATTTTAAGGAATTGTTCACATGAGTATGGAAGCTGGCAGCCTGTGAGGCTGGACACCTGGAGAAGACCCTAATTCTTTTCTAGCAGAATTTCTTACTCAGGGGAGGGTCAGTCTTTTGTTTTCAGGCCCTCAACTGATTGGATGAGGACCATCTACATTATGGAGGGTTATCTGCTTTACTCAAAGTCTAGTAATTAAAATGTAAGTCTCATCCAAAAACACCTTCACAGAAACATCCAGAGTAATGTTTGACCAAATATCTGGGTACCATGGCCCAGCTAAGTCGACACATAAAAATAACAATCACAGGACCCTTAATGGCATAAATTCTAGATTGGCGTGTGTTTGGTTAAGACCTGGTTTGGTTAAGACCAACTTATTCACTGTGATGCCCCAAGGACGTGGGTTGCAGAATTCCTGATAGAGGGACTAGACTGGCTGTGTCTTGAATTAAGAGGTTTAGTTTTGCTTTGGTCCCCAGCTCACCACTGAGGCCCTAAGAAGGCTCCCCCTTACATGACTGGCACTTGCCATGGAACATGGAGTCTAGCTTGTTTCTTCATTCCCTCCTCCCCCCTTCCCTCCTTTTTCCTCCTTCTCCCTTCTCTTTTCCTCCTTTCTCCCTTCCTCCTTCCCCTCCCCGCTTCTTCAATACAATTGACATATAGTATTATATTAGTTTTAGGTATACAACATAATGATTTGATATACGTTCACATTGCAAAATGATTACCACAGTAAGTTTAGTTAACATCCATAACCTCATATAGTCACATACTTTTTCTCGTGGTGAGAACTTTAAGGATCTACTCTTATGGCCACTTTCAAAGATAAAACACAGTATCATTAATTATAGTTACCATGCTGTACATTATAACCCCAGGACTTATTTATCTTATAATTGGAAGTTTTACCCTTTTTGCACCTTTACCCATTTTGCTCACCTTCCCACTCCCTGTCTCTGGCAATCACTAATCTGTTTTCTGTATCTGTGAGCCCATTTTTTTTTAATACCACATATAAGTGATATCCTACAGTATATGTCTTTGACTTTTTTCACGTAGTATAATGTGCTCAAGTTTCATTCATATTGTCACAAATGGTAGGATTTTCTTTCTTTTTTTATGGCTGAATAATAATTCAGTGTGTGTGTGTGTGTGTGTGTGTGTGTGTGTGTGTGTGTGTGTGTATCACATTTTCTTAATCCATTTATTCCATCAATAGGTACTTAGGTTGTTACCATGTCTTGGCTATTGTAAATAATGCTGCAATGAACATGGGGATGTGGATACCTTTTATAGGTAGTGGTTATGTTTTCTTTGGATAGATACCCAGAAGTGGAATTGCTGGATCATATGGTAGGTTTTAATTTTAATTTTTTGAGCAACCTCCATAGTGTTTTTCATTAGTTTTTTTCTGGTTCTCTTTTCCTCTCCCTGACATGTGTGGGTTAATTTTACTTCTTTAGGATTTCTGAAAACCAGAATAATGATCCTATTCTAGAAGAAAGAATTATTAGAGCAAACAAACAGAGGATTCCCAACAAGATCACAGTACTACTTCCGTGTGGAGATGTTTCAGGCTGCTCTTGCCTGTGATTGTGGAAGGACTACGCTATCCCTGGCCTCTGTCTACTGCCATCTGCTCCAGAGGCTCCCTTGCTCTTCTCTTTTCACAGAACTGAACTGGCCCTCAGATGTCTGTTCCTGAGGACTGGTCAGCAGAGGGGAGTGGAGGCTGTAGTCTGATAGGTACAGGTGCTAGTTTTTTTTTGTTTTTTTTTTTAATTCCTATTCTGGACTGTTATTGGGAATGTCTGTTGCCTCTGTCATAGCATCAACCTCTTTCTTACAGAGGAAAATCACCACTGATTAGAAGCAGGGGTATCAGCATAACTAGAGGCATTTCTGCTATAGGTTTTTAAGCCTCATGGGAAGTCCAAAATGACATCCATCTATCTACCTATTTATCTATCTATCTATCCATCCATCCATCCATATCACTGGCACTGCTGGGACAGGGCTGGGGATTGAAGGAGTGGGAGTCGGTGCTGGGCCAGCAGTAGGGGAGTTCTGCCATGGTCTTCACATCTTCCTTATCTGCACTCTGCACATTTGGGTCTCCTTGACTGGCTCTCTTTGTTTATCTTATGACCTCAGGGACAAGGTGACTCTCCACAGGAAGCTCAAAAACCATACCAGAATACCACCAAATACACAGAATTTAGAGTGCTGATTTTGAAGCAAAATGGCACAAAATGACAAACTCTCTTTGGTGGCTTAGTTGCTGTAAAAACAAAATAGGCAAATGTGATTCACTAAGTGATGAGCTTAGCTTGACTAGCACAATGTGGGCAAGTGAGCTTTTAGGTGTGGGTACATTTTGGGATGTTATGTCTGTGATAAATCATGTTTTTCTTTGCAGTAGGGGGCAACATTATGTCCAAGAGAGAGGTGTGGCTGTGGGTGGGTAGGCTTAGAGCATGATGTAAGCTTATATGGCTGCTGCAGAGAATGGGAGAGGAAAGAGACCTGGGTTATGCCCATGGCTGCTGAACAGTTGCTGAGGGCCCACCTGAGGCTGAAGACCCCTCATTCCTAATAACACCCAATGGCACTAATGCTTGTGTCATTTCTAGATAATTTTTGTTGCATATGTTCAGTGGTTTTGAGTGCAGGATTGGAGAAGCTAGATGGCTATATTGATCCACAATTGGGGCTTGGCTTGAGAAGTGCTAGCAAGAAAAAGCAGGAGAATTGAATGATACCCCACAGAGTTTAGACTGATAAGGAAGTGAAACCCAAGAGGCTAAGGACTGGTGGGTAAATGGCAGAGTCCGGGTCAGTAAAGTCCTAAGAGTCAGAAAACCAGCAGAGGGAAATGAGGTGATACTATATTGGAGATTAAGATGAAGCAATAGCCCACGAATGATGGCTTGGCCATGAGAGCGGGAAGTATAGGTTGCTGGATTTCATAAGCTGAGAATCTTTGACGCTAGGTTGTTGTTAGGACTTCTATATGAACCGTGAAGTTTTTCAAAATGATGCGAAAAGATGTGGGGTGCCAAATCCCAAAGTTTTCAGTGAGTGGCAGTGACCACTCAATGGACCAACAAGAGGAAGTGAGAGTATGAACCTTGAAGGAGGAAAGAGTTCAGTATGGTGGCAGGAAAGTAATAGTTGTAGATGCTGGTACAGGAAGTCAGAAGAAGGCTTCATACACTAGGAGGGGAGAGGCCTGATCCCAGGTGAAAATGGCTGTTCAGAAGAATTGGCTGTACCCCAGGATGCTTAGCTCCCAGTGCTGTTGCAATGGGTGACCCATTGTTGCAAGTGGTGTTGTAGTGACCAGCACTTAGGATTTAAGTGTTGCAAGGGAAAGAGGTCTGGTTGGGGTAAAGAAACATCTTTGGGTAAGGAGCCTGTTTTCTGTTTTTAAAAACATCAGCATTGGAATAGGTGATCTCCAAGGCATCTTCTGGTTTAAAAGTTCTTTCCATGAATCTGAAAAAATGCAAATCAGGAGTTTGATCCCTTGTATTGCCCAGCTGAAAGAATATGCCTAGATTCTGAATAATACTTTCTTCGTGTGAAAATCACTATTCCCTTAGAGATAGAAAGTAGTATACTTTAGAAATTCTTGGGAAATGGGGATATCAGAGGATATCAGTGGCTCAGTTGGTTAAGTTTCTGGCTTTGGCTCAGGTCACGGTCTCATCATTCATGGGTTTGAGCCTCACATCGGGCTCTCTGCTGTCAGCGCAGAGCCCGCTTTGGATCCTCTGTCTCCCTCTCTCTCTGTCCCTCCTCCCCCTCAAAAATAAGTAAACATTTGGAAAAAAAAAAAAAGAAATTGTTGGGAAAAATGGGTAGTTATAGTAAAAGGTCTAAGTTGCACAAAATGAGATATATATGTTTCTGGTCTTGGAACAGTTAGTTGGCAGGGCTAGACTCCCATGCCTGAGATAAGAGATTTCAATTCAGAGCATCTCAAACAGAATCACTTGCTGTGCCTAAAACCTGTCTTTATTCCTCCAAAAATAATGCTGAGATAAATAATAGTGAATGCCTTTAGAGATGATGTCTGTTTTTTTTTGTTTTTTGTTTTTCCTCTTTTACACAGCCTCATATATCTTTTGGAAGAAGCATAAAGAGTAAGGGGAGCAGACGGAGTAAGGGAGGTAGAAAGTGGGAGAGGGAAAAAAGAAAGAAAAAACAAATATGCATCCAAGATGTGCAAGAGAAGATTTAGGCTGAAAGATTTCATATTCAAAACTCCTGAGTAATTAGTTGTATGGCGGGGGTGGGGGTGGGGCGCTCCTGGCGCTCTCTTTAGTAAGGAGTGGTTCTAAGTCTGACAAGGAGAAAGGAATAGAAGAAAACAAAGTGAGAGTTTTTGTGACACAGGGGAAGGAAGTACATTCAATAATTGTGATTTTAGGCTCCTTTTGGGGGATGGAAGTATGAAATAGAGACTGAACTCTATTTGCTTTACTACTTGTGTACTTTCCTGACTTTTTTTTTTTTTTAACTCCAGAAAGTATAGTAATTAACTCTTAGTCTTTTTATTATAAAGAATAAGAGATTGTAGAAGATTTTCTTTGGGAAGATAAGACCTCTTATTTCTTGGTACTTCATCCATTCCCCTGCTTTCCTACCGCTCCCTCTACCCCCACAACTAATTACTAGGAACAAGGCACAATTTTAGCATTATTTCAACCAGCTATTCCTTGAAGAATGGTATACGAGGAAATGCTAGTGACACTTCACAGAAACAGTGTGGTTCAGCGTCCAGTATTAGACGAGGATTGGGTCTGCTGATCTTTGGCCCCAGGTCACTATCAAACTGGGACTCTGCTTCCTTATCTTTAACTGAAAATTTTTGACTAGATGATTTCTATGTGTCGAGCTCTGAGGATTTTTGGCTCAAATTCTGCTGGAGACTCAAAGAATCCATTTCTGGGAAGGATTTAAATGTCACAAGAAATAGGCATGGCCAAAGGACAAGCGTAGGATCCCAGGAGAGAGGGTGCTTCATGTCGGGCCTGTCCCTGGAGATGGCCAGAGTGATCCTAAAGTGATAGACATGTGAGGCCAGACTCCCTTAGCCAATAGATGGTTGTAAATGTGTTGTTATCAGAATGGAAGTACAGAGGTAGAACAAGAAACAGGAACTGCCTTCTAAATAGGGACTTAGACGTGATTCATTAGCAAGAACGTGTTGAATAGCTATTCTTGAAATTAGAGAAAAATCTAAAACTGTGATTAAATGATTATTTTCTCTAGCCTGACCCTTACCTTCATCCCCTTTCTTTATCCTTACTTTGTTAAGGTCATTCTCATGGCTTCATCTTTCATGTTTGTGTAGGTAACTGGTAGATCTGGGTCTGTGTCTCAGCTGGGCCTTTCTAGTTGTATGGTCTTGAGTATGTTGCTCAATTTCTTTAAATACCATTTTCCCCATATACCAAGTGGTGATACTAGCAACTAATAGCTACTGTGTTAATACTATTGTGAGTATTAACACAGAATGATGGAACATTTAGTATAGTGCTGTCAGATAGGAAGGCCTAATGGCTGTTAGCTGTGACTGTTTATTATTCCTGAATCTCCCTTTTGTACCCTTGTATCTCATCTGCTCTCCAGTGCTTCAGTTATTTACTGCTGTCTAACGAACATCTCGAAATCTAATGGCCTAAAATAACCATCTTAGTGTTTCTCATGATTATATGGATTGACTGTGGTTCACATGGATGGTTTTTCTGTTATTATAGTTTGGGATTTCTCATGCATCTGCAGTCAAATGGTGGCTGGGTAAGGAATATCTAAAATGGCTTTACTTACATGTCTGTCACCTTGGCAGGGGTAATTGGAAGCCTATAGACCTCTTTATTTCTTCATGTGGTCTTTCTATGAGACAAGTTTGGGCTTCTTTACAGAGTGGCTGGATCTCCTGAGCAAAGTTTCCAAGAGAGCAAGCTCCAATATGTAAGCACTGTTTACATCATGTTTGCTAATGTCCCATTGACCAACTTCAGTCAATGTGACCCAAGAGTAGAGTCAGTATGGGAGAGGCTACACAAGGTATGACTATCAAAAGGTGTGGTTCATTTGAGCCACCAAAATAAGTCTACCACATCCAGTTTCAAAATTTCTGCTGTCTGGAAAACATCTTCATTTGGACGTCACTCTGTTAGCTTGAACCTAAATAACTTCACTTCCAATCAAATGAGCAATTCATCGTTTTTTTTCTTTTGTTGTTGTTTTTATTTTGTTTTGCTGCGCATGGAATTGGTGCTGGATCATAAACTGGATATCCTTATTTTATTAACTTTCTCCCCAAATTATTCCATTTCAGTTTTCATATTTCTAAGCTGAAACATAAATACAAATTTTCCCCCTTCTTGTTTTTTTTTTTTTAACCAAAATTTAGACTTCATGAAACCCTCGCATTTATTCCTTTGTTCTCCACCCTCATTGCCACCATCAAAGTCCACATGCTTATTATCTCACACAAGAACAGCCACAATAGACTTCCCGTTAGGTTTTTTTTTTTTTTAAATACCACTTTTAATCTGATGCATTTTTTGAAGAACCTGCAGTATATTTACAGTTCTTGTACTAACCTAACCTTCCTGCTTGTGTTTCTGAGGCCCTTATTTATCAGACCCTACTCCATTTATACAACTCATTTTTTTTTAACTATTGTATGTCATTTGCCTTTCAGAATCAGAGTGAGGAGAGAAGATACTTAATAAAAAAAGTTTTGTTTGCATTATAAATATCTTAGAACACAGAGAGGAGTGGAGGCAGCCAATGTGGAGGCAGAGCAAAAATCCTGAAAACCAGATGAAGTGGAAGAGATTTTATTATTGCTATTTGTATTTTTGAAAATCAGGAGGAAAAGGGGGATCAGATATTTCAGGGGATTAGAAATTAAGTCCCCTTTGGTGGAATTCCTTAATTAAAAAAAATCTTCGGGGCACCTAGGTGGCTCTGTCGGTTGAGCATGTGACTTTGGCTCAGGTCATGATCTCTCAGTTCATGGGTTCAAGCCCTGCGTTGGGCTCTGGAGCCTGCTCCTGATTCTGTTTCTCCCCCTGTCCCTCCCCTGCTCTTGCTTTGTCTCTCTCTCTCTCTCAGAAATAAACATTAAAAAAATTTTAAAACCTTGAACTGTCTTTTGATAATTGCACTACTCCTGACTCAGTTGGGTCATACGTCCATATATTTTCCTCCCACAGTCTTTTTTATTGTTGCCAAGGTGTATGTTCTAGTGTATGTTCTAGTTGCTGTGCTTTGTACACAATGAGTGCTTCATAAATGTGTGTTGGATGAAGAGTGTAAATAAAAATTTAGTTAAATCCATGCATGTATGAACTTAAATAGACAACTTCAGCAAAGTCAAATAAAAGGATGTATTTTTACATATTAAATGAAGAGAGATACAGTTTTTTGAAATCACCATTAAAAATAGACATTTGTTAAGCACTCAATACATGCACTCTAAACATTGAGACTCTGGCTGGGATGAATGAAGGCTTAGCTAGTTACACTGCACAGTAAAAGTACCTGTTTCTTCTATGGGTAGAGCATATAAATCATGCAAGGAATGTGTGAAGAGAAAGCCATTTTATTTTTTCTTTTTTAGATCGATGAGCCTTTGGATCTGATAAAATTTTTAAAATAGGGCATTGATAGACTAGCTTCCTGTTCTTTTGAAGAAACAACATTTTAAAGTGATAAATGTAGGGGGAGCCTAGGTGGCTCAGTCAGTTAAGCACTGGGCTCTTGATTTCAGTTTCGGTTGTGAGTTTGAGGCCTGCATTGGGCTCTGCACTGACAGTGTGGAGCCTGCTTGGGATTCTCTCTTCCCCTCTCTGCCCCTCCCCCACTCATGCTGTCTGTCTGTCTGTCTGTCTCTTTCAAAATAAATAAAATAGACTTAAAAAAAAAAGAATAAGAAGGAAAATAAAGTAATAAACATAGAAAGGCAGTAACCTAAAAAGGTTTAACAAGCATAATCAGTTATTTGCTGAATTATTTTGATACTATTCATTTCCATTCCAGTGCGTAGTATTTTTTTTTAATGTTTATTTTAAAAGAAAGAAAGAGATAGAACATGAGCAAGGGAGGGAGACCAAGAACAAGAGAGATTGAGAGACCAGAGGATCCGAAGCAGGTTCTGTGCTGACAGCAGAGAGCCCGATGTGGGATTCGAACTTATGAACCATGAGATCATGACCTGAGTCAAAGTCGGACACTTAACCAAGTGAGCCACCCAAGCACTCCCCCAGGGCATAGTATTTTTGTGAAACCAATGATCATGTTTAACCTCAGTAATCAAGATACTGTATAAGGATATGGCAAACATTTTTGAAAATCTTTTCTACTTCTCCAGTTTTTAGCTATAATTTCAAATATCCTGTCTTAGAGAACTCAACTTCAGAGCAGTCCACTTAACTTTTCTAACTTGGACCTCAAAGCAGCAGCGTTCTTGCAGGGTGGAACCATGATCTTCTTTAACCGTGATCCTGTTTCCTTTAAAATTCTCAGCACAGCTGAAGAAGGGGCCCTGTTTCTTACTACAGACTTTCAGGCAAAGGAGCTGTTTCCAACTTCCTACTAAATCCACCCAGCTATGTCATGCAGGGGATGCAGGGAAGAATTTTCCTTGGGAGGGCCTCCTCAGAAGTTTTGGAGATGGGCCTTGAGCTCTTGGCTGGAATCAGGGTTTTCCAAAGTGGAGGCTGTAGCAATGCTCGTCACTGATTGGGAGACGTGCTGCCTGGGCTATTTTCATGAGAGTCAAATAAAACTCTCTTGTCTTAAGCCTGCTTTGAAAGGTGTTTTCCTAATGATTTTACCAGTCAAATAGAATGACTGTGTGGGAGAGTGTAGTTAAATAACTGGAACACTCTGGGCAGCCTCCCTTCCCCACCCTGTGCCCCTACTTGCCTTTCCCCGCCGAAGCTCCTCCTCTCCCAGGCACACACTTGCTGCTCTGTTTTCTGTTCTGGAGCTGCCTGAATTGTGTGATTTTTGTAGATGAATGCAAACTCTTCAATCCAGAAAGAAGTGCCAGGAACACAAACAGTCCAGCTAATTGGCGTTCACCCCTAGGGGAGGAGCATGACCAAACAAGCTCATTGCATTATCTCTATGGGGCACTTAACTCAGAGAAACCTCAGGCTCTCTCAAATCATCCACGAAGCATTTCACAAAAGCATTTCAAAAAGCATTTCAAAAAAACTGCCAGGAAAAGGCTGTAATCAGGAGGTGTTCCATCTCTTGGGTATGTTGGGCTGATTGCAAAAATACTTGCTTGTGGCAGCTTATATTTTTATTGTTAATCTTATCTGAGCTGTTTGTGAATTCAGGGTACTCCAGCCAGGTTAATAGGTTTTGGAACATGGATGTCAAGTTGGTGACCTACAAGCCAAATTCCCATCACAGACTGTTGGGGCCAGGGAGGGAGAGGAGATGGGCCGGGGAGAGGGGGGGAGATTCAAACTCTGCACTTGGGTGGTGCTGAGTAGTGGCTGCCCCCACTAGCTGGGTGTATGTGTCCTATAGCCCATGGTCCAGGGCAATCCTCAATCCCCCCTATTCCCCTTAGTCTTATTATCAAGCTGCTTCACTCTTCTCTCACTTGCATAGTCCTTGTAGGCCTTTGAGTTTGCCACACTGCTTTTAGTACAAGTCTTTTCATAGTGTTCCTTGAATCCTGGACTCCATTGACTCTGAGACAAACCGAAGGGGTTAAGGATTTTTTTAAGAATTGATTTGTATTATAGAACTACAACTTAGAAATATCAGCAGTTATTTTTCAGAGAAAATATTTCTCAGCTATAGCAGTGGCCAACCCTGACTGAAAGTCTGACTTTCAACAGTTTGTTCCATGTTAGGATACTGACTTCCTCAAAGGCCTGTCTGCTGCTGGTCTGTAACAACAGAGCCGCTCTTCTAAAGCCTGATGCTTCCACCTCCAGCCTCAGAAGGCCTCTGCTGGAAGAAATCTCCTCACAAGTTGTCCAGATGCCTGCCCCAGACGCCAATGAGCTTCCTGTTAACTCAGTAAACATTGTAGGAGATAACAGAGAAATGTGATACGATCGCATGTTCTGTATTCACAGACACAGTTCTTGGAGTTCTTTTTACTAACGAAAACTAGAAAAATCTGTAAACATCCAGCTATATGAGGCACAAAAAGAATCTTTTTGTCTTGTCTTTATATAATCCTCTTCCACCACATAATGTTTTAGTATGACCACAAAAGAGGAGGCTGCCTGGGGGCCTCAGTTGGTTGAGCCCAACTCTGTGTTTCAGCTCAGGTCATGATCTCATGGTTTGTGAGTTCAAGCCCTGCATCTGTCTCTGTGCTGACAGCTTGATGCCCGCTTGGGATTCTCTCTCTCCCTCTCTCTATGCCCCTCCCCTGCTCGTGTGCATGCTCTTTCTCACTCTCTCTCAAAATAAATAAACTTAATAAAAATGACAACAAACAGGTAGCAGAAAGGGTGTTTGAGCATATTTCTTCCTTTTGCCCCCTGTCTTCACTTTCTAGTGGAACTATTCAGAGGCTATGAAGAATAGAGAATGGAAGAAATTGAGAACCCATGGTGATAGGAGAGCCCACAGACCACATAATCAGCCTCTGAATAATTGAGAATTTGAGAAGTAGAATAAACCAACAAAAAAAGAATTTTCAAATAATCAAATGATTCCTTTTTGAGTCATTTCATGTATTTGCCCTATGATTATTAGAATAAAATTAAAATTTAGTATTAAATGAAACTCTACATCAGATTCTTGTATTGTACAATTGACCCTTCAACACTGTGGAAGGTAAAGGTGCTGATTCCCCTTCCCCCCTGAAAATCTGCATATAACTTTGGACTCCCCAAAAACTGAACTACTAATAGCTTAGGGTTGATCAGAAGTCTTACCAATAGCATGAATAGTCAATGCCCATTTTGTATGTTGTATGTATCATATAATGTACTCTTAAAGTAAGCTAAAGAAAAGCAAATGCTATTAAGAAAATCCTAAGGAAGAGAAAATACATTTACAGTACTGTACTGTAAAAACTCTACATGCAAGTGGAACCACACAATTCAAACCTGTGTTATTCAGGGGTTAGCTGCATTGTGTTTTATTTCATGTGCCCAGATAGGACTGAGCTCATAGTGAGTCAACAATGAGTTGTGGAATGAAAATATCAACATACAGTGGAGGCCGCTTGTTTGGTCTGGGGCTTTTCTACCTGTGGGTTCTCAATTTCTTCGATTTCTATTTTACCATGGAAACTGAAGTTAGAGTAAAAAATAATATCCATGGGAAGCTTTACATCTTCTTTACATTACTTAGCTTTTATTTTTTCTCTTAAATCTATGTTATCTGAAAATACCTATTTCAAATGTTAATTATTAAGCAGATTTTTTTTAAATTAAAAAAATTTTTTAACTTTTTAAAATGTTTTTATTTATTTTTGAGACACAGAGAGAGACAGAGCATGAGAGGGGGAGGGGCAGAGAGAGAGGGGGAAGACAGAATCTGAAGCAGGCTCCAGGCTCTGAGCTGTCAGCACAGAGCCCAATGCGGGGCTCAAACTCACAAACCGCGAGATCATGATCTGAGCCAGTCAGATGCTTAACCGATTGAGCCACACAGGTGCCCCATAAACTAACTGAGATTTTAACTAAGCTGACTTTTTAAAATTAATTTTATTTATTTTGAGGTAGTTATAATTCACATTCAACTGTAAGGAATACTACAGAGAGGTTCTGTGTATAGTTATCCCCAATTATAACATCTTGCAATATCCTAGTACAATATCACAACTAGGATATTGACATTGACACAGTCAAGATACAGAACATTTCTGCATTCACAAGGAGTCTTCAAGTTGCCCTTTTATAGTCACACTCAATTCCCTAACCCCACCTTTGGCAACCACCAATCTATTCTCCATTTCTATAATTTTGTGGCCAAGTTATTTTTAGAAACATCTCTCTAACAGTCGGCCTCTGGGGAGAAAAGACCACTTAACACTTTTATAGGGTTGATGACTTTTGTTGGTAGAAGCTTATATTTATAGATGCATGCTGTCGCTGATGCTTTGTGTTGCTGTGCCAAGAGACTGTGTGGGGTCCTGAAATCCAGATTACTAAGACATCGGTACTGCAGTTATTCTTGCCAGAAAATGCCCCTGCCAGTGGTTGACGGAATTTTCCTGCCTGATTACGCCACCTCCACAATACTGGCCAAGAAGTGCCATTGGTGGCAGAGTGGTTCAGGCTTCTCCCTGACATTAGGACAGTCAGATTATGTCTGGATCCACTGGAAGCTGTGAAAGGGTCTAGGGAGGTGTTTTCTTTACCTATCAACCTGTTGTGACTATTAACTGATGGATGTTGGGACTGTGAAGTCTCCTTTTCTCTCCGTCTTTGAAGTTACATGCAGCCCTGCTTTGACCCCCGTATTATACTTGGACCTTTTGGAATGCCTAAGGATACCTAATAGGCTTTCCCTCTTTCTTGCTATCCGTCTGACTTAAGTATCTGATGCCACTCTAGAAGTGAAACCAATTGCCGTTCTTAAGCAGCTGTGTTATTAGAAGAGCTGAGAATCATCTGATATTTACAGCCATTTGGGCCTTGTGTTACACTTGCTCTTATCTGTAGCTTAGCTAGCCCAAATGCTTCCATTTTAGGTCATGAAGTAGGAGATCCACTAGAGGAGATACTGGAGGAAATTGACTTTTGTAGGTTTTTGTGCATTAGAATTGCATGCAACTGTCCTGTCTGGCATGAATCAGCTGTAGATTTTCATTTTTTGTTATGATTGTGGAAATTAAACAGTATCGCTTAAAGAAAAATAATTATGCTAAGAAGTTTGCTATTTCAGATTTAATATATTACACTTATTTTATTTAAACTGTTTTAGAGATTTTGTCATACAGATTTAAGTCCCACAATAAAAACAATTTCTACTAAAATAGAATTGATTAAATAGGAATTGATATACAGAAAAATTTTGGGGGTTCATAAAGCCATGTCCCGGCTGAGTAGTAATGAAGGAATTCATGGATCTCTTGATTTTTCTTTAAGTTTATTTATTTATTTTGAAAGAGAGAGAGTGTGCGAGAGAGAACAAACAGAGAAGAGGCAGAGAGAGAAGGGGACAGAGGATCCAAAGTGGGCTCAGTGCTGACAGTAGAGGGCCTGATGCCGGGTTTGATCTCCCAAAGTATGAGATCATGACCTGAACCCAAGTCATATGCTTAACTGACTGAGCCACCCAGGTGCTCCCTCCCCCCCCCCCCCCCCCCACCTTTTTTAAAGTTTATTTATTTATTTTGGGATTGAAAGCCCGAGCAGGAGGGGCAGAGAGAGAGAAAATCCCAAGCATATGATATGGAGCTGGATTCCACAAACTGAGATCATGACCTGGGCTGAAATCAAGAGTGGGTTGCCAAACCGACCTAGCCACCCAGGTGCCCTGGAATTCATGGATTTCTAAGGTTCTTCCAGCTCTTCTTTTTTTCCTTCCCATTTTCTTTCATATTATATTCAATTTAATCTTCTTTGCAAACTGAGGAGTTGCTAAGAACTTTAAAGAACCATCTGTGTGTCCAGTGTTCTCATCTATAAATTTTAACTAGTCAGTTGTGAAGAAAATGGGATGTGGGTTTGGGGTTCTGGGATGCTTGCTATACTAAAGGAAAGTAAAAAATGAAAGCTTAATGAGAGGGGCTATGTGAAACTTGTTAGTCATTTTTGTGTTTTGTTCACAAAAAAGGAAGGAAGAAATTTAGGTTGCTGATCTTTGTTTATCTGATTATTATCTCAAGTAGTATGTGTATATATATATGTGTATATATATATATATATATAGAGAGAGAGAGAGAGAGAGAGAGATTTAAAGGTTTTCATTTTCAGCAAATGAGTTTCTTTTGTTACTTAGGCTTTTTCAGTGCCTGGTCTTCAGGATTAAATTGGATTAATCCAATGTATTTTTTTTTAACTCAAAAACATAATTTTGTTGGAAAGTTAACACACTCTATCACCCAGTTTTAAAGTTAAAAGTTTGTTTTGAATGAGTAAGAAATTAAAATATGTTCAGTGTTCTGGGAGGAGGATGCCAGGAAATATGAGTACTTGTCACCTGCAGACCAATATAATGAACTTTGAAATATAGTATTAGCTGCTTTACTGATTGCCTTCATGTACCAAATTGATAATTTCTGTTTACTTCAGTTTGAAATTACTTAAATGACAAATAACATTAATGCTGGCACAATGAAAGGAGCTCTGTGCAGTTGCTACTAGAACGTAAGCTCTGTGACGGCCGAGACTTTGTATATCCTGGTTACAGTTGTATTTCTAGCTCCTAGTATATTCCTGACATATAACAGGCAACCAATACCACTTGAATGAATGAATGAATAATAAACACAGGATGACAGGTTGAGAAATACTATGTCTTTGTCTTCTTTGCAGTATCATTTAGTTTGAGAATAGTGAAACTATTAACTTATTTGCTGTAAGTAAAGAATCAGCCTCACTATGATAAGACATTATATATAGGATAAATGACATATTTTTGTAAGATGTCCAGGCACATTTTGTAGGTCATATTTGCCCTCTCCTAGATATTCTCATGCTCAAATACAAGGTTTCCTAACAAATATAATTCCTTGAATCTCAAAGCAATAGAAAAGAAATAAGTACAGTAGGAGGCCAAAATAGTTGATGATTACTGTGTACTGAAACTGTTATACATGGAGAGAGATCTAATATCATCTGATCTGCACTGTAGCCTTGTGTAATAGCAACTATTTTCCATTGTGCAGGTGAGAAGGGAAGCTCAGCCAGCAATTGGTGAAGCCTGATTCAGAGTCCTGTTCCGTTTGACTCCAAAATACATGCAATTTGACACCATGTTTTTTTCCAAGTACTACATTCTAATTTCTGTGGTTTATTTCAGTCATACTTCTTGAAGAAGTTGTTTGCATTCACTGTTCCCAAATTCTTACTGTGGTTAAATCCACTAAATACTATTTGGTCAAATTACTGGTCTTCTTTTGTACCATTTGCTCCTGAAGGGCTTTTTGAAGGTCCCACTTGAGATTATGTCTTCACTTGGTTTTTACTCTTCCTGGTTCTCTACTTTTGACTACTCCCTTCATCAAATTTATGGGATTTCATCAAATTTATGGATTATTTGGGGGGATAAGTGATACCTTAATTATATTGAGTCTTTTCATTTGTAAGCATTCATACCTCCCCTTTTAAGTCTTTTAAAATGACTTTTGATAAAGTTTTATAATTTTCTCCATAAAAGACCTAGGTACCTTTAGTTATTATCACAAATGTTATCTTTTTTTTTTTTAAATAATCACATGTTCTATCAGTTTGTTGTGAGTTACAGAAACTCAATTGATTTTTATATATTCTTATATCAAGCAACCTGGCTCAATTATTTCTAATAGTTCATTTGTATTTTATTTGACATTTAAAATACTTTAGAAATGATTTAAAAAAATTTTTTTATTGTTTATTTTGAGAGAGTGAGAGAGACAGAGCGTGAGTGGGGGAGGGGCAGAAAGAGAGGGAGACAGAATCTGAAGCAGGCTCCAGGCTCTGAGCTGATAGCGCAGAGCCTGACATGGGGCTTGAACCCACGAACCACAAGATCATGACCTGAGCTGAAGTCAGACACCTAACTGACTGAGCCATCCAGGTGACCCTATAAGAATAATTTTAGATTTACAGAAGAGTTGCAAAGATTTTAGAGTTCTCCTATACCCTTCAGCCAGCTTTCCCTAAGGTTAATTTCTTATATAACTGTGGCACTGTTGTCAAAACTAAAAGAACTGATACTGGCACATTACTTTTAACTAAACTACAGATTTTGTGTGGATTCCAGCACTTTTTCCACTAATGTCCTTTTTTTCTTCCAGGATCCAGTCCAGAATATCACATTGAATTTTTTAGTCTTTGATTTTTAATGTAGAAAATTGTACCATCTGCAAAGGAGAGCGGTTTTGTCCCTTAGTTTCTGTGTGTGTGTGTGTGTGTGTGTGTGTGTGTGTGTGTGCGCGCGCGCGTGCATGCTATAGTTACCAGATGTGTATATACATAGCTTTCTGTACTTGCTTGTGCTGACCACTCTTACCCAGGCTTTACTTGCTCTACGTCCTTCACTCCTCCCATAAATGTTGATACTTACCAAGATTCTTCCTTTGTCCTTAGTTCACACCTGCTACACATTGTTCTGGAGGATCTCATCCATTTTATAGCTCCCTATGTGGATTGGGTACAGCCTCTGTGCCCAAGGCAGGCGTTTGTTTGCTACAATTACCAAATCTTTATTTCTAGCTTAGATTTATTTTTTGAGCTCCAGATTCATATAGCTGTCTTCTGGATATCTCTGTCTTGATTTTTCACAGATTTTCAATATGTCTTAAGGGAGCACATCTCATTGTCTTCTCTTGTTCCTTCTCTCATATTTCCCATCTCAATAATCTCTCAGTTATCCAAGGTAGAGAAACCTGGGACTCATTCTGAACTCCCTCCTTTTCTTCCTCTTTTTTCTCTTCCTTCCTTGCTTCCCTGCCTTCTCTTAGTTCCATTCTGTTCATTCCCTTCCTATCCACTCCTGTTAATTCTATTTCCTTCATTTCTGACATGTTTACCAGCTATTTCATTTAAACCTCTCATTATTTCACACTGTCAAACTCCTTAACACTTTATTCAGAGCCTCTGGCCTCATCACCTCATTTTGTCCCATGATGCCTTTCTCCACAGCACACACAACACTCTAACCCTTTGTGCTAGCCATACCTAAGTACCTGGTGTTCCTTAGATATGCAATGTTCTTCCCTTTCTCCTTTGGAAGTTGTATAAGGATGCTTTTGTTTGGTTTGTACTCTATTTTCCTGACTAACTCCTGCTAATTCCTTTGGTCTCCATTCAGTTGTCACTGCTCCCAGGAAACCGTTAATTTCCCAGGCTAGGTTAAATGCACTTACTGAGAACTCTCAAGGTAGTTTGTGTGTATTTCTCTCATGGCGCTTAAAGTATTGAGCTTGTTTAGTTATGTGTATACAATTGCTCTTCTCCTTGACAATACAGCATGTTCTTCAAGGTCAAAGACCAATGTTGTCTTTTGCTTTGTGCTTCCTATTGCTTAGCACACAGTACCTGGCACATAGCTGTAACTAAAAAATCTTTATTGAATGAGTGCATAAATATATTCACCATTCTTGGAAATACTGACTTGACGGTTTCCAAAAATGATATTCTTTCACCAGGGACAAAACTGTCTAAATGTCAGCTTCCTTATTTATAAATGAGAAAAGTACGCTAGATGGTCTTGAAGTCCTCCTTCACAGCTCTAACAAATTGGTGTTAGATTTATCACCAATAAATCTAAGTGGAGTTTAAGATTTATCATACTTGAGCATATTCAAAAGAAAACAATGCAAATTCTGGGGGAAATTCCAAAAAAAAAAAAAAAAAAAAGGGTTCCAAAATGTTTTGAGCAGTAGAAATAACCCTGAAATAATAGTTTGACATTTTAGTTTTACTGCAGAATTAAATGTGTCAAGTGCTAATAATCTGAGCACTTAAGCATTTGCATTGTTTACTTATGATGATCAGAATTTCTGTTCCTTTGATTGCATAACCAAATATTTTAGAAAGACTGTATAAATTCTCCTTTGCTGAAGATTTTCAAGTAAAAGTTAGACAGCTGTTTCTCATGGATATTGTAGATAGGATTTAAAATGTAATTGTACAATGATGAGACTAATATACTACTAAGGTCTTGCCTAATGATGAGATCCATCAATTTTGTGGTTTGTAGTTTTTTTTTTTTTTTGCTATAACAGAAAATAAAGTTGAATTATAAGCTTAGTCTGTGTTTATCAAAATTATGGATTTCTGTGCATTCAAAAAAATTTTTTTTGCTATAACAGAAAAGAAAGTTGAATTATAAGCTAAGTCTGTGTTTATCAAAATTGTGGATTTCTGTGCATTCAAAAACTCAGTATAGTGAGTGGTCTCCAACTTGCTGTAATGACCTGGGTTAAATCAGTGTTCAAGGCCCAATTTAAAAGGTCTTTTAGTGTAGTACTTTTGCTTTTACAACATAGATATACCATTGATACAGAAAACCACATAAAACATCTTGTACTTTAATGAATTATTACTAGGTGAACATTCTTGTAACTGTCACTCAGATTGAAAAACAATTTTGTCAGCCACCCTAGAAGCCCATGTCCTCTGTCTCAATCACAGTCCCTTGCCTTCTCAATAAAAGTGAACTGATTTTTTTTTTTTTTTTAATTTTGGAGAGAAAGAGTGCACACACGAGGGGGAGAGGGGCAGAGGAGGGGGGGGGGAGAATCTTAAGCAGCCTCCATGTGCAGCATGGAGCCTGATGTGGGGCTGGATCCCATGTCCCTGGGATCATGACCTGAGCCAAAATCAAGAGTCAGACACTCAACTGACTGAGCCACCCAGGTGCTCCTATAGATTTTTATTTTAATAACTTCTTTGTATTATTGTTTCATCGTATCGATAGGAATCCTTAAGTATTCTACTTTAGTCTTGCTTTTTAAATATGTGTTTTAATCTCTCAGTCTGCATTTTGCTGATTGCGTTAGCTGTCTAGGACTTGGCTATTTTGGACAAATGTGGCTTATTTCATACCTCAGTTCTGGAATGACATTCTACCTGGAATATCATTCCTCCTTATCTCCCTACCCTGTACCTTCTTCATGAAATTATTTCCTACTTACCCTTTAAAACTTAGCTGAAATCTCATTCCTCCTAGAAAGATTCCTGACATCTAATAACATGTCCTTTTCTGTACTTCTCATAGAGCCTGTATAAAACTCAAGTATGAAACCAAGAGCATTGCTGCAATTGTTTCTTCATCCATTTTTGTCTTGCATGAGATGCTTTCATCCACCAAACATTCACTAAGCAATCCTACATGCCTAACAATCCTACATTGTGCTACAGCATGGGATGTAGAGATGGGCAAGGTACATCTCCCTGCCCTCAAGAAATTTACAATCAGGGAAAGAAAGACACATGTGATACAAAATTGTTCCAAGTGGAGAAAGCAGGATAATATGAGAGTATAGAGGAGAAGGTTCCTATCATAAACTGAGGAGAGCAGGGAGGAGGGAATGACCACAGAAGGTTTTCCAGAGTGGATTATAATTCCAGAGCCTAGCTAAGTGTGTGCCACAGAATAGTACTTATTATATAACAAAAACGAATGTTCTATTTTATAATCACTTATTAAGTACTTTTTAAGTGCAAGCTTCATAGTATTCTCATGGAGAAAATATCTTTTTTTTTTAAGAGCTATGGTAGATACTTTATAAGTATACAACTGAAAACCTGTATTGAAGCACTAAAATAGTGTATTGTTTTTATGTAAGGTGAAAATCAAGGCTTTAACATTTATGTAAGTATAAAAATATAAATTTTACATTTCCAGAAACTAGGCTGAGGATGATCGCTTCCCTGGTTAGACATAGACAGAATCAATCATTTTTATGGTTCAGAAGAGTTGATGATTAAGTCATCTTCCATTTTTCAGAACAGATTTTCGCAGGCTTGTCTGCTTGTTATATTTTCTTTCCTGAGAAGTGTGGAAAATTTTACAGTGTACTCTTTATATGGAATATAATGCAATTCCTTTCATTTCCTATCTTAACATACTTAATATTTAAAACTATTTCTTTAAGAAACCCTTCTCCCCACTCTCCTTCCAGCAAATGAAACGGGTCTTTGGCTAATGCCTGTTCTAAGTCGTAAGATCCAATGGCTTTACTTATTAAGAGTCTTCTAAATCTGACATATGATTATTGTATCTTTCCTCCCCATGAAGCCAGTGTAACATGGAACAGTGACAACTAAAAATCTAACTTGAATGCAACCAAATTTAGTTTCACTGGACTGTACTGTTCAGTATTTTTGAGTACTAGCTGGAATTTCACATTGTATGGAATCTGTAGAGTATCTGAGGGACTCTATCTGGAACATAAACATAGTTTTTATACCTATTGTGGACTGAATGTTTGTGTTTCTCCTCTCACCCAATTCATACATTGAAGTCCTAACCCCAATGTAATGGTATTAGAAGGTGGGGCCTTTGGGATGTCCACTCTCACAGTACTGGAAATCCTAGCCACAGCAATCAAATAAGAAAAGGGAATAAACAGCATCCATTGGTAAGGAAGAAGCAAAACTTTCACTATTTGCAGATGACATGATACTATATATAGAAAACCCTAAAGACTTCACCAAAAAACTTCTAGAACGGATAAATGAATTCAGAACTGAAATCTGTTGCATTTCTATATACTGATAATAAAGCAGCAGAAAGAGAAATTAAGAAAACATTCCCATTTACAATTGCACCACAAATAGTAAGTTACCTAAGAATAAACCTAACTGAAGAGGTGAAAGACTATGAAAACTAAAAGACACTGATGAAGAAATTGAAGATGACACAAACAAATGGAAAGATATTCTATGCCCATGGATTTGATGAACAAATATTTTTAAAATGTCCATACTGCCCAAAGCAATCTACAGATTCAATGCAATCCCTATCAAAATACCAACGGCATTTGTCACATAACTAGAACAAAGAATCCTAAAATTTGTATGGAACCACAAAAGACCTCAAATAACCAAAGCAATCTTGAAAAAGGAAAGCTGGAGGTGTCACAATCTCCAATTTCAAGTTATACTACAAAGCTGTAGTCATGAAAACAGTATGGTACTGGCACAAAAATAGTCACATCAACCAATGGAAATTGGTATAGCCACTGTGGAAAACAGGATGGATGTTCCTGAAAAAGTTAAAAATAGAACCACCCACCCTATGACCCAATAATCACACACCTGGGTATTTATCCCCAAATACAAAAACACGAATTCAAAGGGATACATGCACCTCTGTGTATATTGCAGCATTATTTACAGTAGCCAAATTATGGAAGCAACCCAAGTGTCCATCGATAGATGAATGAATAAAGATGTGGTTTGTGTATACACACACAATGGAATATTATTCAGCCATTAAAAAAGAATGAAATCTTGCCATTTGCAACAACATGGATGGAGCTAGAGAGTATAATCCTAAGCAAAATCAGAGAAAGACAACAAGTACTATATGATTTCACTCATGTGGAATTTAAGAAATAAAGAAAAAAAGAGACAAACCAAAAGATGGACTCTTAACTATAGAGAACAAACATGGTTACCAGAGGGGAGGTGCGTGGGAGGATGGGTGAAATAGGTCAAGAGGATTGACTATACTTATCTAGGAGCACCTGGGTGGCTCAGTCAGTTGAGTGTCCGACTTCGGCTCAGGTCATGATCATGAGTTGATCATGATCAGTTCATGAGTTGGAGCCCCATGTTGGGGTTTGTGCTAACAGCTCAGAGCCTGGAACCTGCTTCGGTCTCCCTCTCTCTCTGCCCTTCCCCTGCTTGTGCTCGGTCTCTCTCTCAAAAATAAATATTTGAAAAAATTAAAAAAAAATATGTTGTTGAGCACTGAGTAATGTATAGGATTGTTGAATCACTAAATTGTACACCTGAAACTAGTCTAACACTGTAAGTTATATTCGAATTAAAAGGAAAAAAAAAGAAGGTGGGGCCTTTGGGATTTGATGAAGTCATGTGGACAGAGCTCTTATGAGTGGGATCAGTGTCCTTAAAAAAGAGACCCCGCAGGGGCGCCTGGGTGGCGCAGTCGGTTAAGCGTCCGACTTCAGCCAGGTCACGATCTCGTGGTCCGTGAGTTCGAGCCCCGCGTCGGGCTCTGGGCTGATGGCTCAGAGCCTGGAGCCTGTTTCCGATTCTGTGTCTCCCTCTCTCTGCCCCTCCCCCGTTCATGCTCTGTCTGTCTCTCTCTGTCCCAAAAATAAATAAAAAACGTTGAAAAAAAAAATTAAAAAAAAAAAAAGAGACCCTGCAGAGTTCCTTAGCCCCTTTCCCCTAGTGAAGACACAGAGAGATGATAGCTGTTTAAATCACCAGACACCAAAGCTAATAACATCTTGATCTTGGATTCCTCAGCCTCCAGAACTGTGAGAAATAAGTGTTTACTTAAGTCATCAAGTCTATGGTATCTGTATTATAGCAGGCCTAATTATCTAAGAAAATACCCTTCAATACGTTTCCAACCAAATTAACACTAATTGCCCAATGAGCTGCCTTTGGTTACTTGCTTTGTTCTTTTTTAACCTACAAAACCTTTTATTAGAGGAAATTTAAGTTATATGCAAAAATAGAAGGACCAGTATAATGAACCCTATGTATCCATCACCCAGCTTCAGCAGTTATCATCACATGACCAATTGTTTTATCTGTACCTTCACTAGCTCTTTTTCCCCTCCCTGGTACTGCATTGTTTTGAAGTATATACTAGATGACATATCATTTCATCAAGTAATTTAGAAAATGATTATGTAGGGGTGCCTGGGTGGCTCAGCCTAGGTTAAGCGTCTGACTCTTGATTTCGGTTCAGGTCATGATCTCATGGTTTGTGAATTAGAACGCTGCATCCAGCTCTGCATTGACAGCTTGGAGCTTGCTTGGGATTCTCTCTCCCTCTCTCTCTGTCCCTTCCTTGGTCATTCTTTCTCTCTGTCTCTCAAAATAAATAAACTTGAAAAAATTTTAAAGAATGATCATATAAATAAATAAGTGATATGTATGTATTAGTACATATCAGATACATAAATGATTCATATGTATTGCTATGAGACCTTAAGAAAATAGTAACAGTTCCATTCTCATGCCTAAAAATTTAAAAATTCCCTTAGAAGCACAATATCCAGCTAGTTTTAAAATTCCCCCTATGTCCTTTTATTTTTTTACAAAAATTTTAAAAAATACTTGCTTTAATCAGGATTCAAACAAGGTTTACACATTGCGTTTATTCATATGTCTCTTATGTTTCTTTTAATTGAGAAATGTCCACTCCCTCTTGTAACTCATAAATGTGATTATTTTCATAGTCATGTTTACATGGTACACACTTTATGTTTTATTCTAGATTATTTTAAAACTGACAATGCTAGCATTGTTATGTTCTTATAAAAGTAACATATGCTCAACCAAGAAAAAATTCAAAATGTCAAAAGGTATATGAAAATATTTTAACTAACTCTGGGTTAATTTTCTGCTCCATGTATATTCAAGTGTATACTTTTTACATAGTAAGTATTCCCTCTGCTATTACTTTGGGCCTGAGATTAGAAGTCTTATTTAGAAATCTTTTTGTAGTTCTTAATAATAGAGAACAATTTGATGGTTAACAGAGGGGAGGGGCTTGGGGTAATGGGTGAAATAGGTGATGGGGATGAAGGTGTGTACTAGTCATGATGAGCACAGGGTGGTGGTGTATGGAAGTGTTGAATCACTATATGGTACACCTGAAACTAATATAACACTGCATTAACTAACTGGAGTAGGAATAAAAATATACATAAAATAAAATAATATTGGCAAAATCTTTTTCTAGTTCTTGGGGTAGAAGCTTAGATTTTCATAATTTTCTGCTTTTCTAGTATCAACACTTAAAGCTATAGCTTTCCCTTTAAGCATGTTGAGTTTCCATTGTCATACAATTAGAAATACTTTCTAATTTCCCTTGTGGTTTATCTGTGTGTGTTTTTTAAGAAATATATTGCTTAATCTCCAAATATTTGGGGGATTTCTAGATAACTTATTGTTACTAATTTCTAATATAATACTTTGTTTGATTTCAATCCTTTTAAATGGACTGAGACTTGTTTTATGGCCAATATGTAATTTATTCTTAGGCATATTCCTTAAAAGAATGCATATTCTGCTTGGGTGAACTGACCTTTAAGTGTCAATTTGGTGGTGTATTTGCATGGAAAAGAGTGAAGTTGGATCTTCATACTCCATATTAAAAATTAACTCAAAATGGCTCAAAACCTAAATGGATGAGATAAAACTAAATTTCTCAAGAGAAAAGCTAAGGTGTAAACCCTCATGATCTTGGATTAAGCAGTGTTTTTTTAGATATGACAATAAAAGCACAAAAAATGAAAGAACAAAATTGATAAATTTGATTTCATGAAGACTAAAAATGTTTATGCTTCAAAGGACAACATCAAGAAAGTGGAAATTCAGCCCACATGATGGGAGAAAATATTTGCAAGTCAGATATCTGATTAGGGATTTTTGTGTAGAATATATAAAGAGTTCTTACAATTCATTGATACAAAGATAACCTAATTAAAGTGAGCCTAGGATCTGAATAGACATTTCTCTAAAGGAGGTATACAAATAGTCAATGAATACTTGAAAAGATGCCTGATATTATGCCCATCAGAAAAATGCATATCAGAAATATGAGATAACACTTCATACCCAGCTAGGATGACTATAATAAGAACAGAAATAGAAAAAACAAAACAAAACAAAACCCCACAGAATTTAACAAATGTAGTCTGGATGTAGAGAAATTAGAACCCTCAATTTCTAGTGGGAATGTAAAATGGTTGCTTTGAAAATAGTCTGAATGTTCCTAAATGATTAAACATAGTCACCATATGATCCAGTAACTCGACTTCTTAGTGTATATCCAGAAGAAATGAAAATATGTCTACAAAATCTTGTTTGTGTAGCATGTTCATAACATGTTCATAGCATAGTTCAGAGTAGCCAAAAATGGGAAACAAACCAAATGTTCATCAGCTGATAGGTGGGTAAATCAAATGTGGTTCATCTATTCAATGGAATGTTATTTGGCAATAAAAACAAATGAAGTACTGATAATGGCCACGATGTGCATGAACCTTGAAAACCTTATACTAAGTGAAAGAAGCCAGTCATAGAATACCACATATTGCATGATTCCATTGATATGAAATATCCAGAATAGGCAAATCTATAGAAACAGGAAGTAGATTAATGGTAGCCTAGGGCTGAGGATGGTGGTACTGGGGACATGGTAGGTGAGCACTAATGAGTACTAAAGCGTATGGGAGGGTGAAGACGTTCTAAAATTGATTGTAATGATGGTTCCACAATTCTGTGACTATAATAAAACCATTGAATTTTATGTGCACTTTAAATGAATTGTATCATCTGTGAATTACTACATATTACAGGTTGTTAAAGAAAACAAAGAAACCAGAAGCACCCAATAGTTTAGGACAAAAGCCCTTGATATTAATATCATGGTGGCTTTGGAAAAAGAGCTTGTTAGCTGGAGGTAATTGATTTGAACAATTCAAGTCTACTAGGCAAATAAGCATAAGCTAGCTTACCATGCTGGCAGTTTATTTATTTTTTTAGCAGTTTTCAAAAGACTATGATGTTAATAGGAGAATAAAGTCTCAGGTGAATGAAAGCTACCTGATCTAAAAAAAAAAAAAAAAAAAATCAGGTCAAGTTGGTAGATGTTACTTATATATTCCATATACTTATTGATTTGTTCATTTCTTTTGTCAATTTTTGCTTCAGATATTTTCAGATTCTATTATTCTATCTACATATTTAAGATTATTATGTATTGATGTATCTTACCCTCTTAGCATCATGCAATAACCTTGTTCATCTCTATACTATTGCTTTGAAGTCCACATTGTCATATTAATATAGTCATACCAGCATTCTTACACTTAGGGTGTACATTTTATATTTTTTTCCCACATTTTTACTTTCAACTCCTGTGTCTTTGTATTTAATGTGCTTTTCTTGTAAACAGCACAGTTAAATCTTTTTTATCTTGAGAATTTTTTCTTTTAAATGTATTCATTTGCTTTTAGGTAATTATTGGTATGTTTGGGTTTAATCTGCCATCTTGGAATTTGTTTTCTAATTTCCCCCATCTGTTCTTTGTCCTTATGGTTCTCATTTCCTTTCTTCTTTTGGGTTGAGTAGATTTTTTGTATTCTAGTTTGCCTTATAGCCAGCTGCCAACTGTTTGGGTAGGTCAGGGGTTAGCCTTACTCTTGAACTCAACCCTTGGCTTTCTTTATCTTGGAAGAGCTCTTTTGATCCTGCTTTGCATTTGGTGACAGCTCAGTGCCTGTCAGAGGAATCTTCTTTAGCTTTGTCCTGCTCCCCTCTTTCAGTGGTCTGCTGCTTTGCACTCAGCAAAGGCCTAAGGTACTTTAGGAAGATTTCTCAGTCTTTCTGTTCTGTCCCAACCTTTGATATGTGGTGGTTGTCCACTAGGTGCAAGCTCTGTGAGAGAACCAGCAGGTGGATATGGAGTTGTTCTTTGATTAGAGCTCCTCAGAATTCTAATTCTTCACATCAACAGCTATTAAGAGTTAGTAAAATTTCAGCTGGTATCTCCATACTTCCCTTTTTGACAGGTTTATTCTTTCCTCTGTCAGAGATAAAAGCAGTTAGTCATTTCTGTTTTTGAGAAGGGATCATATGTATATGGAATTTAGTTAATTTGAGTTACTTTGCATTTCAGTTTTAATGGGTTTTTAAAGAAAATTTATGACTTTTATGGCTTATACAGCTTGTCGTTTTAGGCTGTATTTATTTTTAAAGTGCATGTAATTATTTGGCAGTGGAAACATTTTTTTTAGGCATCTACAATTGATACTTAATTTTTAGTGACTTACTGAGTGATAATTGCCTAGTGTGGAATAATACCCAAGGAATCTCTAAAAGGTTGATGAATCAATCAATGATGTTACTCTGGGTATTGAGTCACTGGTATTGGCCACTAGTATTGAGTCACTGTTACTGAGATTACTATCCATAATCTCCCTTATGACCATTAATACACACTTAATGATGGTGGGCTAGAGCTAGGCTATGCTTTATTGATGAGGCACCAGAAGAAAGTATAGTGATTATGCAATCTTGCCTAATGAGCATTTATGCAACCTTCTGAGCTAAAAAGAAATATAAATGCGTTCATAATTAATATGGCTTATCTAGATCACTTTAGAGTTGTATATAAGGATTTTGCTCATAATCATTAAGACAATTTTGGTTATATTTGTTAAAAATAAATCTTATTTTCTACATTTCCCTGTATTGTGAAAAAGGCTTTATTAAATTCTTTGTTTAGTTTTCATGTTTTGATTATATTCATTTTGCCTTGTATTATCTTGTAAGATTCTGCAGAACAATTTTGCCTGGTAACTGCAGGCTTACCTAATGCTGTGCTGTCTGGAATCTAATAATGACTGATACACAGA